>NC_134269.1:150150651-150822436 GCF_031893055.1 Leptodactylus fuscus
TCACTATGTGAATTGCTTCTATACTGTGACATCTCTATGTGCATTGCTTCTATACTGTGACATCACTATGTGCATTGCTTCTATACTGTGACATCTCTATGTGCGTTGCTTCTATACTGTGACTACATAATGTACATTATCCTTCATCTATGATCAGTTACTTATTATTATTATTATTATTATTATTTCTGTTTTATCCCATTCTTTTAGATAACTGTGTACATTACTTCTATATCGCTATTTTCTATCTCTGTATTGTGACATTGAAGTATGTACTATACAATATATTTACTGTTAAATCTTTGGCGCAGACTCATGAAAGGGTGTAAAAGAGCACTAGAATATATCAAATCTGTGCAGAGAATACTTGCTAAAGGCAATAAAGCCAGTTTCACTTTTAGACAATTCCCTAAATCCTCCTCATTGTATTATTATTTGTACTGTATTGAGATATTGTATTACTATAAGCATACTCAAGGTTCTAATATTTTATGTGTAAATCTGACAACTGTACAGTAACATTACTGTGACTATTATCTACTAGCAGTTAGCTGACAATGGACAGTTCTTTACTTGATAACAAAGCGTAGTGGTTCCACCTTCATAACTAGAGATGAGCGAACACTAAAATGTTCGAGGTTCGAAATTCGATTCGAACAGCCGCTCACTGTTCGAGTGTTCGAATGGGTTTCGAACCCCATTATAGTCTATGGGGAACATAAACTCGTTAAGGGGGAAACCCAAATTCGTGTCTGGAGGGTCACCAAGTCCACTATGACACCCCAGGAAATGATACCAACACCCTGGAATGACACTGGGACAGCAGGGGAAGCATGTCTGGGGGCATAAAAGTCACTTTATTTCATGGAAATCCCTGTCAGTTTGCGATTTTCGCAAGCTAACTTTTCCCCATAGAAATGCATTGGCCAGTGCTGATTGGCCAGAGTACGGAACTCGACCAATCAGCGCTGGCTCTGCTGGAGGAGGCGGAGTCTAAGATAGCTCCACACCAGTCTCCATTCAGGTCCGACCTTAGACTCCGCCTCCTCCGGCAGAGCCAGCGCTGATTGGCCGAAGGCTGGCCAATGCATTCCTATGCGAATGCAGACTTAGCAGTGCTGAGTCAGTTTTGCTCAACTACACATCTGATGCACACTCGGCACTGCTACATCAGATGTAGCAATCTGATGTAGCAGAGCCGAGGGTGCACTAGAACCCCTGTGCAAACTCAGTTCACGCTAATAGAATGCATTGGCCAGCGCTGATTGGCCAATGCATTCTATTAGCCCGATGAAGTAGAGCTGAATGTGTGTGCTAAGCACACTCATTCAGCACTGCTTCATCACGCCAATACAATGCATTAGCCAGTGCTGATTGGCCAGAGTACGGAATTCGGCCAATCAGCGCTGGCCAATGCATTCTATTAGCCCGATGAAGTAGAGCTGAATGTGTGTGCTAAGCACACACATTCAGCACTGCTTCATCACGCCAATACAATGCATTAGCCAGTGCTGATTGGCCAGAGTACGGAATTCGGCCAATCAGCGCTGGCTCTGCTGGAGGAGGCGGAGTCTAAGGTCGGACCTGAATGGAGACTGGTGTGGAGCGATCTTAGACTCCGCCTCCTCCAGCAGAGCCAGCGCTGATTGGCCGAATTCCGTACTCTGGCCAATCAGCGCTGGCCAATGCATTCTATTAGCCCGATGAAGTAGAGCTGAATGTGTGTGCTAAGCACACACATTCAGCACTGCTTCATCACGCCAATACAATGCATTAGCCAGTGCTGATTGGCCAGAGTACGGAATTCGGCCAATCAGCGCTGGCTCTGCTGGAGGAGGCGGAGTCTAAGGTCGGACCTGAATGGAGACTGGTGTGGAGCGATCTTAGACTCCGCCTCCTCCAGCAGAGCCAGCGCTGATTGGTCGAGTTCCGTACTCTGGCCAATCAGCGCTGGCCAATGTATTCTATTAGCCCGATGAAGTAGAGCTGAATGTGTGTGCTTAGCACACACATTCAGCTCTACTTCATCAGGCTAATAGAATACATTGGCCAATCAGCGCTGGCCAATGCATTCTATTAGCTTGATGAAGCAGAGTGTGCACAAGGGTTCAAGCGCACCCTCGGCTCTGATGTAGCAGAGCTGAGGCTGCACAAGGGTTCAAGCGCACCCTCGGCTCTGATGTAGCAGAGCTGAGGGTGCACAAGGGTTCAAGTGCACCCTCGGCTCTCCTACATCAGAGCCGAGGGTGCGCTTGAACCCTTGTGCAGCCTCAGCTCTGCTACATCAGAGCCGAGGGTGCGCTTGAACCCTTGTGCACACTCTGCTTCATCAAGCTAATAGAATGCATTGGCCAGCGCTGATTGGCCACAGTACGGAATTCGGCCAATCAGCGCTGGCTCTGCTGGAGGAGGCGGAGTCTAAGATCGCTCCACACCAGTCTCCATTCAGGTCCGACCTTAGACTCCGCCTCCTCCAGCAGAGCCAGCGCTGATTCGCCGAATTCCGTACTCTGGCCAATCAGCACTGGCTAATGCATTGTATTGGCGTGATGAAGCAGTGCTGAATGTGTGTGCTTAGCACACACATTCAGCTCTACTTCATCGGGCTAATAGAATGCATTGGCCAATCAGCGCTGGCCAATGCATTCTATTAGCGTGAACTGAGTTTGCACAGGGGTTCTAGTGCACCCTCGGCTCTGCTACATCAGATTGCTACATCTGATGTAGCAGTGCCGAGTGTGCATCAGATGTGTAGTTGAGCAAAACTGACTCAGCACTGCTAAGTCTGCATTCGCATAGGAATGCATTGGCCAGCCTTCGGCCAATCAGCGCTGGCTCTGCCGGAGGAGGCGGAGTCTAAGGTCGGACCTGAATGGAGACTGGTGTGGAGCGATCTTAGACTCCGCCTCCTCCAGCAGAGCCAGCGCTGATTGGTCGAGTTCCGTACTCTGGCCAATCAGCGCTGGCCAATGCATTCTATTAGCCCGATGAAGTAGAGCTGAATGTGTGTGCTTAGCACACACATTCAGCTCTACTTCATCAGGCTAATAGAATACATTGGCCAATCAGCGCTGGCCAATGCATTCTATTAGCTTGATGAAGCAGAGTGTGCACAAGGGTTCAAGTGCACCCTCGGCTCTCCTACATCAGAGCCGAGGGTGCGCTTGAACCCTTGTGCAGCCTCGGCTCTGCTACATCAGAGCCGAGGGTGCGCTTGAACCCTTGTGCACACTCTGCTTCATCAAGCTAATAGAATGCATTGGCCAGCACTGATTGGCCAGAGTACGGAATTCGGCCAATCAGCGCTGGCCAATGCATCCCTATGGGAAAAAGTTTATCTCACAAAAATCACAATTACACACCCGATAGAGCCCCAAAAAGTTATTTTTAATAACATTCCCCCCTAAATAAAGGTTATCCCTAGCTATCCCTGCCTGTACAGCTATCCCTGTCTCATAGTCACAAAGTTCACATTCTCATATGACCCGGATTTGAAATCCACTATTCGTCTAAAATGGAGGTCACCTGATTTCGGCAGCCAATGACTTTTTCCAATTTTTTTCAATGCCCCCGGTGTCGTAGTTCCTGTCCCACCTCCCCTGCGCTGTTATTGGTGCAAAAAAGGCGCCAGGGAAGGTGGGAGGGGAATCAAATTTTGGCGCACTTTACCACGTGGTGTTCGATTCGATTCGAACATGGCGAACACCCTGATATCCGATCGAACATGTGTTCGATAGAACACTGTTCGCTCATCTCTATTCATAACTAGAGGCTCTTATAACTTGCCAGAGACAATGCTGGTCCCAGTTACATTCCATAGGTTTGATGTAGGGCAGGGATGACACTTTCTTCAATAACCTGCCTGACATTACCTTACTTATGAAGCATATATGTCTTTCACATGTATACAAAATGGCCACAATTACTCTGGCACTTTACTGGCTTCCTGCATTTTAAAATACATATTCTTATCTGACTGCTTTAGACTTAGCTGTAGCCAGGGCTCCCTATACTGTAGTGACACAACAAAAGACATTTACTAAGAGGTTACTTATTGAGAAGCATATGTCGCATCTACACTCCGGCACACAAAGGATCAAGACTAACATAGAAAACACTGGGCTGGATAAATTCTTCCCCACAGTGTCATCCCTAAAGCTGCTTACCATGAAGAATATATCCTCAGCTTATCCCAGCTATAGACTCCATTTTAAGAGTGTATTTTAGGATGCTTAAAGCTTTTTTTCCATTAATGACATTTATACCCTTTCTTCAACACTGGGAATAAATGTCTGCTATCTCAGGGTCTGACCACTGGGACTTCCAGCGTCCATGCTAGGGGAATACAAGTTCCTCTGAGCATGAATGAATTGAATGGAGTGTTGGTGGCAGCACCGCAGAGTATATGAATTATTTACAATTTACAAAAAGTCTGTAAGGTCCAAAATGATTCCAAACCAATGACAGTGCCATATAGGGACCTATAATAGTAGCAGAAACATATATCTGTGGCCACAAACTGATGAGGCAATGCACAGATAAACATATGTTTATATATATTGCGAGAGAGTGAAGGGTGTGGTCTGGGAAGACAGGTATGTCCCAGCCAGGCAGCTAAAGGGTGTATGGTAAAGATTCACACCAGGGAGGTCAGCTGACTAATCAGGCCCTAATAACAGTCTGAGTGTGAGGACTAGCAGTGTGGCACCACACAGACAGAGTTGAACTGTCCAAGTGAAAATAGATTTTGCTGCACACACTGTTTTGTGATCAAAGGAATATAGAGATTTATTTTACAATATAGTTAACGCCTTTTGACACAATGCAAAATATTGGCATAGAAAGACAGGCTAGATCAATTGGATATGACGTTTCGGTCCTTAGACCTTCATCAGACGCGATCTAGTGTGGTAGCAGGATCAGTATAAGTGTCAAGGCATGGCATGCCTTAAAATTAATCACTATATTCCTTTGATCATAAAACAGTGTGTGCAGCAAAATCTATTTTCACTAGTATATTTGGGTCGAAGGACCTTTTTTCGCTAGCACCACATATAATTTTAGAGTGTGCGGTACCATTGACTTTTTTGCTACTTGAGAGTTGAACTGTCCAGACCGGACCTCCAAAGCAGGTACTGTTGCCAAGGTAGGAGACTGGTAGCCAGTCTCCTGTATAGTCAGGGAAAAGTTTCCTTACGTTTAAGTTCGTTTTCTCAGCCGAGAAGGATTTTGTTTTGTTTATCCTGTGCCTTTGCAAAAGCAGTGTATGCGCTACATGTGAATAAAGCCTGAACTTGTGTGCAATCCAGTGTCTGTGTCCCTGTTTCCTGCACTGCTACAAGCATCAACCTGAGTGATTCCCCACAATATGCAAATCAGCCTGCAAGTGCACTAATTTGACAGATTTGCCTATAGACAGCTGTAAGTGCTCTTACTCTGGAAACACCGCTCAGTGCTGACTTTTTAGCTATGATTGACATTGTAACCTCTCTTTTAAGAACAGCAGTGTCTGTAGGCAAATCTGCCAAATTAGGCCCCAACCCTGTTACACTCACAAGCTGATTTGCATATCTGTAAAAATGGGATTATCTGTGCATTGCTTCATTGCTTTGTGACCACAAAAATATATGTTTAGATCTATTAAAGTTGCCTACATTGCACTATTATAAGATGTCCTTTATTATATTCCAGGGTATATCTATTAGCATATCTATAGGTTGTGTAAATGTTCAGTAATAGTTAAGGTTCCCTGTTATACTTTTTGAATTGTGGCCCAGGTATTTAAAGTTATGCCTCAGATTGATGTATTTCTATTGTGGGCTTACTTAAAGGAATTCTATCATTAAAATGGAATTTTTTCTGACTAACATGTAGGAATAGCCCTAAGAAAGGCTTCTTTTACCTTTAGATGTTTTCTCTGTGCCACCATTTGGTAGAAATCCCCGTTTTCTTCAGTATGCAAATGAGTTCTCTCGTAGCACTGGGGGCGGGCCCCAGCACTCAAACAGCACTGGGGGCATCCCCAATACTGTGAGAGAAATCTCCAGCACAACCTCCATCTTCATCTGGAATGGCCTCTCTCTGCGTCTTCTTCCCACATACCTGTGGGCATTTTTTTTGTGGCCGAAGGCGTAAGCAGCCACAAAAAAAATAGCCACGCACATGTGCAGTCGGCTCTGCCTAAGGTAGAGCAGACTGCACATGCGTAGAAGTTTGAACAGAGCGCAGGAAGTAGACGCAGAGAGAGGCCGTTCCAGACGAAGATGGAGGCGGCACTGGAGGTTTCTCTCGCAGCATTGGGGCCCGCTCCCAGTGCTGTTTGAGAACTCATTTGCATACCGGAGAAAACCGGGATTTCTGCCGAACGGCGTCGCGGAGAAGACATCTAAAGCTAGGAGAATAGCCTTTCTTAAGACTATTCCTACGTGCTAGTGAGAAAAAAAAATACCATTTTAATGATAGAATCCCTTTAAATAGACAGAAATAGGAGAAAAACATCCTTTTATGGAAGGAAGAGAACAGACCACAATGTTGTGGCAGACTTTGTTTTAGGCATTAGTAATTCCATTTATGGTGGAAAGTTAGGTAAAATAAATGTTGGTTCTACCGTAAATATAATTGAGGTCAAAAACGTAAATATACTAGGAAATATTCTCTGCTGGAAACCAGAAAGGTTGTGTGTGTCATTTGAGTCCATTTTAAATGACATGTTTTTCGTGTTTCCAGCAATTACAAAGACATTGTACAAAACCATGTAACGTCCAGACTTGTGAGTCATGTCTTACACGAGCACCTAAATGTCCGCCGTATGCAGAAGTAATGGCACGATGTTTGAGCTGCCCTCAATGATGTGGTGTCCAGCCTTTTGTGAATGTCTGTGTCTGGCTTGAAGTTTTCATTGTGGAAACACTGAAAACATCGCTCGAAATGCCATGCAGCTCCAAGTGTAGGTCTTCAGCTTTCATTCATTTCAGTTTTTCCAATTAAGAGAACAGTGAAGTCTATAAGGAACCTTATGGTAAGTATTTCCGTAATGGAACACAGAAGCCACAGGAACCTCAAATTGTGATCCATACTGTAGGCTGTAGAGTAAAATCTGCAGGATATGTAATAGACTGCGACATTGCAAACACATTATTAAATTCTCCTGATTTTGCATGGAGTGATTTATTAAGTATTGGATTAATATTAGGATGATTGAAGACGGAAATTCCTCAATACTACCATATATCCATGTATAGACTACAAATCAGAAGAAATGGTTTGGTTCTGGATTTATCGTTCATCATAGAGACATAGAAACATTTCCATGTATCTGTCACTTTACATGGAATTAAACTTTACTTTCCTATTTTTTAGATATTTGCTGGAATTGAGATGTCAGACTCTTCTGTTTTGAGAATGACAGTTCAGCGATCCCTGTATCTTCATTTAGGCAAAAGGAAAAATACTGACTAGAATACTAACATGTGATTGGGGCTCAAACCCAAGTTTAGATAACATTAAAAAAAAAAAAAAAAAAAAAAAAAAAAAACCAAAACATTTTCAGACTGAGGGTAAGTTCACACCAGTTTTTTAGACTGGAACCTGAAGTGGAGGCCACCTCAGGTTCCGGTCCAAAAGCCAGGTAGCCGTGTATTTAAAGCCGATGCGCTGCACTGGCATCCAGCCGCGCACTCCGCTCCGGATAAAGCCCAATGAAGCAAGGCGACTCGGCCTGAAGAATGAGCATCTCGCTTCTTTTTTCCGGGAGCCCGGAGGAAACAGCTCCCGGAAAAAACTCCTGAGCGACTTCCATTGATTTCAATGGGAGCTGTCTTTTTGGTCAGGATTTTGAGGCAAATACTGACCAAAAATCTCTGTGTGACCTTACCCTAAAAGGATTAATGTCACCTTTCTTGATGGTTGAGGCTAGTGAAGGTGTTAAGGGAGATTTCCCATGAAGCAAATAATTCCCATCTCACAGAAAAGCAGCAATTTCTGGTAGCTCAGGGATACAGAGTGTAGTATATACTGCAAGGACCTTGCTGCATATAAAATGAATGGGGGAGGGCTACAGATATACAAAGGATCCCATTGCAAAAAATACATATACTGCATTCTGTCATATGTAATAGCATAGTCTATTATCCCTTATCTTTTTTTTTGTTGTTGTTGAATACCAATGTATATCACCCAAGTGGAAGCCAAAAGGAACCTCTTTTGGTCTTTGTCGGGTGAAAAAATTTCTGATTTTCTGGTATATATGCTAGGTGTACATCACAAATGCAATGTCAAAAGGGTATAACATTATTAAGATTATTACAGTTCTTAGCAATTGGGACACAGGATACAGTTTAGCAGAAGCCTCTTATAAGTTGAACAGTGTTTTTTCAGTATCTGCCGAAGAGCTTCTCTCCAGTAAGCTTCTTGCCTAGAAAACTTTATAACCTTATTACATAGGTATACGCTTTTCCTTTTAGTGTTTAGTTTGTCTTAAAGGGGTATTCCCATGACGCTTGTTCACTAAACTGCAGGCTGTTGTGCTCTCTTCACTTCCTGCTTTTCTCGGCACATAGGTGGATGGGGTTTCACTTGCACGGGATTGCTTGTAAATGAATTACCACAGTGTGAAACTGATGTAACAGAGCTGGATTTGCCCTTATCAGCCAAATTCAATTAAACTGACTGACTCAGAAATCCCAGAGCTCTCACCTCCCCTATCTGTGTCATTTAAGTAGCGGAGCTTCTCAAACAGCTCAGAGCTGCTCCCAGCCCCTCCCTCTCCCCCTGAGAGCAGGCAGCTACATCACTTGACAAATGAGTAGATAATCCCAAGCGCCATAGAAACGGAGTGTAAACAATGAAGTGAATAAATTAAGATAGTGGCCAAACAAAGCAGTTTTGATAAAGCAGTGCATTTAGGAAAAGTCTTAAATCCACATAAACTAGCAGTATAGATAGGATCCTTGTGGTGGGACAACCCCTTTAAGTCAGCCAACACACTATTGGATCAGACTATGCTGTTCATATACATATATCTGGTGATCACAAACTTTGTATTATTTGCTATATCATCTTAAGTACATAGTCTTTCCAGGTTTCAGAACTTCACCAGCAGGAACTGTGATGCCATACTGTGATGCCACTCATGTTGTAACCGCCATGAGTGTATGAAAAAAAACAAACACGTACAAGCACCTTGCCTCAAACAGGTTAATTTCTGGAATGTTTTAACCCCCACATTAAAATTGCAAGAACCCTCCCGAAACTGACACTTTTTTATTGCAGATTTTGAATTTATGGCTGAGATAAATATTATTGGCACATCACTCGAGTGCTTTAAAATGTGCATTTTAACCCTTTTGTAATCTAACACATTTAGCCTTAAACCAGTAACATTTTATCTCTCTCTGCATTCCAGCTTTCACAACTTTTTACGTTTTATTTCAATGCCGTTTTATGACACCTTGTATTTTGTAGGTACATAAGATTTTTGATCAGAATTTATGACTTTTTGTTTTTATGAGGTGTGATTAGAAAACTTCAATTCTGGCATCTGAATTTTAATTATAGCGTTTATCACGTACAATAAATAACATATTGATTTTATTTTAGGGGCACAAAAAGAGTGTGTTTGGCATGACTGTTATTGGTTTTCTTGGACACACACAGTACAGGTTGAACCTATTTGACTCTGAGAATTGTGATTGATTCATGGTTTGGTACAGTTCACACAGTATAAATTGGATTTGAAATGGACTTTGAGAATTTGTGACTGATGCAGCAGCTGCAGCACACCTCAACTTACTACACGCACAGTCTACATCTGCAGTACACTGCTGGTTGCTGTAACAATGTTATACTTGTGTTGAGACACTTTGGAGTTTGGTCAAATACCCTCATCGGGTAAAATTCATAAACCTAATGTGATTAATCAAAGAATAAATGCAAATAATTCACTTTATTTTCATTTCACATCATACTGTTATTATTGAGTAATGCCATTTCTTGTGTAATTGTGGCTTTAAATAGGCATAAAACATGCTGTGATTACAATTATTTACATGGCAGATCTGCATAAAACATTGAATTTGCTGAAAACAAGTTTGGCAAAACACTGCAAAATGTGGATTTGAATAAACATAGTGTCATAGGACAGCACAAACCACACTATATATCACTCATGTTTCATAACCACAATTAAACAAAGAAAATTGATAGCATACATCTGCTTTACTGCTGTGCAACAGTGCTGAGCAGCCAATAAGACAAGGTGAACCACAATAAGAGGAATCTGCAGTGTTATTACAGAAGGATGACTAAAATGAAGTATCATTGAAATGAGAACTGACTATACACCACGCAGTAAACTTGTCATTATCTTTCACATTTTTGTCATACTCTGCTCTTCATGTGAAATATTCAAGAAATTGACAGAAATCAACATTCTACATTGTATGCAAAGAAAATACTTTGCAGGGGCTTATTTGACTATGCATACCCTGCTACGAGTTCTGAGAAAGGCATAAGCAAATAGTTCCTTCTTGGTAGAAAAGTGGAACTTGTGTTGATGTGCAGGACCACTGCAAGAATTGTTGGTAGTAGGGCCATTATTTTGCCAACTGCGAAGAGGTCAAAACTCGCAGCATCTGTGGGAAAGCAGACAACCTTTTAGCAGGCGTCCGCAGAGATGATGGTTAGTTATCGATCTCAGAGAACCTGTGACAACTTCTTTAGGAGTGACTTCTGCTCATATTGTAGCCAAGTTCAGGACCTATAGGACATTTCAAAGACATAGCTGCTAGATATGATGCCTCAAAAACAAGTGTGGCCCCTATGATGCCCCTTCAGTGCTTGTTTGAATAAACCAGTTGTTGGAAACCGGGAAGCTCCTGGTGGGGAGTCTGGAGAGTGTGAGACTGAGGATGATTTTGTACCAGCATCCCATTAGCAACATGGGAAGAAGAAGATGAAACCTAATGAGACAATGAACCTAGAGATGGAGAATGCCATGGTGGACAAAGTCAGGATCAACTAGGTAGACCTGTTATAGATACTATCAAAGATCTTGGGGATGGTGATGGAGGTGGACTTCTGGCCCAAGAGAACATGGTCTCCAGTGATTTGGAAGATTCCTTGGGAGCTTCTACTTCTAGAGGTCTGATGGATGCCAGGTGGAGCAGATGGATATCATCCCCAAAGGCAAGTGGGACAGGGAAGACACATTTGAAGATGTGATGTTCATAAAAGCAGCCTGAAAGGAATCAAAGTCCAGTTTGGAGGAATCAGGCAACATTGAGGACTTTTCTGACTCTGATGACTCAGGTTTGGAGGTGGTTATGTCTCCTGCTATTACAGATTATTAACACAGATTCAAGCAGGAGCTTTGGTAACTTTACAAGACTACATTGAGGCCTACTCTGTAACTATGAGGAACCTAAAGAGCGCTGCAAGGAGAGCTACTTTATTTATATAATTACCGACTTTGAACTTTGATGGGTTTTTTTTCCTGCTGCATGGACTGTTTTATGAGAATCTATAAAAAGACTGGACTTCAGGACCCTTACTGTGGTCAGGGAACTGACAATAAAGCTTCAAGGGTTCAGATTCTCTTTACAAGACATTCATATTGTTTTATGACTATACCGTATATGCTCCTCCAAAAAAACCAAAAAACATTCTGCTCTTTTTACTTATATTTATTTGTTTTTAGGCGGTCCTGCTTCTCTGGTGATGGGGGAGATTTTAACAGTGTAATGCTGGGTAAGGGGAAGGGTGGTGCTCGATGTCCAGAAGGCCTGACAAAACCTCTTGCCAGCTGAAGCATTTTTTAACAGATTTTAAATTTTACAGATACTTGGAGTGTGTTTCATGATATACACATGGGCTATACATGGATGACGCTTCTGTGTCTTTCAGTATTAACTTTTTATTGTACTCTGCAATTGACCTCCAGGCAACCTTGAATGGTTTGATTTTTTATTTATTTATTTATTTTTTTTTTTAGACCTGGTTAGAGATGAGCGAACAGTGTTCTATCGAACACATGTTCGATCGGATATCAGGGTGTTCGCCATGTTCGAATCGAATCGAACACCGCGTGGTAAAGTGCGCCAAAATTCGATTCCCCTCCCACCTTCCCTGGCGCCTTTTTTGCACCAATATCAGCGCAGGGGAGGTGGGACAGGAACTACGACACCGGGGGCATTGAAAAAAATTGGAAAAAAGTCATTGGCTGCCGAAATCAGGTGACCTCCATTTTAGACGAATAGTGGATTTCAAATCCGGGTCATATGAGAATGTGAACTTTGTGACTATGAGACAGGGATAGCTGTACAGGCAGGGATAGCTAGGGATAACCTTTATTTAGGGGGGAATGTTATTAAAAATAACTTTTTGGGGCTCTATCGGGTGTGTAATTGTGATTTTTGTGAGATAAACTTTTTCCCATAGGGATGCATTGGCCAGCGCTGATTGGCCGAATTCCGTACTCTGGCCAATCAGTGCTGGCCAATGCATTCTATTAGCTTGATGAAGCAGAGTGTGCACAAGGGTTCAAGCGCACCCTCGGCTCTGATGTAGCAGAGCTGAGGCTGCACAAGGGTTCAAGCGCACCCTCGGCTCTGATGTAGGAGAGCCGAGGGTGCACTTGAACCCTTGTGCACCCTCGGCTCTGCTACATCAGAGCCGAGGGTGCGCTTGAACCCTTGTGCACACTCTGCTTCATCAAGCTAATAGAATGCATTGGCCAGCGCTGATTGGCCAATGCATTCTATTAGCCCGATGAAGTAGAGCTGAATGTGTGTGCTAAGCACACACATTCAGCACTGCTTCATCACGCCAATACAATGCATTAGCCAGTGCTGATTGGCCAGAGTACGGAATTCGGCCAATCAGCGCTGGCTCTGCTGACGGAGGCGGAGTCTAAGATCGCTCCACACCAGTCTCCATTCAGGTCCGACCTTAGACTCCGCCTCCTCCAGCAGAGCCAGCGCTGATTGGCCGAATTCCGTACTCTGGCCAATCAGCACTGGCTAATGCATTGTATTGGCGTGATGAAGCAGTGCTGAATGTGTGTGCTTAGCACACACATTCAGCTCTACTTCATCGGGCTAATAGAATGCATTGGCCAGCACTGATTGGCCAGAGTACGGAATTCGGCCAATCAGCGCTGGCTCTGCTGGAGGAGGCGGAGTCTAAGATCGCTCCACACCAGTCTCCATTCAGGTCCGACCTTAGACTCCGCCTCCTCCAGCAGAGCCAGCGCTGATTGGCCGAATTCCGTACTCTGGCCAATCAGCACTGGCTAATGCATTGTATTGGCGTGATGAAGCAGTGCTGAATGTGTGTGCTTAGCACACACATTCAGCTCTACTTCATCGGGCTAATAGAATGCATTGGCCAATCAGCGCTGGCCAATGCATTCTATTAGCGTGAACTGAGTTTGCACAGGGGTTCTAGTGCACCCTCGGCTCTGCTACATCAGATTGCTACATCTGATGTAGCAGTGCCGAGTGTGCATCAGATGTGTAGTTGAGCAAAACTGACTCAGCACTGCTAAGTCTCTGCATTCGCATAGGAATGCATTGGCCAGCCTTCGGCCAATCAGCGCTGGCTCTGCCGGAGGAGGCGGAGTCTAAGGTCGGACCTGAATGGAGACTGGTGTGGAGCGATCTTAGACTCCGCCTCCTCCAGCAGAGCCAGCGCTGATTGGTCGAGTTCCGTACTCTGGCCAATCAGCACTGGCCAATGCATTTCTATGGGGAAAAGTTAGCTTGCGAAAATCGCAAACTGACAGGGATTTCCATGAAATAAAGTGACTTTTATGCCCCCAGACATGCTTCCCCTGCTGTCCCAGTGTCATTCCAGGGTGTTGGTATCATTTCCTGGGGTGTCATAGTGGACTTGGTGACCCTCCAGACATGAATTTGGGTTTCCCCCTTAACGAGTTTATGTTCCCCATAGACTATAATGGGGTTCGAAACCCATTCGAACACTCGAACAGTGTGCGGCTGTTCGAATCGAATTTCGAACCTCGAACATTTTAGTGTTCGCTCATCTCTAGACCTGGTCTTTTTGGTCTTGTGTTATCTCCTAAAATGCTCTGGGGAATCAAAAATTGACAGCAGTGCGAAGAGGTGGAATGCATAGATGCTTTTTGTCCAAGTATAAAATATGGAGGACACATAAGGATCCTGGTCAGTCCATGTTAAAGTAGTGGGAAGGCCTTAATCCTATGATAAGTGGCAGTATCTGTCTCTGGCATCCGTTGTAGTAGCATGACAGATGCCGGAGACAGATAGTGCCACCCGTACAAGCGCCGGGGCCGCAGCATCACTCCACTCCTGCTGCTGCAGGAAGCCAGCGGCGGCAGGAGCTTGGCGATGTTGCGATCCCACTCCTCCGCCCACCCTCCCCCGCCAAAACTACCTACCATTACCATATACCTGGCGTATAAGACGACACCCGACTTTTGGGAAGATTTTCAGAGGTTGAAAAGTCGTCTTCTACTCCGGAAAATACGGTAAATAAAAGAAAATGTGGTCTGAAACTTTAAATAGCAAGATTTGCTACAGGTCAGTGACTTCATCTTGCCCTCTTCCAAACCTCTTAAACTGAGAAACACCAGACAGCTCTGAAATTCACTGGTGACAGCAGATCTTAGAGCAAGTTTCAAAGAGTTTTGCCTCCAGCTTTGTATTCATAGTTCTTCAAAATGTTTGTGGTGTGGATATCGTGCTTTTAAACTAAAAATTAGAGAAAATCATCAAACAATACTATTGAAAGTAATATTATTTATTCTGATAATCTTATTGGTTTGTACCCCATATCACAATCGAAGGGAGCCTTCACACAGGGTAAACGCGCGTGTATTTTTGCAAAATACACGTGTAAAAATAAGACTCCCATTGACTTCAACGATATTTTTTACACGTGTAAAAATACGCCTGTAAAATGTCATTGAAGTCAATGGGAGTCTTATTTTTACACGTGTATTTTGCAAAAATACACGCGCGTTTACTCCGTGTGAAGGCTCCC
Source organism: Leptodactylus fuscus (assembly GCF_031893055.1). Lineage (NCBI taxonomy): Eukaryota > Metazoa > Chordata > Amphibia > Anura > Leptodactylidae > Leptodactylus > Leptodactylus fuscus. The sequence continues at coordinate 150,165,673 of NC_134269.1, forward strand.
TTGAGGAAACATGTACTGTATCAGTTGTATCCTCTGCCAGTATTTATCCGCAATTGCACCATTTATTATATGTGATTTAGCAATCACTATTAATACTGTGTTCATTTTATTGCAATGGTCATAGTGTTTACAGTGATAACAAATATGGCAACGTTATGTACTTTGTTTTATGATGGTCATGAGTTGTAAAATGGTTTATTGTAATATATTTTTCTATGTTATGATTTTAGTAATAGACATTACTAAAACTTTAAGGCTAAGGCCCCACGTTGCGAGCCACAGCCAAAAAGTGCTGCGGGAAAAGCTGTGGCGGAAATGCATCATGTTTTTTCCTACAGTGCTGTTCACAGAAAGTTCACAGAGGGAAACTCTGTGAACTTTCTGCTTCAATTACACTTATACAGAAAACACCACAATTTTTGCATGTAATAATATGTGGGGCCACTCTGGAGCATATAACAGTTTGGGGGTCACTGTGAAGCATATAATACTGTGTGTAGGCCACTCTGGAGCATATAATACTGTTCACTCACCATATTTTTGATAACCACAGTTGTGGGTACTAAAGCTGTACCCCTTTCAAATATGGGAGATATTGCTGCAGTACTCATAGCCATCATTTTCAAGAATTCACTCTAGGGAGGGGATAGGCGACCCCAGACAAACGTATGCACTGGAGTCCTTTAGTTACACCACTGCTCTGGGGTCTAAATAAACCTCAAAGTATAATTATATTCCTTCTAGTTATATCCAAACAAGTTTGGAACGAACTGAACCAGGGGTTCACTTTGTCCAAACACAGAAAAAAAACAATCTTCTTTACTTCAATTTTTTGCTTATTGTGCCTCCATGTTACTTGTAACTAGAAGAACTTAAGTAAATTCCACCACAAGCATCTCCTGTGCGACTGACACTGTGTCTCTTACATCTTATTTGCACCATCAAGGGCACCCAAAAACACCAACACACTTAAGAGACTCACAAGAAATAGTGCCCTAGAGGAACACACTATCATCACTCAAGTGCAACCCCATCATTGCTGTGAAAGCCCAGGTCCTGTAACTACCATCATGGTCCTCTCTACCAGTGTCATCTCCACCTTGCTTAGCTCCAGGACATTGCAGTAGCATTGAGACCTCATACAATAAAAACTGTGTGTGAGAAAAGATTTGGAATTTTATCTGTAAAATATTCCACAAGTTTGAGGTGTTAATTCTGTCTGGGGAAAGAGAATCAAAGATACTTTTTTACAGTTCCTCTTGAATTCTTGGTTACACCCTGTATGACACATGAACAGCAGAAATGTCAATGTCTTTGCTTTCCATTATTTACTAGTTATATATTTACACAGTGTTTAACCCCTTTTGAGCTGAAGATCTGCATCTGCAATAGCCTTCATATTCGGATCTGTAATAAAGCAATAGTTTCATACCATAGAAATAAGGAGCACAGTGTAAGTTTACTTTCAAATATGTGTTAAAATAATAGTCTGTGGCATTTACTAACAAATGCATTTTTGTCATGTTCTCCATTAGAGATGAGCGAACAGTGTTCTATCGAACACATGTTCGATCGGATATCAGGGTGTTCGCCATGTTCGAATCGAATCGAACACCGCGTGGTAAAGTGCGCCAAAATTCGATTCCCCTCCCACCTTCCCTGGCGCCTTTTTTGCACCAATAACAGCGCAGGGGAGGTGGGACAGGAACTACGACACCGGGGGCATTGAAAAAAATTGGAAAAAGTCATTGGCTGCCGAAATCAGGTGACCTCCATTTTAGACGAATAGTGGATTTCAAATCCGGGTCATATGAGAATGTGAACTTTGTGACTATGAGACAGGGATAGCTGTACAGGCAGGGATAGCTAGGGATAACCTTTATTTAGGGGGGAATGTTATTAAAAATAACTTTTTGGGGCTCTATCGGGTGTGTAATTGTGATTTTTGTGAGATAAACTTTTTCCCATAGGGATGCATTGGCCAGCGCTGATTGGCCGAATTCCGTACTCTGGCCAATCAGTGCTGGCCAATGCATTCTATTAGCTTGATGAAGCCGAGTGTGCACAAGGGTTCAAGCGCACCCTCGGCTCTGATGTAGCAGAGACGAGGCTGCACAAGGGTTCAAGCGCACCCTCGGCTCTGATGTAGGAGAGCCGAGGGTGCACTTGAACCCTTGTGCACCCTCGGCTCTGCTACATCAGAGCCGAGGGTGCGCTTGAACCCTTGTGCACACTCTGCTTCATCAAGCTAATAGAATGCATTGGCCAGCGCTGATTGGCCAATGCATTCTATTAGCCCGATGAAGTAGAGCTGAATGTGTGTGCTAAGCACACACATTCAGCTCTACTTCATCGGGCTAATAGAATGCATTGGCCAGCGCTGATTGGCCAGAGTACGGAATTCGACCAATCAGCGCTGGCTCTGCTGGAGGAGGCGGAGTCTAAGATCGGTCCACACCAGTCTCCATTCAGGTCCGACCTTAGACTCCGCCTCCTCCAGCAGAGCCAGTGCTGATTGGCCGAATTCCGTACTCTGGCCAATCAGCACTGGCTAATGCATTGTATTGGCGTGATGAAGCAGTGCTGAATGTGTGTGCTTAGCACACACATTCAGCTCTACTTCATCGGGCTAATAGAATGCATTGGCCAGCACTGATTGGCCAGAGTACGGAATTCGGCCAATCAGCGCTGGTTCTGCTGGAGGAGGCGGAGTCTAAGGTCGGACCTGAATGGAGACTGGTGTGGAGCGATCTTAGACTCCGCCTCCTCCAGCAGAGCCAGCGCTGATTGGCCGAATTCCGTACTCTGGCCAATCAGCACTGGCTAATGCATTGTATTGGCGTGATGAAGCAGTGCTGAATGTGTGTGTGCTTAGCACACACATTCAGCTCTACTTCATCGGGCTAATAGAATGCATTGGCCAATCAGCGCTGGCCAATGCATTCTATTAGCGTGAACTGAGTTTGCACAGGGGTTCTAGTGCACCCTCGGCTCTGCTACATCAGATTGCTACATCTGATGTAGCAGTGCCGAGTGTGCATCAGATGTGTAGTTGAGCAAAACTGACTCAGCACTGCTAAGTCTCTGCATTCGCATAGGAATGCATTGGCTAGCCTTCGGCCAATCAGCGCTGGCTCTGCCGGAGGAGGCGGAGTCTAAGGTCGGACCTGAATGGAGACTGGTGTGGAGCGATCTTAGACTCCGCCTCCTCCAGCAGAGCCAGATTGGTCGAGTTCCGTACTCTGGCCAATCAGCACTGGCCAATGCATTTCTATGGGGAAAAGTTAGCTTGCGAAAATCGCAAACTGACAGGGATTTCCATGAAATAAAGTGACTTTTATGCCCCCAGACATGCTTCCCCTGCTGTCCCAGTGTCATTCCAGGGTGTTGGTATCATTTCCTGGGGTGTCATAGTGGACTTGGTGACCCTCCAGACACGAATTTGGGTTTCCCCCTTAACGAGTTTATGTTCCCCATAGACTATAATGGGGTTCGAAACCCATTCGAACACTCGAACAGTGAGCGGCTGTTCGAATCGAATTTCGAACCTCGAACATTTTAGTGTTCGCTCATCTCTATTCTCCATCTGTAGTGGCATTTTCTCAAGCTATAGATATATGGACTGTCTAGTGACCCAATAATGCAGAGGACAGGCGGTTAGTTTTAGTTCATACCAATGTAGGTGAAACTATGCTAATCTAGACTAGTTTGGTGCACCAGATTTTTTGTACTAAATTAGCTTTTGTAAGTTATAGAGTGTTAACAAAAACTCCCCTGTTAAAATGAAAACTTTATTACTTTGTTACCTATTTGTCATCCTGCATCAACATGGTCTCTCCCAAAAAGAAATGTTACAGCAGAAAAAGATATCCAGATGTGTTCACTCTTGTGGCACAGAAGAAGGGTGTGTTTACATGGCCAGATTTTCAGATGCTGTTTTTGAAACTAGGAGATTTGGAAAAGAAAGCATTAGAAGCAGCTGTCCTGTATACTTTCCTTTCATTAATGGTCCACACTTGATTTTGGCTTCAAGAGTTCATTAAAATTTCCTTAAAGGGGTTGGCCACTTTCAGACCAATATTGACAAACAAATGTACAATAAAAAGATATACAATTTTCCAATATACTTTCTGTATCAATTCCTCTCGGTTTTCTAGATCTCTGCTTGCTGTCATTCATTCTGTTACTTGTAGAGGATAAAACTCTGACCATGGTCATGTGACTTACGGTCCATGGTCATGTGATGAGGACACAGGTGCCGCTCGTTATAGTCACAGCACAATATTCAGACAGCTGCCTGGTAATCAGCTGTGCACCTGTGTGCTCATCACATGACCATGGACCGTAAGTCACATGACCATGGACTGTAAATCACATGACCATGGTCAGAGTTTTATCTTCTAGAAGTAACAGAATGAATGACAACAAGCAGAGATCTAGAAAACTGTGAGGAATTGATACAGAAAGTATAATGGAACATTTGATATCTTTTTATTGTACATTTGTTTTTCAATATTGGTTTTTTGAGCAAAAGCCAGGAGAGAATTTAGCAGAAATGAGCTGTATTTTCTGCAACGTGTAGTCTCAGACCACTTCACTGTTATGTATAAGCGTCTTTTACCATCTACAGACATTTTGTCGGAAGTGACCTTAACTAAATAGTGACCAGTGTATAAACCTTCGAAGCTGATCACTAATGGGCACTACGTCAGTTGGGTCTGTGGAGAATGTCAGCTTGAGTATCCTCCATTTGGATGGATGACTGTAGCCATTTGAAACATTTTACTTTGTTTAGTACAGAAAGCTCAACCCCCCTTTTCCCGTGGAAGCTATAATGAGATGTGTCTCCTATATTGTGCCTTATCCAATAGCCATGTGCCAGAACAATGTTACAATTTTGCAGCCAATCATGCTGTGCTAATTATAGTAGTGCAACCTGTTCTTTGTCTATACACTGTACTTAAACTACATTTTTCCTGCCATTAAATCAGAACCCACTATATACACACAATAGCAGTGTGTGTGTGTGTGTGTGTGTGTGTGTGTGTGTGTGTGTGTGTGTGTGTTTCGCTAAGCTATCTTATACACCAACTTTATTAATATGGACTTCAACACAGATTGTGCTCACAAGTCCTACACATTCAGACATGGGTGTCCAGCTGCATACACACAGCTGTACACATGCTCCTACAAGATTGCAGGGGTCTGATAATTCCACTTCACATGGCAGCCAGAGGCTTAATATGTATAATCCTATTAGGTCATGCCTTTATTAGATGTTCCACTCATGCAAATGAATAGTCCCAACATCACCTGCAACATAACTGATATCTCAAACACAAGGTCAAGAGGTTGGAGTAAAGGGGTTATCCAGGGACTTTATTTATCTTATTATGCCTCTATGCATGTGTTCAAGCTGGAGCTGGGGGTTCCAGGCTGGCTCCAACCTCGAATCAAGTGATTAGAATAAGTCCCCAATTATCAGGTCGCTGTGTGCCTGCTCCCTCCTCTCCTCTTTTCACACTGTGCTTTAGGGGTTATCAGGCTATATTAAAGCCAAACTCTCAAAGCATAGGCAACTAAGATAACTAGGAAGGAACTGGAAATCTAAACTTCTCCCACTTGGCACACTCCTTCCCCTTTATAGGGCTGACAGTTTTTCTTCCCTCTCTCTAGGCAGGTAGTTTGAAAAGACCCTGACTTTTCTTTCTTCATGTAGTCTTGTCTGCTCCAATGCTGGCACTAAACTAAAAATGACCTCTTTGCCAACTTCCAGTCTCCTCCTTATAGCCCAGGTCAGTAATTGGCTGGAGATTAAATAAATCCTCTAAAACAGTGTATAGCTCTTAAATAATGGGAACAAAACAATAGGGAAAGCTGCAAAACATATAAAATATATAAGAAATACCCATAAAACAATATAAAACTAATATAAACAACACAATCGCACATAAAATCAAAATAAAACAATTTAAGCAGTGCCTACTGGGATTGTGCAATTGCTCCTGTGCCCCATCCCAGGACATATATATTTGGTCAAAATCTTATGCTTCTCAAGGGTTTTAACTGTAAGAACATGCTGCAGTCCCTATGCCTGAATTTTTGATTCTCGAGTCTATCCTATTCACCTTCCTATTCTCCTTTTCTCCTTCATATAGGGGAACTCTAAATATATGCTTAGTTTACACACCTTGCATAGACACAAATCTTAAGGGAGGTGGCTCTGACCTACTTCTATTTGTATTTTCTGGTAGGGTAGTTGTGGTTCCTTCATATATGGACACAGTCCCTTACCCTAGCTAGTCTGGAATACTACCTGTTTTTTTCAGCACTCTAGCTAGTATTGCAGAAACCAACCCTTTTCCCAAATTATCTGCTTTTTCACCATAGACTGGCGATTTAGGTGTGATTCAGTGCTAAGAGTGTAACCTAATACCATGGTCTCCCCAGTATGGTCACCCTGTAGCATTATCCACTTTCCTTACCTCCTCAAGCTGGTGGAAGTTGCTGCCTGGATCTTAAATAATGTCATGGTGTTGGGTGACATCTACACTGACAGTGCCCTCAAAGAAGACCTTTCACGTCCTCATCAATATGTGGTATTATATACTGCTAGAAAAGCAGACAGTGCACTGAATTTAGCGCACTGTTGGCTTTCCCAGTATGCACCCCAATGATAGAGATATTGGTGCCGTTAATTTCAGCACCGATATCTCCCCACTGTCAGAAGGGTGGGCCTTACAGCCTAGTGTCTTCGATGTGATGTGTACAAAAAGAAAAAATCATGGCCCACACATCCCAACCTTATACATTGATCTAGTGCTTCTCAACAAATTTTACAATACCGAACATGAGTTTTTTAGTATACATATTGATCAGTGTGCATAAGCCCACTAGCCACTTCACGGCGACCAATTTTATAGTGGGTCCCTACTCTACTGGGTGCGGTGCTGCACAGTGACCGCCACAACCACAACACAGCGCCCGCAGGGAGAGCGACCCAGTGGTTCGGTAACACCCCTTCCACCAGACCAAGCCCCCAGGCTCTGGGCCGCGCCGCCCCACGGGCACAGCGCCATAGGGGCAGCAGACACCACACAGCACCGCACAGTGTGAACAGATCTCAAAAATTCACCTTACCATATTGCCCCAGTCAGAGGACTGAGAGCTAGTAGGTGGATCCCTTTTTGCAGTCTCCTGCTAATTAAAAACACCTGGGCAAAATAGGGGGAGTGCTGGTACCAAGGCAAAAAAAAAAAAAATGGTGAAGGAAGAAACTTACCATATGTATAGAAAAAGAGAAAAACATGGCCAACACATCCCAACCTTATACATTGATCTAGTGCTTCTCAGCAAATTTTATAATACTGAAGATGAGGTTCTTAGTATACATATTGATCAATGTGCATAAGCCCACTAGCCACTTCATGGCAACCTCTTTATAGTGGGTCCCTACTCTACTGGGAGTGGCGCTGCACCTTACCATATTGCCCCAGTCAATACGGTGGTTGTGACTGGCTCACAACCCTCAAAGATAAGAGGCATTCTTCTACCCACTATTACCTCTGCACTTATCCTTGGGTACTACACTATGTGTCACTCGGTACTTTGTTTTTGTTTTATTTTACCAATTTTTTTTTTTTCATGTTTTAATAACTTTACAAAAATTCTAAATTCTAAATTTTGAAGAAAAAAAAATTATTTGAATCACCATATTCTAACCCCTGTAACTTTTTATATTTCAATGTATGGAGCTGTGTAAGACAATATTGCGAGACAATATGTAGTCTTTATTGGTACCATGATGAGGAATATATGTTGTTTTGATCACTTTTTATTCCATTGTTTTAGGGAGGTAATTTGGCAAAAAACAAAACAAAACACCAAATCAGCCAATTTTTCTTGCTACACCATTTACCGTATGTTTTTATGTTTAATAGTTTGTGCATTTTCTGACTTGGGGATTAGAGATGAGCGAGTACTGTTCGGATCAGCCGATCTGAACAGCACGCTCCATAGAAATGAATGGATGCTCCTGGTACTTCCGCTTTGACGGCGGCCAGCCGCTTAACCCCCCGCGTGCTGGCTACGTCCATTCATTTCTATGCGAGCATGCTGTTCGGATCGGCTGATCCGAATAGTACTCGCTCATCTCTAATGGGGATGCCTAATGTGTTAATGTTTATTTTTATTTATTTATAATTATATGTGATCTAGGGAAAGGGGGCTGATTTAAACATTTAGGTTTTAATTTTTTATATTTTTATAACTTTTTTCTTAAAGCTTTTTTTTGCTCCCCTTGGGATAGATGGCAGTGTTACTATATTGCAGTCTATGGTAGATTTCCTATGTAACTATTGAAGCCTGCTGCCCTGTTTGGGCACATCCCTTTCCAGATAAGTCAGGCTCTTTACTAAATGAGAATCAGAAAGTACCTAAAATTCTTACATTTGCTGTTAAGGATGTGCAACTATTTCTGGCTTAAGCCAAAATAATGGTGCATTGGCTTGGAAAAACTAAATGTGGTACTTTTATCAGATTTGAGAGAATATTCAAGGGAATGGTTGAGCTGTAAATGTAAAGAAGAAAGCATCCCATTTAGTAGGGATTTGATAAGGGGATGTTCATTTTCTTAATAAGTGAGTCAAAAATTGTAGTGAGACTCTTTGCCTGTACACTATGTGCACTATGCTTAGAGGCATAAGGTTTCCATATCATTGTGGAACCATGAAAGTGAAAACCTTTTTACCATTTCACAGCAAATGCACTCACTTCCCAGTGAATTATTTCTATGATTTTAAGGTTTATCAGAGGCTAAAGAAGGTTATCTTGGTCTAATATGTACCACCAGCCAAAAATATACAGAAGATCAAATTCAAAAGAATCTACAGTATATAATGCTCAATAGTAATTCTGGTATATGAATTAGTAAAATTGTTTGAAAATCATTCTTTAACCTATGGCTTTACCATAGGGGTAGTAACAATCTAAGTTGGGTGACAGGGTATATCCAAATGATAAGTCATCAATATTATGTGAAACTTTCAAGAGCGATAGCAAGAAAGCAAATTATTTATACAAGTTTAGGATACATGCATGTGTGGGGTCCATGGTAAAATGACATGGAACGCACATGAGTGATATCCATGTGCCACCCATACTTCCATGGGTCTTTGATTTCCTTCAGTGAGCCAGGACCATAAAACAGACAGGTGTAGGACCTGTTCAGAGTTTTGCCCTAGACTCCCGGCCCCATACATAGATGGACTTGTAATAATACATGGGGGCATAGAGAATAATGACTCAGTGTGCTATCCAAGAAAAATATGGCTAGCACTTTGATAAAGCACTTGTTCATGTGTATGGAACTTTATTGTGAGAGGACCAGAGAAAGCAAGAGGTTTGTTAGGCTTTCCAACTTAGCATCCATGTGATATCCAGGTTAGATTCACTATGAAGTAATATTTCATTGATAATAGGCTGTGTGTAAAGTACTTGTTGGTAGCAATGAACTTTCTTACCTAGGCTACCACCAGACCATTAAAATACATTCCTTACATGCTACAGACTATGCATAATAAATTTATGAGTTTTATACCTGCTATAGAAGTACTTTTGCAGACTGACTTCAATAAAAATTTCAGCACTACAGAAGTGGAAAATCTCCTGAGATGATTCAGAAAAGGAATCTTATGTGAAACGTGGCATGCGCCTAGAAGTATTCCAGGAAAAAAAATTGAAAGTGTCTTTAACAAAGCAATACCACATGAATCAGTCGTAATTATGGGTCCATAGACTTAAATACCCTTACTATATAAAGTCTATGAGGATTTATCTTGGATATAATTAGTAAAAAATACAATTTAGTAAGATGTTAACTATTTCAAGTTTTTATTTGTGCTGGTAATTTTGTATATTTTAGTAAGTTATCAAACAATGTGATGTAACCTTTACAGCCACATGTAAACACAAACTTACTGTAACTGCCTGGCTAGATCCGTTGTAAAATAGGCATGTCTTAAGACTTATGTCCTGGGCTATGTATATCCTTTTACACTGTTAGACGTAGTGAAGGCCAACAGGTAGAAGAGTTGCGCTCCTTCTGCTCAATAGTGAACTGCAAAATCACCCAGGAATCTCCTCCAAATCTTTGTGAAAATTGCAAAACCCAATCCAAGTGATGTACTTTATTTGCGTGAGATGGTCATGTGACCACTGGCCGTATGGGAGTGAATGGAGTTTAGAGCAAATAGCTCTGGGGCTGCATGAATTTTTTTGCAATGTGTGTATGGGATTCGCTAGAGGTCAATCTACTGGGACCAATCAGCAAGTCTCAAGTAGAGGACTCATGATGTCACAGGTAGTGACATTGCAGGTCTGTCGCTGATTGGCCTCAGCAGTTACGTGACCGCTAAAACCAATCCATGGCTTCAGCGGAACTCCAGAAGAGACCTGGGAGAAGCTGCCGGAGCAGAAGAACCAGGAGGACACTGGAGCATCGGAGACAGGCCATTTTTGTCTGGACAACCCCTTTAATGATAGAGTCTGTGGTATTTCTATATTAAAATTCTAAAATGGTAAAAATAAATAAAATCACATTGAAAGAATGAAATTAACTTTGGGGTTGAATGAATGAATGAAAGATATAAAATCAAAATAAACAGGAAAAATAATGTTTTTTCCTTATTTGTTTATGCTCCAATTAAAGCCCCATGCACATGCGGGAATCTAGTCCAGGAACTCCAGTCTGTATATTGTCAGGGTTTCCTGGTCTGAATCTGGTCAGGAGACTGGGATTCTTTACATTATAGTGATCTGCGATACAGGGAGTCTATGTACCGGTCTCCTGTCTGGGTTCAGATCAGGAAATTCAGCCAAAGCATGGATTAGATTTTCTGTCCCTAATTCCCATGTGCATGGGGCTTGAGGATAATTTCACACACAGCATTTCTCTGAAAAATACAGTTTTTTGGTAGGTTTTCAAGCAGTTTTTTGAAAGAAAAACTGAAGTGAATTCAAAAGTAAAAAATATAAAATTAGGACTTATTCTTCCTGCTTGATCCACTTCTGGCTTTGGCTCAAAAGCTGCATAAAGCTATTACAAGAGAATAAACTATCCATCTTTGCCAGTTTTTGGAGTAGATGGATATAAATGTGGCACATAGCCCTTTCTTGCACTAAACATTATTCCTTCTATGGCTCACTTATCACTTTTTACAAAAGTGGGCGGAGCAGTGTGGAGCCCAGACGGGCTGGGATGGGGACGCCTCAGCCTGACAGATTTACTATATCTCATGGCAGAAAACTGGAATTCACTTTAGCTCCTGTGTAGTGTAAATTTCAATTCTGACGCATAGACTTGCAGCTGTATTATGAAGAAAATGATGCGTCTTAATAATTCAGGCATATATCACTGTTGCCGGGAACTTCATTAAGATAAGATAATCCTTTAATAATCCCACCTCAGGGAAATTCAACGTGTTAGGGGGCATTCACAGTACCGTTGGTGTCTGCTCGGCAGTGCCTGTGGCTATTGTCCGTACAAGATTTTAGCAATGGACACTAGCTGGTCAGTTTGCAATTTCTATTCATTTCAATGAGATTTTATCTTGTGTCCTTTAGTGTCCTTTTACAGCCAGGTCCGTTTTTTCAAGCGGACCAAAAAAAAAAAAATATCCTACATGCAGGACTTTTCTGTCCGTTTGAAAAAATGTGCAGCAAGTGTCTGTTTTTTTTTTCTTTTTTTAACATTGAGGTCTATAGGCAATGGACATATAACGGACAATAACTGATAGCCATCAGTTACTGTTCGTATGTGTCCATTATGATAGGTGTCTGTTTTAGATTTTTTTAAACGGACACCATCTGAGCAGAGGGTGAACCCTACCTTACAGCAGTAGACCGGCATATGGATTGCCAGTCTTAATCAATTCTATCTTCTCTGGTGCATAACAGTCAGATTAGTCCGAATTTTGATTAGTTTTAGCTCGGGTCCCTGATTTGTTTCTGGTAGAACAAGTTCGGTACATACCATACCCTAAATTAATTTAAATCATCCTACTAATATTATAAATGTGAAAGTTTGGATATTTGTATGTTTGTTAGTCAATCACACAAAAATGGCTGAACGAATTTGATTGAAATTTGGCACATAGATAGATTGTAACCTCGATTAACACATAAGCTACTTTTTATCCTGGTAAATGACGTGGCTTCATAAATATAGGATAATAGAACTGATTGTTTCAGTTCACTATCACAGTACAGGAAAACGGCAGTTTCTGCCCCTGTATATAGAAACAATATATACCATTAATTACAGATTGTAATTACATAGTTACATAGTTGATGAGGTTGGATAAAGACATTAGTCCATCAAGTCCAACCTATAACCCAACAATCCCTACAGTGTTGATCCAGGGGAAGGCAAAAAACCTCATGAGGCTCATGCCAATTGCCCTATTTCAGGGGAAAATTGGCGTTTGTTATAAGATTATACCATCAGTCTGATCATTTATGTGGGCAGGAAGAAGTGAACAGTACAGTTATATTCACTTCTGAGGAAATGATCTATTGTGAAAATATTTTGAGTCAAACAGAATGGGAGTAACAAATTTTCATTGTGATTCATTACACAGAAATTCATGGAAATAAGCAAGGGGATTTACAGTTACAAACAACAGTTTAATCAGCAAATGAAGTTTGTTCTAAAAAACTTGCTTTTTGTGAACCTGGCCTATTTGTCATATATTGCTATGGACCCCCTCCAGTTTGTCGGGCATTGGGGTGGATGATGCCATTATCCACCTTCTTCACAGAGCTCTCTCTTATCTGGAGAAACAGGGGAACACTGTGAGAATAATGTTCTTTGATTTCTCCAGTGGGTTCAACACCATTCAGCCAGGAATACTGAGGGACAAGCTGGACCTTGTTGGTGTGGACCATCACTTGTCCAACTGGATCCTAGACTACCTCACAAACCGACCTCAGTATGTGAGAGCCCGTGGCTGCGTGTCTGACACTGGGATCTGTAGTACAGGGGCATCACTAGGTACAGTTTTTGCCCCTTTCCTCTTCACACTGTACACTGCTGAATTTAGGTACAACTTATCTAGCTGTTACTTACAAAAGTACTCTGACGACTCTGCAATAGTAGGCCTCATCACTGACGGAGATGACAGGGAGTTCAGAGACATAAAGCGAGATTTGTGGACTGGTGCTAGCGGAACAACGTCAGGATTAATGCTGGGAAGACCAAGGGGATGGTAGTGGACTTCAGTAAGCAGAGAAGTGCTGTGATTCTGGTGAAGATTCAAGGGACAGGCATTGAGATAGTCAAGACCTATAAGTGCCTGGGTGTGCTCCTCAATAATAAACTGGACTGGGCTGATCACCTGGATGTGCTGCATAGAAAGGGTCACATCAGGCTCTACCTGCTCAGGAGGCCTTTGGAGTCCAAGTGGCACTTCTTAGGGCCTTCTTCAACTCTGTGGTTGCTTCAGCCATCTTCTTCCTTCCTCCCTTCCTTCTGAAATTTCCCCACTGTGGGACTACTAAAGGATTATATTATCTTATCTTCTTTGGTTTGGCCTGATTGGGGGAGTAGTATACCAGCCAGGGAAAGAAATAGACTTGACAGGCTGATTAGAAGGGCCAGCTCTGTCCTTGGGAGCCCCCTGGACCCAGTACAGGTGGTGGGTGACAGAAGGATACAGTCTGTGGTGAGCTCCATGCGGGAGAACAAATCCCACCCCATGTATGAGACCATGACGGCACTTGGCAGCACTATAAGTGACCGACTGCTTCACCCCAAGTGTGAGAAGGAGCGCTTTTGGAGGTCCTTCCTCCCAACCACAGTCAGGCTACATAATCTACATCAGGTCAAGCGAAGAGGAGTCCGCACAGAAAACTAAAGATCCTGGAGTCTTCTTTTTCTTTAGCTGCTATGACTCCTACTATTTTTCTCATTCTTGGGTTTTGGGCTAGGGAGAAACACGTAACCATGATGCTCTGTACTAATATTTGGAATAAAGCCCCAATCTACTATAACCACTTTTGTATTTATTTTAGTGTTTAGTCTGTTCCTGGTCCCTGTTGGTTTCTACTTTCTGGAAATCAACTCTCAGTTAATCACTGACTGGCACAATTCACCATACACTTGGTATCGGCATCAAACTCAAAATTCTGCTAATTGTGAAATCTCTCTAAGAGAGACTGTTGAAAAACCATAAAAGAAGAAATCTCTAGATATTGGCTGAATTTTATGCAAATTTTCCAGCAGAACCATACAAAACATACGCGGTGCCTTTCATTTCTTTATAAATTTCGCCACAAACTTTTGGTACCATCATTGGTGTATATTTACAGTGTTGGCCAAAAGTACTGGCACCCCTGCAATTCTGTCAGATAATACTAATTTTCTTCCAGAAAATGATTGCAATCACAAATTCTTTGGTATTATTATCTTCATTTAATTTGTCTTCAATGGAAAACCACAAAAAGAATTGTCAAAAAGCCAAATTGGCTATAATTCAACACCAAACATAAAAAAGGGGACAAAAGTATTGGCACTGTTTGAAAAATCATATGATTACTTACCTGAGGCACCTACCGTGTTTCCCCGAAAGTATGACACCCCCTGAAAGTAAGGCATGTGGGGGTTTCTGTTGAATTGCCTAATATAAGGCATCCCTTGAAAAAAAGGCATGCCCAGCAGTGGTGTGCGGGGTTTTGGGGGCGGGGCTTAGTTGAGGTTTCGGGGGGCGGGGCTTAGCGAGCTCCAGTTCACTGACACAGCAGCCATGCTCTGTGCTCCGTGTGCACAGCAAAGCCGGCTGCTGCCTCTGCTGTTGTAGGATGAGCTCTCCCAGCTCATCCCAGAGGCAGAGACAGCAGCTGCCATACAGAAGAGGCAGCAGCCGGCTTTCCAGTGCACACGGAGCACAGAGCATGGCTGCTGTGTCAGTGAAGTGGAGCTTGCAAAGCTCAGATAAGCCCCGCCCCCAAAGCCTTGCTAAGCCCCACCCCCTAAGCATAGCTAAGCCCTGCCCACCACTTCCAGGAGGAACAGCAGCACCAGCACTGCTAGGAAGAAGGGAAAGGTAAGTATGATAACTTCCCCCCTCCCCTACACTACACTACCTACAACCGGCAGTCATGCTGATGCTCCACTGAGGAAGTGCCGACATGACTGCCGGTTGTAATAAGGCACCCCCCAAAAATAAGACAGGTCCTATATTTAGAGTGACAATTTAATATAAGACATTCTCTTATTTTCGGGGAAACACGGTAACAGGTGGTGGCAATAACTAAATCACACTTGTAGCCAGTTGAAATGGATTAAAGTTGACTCAACCTCTGTCCTGTGTCCTTGTGTGTACCACATTGAGCATGGAGAAAAGAAAGAGGATCAAAGAACTGTCTGAGGACTTGAGAAGCAAAATTGTGAGGAAGCATGAGCAATCTCAAGGCTACAAGTCCATCTCCAAAGACCTGAATGTTCCTGTGTCTACCGTGCACAGTGTCATCAAGAAGTCTAAAGCCCATGGCACTGTGGCTAACCTCCCTAGATGTGGACGGAAAAGAAAAATTGACGAGAGATTTCAATGCAAGATTGTGCGGATGGTGGATAAAGAACCTCGACTAACATCCAAACAAGTTCAAGCTGCCCTGCAGTCCGAGGGTACAACAGTGTCAACCCGTACTGTTCGTCGGCATCTGAATGAAAAGGGACTGTATGGTAGGATACCCAGGAAGACCCCACTTCTTACCCAGAGACATAAAAAAGCCAGGCTGGAGTTTGCCAAAACTTACCTGAGAAAGCCAAAAACGTTTTGGAAGAATATTCTCTGGTCAGATGAGACAAAAGTAGAGCTTTTTGGGAAAAGGCATCAACATAGAGTTTACAGAAAAAAAAAAAGAGGCCTTCAAAGAAAAGAACACGGTCCCTACAGTCAAACATGGCGGAGGTTCCCTGATGTTTTGGGGTTGCTTTGCTGCCTCTGGCACTGGACTGCTTGACCGTGTGCATGGCATTATGAAGTCTTAAGACTACCAACAAATTTTGCAGCATAATGTAGGGCCCAGTGTGAGAAAGCTGGGTCTCCCTCAGAGGTCATGGGTCTTCCAGCTGGACAATGACCCAAAACACACTTCAAAAAGCACTAGAAAATGGTTTGAGAGAAAGCACTGGAGACTTCTAAAGTGGCCAGCAATGAGTCCAGACCTGAATCCCATAGAACACCTGTGGAGAGATCTCAAAATGGCAGTTTGGATAAGGCACCCTTCGAATCTCAGGGACCTGGAGCAGTTTGCCAAAGAAGAATGGTCTAAAATTCCAGCACAACATTGTAAGAAACTCATTGATGGTTACCGGAAGCGGTTGTTTGCAGTTATTATGTCTAAAGGTTGTGCTACCAAGTATTAGGCTGAAGGTGCCAATACTTTTGTCCAGCCCATTTTTGGAGTTTTGTGTAAAATGATCAATGGTTTGACTTTTTTTCATTCTCTTTTGTGTTTTTTTCATTGCAAGCAAAATAAATGAAGATATTAATACCAAAGAGTTTGTGCTTGCAATCATTTTCTGAAAGAAACCGAGTATTATCTGACAGAATTGTAGGGGGGGCCAATACTTTTGGCCAACACTGTATACAAAGAAGGCCCACACTTTTCTGTCTAAATTTCCGACAAAATTTATGGTGCATGGCATTTACAACATATTTATGAACAGATTGCACTAGAAATAACAGAAAAATACGACTGGCTCGACATGTTTGAGAAAGGTGCCCCAGAAGGGCCTGGTTTTAAAAGTGTCTAACTTTATGACACATTTATGAAACAGAAGAGCACAAATATGGCACAGAATTTCTTGTAGAAAATATATCAAATATAAAATGGTATAAATTTAGTTGAAGGTTAAGGTAAGACAGAATTGTATGGCATGGAAATGCAGAAAGATTTTTATGATGCAATGGGAGGATAAGCCAGAATTTTCATGCATAGGAAAGTGAGCCAGAACTATGGTACATTGGAAAATGGGACAGATTTATGAAGGTACAATATAACTAATACTAAGGGGATGGGATTCATAGTTTTAGACAATGCAAAGTTTGATAGTATGGCCAGTAAGCCTATGACGTGGTAGTTTCGAGCCTGAGCCTCCATTCAGTCTCAAGCATGTGTATGAAGCCTTAGGATTAGATAAATCTTATGTTTTTTTTTCATTTACTCAGGATAGATAACACATTGATATAATTGTTGTGAATGGGAAAACTGCTATTTTCCACTTCATAGAGACATGAGTGCACACCTGGTGCTAGCCTTGAGGCAGGCATGGTGGTACATGTTAAGTCTCTGAACTCAAATGAACATATTTTTGCCTTACAGGTATCTTATGCGTTTAAGAGTAAACTTCAAGTCACTGTACACGGAACATATATATATATAGATATATTTTTTTGTGTTATATACATATATAACACAAAAAACATATATGACCGCACCAGTCTAGGCATAGGGTGCTCACCAATGGGAAAAGGATTTTTACCGTTCAATATAACTCCAAAAAAGCAGGCGGCACACCAAAATTGTGAAAAAAATGAAGGAGGTTTATTGCCTCATACTGCGACGTTTCGGCTCCAAGAGCCTGCTTCAAGCTTGGAGTTATATATATATATATATATATATATATATATATATATATATATATATATATATATATATATATATATATATGCAAATTCCACACTTTCTTGTACATTTACAGACATATTTTTCCATAATGTTTAAACATTACAAATAGGAAAAGGAGTCACTCAGGGAAACCTGCACATTACCAAGTGATATATTCTCCAGCTCTGGATTTCTATTTCCAGGCTCTATGCTTACACTGGTTTCATAAAATATGTACAAAAGCTATGTTTACTGGAATCATTAGAGGATGTGGAATAGCAAAGAAGCAGTCCTCGAAACACTTAACCTGCTGTGTGCTGGAGACAATAGAAAATGCTGCTTTATGTGTCATAATATACTAAGAAGTAGAAAAAATATTGTATGGTTTGTAAAAAAGAAAAGTCCAAGACTTTCCTATGACACCTCAGTCTATGCTATTAGACTGTTAAAAAAAAAATCTCCCTAACCCTTCCTTCCTAAAAGTGTCAGTTTAATGACTGAAGGCACCCAAACAATACTATAAAAAGTACACTACTATGTGCAGACTACTATGACTTGTGAAAGAAAAGGCTGATAAAGTTCTGGCTAAAGACGTTGGAGACATATCATTACCATATGATCTAATGTGGGTGTCAGCCTGGATTGTGTTCATTGAAGGAAACTGTATTCTCTAGCATTGCTTGGGAATAGGAGCAGGAGGGTTTTCACAAAGTGACAGTCGCAGAGCACTGGGTCTACCCCCTCCTCCTCTGCACACCTGTAGACTCCTTTTGTCTGGACTGAATATTTAAATTACATCTCTGCTTTGAAAGTTCTTCTTCTTAATCCCAGGACTACCAGGTATGGGTTACATTCACATTAAAGAAAAGGAAAGTTTTTATTAATTCTATTTTCTTTGGATTCTGAAAGTAGAAAGTTTATGTCAGGCAGTGAACTTCTGACAATCCAGCTATTTTCTTCTAGTCTCTAATCTTAAACTTTCTACTAACAGATTTTTCTGTGGCTGTACTGTTGCTGCAATTTTTTGGTTATGTGTTATCCTAAATTGAGATGAAGGTAGCACTGAGTACAGGTCTGTACAGATGTAGTGTATATGGCAGGATACTAATAAAGTGTTGACGTTGCTATGATTTATTGTTGCAAGCAATTGTACTATACTTGCTGAGGATTAGAAACTGTGTCCATGTGTTGTAGAATACTCACATGTGTTGATATGTAATGTCTTACAGACTGTGTAACTGTATGCCATAGTACAAACTAGGGATTCTGCATTGTCAGCTAAGTGGTATGCCTAAATGTAATGACAGGTTATAACTTACTTAATTGTTTAAGTACAATATGTGAAACTTAACCTAAGTGGTGTCATTCTGTATTGCCTGCTGCTTTGTTACTATCTAATTTGTGGCACTATTGTAATGTTCTGAATGACCAAAGAATAAGCAGACAGTCATTGTAAACTGTACCAACAGCCCCTATATACTAACATGTATGATTGAATGAATGGATGCTACAGCTATACTATACAACAGACCCTACTGGAAATGTTTAGCAAAATATTTGTATATGTCTGCCCATGTACATATAACTGGTAAACCTTGTGGCATGCTGAGACTTGTAGTGTAACAATAGCTGTACAGGCACAGATTGTACATTACTTATACTCTTTATGCATGCAAATTAAGATATGTAACTTATTTATGAATTATTTTAGATTGTATGCTATTTTGTGAACTTGAAGTGGAATACTATAGTATAATGGCAGCCAAGTGGAAGCCTTTACCTGTCAGCTACACCCCCACCTACAGACAACATATACAAAACAAAGCTTCTATCAATACCTTAAACATCCATTTCTATTCTATTCTATTCTATTCTATTCTATTCTATTCTATTCTATTGTACTCTACTCTACTCTACTCTACTCTACTCTACTCTATTCTATTCTATTCTATCATATAGTATAATGATAATATTAATATATATGTAAATCCAAACATTATATATATCTAAGAATACTGAAAACAGATTTCAGAGTGGAAATTCTCCATATGTTTGGTGTGGAAAATCCATTTCAGTTTATTTGATGTTTTTATTCTCACATTTTTCCGAGATATAATTATCCTCATACAAAACATATGCATTTAGTGGTCTGTCTTATGAAAGGCAGGTGCTCAGTCTTAAGATGTTTTTTTTTCCAAAGTAACAATCTATTTTTAGGACATTCATACATTTTTTAAGTTATAAAAAAGATCCCATTTCCAATGGAGACAGTTAATAGCAGGTTAGAACATTTTCTACAATTGTTTGCTTGTACATATTCATAGTTTAATGTGCTGCTAATAGATACATTTGGGGCTACAGTGTCTCCATGACATGAAGATTATTGTAAATCAGTTCCTTATATGGCCACAGGCTAATGGATGTTGTTTGATGACTAACTGCCCCAAGGAAAGGAAGTGGTAATTGTACTTCCTGTTTATGTAAGATCAGAAAGCAATACTCGTACATGCTGCTGTCTGACTTCAGTGGATGCCAGATGTGTCTCTTTTGCCCAAGATATATAACTATATAACTATATATATATATTTCTATATCTTGGGTTAGAATGCAATTCACTTTAAATAATGAATACTACATGTCTCCTGTAAGCAATATTCCTTTTCTGGATATCAATGGCATCAACTTTTGGAATAAATAATTAATTAATATTGAACCTTGGTAAATGATAAACCCACTGCACATGTGTTTTTCTACCAAACATAGAACATAGTAATACAACATACATTGTGAATATTCAGTATATCAAAAAATAGTCTTTTCACGCAACTTTTCTTCATTTCTAGGTTTCATTGGTTTGTTCAGTTATAGATGATCTGATACCATGAAAGCAGTTATCATCCTCACCTTGCTTGCCTCAGTATGCTACTCCAAACCCTTCTATCAAAAAGGTCTCTTTGATTTCATGCTAGAAGATGATGGATCTGGTTTAGATACAGTACCAGTAGATGAACCAGTTGGACCTACATGTCCTTTCCGCTGTCAATGTCATCTTCGTGTTGTCCAGTGCTCTGATATTGGTAAGTTCTGCCATGATAAGATAAAACAAGAATAAAAGTTTAAATGCAATCCCTCCATTATAACTTGTTCATGTATCAATAAATACACTATTAATACAATGATAGTATTTTTTATTTATGTAATACCAACATTTTCTGCAGTACTTTACAAGTCAGGAGGTATGGGTATAGATAAAACTAATATATCAATTTAATCAATAGGAGTGAGCGCTATCAAGAGCTTGCAATCTATAGAAAGTTCTTTAGTCTAGTTATTGAGACATACAAATTGCCAAGTTGCGGTTAATAAATTGACCAAATTCTTCTCAAGATATGGTTCCTGCAAATGGCTTAATATAGCCTATTCTCATATTCAGCACAATGGCAGATAGATTCCTGAAGCTCCCTTTCTACATGATCAAGTTCATGCTATAAAGTTTCTGCTGTCTACAATTAATAAGGAACTTGAACACCATTATATACAATTCACAATAGTTTTAGTCCAAACTTTATTGTTATGATGAGACTTTATGGTATAAATACTATACAAATACCAATCAACTCAGAAATCTGACATGTAAAATACTTAAGAAGCTAGAATTTTTTTGAGTGAGTTTGTGCATATTGCAATACATATTGACTCCTACTATGGAAGAATTTATATGAAATAGGAAGTTTCAAATTAAAGGGCTATTCTGTTTTCAGTAGTAAAGCTTATTCATTGTCAAATAAAGTGTTTTAGAAGTTTCTAATATACCTTTTATATCAGTTCTTTATGATTTTGAAGATCAATATTTCCTGCATTGGGTTCAATCCTGGGGATAGAAGGCTGCCCTGATCATGTGACCATCAGACACATGCATGGTTCTTTATAGCTTAGTTATGAGACTAAGAGAAGAATTATATGATACTTTTATACTGTATTTGTATAAGTAACTGAGTATCATATATGGTTTCAATCAATACGTTTCACCTAGTGTGAACATAGGCCAAATACTAATTAATATTGGACTACATCTGAATTTCCAGATGCCTGGCTGGCTGTGTGAGAGGTCTTGATTTGGGTCAGAAGGGGTAATGTCTCTCATTAGAAAGAGATGATAGTACAGGGATTATTAGACCATGCATGCCCTGCTAAGTATTCTTGGTAAGGAATATGCAAATAAGACATTATTGGTGAAAAGGAGGTATTTGGTCTTAGCACCACCTAACTAGTTAGCCACTTAGTTAAAGGCAAAGTATTCTCTTCCATCAATGATATTCCTTCCTTCTGACCCAAATCAAGACCTCTCACACAGCCAGCCAGTTCCCTGAGGCAAAAAATCTTAAAACAACTGAGTGTAAATGGGAATCTCTTCCTTTTGGAGAAGTTATACTGGCTTGGCTATTATTCCCATGTATTAATCTAGCCCCCATACCAAAATCTCTCCATAATGAGAGCCATCACCCTTCTGACCCAAATGAAGACCTCTCACACAACCAGCCAGTTCCCTAATCTGCACTGATGAGAGGCAAAAATCTTGAAACAACTGACTGTAAATGGGAATCTCTTCCTTTTGGAGATGTTATACTGGCTTGGCTTTTATTCCCATGTATTAATCTAGTCCCCATACCACAAAAATGAGAGACATTACCCCTCCTGATTAAGGGCTGTAGTATACATTTCCTCCAGTTTATATTATATGTGCCATTTAACATTTTAAGAAATATGTTACAGATTCCATGAGATTTAAGTTAAAACAAATGTGTCAAACAATTGCTAGCTTCCGATGATAAAAACACGCCTAGTAGTAGCCATCTTGTTGTATAAGTAATTTTGCACATAAATGTGAACTCTTTGGTATTTTCGTTATGATTTTGCTATAACAAAAACTAAACTATTAAAAACTATTTATGAGCTTTTTCCAGTGCTTTTTTTCACTTCACCATTTGGAGTGATCTCATTTTCCCCAAGTATTTCCAGCCACACAAATCATCACGCTGCTTTTATCCAAAATGAATTCCATCCAATGTTAAAGCTGCTTTTTATGTAAACAGACTTGTATTTTAGCTTACAGTTCAATTGGCAGTCATGTTAGATCACTTTCTATGTCTCCACGCATGTTTCTGTAATGAAATTTTATCAATAATCTAATCTGTCACAGACTTGGGACAGACATTGTGGCTATACATCTTGGAATGCTATTGGATAAATCATTGTATAGCTGACAGTTATTCCTCTTAAATCCCCTACACATGACACTTGGCTCAGCTGAGTGGACATGTATTTTCAAAGTGAGAACTTATTTCCTATGAGAAAAAGGACTGTGATGTAGAAATCCTAGTATTATCCTTTTTTTCCAACATCTGCCACAGGAGGAAGTCAGGATATCCCCATACATATTAGATGGTTAATCCAACTCGTGTAATGTGTCTGTAATGGATCTGTAGACAATTTATGTGTATCCTGAATGCCTTCATATAAAATCAATGGCATGTGGAGATATAGTAGGGCCATTGAGCCTGTAGAGATACATAATGGGGTCATCCAATAGCACTGCCAACAGTGAAAATAATGCAAGACCGGGGCCCCATGTAGCATAAATGTGGCATAGCAAATCCCATCCATACAAATCAGTTGCGTTTTTGGATATTACATGATGTCAATTATACCTACAGAAATGTCGGTGGTTTCCCTATAGGTATAATTGAAGTAGAAAATCTGCAGAGGAAAACTCTGAGGATTTTCTGTAAAAATGCTGCTGGAAAAACCACGATGCATTACGACCGCGTTTCTTCCCGCAGCACTTTTTCACCACAGTCCTCTACGTGGGGCCTAAATGCGTCTTTCTTTCGCCATCAACGTATAGCTTAATTTCCTGTTTTACTGTATTTCCTACCTTACTGTATTTTTTTTCTGGGTGTATATGCATTCTATAATTTTACAATGCAGAATTAAGAAGCGTTGTATTTCTATTACAATGTCATTTCTTTTATATATTTTTCCTCTAAATGACTTGTGATCTTCATGTAAGGGTTGTAGTGTCTAAGAGAATATATGTACTGTATAATGTGTAAATAATTTACAACTTAACTTATCACATTTATTTTTTCTTTCAGTGTTCATTTTTTATTGATTACTATATTAAACTTTATTTTTATAACACAAGTGGACTTTTATATTTTGTTTTTTAATATAATTGGAATATCCATATGTTCCAGGGTATTTCTTCCATTCATCGTGTATGCGCAAAATGGACAAGTCTCAGGATAGCTCTGGATAACCCATGACTGTCTCTTAAAACAATAAGCCCCCCTCCCTTGTTGATGTTACAGTCATATTCATCACTGAATCACGAGAGTTAAATTTGCCAATATCAGAGTTTTCTCCAATCCCTGCCATTGCTGGCAATCATGATAGATATATCCGCATAATAAGAGCAATGAAAGACTAAAGTCCCCAGACTAATGTCAGACAAAGCTTACAGACAAAAGTACCTGTATATTCGAAAAAAAGGCAGACTCAATTTATGTTTATAATCTCAGACTAAACCATGAAGTCTTAACATGGAAAGCTCTGGTCTTCATCAAAGTTTTCCTTAACCAGAATCACTTGTCTACAGTTTCCACATTTCAAGCTCGGTAAAATGTATGACATGCTGAAGTGCCTACAGTGGTTTCCTGTTTGGCCAGTTCACTCCATAAAAAAGTAAATGGTATTATTCTCACCACAAATCCTGAAATTCTTCAAAATTGCTGTAAATGTACACAATAAGACTACATAAGGAGAAGCAAAAAACCAACCCACAAAAGAGGAAGAGGAATAGAAGTAGTATGTGTAGGTTCCATAGTGCCACACCCAGGTATTTTGTTGTTAGCATTGGCTGGGGGTAAATTATCAGATGTTTTATAGTAGCGAAGTATAAACTAAGTGTGACGAGTATATACAGTCCTATGAAAAAGTTTGGGCACCCCTATTAATCTTAATCATTTTTAGTTCTAAATATTTTGGTGTTTGCAGCAGTCATTTCAGTTTAATATATCTAATAACTGATGGACACAGTAATATTTCAGAATTGAAATGAGGTTTATTGTACTAACAGAAAATGTGCAATATGCATTAAACCAAAATTTGACCAGTGCAAAAGTATGGGCACCTCAACAGAAAAGTGACATTAATATTTAGTAGATCCTGCTTTTGCAAAGATAACAGCCTCTAGTCGCTTCCTGTAGCTTTTAATCAGTTCCTGGATCCTGGATGAAGGTATTTTGGACCATTCCTCTTTACAAAATAACTCAAGTTCAGTTAAGTCTGATGGTCGCCGAGCATGGACAGCCCGCTCTCAAATGATCTGAAAACAAAGATTGTTCAACATAGTTGTTCAGGGTAAGGATACAAAAAGTTGTCTCAGAGATTTAACCTGTCAGTTTCCACTGTGAGGAACATAGTAAGGAAATGGAAGACCACAGGGACAGTTCTTGTTAAGCCCAGAAGTGGCAGGCCAAGAAAAATATCAGAAAGGCAGAGAAGAAGAATGGTGAGAACAGTCAAGGACAATCCACAGACCACCTCCAAAGAGCTGCAGCATCATCTTGCTGCAGATGGTGTCACTGTGCATCGGTCAACAATACAGCGCACTTTGCACAAGGAGAAGCTGTATGGGAGAGTGATGAGAAAGAAGCCGTTTCTGCAAGCACGCCACATACAGAGTCGCCTGAGGTATGCAAAAGCACATTTGGACAAGCCAGCTTCATTTTGGAAGAAGGTCCTGTGGACTGATGAAACAAAGATTGAGTTGTTTGGTCATACAAAAAGGCGTTATGCATGGTGTCCAAAAAAAACAGCATTCCAAGAAAAACACTTGCTATCCACTGTAAAATTTGGTGGAGGTTCCATCATGCTTTGGGGCTGTGTGGCCAATGCCGGCACCGGGAATCTTGTTAAAGTTGAGGGTCGCATGGATTCCACTCAGTATCAGCAGATTCCTGAGAATAATGTTCAAGAATCAGTGACGAAGTTGAAGTTACGCCCGGGATGGATATTTCAGAAAGACAATGATCCAAAACACCGCTCCAAATCAACTCAGGCATTCATGCAGAGGAACAATTACAATGTTCTGGAATGGCCATCCCAGTCCCCAGACCTGAATATCATTGAATATCTGTGGGATGATTTGATGCTCGGTGACCATCAAACTTAACTGAACTTGAATTGTTTTGTAAAGAGGAATGATCCAAAATACCTTCATCCAGGATCCAGGAACTGATTAAAAGCTACAGGAAGCGACTAGAGGCTGTTATCTGTGCAAAAGGAGGATCTACTAAATATTAATGTCACTTTTCTGTTGAGGTGCCCATACTTTTGCACTGGTCAAATTTTGGTTTAATGCATATTGCACATTTTCTGTTAGTACAATAAACCTCATTTCAATCCAGAAATATTACTGTGTCCATCAGTTATTAGATATATCAAACTGAAATGGCTGCTGCAAACACCAAAATATTTAGAACTAAAAATGATTAAGATTAATAGGGGTGCCCAAACTTTTTCATAGGACTGTAAATTGTATTTAACAGTAACCCAATTATTCCCTATCATCTGTAAAGTTACTATAAGATAAAGTAAAATATATAATGATAGTTCAATAGAGGCTAACTGCTAAACTTTTGCCTTTAGATATTCAGTTTCCATGACTTCATCTGTAGAACATATCAGTTTTTCATAAAACTGTCCCACTGAGAACTTTAATTTAAATTCTCTGATGTTCTTTTGGCATTGAGTGTGAAAATGAGAAATCTGTTCTCCAGAACCCTTGGATTCAAATACCATTTTTAAGCTTAATTTGGAAACACTTTCCATATAAGAGTCATAAAATGGTCAACTCCCACTCTATTCCTTTTAGTCCAAAATGCTGATGCGAACAATTTACTGGAATCGAGCGAGGAAAGCGAGTTCAGAAAAAATATTCTTCTACAGAATTTTATTGTTTGCATTTTAAATTTAGTATAAACTGTAGAATATTACAGAATAGAGATTTACAAAGCAGTAGCATGGAGTATAAAGTCTCTTTATGAACTTCACAAAGTGACTGCAGATATCAAATGTAGAATGTACTAAATAGATGTTGTGGTAATACATTTACTTGAAGAAACGATGATAAAAAAAATCCAGCACGCCCAATAATTGAATATTTTTGTAAATACATTTACTGCCTTTGTTGACTTCTGACTGGCACCCATCTTGTAGTGCAGGTCCCATTTACTGATCTTTCCTTACATACCCTGTTTCTCCAAAAGTAAGCCCAACCCCAAAAATATGCCCTAACTTGATTTTGCAGGGTTTTTGGAATAGACTTAAAATATAAGCCATACTCCAAAAATAAGCCCTAGTTACAGTCAACGCCTCCAGTGCTAGGTTATGTAACTGAGGTTATGGAGACCATGGCTCCCAACCAACCAGGATAAGTGTCCCGCCACCTTCTGCCACGACAGGGCAAAATCTGTTCACTCGCTCCCAAGTACCACTTCCTGATTCCCGAGTGCTGGCTCTGAGGTTCCCCCTCTTGGGCTGCTACTATGTTGTGGGCTTGACTATCTAAATGACCAAATGTCAGGTGCCATCCCTACTTGCTCCCACAGATGCAGCCACTCCACTATGGCACCTCTCCTTTACCATAAGGAGTGGAGATAGAGAGGGCACAGTGCCACTGCCACACAAAGTTTTAGAAAGAGACAGTGCCAGTAAGGGCGGGTTCACATCTGTGCCCGGTCTACGCTTTCAGGTTTCCGTCTTCTGCCAACAGGAGATGGAAACCCAGCAGTCAGTGTCTGCCTGTGAGAATTTGAAAGTCCTTTTAACCAGACACAAAGTCCTGCATGTCCGACTTTGTGTCTGGTTAAAAAAAAAAATGGTTTCGCCGTGGAGACCAGAAGACGCTCATGGGCGTTCACGGGCGGACACTTTGCAAACCCATTCAAGTGATTGGCAGTTTTTGTCTCCAGCCCTGGCAAAAGACGGAAACCTGAAAGTGGAGACCGGGGCACAGATGTGAACCCACCCTAAGTTTATTTAAGACCCACTGACCCTACATCATCAATTGTGAACGCAAGCTAGGGTCACTAACCCTAACCATTTTACAAGATTCATCTGAAGCAAATAAAAAAGATTATGATTTGCTCCAGAGCCTGAAAAATAATCCCTACCCCAAAAATAAGGCCTAGCCCCTTTTTGTAGAAAAAAATAATATAAGACCCTGTCTTATTTTCAGAGAAACACGATATTTATCAACAGACACAACTTGTCTAATGTCAGACCACATAGGCAGATGTTTGACAAACATGTTTACAGCACATTGCTTAGTCCTGGAAAGTCAGCCAAAGTAGCTTTGGGAATGTAAAAATCACAGTGGGAAATGAAAAAAAAAAAAATGTTGGTAATTAAAGGTATAGAATCCAAAACTGACATTAAACAAGAGAGTTGATATTTATGCAATTCTCTCATATAATCTTTAAAGTGGCTAACCTTTGTACTCTGTTACAAAAGACCTTGGCACAGACAATATTGAAGTGTCATAATTCTAGCCAAGGTATTCCTGTGCATAAAAGAGATGTCCATGCCCCATAATTCCCTTGTGGTTTCCTAATGTAGTTGTCAATGGTGAAAAGGATACTAAATGCTAAGAGAGGTTTGCCATTGTCATGAAATAATAAGAAAAATAACTATAGATGCTTCAAGGTCTTTCTTTTGCTGATGTAGTCTATTAACTACTGTACAATGGCCATTGCAGATCAGCTTGTTGGCCTTCCCGCATTAAAGCCAGAAAATCTCTAATTCCTTCAAGCCCTCAAAACATGGTTTAAGCAGCTAAGGCTAGCAATAAGGTTAGCATGTGATCAAGCAGATAAGGTTAATTTTAAAGGGATTCTACCATTAAACTACCTTTTTTTCTAATTACCACGTCAGAATAGCCTTAAGAAAGGCTATTCGTCTCCTACCTTTAGACGTGGTCTCTGCCGCGCCGTTTCGTAGAAATACCGGTTTTAACTGGTATGCAAATGAGCTCTCCGCAGCAATGAGGGCGGGCCCCAGCGCTGAAAGGCCGATGAGCGCATCCCCATTGCTGCCCGAGAGCTCTTTCCTGCGCCGCCTCCTTGTTCTGCAGCCACTCCGCCTCTTCTGGCTTCTCTTGCTCTTGTAGTTGTTTACAGGAGCAAAGAGAGGCCACCCCAAAATGGCCGTTGGCCAGCTCCTGTATTGAATTGCAAGAGCGGCTACCCCAAAATGGCCTTTCAGCGCTGAGGCCCGCCCTCATTGCTGCGGAGAGCTCATTTGCATACTGGTTAAAACCGGTATTTCTACAGAACGGCGCGGCGGAGACTCCTAAAGGTAGGAGACGAATAGCCTTTCTTAAGGCTATTCCGACGTGTTCATTAGAAAAAAAAAGGTAGTTTAATGGTAGAATCCCTTTAAGAATGACAGTGTATTCATTGACAGAACATTCATTGGGGATACAAAGGTTGAGAACAAAGGTATATTAGCAGGTCCATTTTAGTAGTAGGTTAATTCAGAACAGTTAAGAGGAACAAGACAGGTACTAAAGGATGACAGAGGAAACAAGGCAAACGGGAAGCAAAAATAGGAAGTACAGATGGGCAAGGAAATTGGTGACAGAGGCACAAGACAAATAGTCTCCTTTGTCTATCTGCCTTGTTTGGCATAAACAAATAATCCCATCTCAAACTGTTAAAGCCATATCAGCTGCCTGACAGACTAAAGGAAGAATACAGCCACATAAAACTTAAAAAGGACCATTCACATCCTCATAGATGTGCAGTATTATATACTGCTAGAAAATTAACAGGGCGCTGAATTCAGCTTACTGTCATCTTTCCCAGTATGCGCTCCAGTACTGGTGATATTGTTGCTGTTAGTTTTGGCACTGATATCTTCCCATTGTCAGTATATAATGCCGCACATCTACGAACACGTGAAAGATCCTCGATAGATCTATTTTGCATTTGAAAGACCAGAGAAACTTATACTGGTGTAGATGGTGTTAAATGTAATATAAATTACAAACTATTGCCCACATATTCCTAATTTTTTTTGCTATTTTAATACATCTATTAGGTCATTCAGGGGCTTGTCTGTTAGGGAACACCTTTAATGGTCAGTATGAATCTAGCCCATCCTTCCATAGCACAATTGGCCTTTCATGGCCTTTATTGCTTTTTAAAAAATTGTAAATAAAATTGGAATGAATAACTGAAACCTATTTGTTTCCTTCATCTGCTCTTTTAACCTTAGTGCATATCCTATCACAGCACATTAAGTGATTATTACATTTTTACCCTCTTCACAACTAAGTGTAATTTGCTTAGTTGTGGGCTTTAAACTCACATCATTATACATGTACGTCACAAGATTAACCACTTGATAGCCAATGGTATATCTGTACATCATTGATTTGCGAGACCTTATATGATCTAAACAGCTGCGACCCAGGCTGCCACCAATAGTGGCTGTTAATGTGAGTGCGGCATCTAAACAGGGCCTGCGCCATGAGAGCCGCTATATTCGCTACCCCAACCAGCGATCGGTTGCCACGACAACCAGAAACCTATTGAAGGTTACCATAATGGAAAAAAATGTGATGATAATTTTCATGGGGTGAATCTCGACTAAATATGGTTTTGAAACATGATTCATTTATTGTTTACTGCCATTTTAATGGAACCAGTGATACCAAAGTAATACATTGGATTTTTACTAAATTATTGATTAACTATACAAATATAAATTTTAATCAATATTTTTTTCAGGTCTAGAACAAGTGCCCAAGAATATTCCTGCTGACACAACTTTACTCGACTTACAGAACAACAAGATAACCGAAATAAAGGATGATGATTTCAAGAATCTGAAAAACCTTCATGTAAGATACTATGAATTATTTTCAAATTTCCCATAGAAAAAATCTAATGAAAAAAGTTAAATCCCTCATAAGGATGAGTAAAATCACTTCTCCCTTTCTTTGACATGGCCATCATCTTTCATTTAAGACAAGTTTGAAACTTTGCTAGTCTCATACAAACAAGAATATAGTGCTTGAATTATTGAATAATTGAATTATTGCTTGAATGAAGGGGCTGCAGAACTCATTCATCATTCAGTGAATGATCTATAGTCTAGCTCTGTTAGTGATAATAGTTGGAACTGGATGTTTCAGTCTGCATTATTCTAATCTTTATGGCCATTTTAAATAATGTATGGCAGAATCCTATTAGGATTAAAGGCAGTCTAACACTTCCCCAAGCATATACAACTGCTACTACTGGATTTTAGAACACATTACAGTGATAACAACAACTTAGTTATGTATGTCACTTTTGTAAATTTGGAGGAAAAAAACAACTTTGACGTCTTATGCGGATGAGGCAGTTGGTGCGCTGGTGCAGGCCTTCAGCTCCCACAGCACTGCTTTTGCTGCTCAACCTGCAAAGTTGCAGGCATGACACATACAATAAACCAGAATTCTGTGTCCAACAATTGAGAGCAAAGCCAATAACGTAATAAAGAATCCAAAAATAAAAAGGCATGCAATAGATATTTATTATACATCAATTACAAGTAAAAACACATCAAAATTATTAAGGATATATAAAGATAATATGGAAAGAGAAAGTATATTTGGATATACAAAATAAGAAGTATAACCAAAACCCCTCAAAAACTACTCATAAGACATATATCCATCAAATTTAACCAGGAAACAGGAAGGGGCACGCCATACATTTCCATAAGGATCAATGATATTTCCTCTAAAACACACATCTATACTTTTTTTGAAGCTGTCAGCTGTTGCTGCTGTGACTTGCTGCTGGGATAGGCTCTTTCACACTTTCACAGCGGTTTATTGAGCCAAAGCCAAGAATGGCTACAAAAGGAATGTGAAATACAGTATATATTTAGGAAGTACATATACTTCTCCATTCTGCTCAATCCATTCCTGGGTTTGGCTGAAAAAAAACTTTAGCAAAATGTATAACAAAAAAAGTTGTGTTGCTGCAACGTGAGGCCTCAGCCTAATTCTCCCCCCCCCCCCCCCCCTCGTCTTTTCAGAAGATTTTACATGGAATAGCATTTTCCCTTATTTTTTGCATGGGCCATTTATATATTTATATAAGTTTATCATGTCTCCCCTTTAAATGCCTTTTCGCAAGGCTAAACAAATGTAACTCCTTTAATCTCTCCTCATAACTGAGGTCAGCCATTCACCTTATCAGTTCTCTTGCCCTACCTTTTCCAAATCTAGGACGTACATTCTATGAACTGAACTGCATATTCCATGTGGGGCTGCACCAATGATTTATAAACTAGTAATATTACATTCCTGTTCTGCGAGTCCTTACCCCTTCTAATACATGACAATATCATCCTAGCCTTAGAGGTAGCTGATTGACATTGGATGCTGTTATTTAATCTATGATCTACAAGTACACCCAGGTCCTTCTCCACTAGTAACTATCCCAGTTTTACTCCTAGATAGTCCTGCATAACCTTATCCACATTTATCCACATTGAACCTCATTTGCCATGTGGATACCAAAAAACTCAGTTTTTCCAAGTCTGCTTTGTATCCTACATTTGTCCTCCATAGACTGTGCTGGACTCCATAGCTCGGTGTCATCTGTGAAAATAGATACAGTGCTATTAATCTCATCCTCAACCTAGCGCTGAACCTTCAACCACTTATAACAGAGGACCAGTTTGATAACAAGTCATTGAATACAACTCTCAATGTTCCTTTAACCATTTTTCAATCCAATTGCAAACTACATTTTCCAAGCCAATGGAGCTGATTTTACCATTTTTTTGTCTATGAGGGATAGTATCAAACACATTTATAAAGTCCATGAACATTATATCTACAGTCTCCCCTCTGTCCAGACTTCTATTCACCTCTTCATAAAAGCATATCAGGCTAGTCTGATAACTTTTGTCCTTAGTAAAACCATGTTGTCTGTTACTTACAATATTATGTACAGTCACATACTCCAGTATATAGAAGCATAAGAGCCCCTCAAACAGTTTTCACACAATGGATATTAAACTCACTGGTCTATAATTACCTGGGGAACACCTAAAGCTCTTTTTCAAAATGAGCACCGCATCTGCCTGGCACCAGAACCTTGGCACTGCACTAGTCACTAGAGAATCTCTAAAAGAAAAAAAAAAATTCCCTTACAAAATACAGTAAATACAAATATATTTGCATCAGTTGCAACAAGCCTTAATGGTCTATAACTAGAATACATAACCACCCACCATAGTATTACACCTCAATGCGTGTTTCACCAACACCTCGTCTGGAGGAAACATGCAGGCTAGGGGGTTTCCTATTTAGATCCAATCCTGGCTCTCAGAATTAAATACTACCCACCTTTTATCTCCAACATAAATGGTACATGCGGGACGCCAAGCCAAATCAAACATGGCCAGATCTAAATCTCCCAATGTACTATGAGACACAGGAGTGCTATGCATGATGGTATCTTCAAATTTCACGATATTCCAAAAAGGGGGGGGGGGGGAAACTAGTATCAAAATAACATACATCTACCAAGCCAGATAAGCACTATTTCATTTAGCAGCCCAAATACATAGCTAACTAATGGCCCCACATGAGCAAAATACATAATTCACTTTTACAATATAAAAAGGTACATAAGCTTTACGTGGATAAAGTGCTAAGTGCAAATGTACAAAATATCAAGAAAAATGCATCAGTGGTATGGTTAAGTAAACTGAGTAATAATGTGAACAAAAGCAAAGCATAAATTATATTATAGAGATTACAATGGCATGTTTAACAAGGCGTGCTGGAATAGGCTCAGTAGTGCAGTTTATAGACTTATTCTACGTTTTGATCAGGTTCAGAAAAGCAAAAGAGTAAGTATGAGAGGGAAATGGATGAATCCAGTTTAGGGACTGGAAGATAGTTATGGATGTTGTCAGTTTTATGTCTGAACTAGGAGCACTGATATCTGTAATGAGCACATTCACTTTAATATTAAAGACGAAGTAAGAAAGGCCATGGGGTTATTTTGGGTTAGATAATATAGAGAGAACAGAGATGAGATAGGCGTGTTTGGCATGGTGAAGTGCAGAGTTATACAGTAAGTATTGAACATGAACTTGTAGTGTAGAAAATCTGCTGACTTATATGATCTTCACCATAAAATGAGCCAAGGGTCTCGCTGTTTGTGTGGAACAGAGAGGTGAATAAGGAGAAAGTGTTGGTAATAGTGCTGTTAAACACACCCATAAAAGAGTAAGTATTTTCCAAGACTAGGAATGAGGAATCAGGCCACTTTAAGGGAAAATAGTCTGATGGACCTCATAGGAGGAGAATACAAATGGGAGGACATGAGAAAAATGTAAGGTCTAGAGATATTAAAAAGTATAAACTACAATGAATTAAAGCAATAGGGAAGGAAAGATTTTGAAAGGAAAAAATAATGAATAGAGATGAGCGAACAGTGTTCTATCGAACACATGTTCGATCGGATATCAGGGTGTTCCCATGTTCGAATCAAATCGAACACCGCGTGGTAAAGTGCGCCAAAATTCGATTCCCCTCCCACCTTCCCTGGCGCCTTTTTTGCACCAATAACAGTGCAGGGGAGGTGGGACAGGAACTACGACACCGGGGGCATTGAAAAAAATTGGAAAAAGTCATTGGCTGCCGAAATCAGGTGACCTCCATTTTAGACGAATAGTGGATTTCAAATCCGGGTCATATGAGAATGTGAACTTTGTGACTATGAGACAGGGATAGCTGTACAGGCAGGGATAGCTAGGGATAACCTTTATTTAGGGGGGAATGTTATTAAAAATAACTTTTTGGGGCTCTATCGGGTGTGTAATTGTGATTTTTGTGAGATAAACTTTTTCCCATAGGGATGCATTGGCCAGCGCTGATTGGCCAGAGTACGGAATTCGGCCAATCAGCGCTGGCTCTGCTGGAGGAGGCGGAGTCTAAGATTGCTCCACACCAGTCTCCATTCTGGTCCGACCTTAGACTCCGCCTCCTCCAGCCGAGCCAGCGCTGATTGGCCGAATTCCGTACTCTGGCCAATCAGCACTGGCTAATGCATTGTATTGGCGTGATGAAGCAGTGCTGAATGTGTGTGTTTAGCTCAACTACACCGGTGGAGTAGTTGAGCTAAGCACACAGATTCAGCTCTGCTTCAATCAGCGCTGGCCAATGCATTCTATTAGCTTGATGAAGCAGAGTGTGCACAAGGGTTCAAGCACACCATCAACTCTGATGTAGCAGAGCCAAGTGTGCACAAGGGTTCAAGTGCACCCTTGGCTCTGATGTAGCAGAGCCGAGGGTGCACAAGGGTTCAAGTGCACCCTCGGCTCTGCTACATCAGAGCCGAGGGTGCGCTTGAACCCTTGTGCAGCCTCGGCTCTGCTACATCAGAGCCGAGGGTGCGCTTGAACCCTTGTGCACACTCTGCTTCATCAAGCTAATAGAATGCATTGGCCAGCTCTGATTGAAGCAGAGCTGAATCTGTGTGCTTAGCTCAACTACTCCACCGGTGTAGTTGAGCTAAACACACACATTCAGCACTGCTTCATCACGCCAATAGAATGCATTGGCCAGCACTGATTGGCCAGAGTACGGAATTCGGCCAATCAGCGCTGGCTCTGCTGGAGGAGGCGGAGTCTAAGGTCGGACCAGAATGGAGACTGGTGTGGAGCGATCTTAGACTCCGCCTCCTCCAGCAGAGCCAGTGCTGATTGGTCAAGTTCCGTACTCTGGCCAATCAGTGCTGGCCAATGCATTCTATTAGCCCGATGAAGTAGAGCTGAATGTGTGTGCTTAGCACACACATTCAGCTCTACTTCATCGGGCTAATAGAATGCATTGGCCAATCAGCGCTGGCCAATGCATTCTATTAGCGTGAACTGAGTTTGCACAGGGGTTCTAGTGCACCCTCGGCTCTGCTACATCAGATTGCTACATCTGATGTAACAGTGCCGAGTGTGCATCAGATGTGTAGTTGAGCAGAACTGGCTCAGCACTGCTAAGTCTCTGCATTCGCATAGGAATGCATTGGCCAGCCTTCGGCCAATCAGCGCTGGCTCTGCCGGAGGAGGCGGAGTCTAAGGTCGGACCTGAATGGAGACTGGTGTGGAGCGATCTTAGACTCCGCCTCCTCCAGCAGAGCCAGCGCTGATTGGTCGAGTTCCGTACTCTGGCCAATCAGCACTGGCCAATGCATTTCTATGGGGAAAAGTTAGCTTGCGAAAATCGCAAACTGACAGGGATTTCCATGAAATAAAGTGACTTTTATGCCCCCAGACATGCTTCCCCTGCTGTCCCAGTGTCATTCCAGGGTGTTGGTATCATTTCCTGGGGTGTCATAGTGGACTTGGTGACCCTCCAGACACGAATTTGGGTTTCCCCCTTAACGAGTTTATGTTCCCCATAGACTATAATGGGGTTCGAAACCCATTCGAACACTCGAACAGTGAGCGGCTGTTCGAATCGAATTTCGAACCTCGAACATTTTAGTGTTTGCTCATCTCTAATAATGAATAAAAGTGAAATTATTAAAGGCTCTCCAAGACTTGCAGAGTTCACAGACATAGATAATAAAAGTAGGGGAAGTTTCTGTTAGGGATGGTGAGACATACCAGTCAATGACCCATTAAGAATGTTACTTTTGACTTACTTGCCACATGGAGGTTGAAAAAAACCTGACGTGGGGACAAGACCTTGAATGTGCAATTTGAGAAATTCTCAGACTGCACACTGAAAGTCATTTTCCAATCCTGGAAGACAGATCAGAATCAGGCCTGCTCTAGTGTATTTTTTCACAAGGACTAAGGTCCATGTGAAAAAAACTGAAGTATATAAATCTCAATGATCAAATGATCTGTGTGCGGTCTGTCAGTTTCAGACTGCATAATGTGCATCAAAATTGGATGGTATCCAGCTGACTATGGTCTCTAAAAGACAATTGAATGATCAACTAATAAGTAGTGCTTGATATACTATATGTTAGAGCTTGTTATACTATCAGAGTTGATAAGACACAAAAGCAGATTAAGTATTTTGGGCAGCTGCGTGGGACCAATGTCTGCCCAAACTTTTCACCACATTCCATTTAGCCTTTTACAGTTAGAATAGAGTTTGAGTCCTGCATACAAGTTTGCTGAGTCTTGACACAGATGCATGCAGAATCTTACAGTTCAAAGGTCCTCAAGCCTCTGCAGGACTGCAGAGAGAAGATAGAGAACCTGTAGAGGTACATGGCCCCTGCAAGGTACCACTTCTCTTACCCTGCATAAATAGCCCCTGCACAACACAATTATATTGCTTCTTTTACCTTGCATAAATTGGCACTTCACAATACTACTTATCCTATGACTTTTCTACTGCATGTACAGGCACATTTGGGCAATGCACAACACTTTTCTTGTATATGCATTATTAGAGAACTGGTACTATATTGGGTCCATATATGCGAGATTAGAGAAGGGGTGTTGTACTGAGACATACAACACCACTTCTAATCTCGCATATATGGAACCAATATAGTACCAGTTCTCTAACACAGCATATATGGGAAAAGTACTGTATGACTCCTGCAAACATAGGCACTGTACACTACGTCTTCTCTTATCACATACCATGTCTTTATCTTGTCATAGTCACTGCACCATACCATTTCTCTTAGGATGGTTTCACATCACTGTCTTTAAGTTTGTTGTTGTGAGCCATCAGAGGATCAGAACAATGGAAGATTATTAGATGATGAATGCAAATAGAAGTCTTTATTCTTGTAACTATCATCATTGATTTCAGCATTAAACAGAAAGACCCTTTAGCAGTTTTCTGTTTTGATTTTTGAGTTTTTTTGTCTAAACAACAGGAAAGATATCAGAAGGTATCCTCCATTTTTATCTAAGCAGCAACCTTTGTTCTGGTAACCTTATCCAGGCAGGATGTTGCACAAAAATGCAAATAATGTGTCATGAGTTTTAGTGAACAGTTTTATACAATAATGAATATTTAGAGATCTTGGGCGACACTTTTGGAATCATCTGAATCACATTCTACCACCTCTCGCAAGCACATTGCACTGATAAACAACATTTGGAAATTGTTTTGGAAATTGCAATGTGTCCACTGGGAATATTTTTTTGCAAAGTGGGGATGGGATTTGCTAGAATCCCATTCACTTTGCTGTGACTGTAAAACGCCCTGTTTTTTTCCCACCATGGACAAACCGCAGCGTTTAAACCATGTGGGGCCCTGGCATAAAAATGTTTTCCCTCCTTTTTAAGTTATATTTTACCAGTATAAAAAATAACATAAATATAAATCCCCATATATCACCAAAAGATATGGAAAAATTATTTGAATAATCCAAACAAAAAAAAAAATGTTATAGCTCTCAAAAGATGTCATGTACTAAAAATGTATCAGGGCCTGAACCAGGAAAAGGGTTAAATTTTAAGTAAAAAGAAGTGCTCTTTTATTCAAGCCTCATTCCAGACCTCTTGTAGACAATTTCGGATCAAAATTTTGGGGATAGGATGAATCCCATCCACACATTGCAGAAAAATATGCGCAGCAGAAACACAGCTGAAATCACAGCATGCCAATTATACATATGGAAATGCTGGCGGTTTCCTCATAGGTAAAAAGAAGTAGAAAGTTCTGAACTTTCTGTGAAAAGCGCTGTGGGAAAAAACGTGTTGCTGCAGTTTTTCCCGCAGTGCTTTCTTTGCTGCAGCCCGCTAAGTGGGACCTTAGCCTAAATGTTGTAAAATGAACTGAAGTCAATACGGTACTTTGGTTAATATGTGTCTTAGGCTGGGGCCACACATTGCAAAAACGCAGTATCATGTCCATGGCAGAAACGGTGTGGTAAAAACCGCTGCAATTTACATTACCTGCAAAGTGGATGGGATTCTAGCTATTCCCATCCCCTCACTGCAGAAAATATTTCGCAGTGGAAATGTTACGATTTCTAAAATGCTTGTGTTTTTGAAAAATTTAAGCATGTCAATTATAACTATAGAAACGCTGGCATTTTATGCATAGGTATGATAGGAGCAGAAAGTCAGCAGCGGAAAATGTTATGCATTTCCGCTGTGGTCTTTTTTGTAGCATTTTTTGGCTGTGGCTCACTACGTGGGGCCTTAGTGTTAAGATATATTACTTTCAGAGATCATCTTCAAAAGTTGATTCTTAGCCCAGTAATGTTCAAAATACAGGCCAAAAAGGATATTACAAGACTGGCTTTGTTAGTAGTGGTTATAGGAAACATCTGTTAGTCTTCAAAAAAAAAAAAAACTAAGTATAAAAAAATTGTCAGCCAAAAACAGAATATATTGTAACAGCCATGTAATAGTACAGTGCTAGCATAGGACATTTTTTTTGCATTATAGAGTATAATCCAAAATTGTCAGTTATTCAACATTTAGCACATTCAAAAAGTAAAATTTAACTGATGTGGGGTAAAAGTGCTAGAACAGCTAAGCAAATTAAATTAAAAAACAAACTAAATAAATACAGGTACTCAAACCTCAGGGAATAAAGGTGATATTTTTTCCAGAATTCCTGATTAGCAGCCATGTGCAGCTGTCTAGAAGGTTTTTAGCCAAAGGCAAACCATTCTTTATGCTTTGTTTCCAATTTCAGATTTTTTTTTATTCATTTGTGAAATTAAAGCCAGAATGGATTGAAAGAACGAATAAGTAGCAATTTTTCCTTATATGATCTCTGCCTTTACAATCCATACATGGTTTTGGTTTCAAAAATTGCATCAACCAAATCTGAGGTTGGAAACCGAAGTGACTTATGGCCAACAATAAGGATGAAGTTCACCAAGGAAGGGATCACTACAGAATGTTGAGTATCCATCATGGTAAATGGTTGTGAAGTTCTGACTTCTGAAATTTCCCCACTGTGGGACTATTAAAGGATTGTGTTATCTTATCTTTGCTGTAATGCTTTCACATTATAATTATGATAGGACTTGCGTAACACATATTTCTGTAAACTAAACATTATCACATTTTCCTTCTAGGCATTGATCTTGGTTAACAATAAAATTAAGTCCATCAGTACTGGGGCTTTTGCATCTCTCACAAAGTTGGAAAGACTGTACTTATCAAAAAATAACTTGAAGGAACTTCCTACCAATATGCCTAAGTCACTTCAGGAGCTGCGTGTCCATGAAAACATGCTGACCAAAGTGAAGAAGTCTGTGTTTGATGGACTGAATAACATGATTGTTATTGGTAAGTTATATGCTATGGTATATAAACTGTGGCTATCATATCTTTCATTTTCAAGCGTATAAAGAGAACCTGTCAGGTGTTTATTCTGCCATAAACTAGCCCTATCAATGTGCAGGAGGAAATAATGGCCCTTCCATTGTGACTCTCTGTAATCTTACGGCTGCAGCAAAGAAACGCATAAGAAGTGAAATATATAGATGAATTAATCTGTGTGTTACCCATGAACCAGAAGTGAAGCTGTTATAATCTGGAGTCTCTTAAATTTCCAGAGTCTGAAGGCCCAGGGTAGGAGTACGAACCTAATAAACTGTTACATTCACCTTCCCTCACCTGTCCTGGGTGTTCAGCGTTCTCTTTTGGTCCTCTTTTGGCCTCTTAGGTTACGTCACACTCTCTGGGGTCACCACTGAGACCTATTATTGGGCCTCAGTGGTCACATGGGGCGTTCTGAAGTCATGACACTTTACTGCAAGAGTTATTATGTCAATGCACCCCATGTGAGGGCTGAGTCTCAATCACAGACCTCAGTGGTGACCCCAGAGAGTGTGACGTAACCTAGGAGGCCAAAAAAGAACCACAAGTAAATGTCGAACACCCAGCACAGGTAAGGGAAGGTGAATATCGCTGTTTATTACGTTTCCACACCTCCTCTGGGTCTATATTTATTATACTCTGGGGTTTGAAGAAATCACATAGTATAATAGTTTCATTTCCCATTCATGAAAAACGTATTTGTTCCGAAACAAATCTTTGGGATGAACCATCTAGAACCAGAACAAATGTTCAACGGTTCACCCATCTATGAGAATTACCCTAAGGGCTCGTTCACATCTGCGCCCGGCACTCCGTACTTCAGGTTTCTGTTTCCTGCATAAAACAGAGCAGGAGACGGAAACCTGCAGGAGTCTCTCACCCATTCATTTGAATGGGTGAGAAAGATGTCCGGCCGTGAGCGTCGGTGAGCGTTTTATGCTCTCCGCCGCGAAACCGGGTTTTATAATCCGGACACAGAGTCGGACATGCAGTACTCTGTGTCCGGATTTTAAAAAAACGGTTTCGCGGCGGAGAGCATAAAATGCTCACCGCCGCACCCGGTCTGTGGTTTCCATCCTCTGGCATGCAGAAGACGGAAACCACAGGACGGACAGCTGAACACAGGTGTGAACCTAGCGTAAATAGTCACGAGGATGGGGACAGCTTCAGCCTAGTCACACTGTCTCCTTGCTAGTCACCCCTCATGGGCATGATTGACATTTCCCTCATAATGTCAGGCTGGGAGGGACTGTGATGGAGAGGCCAATTCTACCCAGGAGGTGTGATTAACATGGGACAGTGTGACTAGATTGAATCTGTAGACCACTTAATTAATTAATTTGCATATGACTTATTATGCTTCCATTTATAATTTCACTTTGCTGCAATAGATAGATTACAGAGGAGCAGCAATAGGAAAGTCATTACTTCCTCCTGCTGAAGGAGCCAATATACGGTGGAAGAAACACCGGCAGGTGTTTTTACAACCTAAATTTACCTCAGCATGTTCTGCAGCAAGTAATGACATTTTCTGTGGTGCAATATTAAACTTTCTGTTACTGAACCTTCTGCAAATTTACCTTAACTAGTCACGGGAGTGGGAAGCACCTGGTCATGTAGCCATTACACTAAATTGTACCCTGTGCAGCGTGACTGACATATCCCTCACTGTCTGCCATCAGCCTGTCTCAGGGTGCATTCACATGGAGGAAAATGGTGAGGAATTTGGTGTGGAATTTCAGTGCTGAAAAAAAAGCCTCCCATTGAGTTCAATGGGTTCCTTTATCTGCTAGCAGAAAAAGGAATCCATTGTAGTCAATGGGAGGCTTTTTTTTCAGTGCTGAAATTCCACACCAACTTCTTCATCATTTTCCTCTGTGTGAATGGATCCTAACTGTTGGCCTCACAGAGTGTGATTTAGTGCAATGACTACATGACTAGATGAAGCTGCCCCCCTCCCTCTTCAGTAGCAGTCAGTAAGCTTAGTGAGGGGCACTGTAAGAAAGGTCATTACTTGATGGGGTCAGTATAGAGTTGAAAAAAAACCTGACAGGTTTTCTTTAATGAACAGTCTAAAAGAAAAACTAACTTTGTTGCCTATAGCAACCAATCACAGTGTGCCTTTCATTTCTTATAGAGCTCTTGAAAAATAAGAGCTGTGCTGCCATTCCTTTTTCTTCAGACAGTTTCATAATTCAAACCCAATTTTTTAAAAACTAAAAAAATGCCTGAAAAATAAAATTAAAATAATGTTATTGCATATATTAAAATCTATAAATATCTTAAAATATCTAAAATCTATAAATATAAATCTATATTAAAATCTATCAATCTGTTCAATAAATTACTATACCATTAATACCATGGGAAGAATATGCAAATCTGTCTTCCATGATGTAATTAGAAAGTCAGGTGCCTCACTGTTGCAAACCATTACATCATGTAAGACAGATTTGCATATTCTTCCCATGGTCCCTTGCAAAGTGGAGTGCTAAAGGCTTAATAAGTCTCCACACACCTATATGGTGGCCTCTCCCCAAGGAGTGACGATGTCCCCATACCATTAATGTCAATAAAATACCATTAATGTAGTCAGAACATAGCCACAGGATGATATAAAAAGTCAGCCCTGTGTTCACCTAGAAGACATCCCTCTTATTAGCAATATGTTAGCAAAGATCTCTATTCAGTGTTCTCTGTGTATTATGGCTGTTGACTGTACCATCTAACTATGACTTGCTTCCATCATGTTTGTTTACTTTTGTAACAGAAGATGGCGGACTTTATCTTCTGTTACAAAGGTTAACAAACCATTAGTGTCAATGGGAATGGACACAATCAATCTATGACTGTTCTCTGCAACAGTTTAATGTCGTTGTTGGCATCCTATGATGGAAGACAGCAATTGACATTAACAAAGGTAGCTGACATTAACAAACCTTAGCTGATACTACAGACAATGAGGCAGGAGGGTATTGGAAAAATGCCTCCTGGAGTTCTGTATAAGCAACTTACAGTCTGTTTATCTCAGGGGTCCTCAAACTGCAGCCCGCGGGCCACATGTGGCCCGCCAAGCACTTCTGTCTGGCCCAGCCGACAACGCCGGCAGGCGTGCATTTATAATGAAGCTCCTGGGGAGCTGGGGCCAGGCCATGGAGCGCACTTCACTTTACCTATTGGAGGGCACCGCTCCCGATGTCTGTGTGACCTGCTCTGCCTCTGGCCCACTGTTTAAAAAGTTTGAGGACCTCTGGTTTAGATGATTACTACTTTTAAGCTGCTAGGTAGCTGTCTACACAGATAGGCAGCTGAACAGAGGCAATGAACACAAACATACATATAAAAATATATAAATATATACACATTTCATATCATATATATTATATTGTATACTTATATAATTAAGATTATATTTTAATTCAAAATATTTTAAAATGTTGCACATTATTCTGCTTTTTGAGAGCTACACACTATGTTTATTTTACAGAACTGGGCACAAATCCCATTGAAAATTCTGGG
This sequence comes from Leptodactylus fuscus, assembly GCF_031893055.1. Classification (NCBI taxonomy): domain Eukaryota; kingdom Metazoa; phylum Chordata; class Amphibia; order Anura; family Leptodactylidae; genus Leptodactylus; species Leptodactylus fuscus. Next base: position 150,209,263 of record NC_134269.1, read on the forward strand.
ATTGAAAAAGGAGCTTTTCAAGGAATGAAGAAACTGTCCTACCTCCGAATTGCAGACACTAATATTACAAGTGTTCCTAAAGGTAAGACATGCATTTTGGTGTGTATTTATTGTTGTCTCCAAGGATGCCAAAGTGGTTGTATAGTATTAAAAAATAAATATCACCGCTGTCTTCAAAACATAGGGCCACAATTGTCTAATGATTGTGTCTTGTACTGCGGCTCGGCAATATTAGATCAGGGCTAAACTATCACTTTTTATATAATTGTTAGTTGACTTTAACTATTGAGTCGTCTGCGGTCCTCTGAACTACACCGAATGGTTAAAAGCAATGAGTAGTCCCACAAAAGGCTACAATGTAAACCTGGTCTTGAAATGGGGCTGAGCTGCAATACAACCTCTAGACTAACCTGTGGACAGGTTTAATGCACTTTTAATGCACTTAGAAAATACAAACATATTTTTGCAGTACAACTTAAAATTCTAATAATAACATTAAGGATACTAAGTTATCACTTATTTAAATGTATGTCTACGTGTAACACAATGTTTTAGAACAATGGTGCAGAGTTTTTCAGGTCTTTGAAACAATGAAAATGCTTGCCATGGTTATCCTGAAGGATAAATGTATTGTAGAATATCGCAAAAAAGTGGTTTTTTTGGGGGGTTTTTTTTCTGTTTTTTTTTTTTTTCATTTATATGAATACAATGAGCAAACAGTTTTTGTTAAATACACATTGATCTATCAGGTTATGATAATTTCATCTAACAATGTCCTAGCCATCATTAAGCTTTACTTCTTAGAAAACTACCATATATATATATATATATATATATATATATATATATATATATATATATATATGCATTGAGTATGAGAAGGAGCTCCATCAATGATGTATTACTGACGTGCATGTACTTTTATTGTCCAGCAGCTCATCCAAATGACAAACTTGTTCCATTTCTCAAGGATTAGTTAATGGAGTCATGTTTAGACTTACTCTTATCCACCATAGTTTAGATTAGATTAGTTTAGATGTTGTTTGGTGTAAACATAGAGAAGGTTTCCATAAACATAGGTAAAAACAATGTAACCAAACAATGCACCATATCTCATGTTGTAAAGAGTGACGTTTTCTTAAGAGAGGCTGTTATTTAAGAAAATATTCCACAAGATATAGAGATCGCTGAATTCCTCTGATTGTGTCTCCTTGGCTCTTATTGACACTGGAAAGCTTCTTTAGTTGTTGAGGACAGGAGATCACAGTTGAATGGGCACAGTGCACAGCTGAATGCTAATTCTACCCCTTCCTTGGACCACCATCAGTCAAAACTTCTAACAAGTCTCTATGGCATGCCAGAGGTTTTCTAAAATGACAATTACACTTTAGGCTCTTGTATATTACTCTTCTATAGTCATCAAACTGTACTTTGGTATCTTGAGAGTCTCAAAACTTTTTCTATAGTATGTGTACTATACTTTTCCTGCATTGTACTCTATTGTTAACTGCACACAGAGATAATAGAGATAATATACAGAGATAACAGAGGGACTGATTAAGAAACTTTCCTAGCTCTTATCAGGGCTCAGCAACTGAAAGCACTATGCAAGGAGAGGGAGAGAAGAGAATATAGTCATCAGCCCAACTTGAGATGAGGTCTGTAACTTAGACAACCAGCTGTAACTACTAAGAAGAGAGAATTGGTTCTGTCACACAAATGGGGCAAGATAGAGCAATGTTTTGGGTAAAACACTTTAGTTACCTTCAGATAGAAGTTTAAAGGGGTATTCCCATGAATATAACTATTTTTAAATTTGTAAATAATTCAAAGTTAACCATTTTTGAAAATATAAGTAATTAAAAATCTTGCAGAATTTTAAAGATTTTTTCTAAATATCTTGTGGTTACAGTCTGTTGTCTTGATCGGTTGCCAGTAGATACAACCATGAATGCAGAAACTTTGGGATATCTTCTCATACATGTAGTTTCCTGGCCTGATAACCCAGCTACAATAAGAAAATCATGGCTGGGTTTTGGACAAGATCCAGACCATTGAAAGTTTCTGTATTTGTGGTCGTATCCAATGGCAAAAAATCTAGACAACAGACTGCCACCACTAAGGTTATTAGAGAAAATCTTTAAAATTCTGCAAAGTTTCTAACTACTTGTACCTGCAAATATGTTTAACTTTTAATTATCTACAGATATATAGATATGAATATGTTTAATACTTGAGATGGGGGAATATATCTTTAAATGCCTTAATCATGTTTAATAAAAAGTCATAAAAAGATTCCCCACATGAGTACAAATATATAGCACAGTATTTTTTTATGGGAGAAAGAGGAGCTTATAGCATTTACAAAAAATGGAGGCAGGGGATATTTCTAGTTTAAATGATAAGGTTATAATAATTTCATCATAAGGCATCACTAAGAATAGTAAAATACTGTACCCACATAGTGCCAAATCTAATGCCTAAATACATTCACAAACCAAACGGTGCCAGTTCATTTCTTTTCCTATATATTCATACAATGCCACTTGTAACGTATTATGCAAAGATAGTGCTGTTTATTACCCACATGTTACCATAAAATTTCAAGCATGTTATAGTTTTTCCAGTCACATTAAATACACATAGAGCCAGATAGTGCCCAGATTACCATAGTTTGCCTACATATCACCATAATATAACCACATAGTAAAACATAAGGCCCCCCCAGGGGTGAACACTTTGAACACATTCACTTAATGCTCACATAGTGCCTTACCTAACAGTGTATGGTGGGGTGCAATACCTTGAAGACTTGCCCATGACGTAAGAAAAAACTCATCTGCACTGTACACACAACTTATACTGCCCTCTGCTGGGAGAAGCTGGAAAGCCAGAGAGTATAGGTAGCTGGGAAGCCTGATAGTAATGGTAAGCCAGATAATATTCTGGGGAAAATTCATCATATGGTTTATGTTAAAAAAAAAAAAAAAAAAATGTAGAGATTTGTAATGAATTTCATTTCATTACTGATTTTGTCGCAGTTTGTGTCATCTCATCTAATTAATATTTGATGAAGTGGAAAGCTAAGTGAATTTTAGACATATTTGATGAATTCACTCTTTTTTTTTACCCTTTCAACTAAACTTTATTGGAAATGTCTTGTGATGGCGCATTTGATGGTGCAGTGTGCTTGTGTCAGAAGTAAAATACTGGACTGAAATTTACTGGATTTGATTGTAGAATAAAAGACAAAGTTTGACGTGCAAAATATTACAGCACTTCAGAACAATGGATGAGCAACACGTCTATATTCATAGGTGAAACTCAAACTTGCATTGACAGACTCAGGATTCCAGCATTCTGTTACACAGCAAGCTGCTTCCTGAAACTGCCACACTCCTGAAAAATAAACAACTTCCCTATATACTGTATACTATACTCACCAAGAAGCCCTGCAACAATGAGGAGCTCTCCTACTCCTACAAGTTGTCCCTCTGTCTCACCCTGAGCTGTCTCCTTCTCCTACAAAGTGCAGGAACAGGCTTAAAACAGGGAGCCTTCTACTGACCTGGGCATCCAGGGCAACTCCTGACTGCACCATGTGAGAGCAGCACGCAAACTATCCCATGATGCAACCCAAATGTGCAACTCAGATCCCATAAAGAATCATAATCTGATCCTGTTCCCAACTGTACCAGAACACCGACTGGCGATGACGTGCACCAATGAAGGCAACATGATTATGTCTAAAGCACATCATTCAGAATATTTCAAGTACATATTGGCACACAATACAACAATCAGTAAGCTGTATTACGCCAAGTTGTGACTCGCCAGCTTGGCTAACACTGCACTCTCACTACACTAACAGGCCCAGTTGGGGCAGAGATCCCTGTACGATAGCTTAGCTGATCAAGGTGTGCATCTGCAGCAGCTTACACGTAAGCACACTCCAGTTACTGTAAAAAGAGCCTGAATTCTAATATTACCAAACTATGGAATTTGTGTATCTGCAACAAACAAAGATACCCAAACAATGATTAAAAAGTTACAGAAATAATTTTTATGAAATAAAACCAAAACATTTAAATGTGATCTGGGATGCTTGAGCAGCTAAGCTTCCAAAAAATCTGACTTTGTGGCAGAAGAATACTTATACATGATGTGACGGTAGAAGTTACAATAAATTCTGATGGTCCTATAGGCCACCCTGGTGCATAAACCTCAATGATGTAATGACATTTCCCTATACTTTATTTCTACTGTTTATATTATGGAGTCAAAGAGGCGGAGCTATGAAACTGTCTAAATGAAAATCTTTTTGTTGTCCAATCACAGGACAACTTTCATTTTTCAAGGTTAGACTATGCAATGAAAGTTGTGATGTGATTGGTTGCCATGGACAACAAATAGGTTTTTCTTTCAGACAGTTTGATAAATCTGCTCCAATATTACTAAAATAAGTTCTTCAGTACACACAGTATTGTATATTGTATATATACATATTGTAGTATTGTATGTAGTAATATAAGACCATACGTGTATACTTTTACTGCTACTCGTACAGACAGGTTTTTAGACATAAAAATGTTATTTATAGTCTAGTGAGACAATCCATCACTTGCTTAATGGTATTTCTAGATGTGAAAGTTTTAGAATACTTCAGTTGTAATTCCATTTTCTCAAGGGCAAGTTAAAACATGAAAGCAGCTTGGTTGGTGTAAGTTAAACTTATTTTTGGGCTATTTTTGCACTGTTTTCTGTAAAGAAGCCACATAATGTTTAATAGAGCACATGCAATCATAAAAATACAATAAAGTATATAGTACTATAAGCCAAAAAGTTACATTTAAAGGAGTATTCCCATGTACATAACATTTTTCAAATTTGTAGATAATTAAAAGTTAAACATCTTTGCAAATAGAAGTAATTAAACATTTTGCAGAATTTGAAAGATTTTCTTTAAATATCTTATGGTCACAGTCTTGTTGTCTTGATCAACCTAGGCAACCAGCTGTAAATAGACTAGTGGATACGACCATGAATCCAGGACCTTTCTAAGGTCATAAAATCAGCCATGATTTCTTTATTGTAGCCGGGATATGTTCTCATGCATGTAATGTCTCTGTCTGATGGCCCTGCTACAATAAGAAAATCATGGCTGGGTTTCTGAGAATTCCCAAGCCATAGAAAATTTTCTTTTGTGGTCGTATCCATTGGCAACCGATCAGGACAACAGACTATCACCACTAATATAGTAGAAAAAAACTTTAAAACTCTGCAGAATTTTTAACTACTTATATTTGCAAAAATGTTTAACTTTTAATTATTAATAAATATAGAGATGATTATGTTCATGGGAATACCCATTTAAACTAATGCTGTTCAACCCCTAAAAGGGTATGCCATTCACCACTATCCAACCACTAGGACCAGGGGCGTAACTACCGTGGTAGCAGCAGTAGCAGCTGACACAGGGCCCGGGCCATTAGGGGGCCCGGTGACAGCCGCTACCGCTGGGTTTTTTTTTTTTTTTTTTTTTAAATAGTCCGTTACGGGCCCCATTCCCTTGCTGATCCTGGCTGGGCTGGGATCGGCAAGTGACACCGCGGGCCCCACAAACACTATCATTATACTCGGGGGTCTTTGCAGACCCCCGAGTATAATGATCAGCGGACCGGGAGACGTAAGGAACATAACAAACAGTGTTACTTACCTCTCCACGATCCTGCCTCCGGCCTCCCTCATTCGTGTCTGACGTCTCTGACGTCACATGACCCGGGTCTGCTTCCCGGGTCATGTGACGTCCGACGTCATTAATGCAGGACAAGAGTGGCAGCCGGTAGCCGACAGCCTAGGAGCTGGGCACAGGTAACCAACTGTTTTTTTTTTAAATGTTTTTATTCCCCCGGGTTTCCGATTATTATACTCTGGGGTCTGAAAAGACCCCAGAGTATAATAATTGTTTATGGATGTCCACAGTGGGACATAATACTGTGTGCAGGGGTCACTATTGGGGTTAATACTGTGTGCAGGGGCCACTATTGGGGTTAATTCTGTGTGCAGGGGACACTATTGGGGTTAATACTATGTGTGCAGGGGCCACTATTGGGGTTAATTCTGTGTGCAGGGGCCACTATTGGGGTTAATGCTGTGTGCAGGGGCCACTATTGGGGTTAATACTGTGTGCAGGGGCCACTATTGGGGTTAATTCTGTGTGCAGGGGCCACTATTGGGGTTAATACTGTGTGCAGGGGCCACTATTGGGGTTAATACTGTGTGCAGGGGACACTATTGGGGATAGTACTGTGTGCAGGGGCCACTATTGGGGTTAATACTGTGTGCAGGGGACACTATTGGGGTTAATACTGTGTGCAGGGGACACTATTGGGGTTAATACTGTGTGCAGGGGCCACTAATGGACATAATACTGTGTGCAGGGGACACTAATGGACATAATACTGTGTGCAGGGCTTACTAAGGGACATAATAGAGTTCTGAGGAGGGGGTCGGTTGAGGTCTTCGGCGTCGGTTTGGGGGGGGGGGGGCATGTCAAAAGTTTGCCACGGGGCCCCGCCATTCCTAGTTACGCCACTGACTAGGACCCCTGGCAATCACCAATACTGGTTTGAATGGAGTAGTAGATCCAGTCATTTCAATGAGACCTATTGGAAATAACAGAGTGCTTTACTTCAGTTAATAATAATTTACTAACTGAACATACAATATTTGACATTACAATATGACAACAAATTAACATCTCAATCAATAGGAGTGAGGGGCCTGACAATCTCTGTAATTAGACCCCTTTTAAATGGAGTGGTGGCGCTCATTTCAGACCTACATCTCCATTTAAAGTAAGGTGCAAAACAGGCCAGTTCTAGTTAATCAGCATGTCACCCCCTATCATTTATTCTAGTGACAAGCCAACTGTTTATGCAGTAACTAGTTGTCACTAGAATAACCATTTAAAGCTAAGGCTCCACCTTGTGGAAATGCACCGTTTTTGTTGTGGATTTTGTTGCAGTTGTTTGAGCCAAATGCTTAGAGAAAAACTTTGTAGACTGTCTTTGAAAAGCGCTGCGTAAAAAAACGCAATGCGTTTCCGCCACCATCTTCTCCGCAGTGCTTTTGGGCTGCAGCTTGGCTTGCTCCTTGGGGCCGTATCCTAAAGGCGTTTCCCTCAAGAAATATTTATGGAATATCCATAGAATGTCTAGTCCAATTCTTGAACCACGACCAATTTGATAAGTGCTTCAGCTATATCTGGACTTTATGGAAACAGCATTGCCCTGAGCTACACTATTAACTTAACTACCATATACTTCTAGGGGAGTTACAGAAATATCATAGCTTCGCTGTTTCTATAAATCCTAACCATAGCTTAACGAGTACACCGTCGAGTAAGTGGTCGAGAAGACAGACTGGGGGGGGGGGGAGGGGGTTATGTTAGAGACAGGTCCTGTGGATATGCCATAGAGGTATTTTATTGGAAAACCCCTTCCCACCTGTGACATTTTTTAATTTCATAAAAGTCATAACTTTTAACATTTTCTTTTCTTGTCATGTTCCAAAGCTCTAAATTTTCTGTGCTGATTCAGCTACTTGAAAACTTGTTTTTTTTTGTGAGTTAAGTTGTATTTTCCAATTACATTATTTAGGAGGATGTTAATTAGTTGTCATTATTTTTTGGGAGTGGGATTGCAAAAAAGACAACTAAGCTGTCTCTGTTTTTTGTGGAATACGTTATAGTTTATTTCAGCACCATTTTAGGGTACCTATAAGTTACTGCAGAAGGGGGATTGCAGCTCCAGGCCCACTAAGTGAAGCCCATCCCGGGGTCACCATAAACACATGCCAGTATTTTAACTATATCGTTGTCTGCATCACCCTGATATAATTAAGATGCATCCTACAACTCTGACTTGTCAGCATAGGCAAGTGAAATTATGTCACTGCATTTCTCCACATGCACTGAGATACACACGTCCTATGCATTGTCCGAGATGTAGGGAGAGGAGGTGACATCTAAGTGGCATCACTTACATAAGGAATCATTAGGAGGCAATATGAATAGAAGAGGTGTTATTTATATAAAAGGTCATTTTGGGGTCAATATGAATAAAAGGGGGAATCATTTATGTCATGGCGGGGCAATATTTATGTCAGTAGACATCAGGGGCATAATATAAGAAGGCAATTAATTTAACTAAGATGGCACTTGGATTTCCGATTAATTTTTTGGATGAATCCTCTTGAGGATCAGTGGACCACCACTGATCAGCTGTATAAAGAGGCAATAGCTTCTGTTTACATTGCACACCATTTTATAGTGGGCGCTGTCATATATACTTTTTATAATGTCTGTGTAATGTAATTACAGCCTTGTTACATACAAAAGTATAGCATGAGGTTGTAGTTACATGGCACAGCTGGTATGAGATGAATGAAACAATGAAAACTATGTGCCCATCGTTCCTTCAAACAGCTTACCATTTGGTGTCCCAGGTGTTGGAACCCCACTGTTTTTTTGTTTTTTTTATTGATGACATGGAAAAACCTCTTTAGACTGAAAACCACATTGTGGAAACTTTTTTGTTGCAGATTTTGCTGTGTTTTTTTTTTTTTTTTTTTTTTAAAAAAGCCAATAATGGCTACAAAAGGAATGGGAAACATGTAGGAAGTACTTACACAAGTGGGCAAAATTGTTGGTACCCCTTGGCCACAGAAACTTTTTGGCAAGGCATATCAGCTCTATGTTTACACATGGAAAAATGAAGCATATCTTGAAAAGAATACTGTCCCTACTGTGAACCATGCAGGAGGCTCTATTACAGTCCTATGAAAAAGTTTGGGCACCCCTATTAATCTTAATCATTTTTAGTTCTAAATATTTTGGTGTTTATAACAGCCATTTCAGTTTGATATATCTAATAACTGATGGACACAGTAATATTTCAGGATTGAAATGAGGTTTATTGTACTAACAGAAAATGTGCAATATGCATTAAACCAAAATTTGACCGGTGCAAAAGTATGGGCACCTCAACAGAAAAGTGACATTAATATTTAGTAGATCCTCCTTTTGCAAAGATAACAGCCTCTAGTCGCTTCCTGTAGCTTTTAATCAGTTCCTGGATCCTGGATAAAGGTATTTTGGACAAACAATTCAAGTTCAGTTAAGTTAGATGGTCGCCGAGCATGGACAGTCCGCTTCAAATCATCCCACAGATGTTCAATGATATTCAGGTCTGGGGACTGGGATGGCCATTCCAGAACATTGTAATTGTTCCTCTGCATGAATGCCTGAGGATTTGGAGCGGTGTTTTGGATCATTGTCTTGCTGAAATATCCATCCCCGGCGTAACTTCAACTTCGTCACTGATTCTTGAACATTATTCTCAAGAATCTGCTGATACTGAGTGGAATCCATGCGACTCTCAACTTTAACAAGATTCCCGATGCCGGCATTGGCCACACAGCCCCAAAGCATGATGGAACCTCCACCAAATTTTACAGTGGGTAGCATGTGTTTTTCTTGGAATGCTGTTTCTTTTTGGACGCCATGCATAACGCCTTTTTTTTTATAACCAAACAACTCAATTTTTGTTTCCAAAATGAAGCTGCCTTGTCCAAATGTGCTTTTTCATACCTCAGGCAACTCTATTTGTGGCGTATGTGCAGAAACAGCTTCTTTCTCATCACTCTCCCATACAGCTTCTATTTGTGCAAAGTGCGCTGTATAGTTGACCGATGCACAGTGACACCATTTGCAGCAAGATGATGCTGCAGCTCTTTGGAGGTGGTCTGTGGATTGTCCTTGACTGTTCTCACCATTCTTCTTCTCTTGCCTTTCTGATATTTTTCTTGGCCTGCCACTTCTGGGCTTAACAAGAACTGTCCCTGTGGTCTTCCATTTCCTTACTATGTTCCTCACAGTGGAAACTGACAGGTTAAATCTCTGAGACAACGTTTTGTATCCTTCCCCTGAACAACTATGTTGAACAATCTTTGTTTTCAGATCATTAGAGAGTGGGCTGTCCATGTTCGGCGACCATCAAACTTAACTGAACTTGAATTGTTTTGTAGAAAGAAATGGTCCAAAATACCTTCACCCAGGATCCAGGAACTGATTAAAAGCTACAGGAAGCGACTAGAGGCTGTTATCTTTGCAAAAGGAGGATGTACTAAATATTAATGTCACTTTTCTGTTGAGGTGCCCATATTTTTGCACCGGTCAAATTTTGGTTTAATGCATATTGCGCATTTTCTGTTAGTACAATAAACCTCATTTCAATCCTGAAATATTACTGTGTCCATCAGTTATTAGATATATCAAACTGAAATGGCTGTTGCAAACACCAAAATATTTAGAACTAAAAATGATTAAGATTAATAGGGGTGCCCAAACTTTTTCATAGGGCTGTATGTTTTGGGGCTGCTTTGCTGCATCTGGCACAGGGTGTCTTGAATCTGTGCAGGGTACAATGAAATCTCAACACTATCACAGAATTCTAGAGATAAACATTCTGCCCAGTGTCAGAAAGCTTGGTCTCAGTCGCAGGTCATGGGTCTTGCAACAGGATAATGACCCATAACACACAGCTAATGACACCCAAGAATGGCTAAGAGGAAAACATTGAACTATTCTGAAGTGGCCTTGGGTGAGCCCTGACCTAAATCCTATTGAGCATCTTTGGAAGGAGCTGAAACATGCCGTCTGGAAAAGGCACCCTTCACACCCGAGACAACTGAAGCAGTTTGCTCATGAGAAGTGGGCCAAAATACCTGCTGAGCGGTTCAGAAGTCTCATTGACAGTTACAGGAATTGTTTGATTGCAGCGATTGCCTCAAAAGGTTGTGCAACAAATATTAAGTTAAGGGAATTATCATTTCTGTCCAGGCCTGTTTCATGAGGGTTTTTTTTTTTTTTTTTAATACTTATATTGAAGTGAAAAGCAATGTCTGACTTACATTTGTTCATTTTCATAGAATTTTTATTATTACTTTTGTCAGATTCAAGTTATTTCTGTGACCATTGAGGGTTTCTCTTTTAATAAGCAATTTTGTCCATGTGTGTATACTGCTACCTTCTGCTCAAGCCACTCCTGGCTTTGGTTCAGAAAACTGCAGCAAAATTTGCAACAAAAAAAAAAATTGGAAACACATGGGGCTTTATTATTAAAGGGCACTATTTAAGGGAATACAAATAGAAATTATTAATTTAAATATGCACTCATGGGTATTACTCGTTCGGGGAGATTATATCATATATTTGGATAGTTTATATAAGTGAGGACATTGTGGGTTGGGCCTGGAAAAGTGAGGAGCCAAAGATGTCTGTGTTGCTAAATTTACAGAGAAAAGTCACTGCTGGGAGAAGTGGTCATGTCAGTCTGAATGGAAGAGAATAGAGGTGTGAAAGATAACAATCAGAGACATTACCTGTAAGTCACTACATGTTTCCTGTGTTGAATTCACCTAAATGCTCTGCATTTCCTGTGTAGTGCAATGCCAGATCAGATAACACGAAGACTCAAGCTGCCTTAGCGGAGATCTTTATAAAGCTATAAAAAAAAATTTAAATTGCAAAAGTAAAAGGAAAGGTTATATGACAGATAATGAATCTATTAACAAAGGGACTTTTCACATTTAGTCATATAAAGATACTGTATTTGTGATGTGAATTGGTTAGAAATGAGTTTAACATGCTTTATATTGGAGACTGAAGATTGAACAATTTTTTGGGAAAGTGGGAAAGGAATCTAGGTAGATTTTTTTTTAAATCAAATGTCGTATTTAGTGACCTGAATATAAATGAAATAATTAATTTCTAAAGGTTGAAACCAAAGGTGAATCCAGTATTTTATGGGAAGAATGTTTACCAGTAATGTAATTCTCCACATGCTAGTTAATTGGAAAATAACCCAATTTTGGAACTATTTAAGCACCTGTAAAGCAAATTTACAAAGACTTGTATTTGTAAATTGTTAAAAGGGTTTTCAAGTTTCCAGTATATAAGTGTTATTGTTTGTAAAAAGTCATAAAATTTTCCAATATATGAATTCCTAGATTTGCTTGCTTTAATTTACTGTTCATAGGGTTCAGCAATCGGGATCAGAAAAGCTTGTATCCTGATCAGCGATCGAGTAAATTTGACGATACGATCGGGTTCCGATCCAGCCTAAAAAAGATCGGGAACAGAATTCCGATCCCGATCGCTCAACTTACCTGCACAGAAGCGCTGCCACTCCCTGTTGTTCTCGCTCCTCTTCTCTCTACTTCACATGCCTGCAGAGCGCCGTGCGTGCCCCTGCCTCCTAGGCTAGTGTTACAGATGCTGGGAGAAGGAGGGCCTTGTGGCTTAGGAGAGCGTGGGCGGGTACTGGGAGGGGAGACGTGAGTGAGGCACTCACGTCTCCCCACCCTGTACTCGCCCACACTCTCCTAAGCTACAGTAAGCCCCATCTACTCCCAGCAGTAGTCTATGGGGAATAAATACTCGTTTAGGGGGAAACCACTATTCGACTCAGGAGGGGGACAGCAGAGGAAGCATGTCTGGGGCATCTAATATGCCCAAGTTACTGTATTACGTCGGGATCCCTGTCAGCTTGCGATATGTGGGAGCTGACTTTTTCCCATAGGAATGCATTGGCCAGCGTTAATTGGCCGAATGCCATACAGAGTAGAGCATTCGGCCAATCAATGCTGGTTCTGCCGGAAGAGGCGGAGTCTAAGATTAGTCCACAGCAGTCCCCATTCTGGTCCGATATTAGACTTTGCCTCCTCACAGATGAGCCTCCAGCAGAACCAGCGTTGATTGGCTGATCGCGCACTTTATGGCATTCAGCCAATCAATGCTGGTCAATGCATTCCTATGGGAAAAAGTCAGATCGCACATATCGCAAGCTGACAGGGATCCCGACCAGACAGAACCCCAAAGAACTGGGTGAGTAACATTCCCCCCTAAATAAAGGTAATCCCTAGCTAACCCTGCCAGTACATCTATCCCTGTCTCACAGTCACATAGTTCACAGTCTCATATGAACCGGATATTAAATCCACTGTTCGTATAAACTGGAGGTCACCTGAATTAGCCAGCCAATTACTTTTTCCGATTTTTTTTCGATGCCTCCGTTGTCATAGTTCCTGTCCCACCTCCCCTGCGCAGTTATTGGTGCCACCTGGTGTTCGACTCGAATCGAACATCTCGAACAGCCTGATATCCGATCGAACTTGTACTCGATCAAACACTCATCTCTAGTGGTGAGCACTGATACATATTGCTGAGATGGTGACCATCTTTCTGTCCCCAATTTAAATTTTTTTTTTTAAATAAATTAAAATTCAAATGATATTGATTTTTAAATCCTCACTGACTGTTGCTGTGCTGAATCTGATATAATATGCCACACTGCCTGCTATGCTGATTGACTTGACTTTTCTCAGTCTCCAACTACCAATTTTTCTTAGTTAAATTTTATTTGATGTTCAGTTGAAAACTAAATGTAAATCAACCTCACTGATTCATCACCAATTGGGTTTGACCTGAATATTTCAAATTATTCGGTTTTAAACTAATCCAAATAAAAGGCGATTAATCTCAAATTCACTAAAACGATTGCCACTACATATATTGTACATTAAAAGTACAGAAGAGACATGTCACATGCCTTATGAATCACTGTGATGTTCTGGCGCCAGCTGAGAGCCTCATAGCCAATAGTCAGTGGTAGGTGGTACAAAACTACTCCTAAAAAGGGATAATTTTTGGAACTCTTGCAAAAGTTATTGCTTCTTCAGATACAACAATGCCTGTGAGTGTGAGTTTATTGATTACGCCAATAGGGAGCCTTCACACGGAGTATACGCTCTGCTCATTCTGAACGTAAACTCGTTTAGAATGAGCGGCGTTAAAAGAGATCCCATTGATTTCTATGGGTGCTGCCATACGTGCGCTACCCATTGAAATCAATGGGAGGCTTTTTTAACTATTGTTTTCAATGTGATACATGCGTATGCCGGCACCCTTAGAAATCTATGGGATCTGTTTTAACGCTGCTCATTCTGAACGAGTTTACGTTCAATATGAGCGGAGCGTATACTCTGTGTGAAGACTCCCATAGATAGATTTTATAAATTTCTGCCTTTCTTTTTCTCCAATTATATTACTACCTTTGGTTGATTTGACCATATGTAACCATTTTCATTTTTCTTTAGGCTTGCCAGCTTCTCTTACTGAGCTTCACCTTGATGGAAACAAAATTGCCAAAGTCGACTCTGACAGTCTAAATGGATTGAACAATCTGGCTAAGTAAGTATTCAAAAGTGTTTGTGCAACTTTCTTACGGTCTTTTATTTTATTTTTTTATGGTGTTCACTGTACAGCCAAAATGACATGTCACCTGTATTCTATGAGTCAGTATGATTCTGGGGATTCCAAATATACATTTTTTTTTTTACATTTTGACCCATTAAAAAATCCATAAGTTTGCAAGGATAAAACCTATGGAGGTGGTCAGGATAGCGGTACCATCAAGTCAGTATTTTAAAATGTATTTTTCTGTGCAAGGCAACAGGAGTTTATATGTAAGTTATCCCATTCAGCAGACAAGAGACTCATATGGACGACCAACTCCCAGAGGGGTTCTTGGGTGCAGCATCCTTGAGGAGAATGCCACAGAGTGCAGATAATGTACGTGGAGTGGTGTCTGAGTGAGAGAGGTCAAACTCCAAATAAGTCATGGAGGAAGAAAGTAGAGGCGGTAGAGAAAATTTACAGAGAAAGGGTTCGTTCCCACAATGTAACACAGTGCTCATTCTGACATGTAAACACTAGAAATGAGCGAACAGTAAAATTTTCTAGGTTCGATATTCATTTCGAGTAGCCCCTCAATATTCGACTACTCGAATCGAATATCGAACCCTAGTAGTCTATGGGGGGAAAACGTTCATTTCAGGGGTAGGTAATGTTCGATCAAATTATACTTACCAAGTCCACAAGTGAGGGTCGGGCTGGATCCTCCATGCAGTCTTGTCCTTGCAGCGTCCCCGCGGTGTCTTCCGGCTCTTCATTCACTCTGCCAGGCATCGGGGATGGGCAGAGCCGACTGCGCATGCCCACACTACAAGCGGACATGTGCAGTCGGCTCTGCCCAGGCCCGATGCCTGGCAGAGTGAATGAAGAGCCGGAAGACGCCGCGGGAAGCTGCACGGAGAAGACTTCTAAAGGTAAGAGAAGAACCAAGCTGATTGGCCGACTGTATAGCATTCGGCCAATCAATGCTGGTTCTGCATCAAACTTTTACATTTGAACAGCGAGTGGTACTCGATTGAGTATGAGTATTTCGAATACCATAGTATTCGATCGAATACCTACTCGATCGAGTACTACTCGCTCATCTCTAGTAAACACATGTCAGAGTCAGCGCTTCAAAACAGAATCCCACTGACTTCAATGGGTTCCGTCTTACGGGCGTAATACATTGAAATCAATGGGTTAAAAAACCTCCCATTGATTTGAATGTGTAGTGCGCATAAGACGGAACCCATTGAAGTCAATGGGATTCTGTTTCGAAGCGCTGACTCTGACACGTGTTTACGTGTCAGAATGAGCGCCGCGTTACATCGTGAGAATGAGCCCAAAGGCAGTTAACTGTCCATATTCTAGCCAGGACAAGTGGAGGTGAGGGTGAGAAATGCGTAACTGCTTCAGAGAGGGAAGAAAAATATATTTATAAGTTTATTTTACTTTTTATTACTTTATATCTATATCTATACATAAAAATCAAAAATAAGGACTGCAGCGGTGAAGGGTTCTGGCTTCCGGATATAGGCAGTGATCCAAATGAGTAAATGCAAAATTTAGGCAGCACTCCAAGATATAAGGTGAATAAATGAGGTTAGTTTATTGCCTCATTCAGCCACGTTTCAGCCCCTGCATCATGAGCCTTTCTCAAGCCAGCTAAATAATGCAAATAATGTTTCTATTAAAACCTACTACATTACAGCAGATGTGGCAGGTTTTAGGCAGATATGAAGTGTTAATAGTTTTTTCTTTTGTCATTTAACAAAATTAGGAGAATAAGAAAAAGAGAAAACTAGATGAAATCAATATTTTGTGTGATCACCCTTTAGAGGAGGTGTCCAGGAAGTGATTATATGGCCCCAGGAGTGAACCTAGCCTCTCTGCTGCCTGAGGCAAACTATAAAATAAAAGCTAAAAAAATGCCCCCCCCCCATCCAAAAAAAAAAAAAGATACCAACCCAACTATCTTTGTTTTCCTGATGGGACCTCCCACAGTAGTACATGCCCCCACATTTGCAGATCAAAAAATCCACTTATTTGTCCCCCACATAGTATAACACTCCCTTTTTTTGGCCCCCACATGATATACAACCCACTTTTTTTGGCCCACAACACAGTACATGTCCTTTTTCTGGCCCCCTCACACGGTATATGACTCTCTTTTTCTGGCCCTCCCCACAGTATATAATCCCTTTTTTTAATGGCCCACACAGTTTATGACCCCCCTCTTAATAGCCCCCAAAGTTTATGACTCCCCTTTTTTATTCCCACATACAATATCTGACCCCTTTTTATGGCACTCACGCAGTTTATGACCCCCTTTTATGCCTCCCACAGTATAACACTCCCTTTTTTTTTTTTTTTTTTTACACACTCCCCACCACCAGTAAGGTTATGACCCCTTTAACACACAGTAGCAGCTGATAATTTTGACTCACCTGTCCATGCTCCTGCCCTGGCTACCCTCTGCTTCTGCCTCTAGTGGCGCTACACTTACATCACAATCTTGAAAAGCGGCAAGATGCTATATACACGGACAGGTGAGTAAAAATTATAGGCAGCTGCTTATTGCAATAACACAAGTAGTTGCCGATAAAAAAAAAAAAAAAAAATGTCGCCCCCAGTTTATTCCATGAAGTGCCACCTGATGCCATAACTTCATATCACCTCATTGAAGGTGGGGGGAAAAAGGTGGTGATATATTGTGGGACCATAAGAAATGGGTCATATACTGTGGAGGTAGCATAAGATAGTGGTCATATATAGTGGGGATCTATTAAAAAAAAGCAGGGATATACTGGGGGAGGCAAAAAAGGGGTCATATACTGTGCAGTAGCACATAAAAGGGGGCAGAAAAAAGAGGATTACATACCATTTGGGGTTCAGATGTTGTTATTATAGCAGATGTTGGTATTATGGCAGATGTTGGGAAAGGGTTAATTTGTGACAGAATTTGGCAGAAATAATTTTGTAATTTTTTTAAAGGCTATATATAGTTTTAGATGTATCATTAATAACATAGTAATTCTCCCCGTCATAATTACCAGCCAAACACAGTACAGCTTAAATTACAGAGAAATTTATGAAAGTAAAGTACTCACTGGTTGCTAATGACAATAAAGCCATTCCTCTATTCAATATATTACGCATGCCATCAGTTACATAGTAAATACAGGATTACAAATTTTTTATAAATGCTAATATTAATTAATTAATCAATGTTACTCACTTCTCCTGCGCTCCGGAGTGACTCCCTGTTCTCTTTGGGGCTTCTGCCTAGCATCAGCTACTGCTGATAGGGACACATGGTAGTTACTGTCATGACTCATAATGACACTGATGTGATCCCTGAGATCCAATCAGCAGTTGCTGATGTCAGGCAGAAGCGCCAAAGAGAACAGGGAGTCATTCTGGAGTGCAGGAGAGGTGAGTAACATTTCTTTAATGTTTTATCACCTCTCCTGGATCTTCACTTATTATATTTTGTGGTCTGAAGAGACCCCATAGTATAATAATAACTCATGAGTGGCAAACCTCAAAAATTTCAGGTTTGGCTGAACCTGTAATTTTTGTCAAATTCTTTGGGATACTATACTGTGTGAAGAGGCTACTATGGGACATTATACCATGTGGAGGGGCCACTATGGGACATTATACTGTGTGGAGGGGCCACTAGTAGGGTTGATCCGATCCCAATGCAAATCAATGGGATTTTTTAAATAATCGGAGATTGGATTTTAAAAACGATCCTATTCACTATACAGCATGTAGTCCAAACATTGTCCGCTTACCTGTACAGCTGCAGCTCCCAGTTCTTCGTCCGGTCCAGTCCTCTGTCCTTCACATGTCTTCAGAGCACCCTGCGCCCCCCTTCCCCCCCGCCTCCCTAGACTAGTGTTGTAGAGATGCAGGGAGTAGGTGGGGCTTGGTGCAGTTGGAGAGTGTGGGCGGGGAGACGTGAGTGCATCTCACACTCTCCTAAGCCCTGCCTTCTCTATAATACTGTCTAGGGAGGCGGGGACAGGGCACAGGGCGCTCTGAAGCCACATGAAGGACAGAGGACCAGACCAGCAGAGGGCAGCCGCAGCACTTCTGAGCAGGTAAGTTGAGCGAAGTTTAAGAGTAGATAGATATTACTGTACATTGACTTGTCTAGTAGATAGACAAGTCAATGTACAATAGTATCTATATACTCGTGAACTTGCCTCGTTGTCCTCACAGCAGCGCAGTGATTTACCGCAGCCTGCCACTCTTCTGCTTCGTCCCTGTTTTACCGTATATTCAGCTGAGTATACAGTAAAACAGGGACGAAGCAGAAGAGTGGAAGGCTGTGGTAAATCCATAGGAATGAATGGACGCAGTCGACACGCAGGGGGTTAAGCGGACGGCCGCTTCCATTCATTTCTGTGGGTGCTAAGCTTTTCCCACAATGATTGGCCAGTAGCCAAGCATTGTGGGAAATAAGCCCCGATCTCGATCCCGCCCGAAAAGATTGGGATCGGAATTCCGATCGCGATCGTGAAATTTCCGATCGGAATCCGATCTTTTCCGATCCCGATCGCTCAACCCTAGCCACTATGGGACAGTTTACTGTGTGGAGGGGCCACTATGGGACATTATACCATGTGGAGGGCCACTATGACACATTATACCACGTGGAGCAGCGACAATGGGACATTATTTTGTATGGCGGTGTGTTTGTGCACAAAAAAGCAGGCAGTTTCCAAAAAACGCACATTGTGAATGCAGCATTACATCGAAGTGAAAGTACCAATGGCCTAGGACTGGATGCAGCTATGGCTGAATCCAGATACAGTATTTCACTGCCCTAGGGTACTGCCACCTGGTGCTCCTGGACACACACATTTACCACTAATGGGCTGCACATGTACTTTTGTTACTTCTAATGGTGTGTCCCAGGAAATAACAGTAAATGCATATGTCCAGAAGCATCTCATAGCAGCACTTCTCTATTGTGGCTTGAGGTATATTGCACAGCACTCCAAATCTTTGATTTTTCATTTAAATCTGTACACCATGCAAAATAGATTGCCTACCCCTAGTCTAGGATTACATGAAGAGATAGAAGGATTTCAGCAAGCCTACACCCACAGATTTCTCCAAGATGTTTGGAGCAATTTACTCACTGAATTCTTTCAAAAAACTGTGTGAAAGTGTACTTAGAAGAATTGATGCTGATGAAGGCAAAGGGTATTATAAACTGTGAGTGTGTGTGTGTGGGGGGGGGGGGGAGAGGGTGGGCATAAGAATGGGTCAAATACTGTGGGGGGGATAAAAAAGGATGTCATAAACTCTGTTGGGGTCATAAAAATGGGTCATATGCTATGTGGGGGCAAAATGGGTCATATACTGTGTGGGGGCAAAAAAGAGGGTCAAATACTATGTGGGAGCCAAGAAAAAGTGGATACTATGTGGTCTTATTTTTATTTAGGGAGGCCTCATCACGCCAAAGATAGCCCAGTTGGATATCTTTTTTTGTCTTTTTTTTTTGAAGGAGGGGGTTCCTTTCTATAGTTTTCTTAAGGCAGCAGAGAGGCTAGATTCACCCCACCTGTTCACCTTCACAGTACACCAACAGCATTCTTCTCCTCTCATAATGTAAAGGAGAAGCATATTAAATTGCTGCAAATATAACATATAGCAAGAAGTAATATAGCAGCACAGATTTCTATTGTGTACACATGCTGCACATTAACGACCCTCCTCTATAATGGACTCTCCCAGCTCAGAGCCAGAATTTCACAGAGCACTTGAAATCTTGTGTGGCTCGGTCTTCTCACTACTGTATGTGAACATATCTTCAGTTGAAGGCCCAGATCTCCAGATCATTAAATTAGAGGAAATTTATTAATTTTCATAATTATATACTTGATACTAGTTTGATATTTGGCCTGTTGACACTATTTGGGCTATTACTCTATGATGTTTCCAAAGTGTGTTGTAAAGGGGTTATATGGGATTAGAGCAATCTGAGGCTTTCATCTGTGATTTCTTTAATGTAGAAATTCAGTAAAATTCAAAAAAGATGCATGTTATAAAGCAAACGAAAGAAAAAATCACCAAAATTGCTTGCAAAAAAAAAAAGCACAGAAAAACCCTTGAAATTAATGTTATTTTATTTATAGGAAATCACTGAAAATATCTGCATTATGGGATACCTAATAGACATTTCCTGTAAAGGCCCCATTATTGTCTTTACTTCAATATGTATATATTATAGAATAATATTCAGGCTATTTCTTCCAAGATGTTTGTTATAATTCTTTTGTCATAAGTCATAATAATACAATTTTTTAAAATATGTTTTTAAATAAGTTTTAAGTTTAAGGGTTCACTGTATTTCCTTATTTTATCTCAATAGCCTTTCATGTCTCCCTTCCCCATATAGATTATTATAATGCTATACTTCATAACATTGCTTTTCAAAAATACCTTAGCCAAGATACTTCTAAGAATTGGATCTGTTATGAACATAAGAAGCGCACTTAATAGAAGATTAACCCATTTGACATCAATTTGAGATGATATTAGAGATTAAAATAGCTATGTTGAAACACGTGCAAACCCTACGGGCAGCAATCCTTGGATAACAAGCACCAACATAAAGTGCACAGTCAAAATGCCTCCTGACTTCTCAAATAACACATTCCAGACTTGCACAAAATTGCGCTGGGTTTTCTCTCTAAGCATAAGAGACACTTAAAATATATTGTATAGCTTGGGGGAGATAAAATGCAAAAAAAAAAAAATTACAGTCTGTAATGATAAAGTCTGCCAAAAATAATGTAAAATATTTAGAAATATTTAGACTTTAGAATGAAATGAAGGTATTGCATACTGTTAGGCGAAACGGCTGTAATGTGGCCACAATATCCGGACTTTCCATTGCTTTAAGGAACAGAACTTCTGAGCAATCTGAGTTTTGTTCAGTAGAACTGTTGAAAATTGTGGTATCGCAGCCATTATAAAAGCCTCAAAATGTGACCGCATTATGGCCATATAAAACCAGTTCTTACTGGCGTCCATTGCCTTCTCTTTTCTTTTATAGGATTAGATTACAGTGGAAGGATAATAAAAGGATCAGATCCTGTCTTGAAATGCAAGAGAGACCTATTCTATTTATATTCTATAATAATAACATATCTTCTGTCAGATATATGTGAGATATCACAACGTGGACCATCTTCCTATATTTGGCACAAAATGTGTGTAGACATAGTATTGTATGTAATATAGTTATTGTAGGCTCCTGAAATACAATGGTAGACAAAAGAATTATATGGAAGAAGTGTTTTGGAAGCAGAATGTATTGTTGAGGCAGCAGTCCATAGAAATAACTTGACATGAGGCTAATGTGTCAAAGAGTTTGGACTCAAGGGATTCTCGCTATGCCAGACCTACAAAACCACTAGTGATTGGGCTCGTTAATCATTAAGTGCCCTGCCCAGTCTTAGGAACAACTGTGTGGCTGGTAAATACTAGGAACAGGATGCTACTGGCACAATATATTCAGTTTCCTGTAAGAGGCTGCAAGGAAATTGCTGGACCCTAAGGAGGTGAGTAAATGGCAAGACACTATAGATGAGAAAACCGGATCAACCTGAAGTTTCCAAATGTTTTGGGCTCGACTCAAACTTGTAACTTTTGGGGTTCATGGGTCACACCATTCCACTGTACAGAAAAGGGTCTGCAATGATATAATAAATGGATATGAGTAGAATTTTAAATGCATGTATATTAGAAAATGGTAGGATTTCCAGACAAATAAATGTAATGAATGAAATCTAGAATACCACTTCAAGGTTTTGTTTCTACATGGCAGGTTTCATGGAAACATTTCTTCAGCTAAAAAACATCTGAACAGTTTTGTTTGTGCAGAATGTGAATGATTTTTTCATATTTAGGTGAATAAAACAGTTACAGAAATGAATGTATTCTAAATATTACAGGTGAGTTCACTGCCAAGCTTGCTGACAGTTTCCACCGACAATCAGAACTATATATACAGCTTTTATTGTGTGTCTTGTGAGAAGGTGACAGGCAAAGTACTGGAGTCCCGCTATATCAGTCCCCAGTTTCTGACCTATGTGGGGTCCAGTGTGGGTTTGGAGTAGGCTTTAGCCCAGGTGTGGGTTATTAGCTCATTACTGGGCTATAAAAGGCTGAAAAGTTTGTACTTCAGGGCAGATCCAGGGAGTGAGAAAGGAGTCTGGGTCTGTCCTGTTAGCCAGAGTCCAGTGAGACTGTGCGTATTGGTTTGTTCATGTGGCTGTTAGTAAGCCACACATATAGTTAGTTTATGATTACTG
The DNA here is from genome assembly GCF_031893055.1 of Leptodactylus fuscus. Classification (NCBI taxonomy): domain Eukaryota; kingdom Metazoa; phylum Chordata; class Amphibia; order Anura; family Leptodactylidae; genus Leptodactylus; species Leptodactylus fuscus. The sequence goes on from NC_134269.1 coordinate 150,231,901, forward strand.
TTTCGTTAGTTGCTCAGACGAGCAGGATTTTGTTTTGTTTTGCCTGAAGTTAAGGCTGTATTTTATTTTTCAAATTTTTTTCTGCCTGAAATTAAGGTTTATATATTTTCCAGTTTTCTTTCTTTTTTTTTTTTTTTAATAAATAAACCTGTTTCCTGCATATTTTGTGTTCCTGTCTCTGGCTGGTTGGGTTGGCACCACTGCTGCTACCGAGCTACCTTCCCCACAGGCTTCTATGGTGTTTCATTATTTTTCTCTATTTATGGTATATTTTACTTTTAATTTCAACAGGCTAGGGTTAAGTTTCAACAACATAATTAACGTCGAAAATGGATCAGTTGCCAATGTCCCTCATCTAAGGGAGCTGCACTTAGACCATAACAGCCTTACTCAGGTGCCTGCTGGACTCAATGAACACAAGTACATCCAGGTAAAGTACCCATTCTAAACCAAATCATATAAAAACAAAGTAAGCAGCATATCTGTGATAAGAGGCATTAATTGAGTTGTCCGAACTTATTAAGTTTTTTGTGGCCTAACATCAGGATAGGCCATAAATATCCAGTTGGTGTGGGTACAATATAAGTTACTCAGACTCATCAACTGTCCGTTGCCTGTCTTACACACTATATAGAGAGCTCTGTTCCCTGTATAGTGGCCAAACACTTTTACTGCAGCTTACCTCCCTTTGACCTCAATGGGAGCTGAGCTGCAGCTTTCTGCTTCCGGCCCTGCATAGTGTATAGGACTGGTGCCGTAAGCGGCTCCAATAACTGATCGGTCCATTGCCCGGCTGTCACTCCGATCAGGTATTTATAACTTATCCTGAGGATAGGGTATAAAAAGCTTAAAGGGATTCTACCATTAAAAATCTTTTTTCTGTGGCTTTAGAAAGGCTATTCGTCTCTTACCTTTAGATGGGATCTCCGCTGCGCCATTCCTTAGTAATACCAGTTTTTAACGGTATGTAAATTAATTCTTTGGCAGCGATGGGGGCGGGCCCCAGCGCTGAAAATGCGATGAGGGTGTCCCCACCGCTGCCTGAGAACAGGATCCTGCGGAGCCTCTATCTTCTACTGGATTCTCCCCTTCTTTATTCATCTTTCTTCGGTGGATTCACCTATGTCGGCTCTGACACTAGTAGAGCCGACTGCGCATGCATGGCCATAGTTCCGAGGCCGCAATTGCATGCATTCACATTCGGCTCTACTAGTGTCTCAGTGGCAGAGCCAACTGCACAGGCGTCAGAAAAAAGACAAAGAAAGAAGGGGAGGATCCAGTAGAAGATAGAGGCGGAGCAGGATCCTGTTCTCGGGCAGCGGTGGGGACGCCCTCATCACATTTTCAGCGCTGGGGCCCGCCCCCATTGCTGCCAGAGAACTAATTTACATACCGGTAAAAACCGGTATTACTAAGGAACGGCGCGGCAGAGATCCCATCTAAAGGTAAGAGACGAATAGCCTTTCTAAAGGCTATTCTGACGTGTTAGCCACAGAAAAAAAGATTTTTAATGGTAGTCTCCCTTTAAACTGGGACAACCATTTAGAGGAAAACTCTGAAAAAAATTGCACAATTTGTGGATTGCAAATTCTTGAAGATTAAGAAAATATTCCTGTAATAATCTCAATAGCCCATACTCCATAGGCAAAAAAATATTCATAATCAATTCTGGTCTATAGAGTTCTAATTGGAACAGAAGGGAGCTAGATTGCTTCATAGCTGTATGTATGTATCTTTCAATAATCCCATATGCATGTTATACTATACCAGGAACTTGTATTATTTATTTGATGTAGCCATTACAGTAGTAATTAATAGTAGTTGACTATTTTGAGGTTATATGCTAATAACGTCTTCTCAATGTTGTGTACAAATATCTTTACTAACATTGGCTGTAATGGGATTGCAGGTTGTCTATCTCCACAATAACAAAATTGCTGCTGTTTCAACAAATGACTTTTGTCCTATTGGATACAATACAAAGAAGGCATCATATACAGGAATCAGCCTCTTCAGCAATCCTGTCCAGTATTGGGAAATCCAACCAGCCACATTCAGATGTGTTTATGAACGCTCTGCTATTCAGATTGGAAACTACAAGTAAACACGCCAGCTATTATTGTGCCAAATAAAGCCTTTGTTTTTTTATTAATTTTTTTAAGCCCTAGCAACTAGTAAAAATGCAAATACTGGAAACTGTCCCAAAATACACTTTGCGCCTATATTTCATGAAAATATGGTTTCTCAAATCAAAAGAGGGTTGCTGGTGATGTATATCATGTATTATCATGAATATAGTCTACTTTCCATGAAACATGGGGATTGTATTATTTTAATGTATTAGCAGTTTGCTAACTTAGTATGTTATACTGAGGAATGTGTACGTGTTGATAAATCATGAATGAAATTTTTGCTTAAGAAGAACAAATTAAATCGTTTTTTTTTACATTCTTCTTCCATGGAAATAGAAGTGATATGATGATCTGTTAGAACACGTTGGACTTATGAGTGCAAGTGACAAACAGGGAATGAAGACATGAGCCTGACTGTCAGAGCAGGGCGGCAAAGACATGAGCCATGGGATTGCTCTCACTGGACTCATAGGTGGGAGAGGCTGGAATGTAAGCTATTTCCATGCCTACTTAACAGCTTTTAGGAGGCATTTGCACCCACTAGTTCATCATTTGAAAGTATTTGACACATTTAATATATGCACAGAAACTGTCCTGGTGACAAGTTACCTTAAGAAAAGGCTGGAATATTATCTCCCAGCATACTGCTAGTGGCTAAAATGGTCAACCCTTATCAAATGTCTTCATGCCACTCATCTCCTAACCTTTTCTCCTACTGTTTATGTCATATTGATGTTGTATTGTCCTAGTTTTTTAAATCATTATGTAAACTGCAACACAAAACCACTGATATCCTATTCATGCATATATCCATTATGTATCTGTAATATTAAAACCACGCAATTTGTTTATTTTTCAAAGCAGACATTGAAGGTACTTTTCTGTGTACTGAGTGCATAAGCTTGCTATTTGTTGGTCTCACGTAAATACTGTAGTCTAGTAGGCATATATTTGGCTTCTCAATTAAAACTCCAATTGGAGGACGTATGCTTGGACAGGAATTAATAGAAGTCCATACTAAATCCATGGACTGCCTGGATGTTCTACTGGTTTGAAGTGTTTGATGATGTTTTATGAAGTTACAGTTATTAGGTTGCAGATACATCTGTTAGACATGTGAGATACAGTACATACAATATTTTGACTGGAACATGTTTGGTTTAAATCTGGAATTATTTGTAAAGTGCATTAAAATGTCAGAAAGCTGAATTATGTTGAATTTTATGACTCGTATGCCTGATGTCTTATTTCAATACAGTTTATCTGCCATGTTAATTTACAAAATGTATTTCACAGTATATATATATAGCTCATATTATCAGTGTAAATATTATATGTACTGTTTTAAATGGAAGCAATAGTATGAGTGCATACACACACAACACATGCGACTAGTCTTTAGTTAATTCCTACAAGTTAACATTGTTGACACCATTTTTACAGCAAATATAATGTACTTTCTGTGTTTTTTTTTACATATTGTGCACTTATATTTCATAATCTGGCCTTCTGCATGGCTATAATATAACCAGCTCATATTAAACGTAAGCTCTATTCTTGCCTTACCAAGCATTCTTATTTACAAAAGCAAATACAGTATAAGAAGTTGAACAAGACTTGATAGCATGTTCAGTATCAAGGAATGACTCCAAGTGGTCTTAAAGAATATATATGGTCTAAGAAGTGTTACACAGAAGCTGGCAATGCTTGTTGGCAGAGATGGTCATATTCCAAGAAACTCCATGACTTGGCAATTAAAGGTGTTGTGACAATGATAGTAAGGTAAGTAAATTTGAAAAGAAGAAAACCTCACAGAAAGTAATTCAGAAGTAATAGTTTCCACCAATGGTACTGTTTTGTTATATGACATGATATATCATCACTTATTTATTACGGTTATTTTTATAGCGCCATCATATTCCACAACACTTTACAGACATTGACAGTTACTGTCCCATATAGGGCTCACAATCTATATTCCCTATCAGTATGTCTTTGAAGTGTGGGAGGAAACCAGAGTACCCGCAGGAAACCCATGCAAACACGGGGAGAACATACAAACTCCTTGCAGATGTTGTCCTTGGCAGGATTTGAACCCAGGACTCCAGTACTGTAGTGCTAACCACTGAGCCACCGTGCTGCCCCCACTTGTGCAACTGCTAGAACCCTTTCCAATCCTGAGAATAACGGGACATTCTTGTGCCTTAAAAAAACCATCTTTTAGCCACATACTGTACATATCAGCTGTTTGGTTCAACTGGAGAGTGGCTACAACTGCTGGAGCAGCTATATTTTCCTGTGGTCACTGCACATCAGCACCTGTCAATCTTTCTTTTAGAGACAGGCACTGGGCAGCATGGGTTTGGTTCTATGGTGTTATTTGGTGTTAACTTGCTGAAAATGGAGGAATTAGTCACAAAGATCAGGCAAGATCATGAAAAGAAGGGGTGAATTACATGTGTATTTGATGGTTTGTTTTCTATGAATAAGAATACAATAAGTAGATATATTTCACAGCAGATGACTTCCATTTTCCAAGGTGCATCACTTGTTTGTTACAGACACCATCATGAAATAAAGTTACTAAAGTGTAATATGCATGTCTGGAACAAAATAGTTGCCATCAATCTCTAGTGCAATACCATACAATATTTATTACTTGTGAAAGAAAGGTATTCAAAGTTTTCATCACAGTGTACATCAGAAATCATCAGATGAAAATATTCTGCAAACCAGACTAGTCTTGTCTAGTGATACCAGAAAAAAAGGACACATTCCATGGGGTTACCACGGGGATCATGTTCATGATTTCCCGAATATAGAACATTGTGTGTTTCTGCAGTTCTGCCATATTTATGAATCACTTCTATGCAAAAGTCATCATTCACAATTCTACAGCCATATAACAGCTCAATAATTTTGAAATACACTTACTTGCCAACGGTTTTATAGGTTTTTGCAGATATATAGCTGCTTAATGTGGCATAAATGATGCTGGAAATCTATGATAGCTGGTGTAGATTTCTCTCCACGCGTATGGCCCAGCAAAATGTGGAGGCATCTTGTCATAAATGAGGTATACTCTTTTCTAGCTCAGGGTTATGAAGACTGGTGTTATTCTCCCCATTGTGTTCATTCACATGATGGTGACTTACCTACTGACATCTCACTACAGCTTTTCCTGAGTTGTACTTTCAGCTTACAACCTGATTTGTTATTGCCTTTGATTTTCTATTTTTCTGCAATTAACCTGCGCTCCTTCTCTGGTCTTCAGTTTTGGTATATTAGTGGGATATTATATTATATAATTGTTAAAAACAAATTGGGACAAAATTTTGAGGGCACCAGAAAGATGTTGCCACTCATTTCTGGTTTCAGCTTACAAATACTAAAAATAAATGACAAAACTCTGCCCTTTATGAAGGTCCTTTAGGTAATGTCCCCTCATTGTTCTCTGTCAAAATCCTGTCCTATGTCTGATTAACAGAAATGTACAGTAAGGCAGAACTCAAGAACATAATGTACAAAAAATCATAATTTTTTGATGTTCCTCTTTTTGTTGAATATGTGGATGAATTTTGGTAAGGTGTTAGGCCTGTTTCACATCAGCGTTTAGTATTCTGTTTGCGTAGTCCACATGGGACCCCCGAACAGAATACTGAATGCATTGACAAGCAGTGAGCTTATGAAAGCACACAGACCCCATAGACTATCATGGGTCTGTGTGTTTTCTGTGCACTGTCCGCACGAGTCATGTGGAGAGAAAAGTACTTCATGAACTACTTTCCCCTCCGCATGACTCGTGCGGACACTGTGCAGAAAACACACAGACCCGATTATAGTCTATGGGGTCCGTGTGCTTCCAGTGCTCACCGCTTGTTAATGCTTTCTGTATTCCGTTCCAGGGGTCCTCAAGCGGGCTCCTTGGATTGAATACCAAACGCAGATGTGAACCTAGCCTTATACCAATTTAGATTAGGATTTTTATGAAAATCAGCATTTTATTCTTATGCAAATTATCTACAAGAGCTTTGATCTCCACCCCAGATTACGAACTCTAACTGCAGACAAAGTATGGCAAAGTGGGAAATGTCACTGAAGCAATGAGGGGCAGAGCTGGATGATAGTTAAGGGCGATAATCTAGAGTGAACCCAAGCTGGAAAAGGAACAAGCCATTTTAAGCTAATCTGAATGAAGATAAAATCCTGATTTTTATGAAAATGGAGCTGCAATGAAGAATAAGAAAGACATCTTTGGAAAGAGTAGAATCAGCCCTACAAGATACTGTCATAAGTTTGATACTGAATTTCCTGCTGACAGACTCCATTTAATGTAAGGTTGGCAAATGCTGACTTTATTTTTCTTGCATATTACATCTTAAGAGACTTTGATGGGAGAAAAAAGATTTTTGAAATTGTATTTTTTGCATTCTAGGAATAGTGTACTGTAGAAATAATATTTGCATTTGGATAGAACTTCAATAAAAATATTTTAGCTGGCTAGCATTACACTTTCTTAAACAGACAATACATTTTTCCAGCTTTAAGTTTATGTCTTGATGGTTAATTGGCGCTTCATGGAAATGACTTTAAACATGTGCATATCAGATGTCCATACACATTTCAAAGAAATACTACTATGAAATTTCTCTTTTGTTAGAGTACAAACATAGGCTGTCGGGAACAGAAAAAAAAAACATTTGGAAAGAGGATGCATTCTGCATAAAATGGTAAAGGGTCATTTTAAATATATATTTAAAACACATTATTGTAATACATGATATTGTTGCTAAACAACTGAAATTATTTATGGAGAAAAGAACCCATAAGATAATATTAACCATGTATATTATTATTACTTTTATTATTATTATTATTATTATTATTATTAATTTAATTTATTTTTTTAACACTAATATATTCTACAGCACTTGCCAAATCAGTGGATTAATGTACAATGTCAGACATTACAGAGTAAATAACTGACAACTGAAACAAGAGTGAGGGCCTTGGTGACATGAGCATAAAGCTTAGGTAAAGGTGCTTGCATCATACAACGGCCCAACCATCTTTTTATATGACAAAGAGGGTAGTACACATAGAGCTGCCTGAGCCAGTCCTCTGTATGTATACAGATATCGGTGCAAAGAGTATGAGGAACATTGTTGAAGAAAGAATAAACAATGTCATCCGCTTGCCTAAGACTATGTGCTTTTTAGGCACAGTTTAGTGATTTGTCATTCGCAATCAAGCCGTCTCTATATGCCAGCTCTTTTAAGTGAACAACATGAATTGGCTCTTGGCTCTTCTTTTACTACTTTTCTTGCTCTGAGGGCAGCTAACCTCTTTTAACCATACTGTTACTATCTGCAGAGCACAGAAGACTGTTTTAGCCCTGGACCCCATGATTTTGAAACAGCAAAAATGTATCGGCATAGTGGATGGGACTCTGGCTAATCCCATCCACACATTGCAGAAAAATATCCACAGTGAACATGCAATTTCAAAAACTGTTGCATTTTTGTAAATCACAATATGTCAATTATACCTACGGAAACGCTGATGTTTTTCTTATAGGTATAACTGAAGCAGAAAGTCCATAATGGAAAACTCTGCAGAATTTGTGTAAAAAGCACTGAAAGAAAAACTGTGATGGGTTTTGCCATGGGTTTTCCTGCAGGCCCGTTATGTGGGGCCTCAGCCTTAAAGGGGCTCTATCAGCAAAATCATGCTGATAGAGCCCCACATATGCGTGAATAGCCTTTAAAAAGGCTATTCAGGCATCGGTAATGTTATATTAAACTACCTCCCCCCCCCCCGTTTAAAAAAAAATAACCTAAAAAAGAATGTGATCTACTTACGGTTCGTGCACGCTGGGCGGGCATTCAGGGTGTGTCTTCATCTTCCTCCACGCCTCTTCTTCCTCCGATGTCCTCCGGTCCCGTCTTCTTCCAGCGCTCGCTCGCGGACACTGATATGAAAAAATGGCCTGGGCGCATGCGCAGTAGCATGCGGCTTCTACTACGGCTACTGCGCATGCGCCCTGGCTATCACTGTCCGTTCGCGAGCGCTGGAGGAAGACGGGACCAGAGGACATCGGAGGAAGAAGAGGCGGGGATGAAGATGAAGACACACCCTGAATGCCCGCCCAGGGTGCACGTTTGGTAAGTAGAGCACATTCTTTTTTAGGTTATTATTTTAAAACGGGGGGGTAGTTTAATATAACATTTACGGTGCCTGAATAGCCTTTTTAAAGGCTATGCACGCATATATGGGGCTCTAGCAGTATGATTTTGCTGATAGAGCCCCTTTAAATACAGAGCCTTTTGGGAGCCAAAAAAGTTGGCTCTTTTCAGTGAGCAGAACTGAATGATCCAGCTCACTGTAAAGAGCCAAAATTCCCATCACTAGCACAGTTAAAACTGAATTTTGAGAATTAATTTGATTCCCGGAGTAGCACATTCAAGAGAACTGATGTAGACCCAGAAAAGTCTTAGAAATTGGAGTGGTTCACATACCGTTCACATACCGTTGACCTATACTGTAAGTAGGACATCAGTATTTAAGATTCACTTATGATATCAGAAGTCACATATGGTTTCAAACATCTAACGCTACGTTTACACTAGCATTCGGGGACACCAACCCTTTTTTCCTCTTATAATGGAAGTAAACCCGGTGGACCCCGTTGTAGTCTATGGGGTCCACAGGTAACCGCTTTTAAGGTGGATAGGGTTTCTGTTTTTGGGAAACCCAAACGCAAGCATGATCCTGGCATAACTGGGCAATCCTTCATTTCTTCTGTGGTCTTCTGCCTCACAGGGAAACCTAAGACTGTCTGTTTTGTTCTTATAGATTACAGCTGATATCTAAAGGCCTCTGCAGTCAGGCACTCACTTCACTTTTTAGATCTAAAACATATCATCTTTTTGCCTAAAGTCCAATGCAATGGCCAAATTCTTAGTTATAAATAACAATAGATGACAATTCAACTGGATTCTAAACTGCTAGTGAACATTATCTTGATATGAGGTGAGGGCACATATACAAGTATACAGCAAAATAGACAGGGAATACACTGTGGTAGACATGTAGACATATACAGGGACACAAAGGTAGATAGAAGAAATGTAGCAATAGGGAATGCAGTGGTAACAGTTCTCCTGGGCCCTTGTCCTTGAGGAGGCTCCAAACCCACTGCTATATAAATATATATTTGTGGGGATAAATAAATTGTATGGTATATTAGATTGACAACATGGGATTCTGCCCAATAAAAAAATTGTTTTTTTTCATTGTTTGTTATGTTTACTCACCTCTCCTGGGCTCTCTTTAATACTACTCTGGGGTCTGAAGGGTCCAAGAGTGTAATAGCAGTTCTGGTCCAATCTGAAAAAAACAGACGTCATCTCATGATGTTCGCCAAACAAATACTCACCTCCAGCAGACTCCTATGCCCCATCACAGTTATCAACAGATTATGGAGGCTATTACTTGCCGTTAGGCCCCTCTTATAGATTGGGCTTAAGCAACAACTCATTTCGCCTTTATTACAATCCCCCTCTGCTTTAGATAAACCAATAGATGCACAATTTACTTGAAAAAGCTTTTTATTAGAAAAATGCAATGGTGTGTGCTAGAGCCTCACGTTTTCTAACCTGAATACAAAGCCCTTGAAGGCTCTGATATGGGGAATTGAATATCATTTGAATATTTCTAAAATTCCAATTTATAGAAGGATGCGAAGACTTGGATTTTGTAGAGTTGGTAAACAGTCCTCTTTAAGGACCTTAGTGGAGAGGAAAAAGCCACATCACATGACCATATGACAAGACTAAATCTCACAGAAAAATCAAGATTTGGGACAGCCAGTGCATGAAGGAACTGTATTAGTGCTTCTGTATAAGGACACTTCACAGTCATTAGCACTTCCCTTATTCTGTATATGGACACTACACAATAGCACCTCTTATGTTCTGTATATGGACACTGCACTGCCAGTAGCACTTCTTCTGTACTACATATGTCACCTCTCTCAGGGTCAACACAGCAATGATGCCACCCTTTTCAGGGTAAAATTACCGGACAATATGTACAGTGCCAGGCAGATAATCGAATGAAGTCAATGGAACCCCAAAATGTAGTGTCAACATTTACTACTAACGCAGATTATGCATTCCTCCTTCATCTGATCATTATTTTTTATCTATTACAGTTTTTATATATGGACATTGCACAGTTGCACTTCTATTCTGTATATGGACACTGCAGGGTAGCACTTCTTGTACCCTGTGTACAGACATTACTGTGCACAGTATTACTTCTATTCTACATACAGACACTTCTGCACAGTAGCACTTCCATATAGGCACAGCACAGCCATTGGCACGTCTTGTATTGTATAATTTGACACTGCACAGTAGTACTTAATCAATATGGGTTTTGGACAGTAGCACTTCTTTTCCTCTGCATATAGACAAGCACTGTAGCACATATCTTGTATAATACATGCACACTTTTTAATTACACAAGGGCATTAACATAAGATATCAATAGAATAAATATTATTACTATTTCTGTATATATATATATATATATATATATATATATATATATATATATATTAGCCTCTGCCCACGACTTTGTCTGGGGGTTGTTGGAGTTGATGATCTGCCTATATTCAGCAAATTGCTGCCGTCAATGGTTTGCCTGCTCCGGTATTTTGGCAGCTCGCAAGCTATCCTGCTGCTGACCTTGTTCCTCACACCGTGCCTGTGATTGTGCATCTCAGCAGCTCGTTGGGAAGCCATATAATGAGCATATTGTTGGTGTTGATGATCCGCCTGCTGCGGTGTTTCAACAGCTGTCAAGCTGGCCTGCTGCTGAACTCATTCTTCGCGCTGTGCCCATGATTGTTGAAGTATCTCAGCAGCTCGCTGGGACACCATACAATGAGCATGTTGTTGGCATTGATGAACCGCATGCTTCAGCGTTTTGGCAGCTCTCAAGCTGGCCTGAAACTGAACTCATTCCTCGAGCTGTACCCGTGATTGTTCCAGTATCTCAGCAGCTTGCTGGGATGCCATATAATGAGCGTGTTGTTGGTGTCGATGATTCCCCTGAGCTCTGCTTGAGGAGAACTTTGTGACTTCTGGCTTCCTTCATAGCTCTCGTTGTTTGCAACAAATTAGATTTTCTTTTCCCAGGCATGTTGAAAATTGGCAAACTGCCAATTTGGATTAAAAGTGTTTGCCCATGTCAGTTTGTCATCAGTGCCTGAAGCAGATTAGATAATATGCAAGTCTGTGTACACTGAGGGTTAGCGTGTGTTTACACAGAGAGATAACAGCCCTGGCTTTTTCAGAAGCTGAGATAAGAGCAGTCTAATATAGTATATGAATATAAATTCATAACAGTCGTGAAGCCATGTCATTTACTGGGATAAAAAGTAGCCTCTATTTTAATCGAGGTTACAATCTGTCTATGTGCCAAAGTTCATTCAAATCCATTCAGACGTTTTTGCGTGATTGAGGAACAAACATCCAACCACACAAACATCCAAACAAACAAACTTTTGCATTTATAATATTAGTAGGATAGGATATATATATGGCTGAATCTATCTTTTGCTATGGGCATCGTGATTTCCATGTTCTTCTTGCAAGTAAGGCAGTAGGTAAGCCTTCTCATTCTCTCAATATTTCCCAATTTTTCCTACAGTGTGAGAGTAAATGTGTGCCCTCAAAATGTGTAGGACGATTACAGTGGGGAAAATAGTATATTTTTACATTGCTAAATATTTACCAGAATATTTGATATATTAGAGTATATTTCAAAAGACTTTCTACTGTAATGTTCAATAATAACATGAACCACAACTAGTGTAACAGGTATCAACTTACTAGTTAGTGTTTACCCTGAAACCCTCCAGTACAATTCCTTATAGTACACAGCTGTTGTAAGTCAATGGCGACTTCCATACTGGTGATCTCTGAATCAGCTGACAAACTATTTCTCAATCTCAAAAACATTCTAAGTTTGGTCACTGATCTCAGTAGTCAGTATGAATTACAAGGTAAAACAATGTTATGTAGCATGCTTCTGTAATTTGCTATTGATTAGTCTGCTCTTTACTGTCATTCTAACTGATAACCCTGCGCAGATAGTTCTTGTTATTGCCTGTAGGTACAATTTCCCCTCCCATATAGCAGGTGATGTGACACATCATTTTTCACTTATTGGTGTTTAGCACTTGGACCCAACAAAGAATGAAGGGGTCAGAAGCGTTATCTGAGCTGGAATTCATCTACACATCAAAGTGCAGCCTTACATTCTTGAAAAGATTCCATGGAAAGCACTACAGTCAGCACAGAACTGATTGAATTCAGATTTTTGGAAAAAGTAAGAACATTTAAAGATGAGGCACACATGTACAACATACAGCTCAAATGTATGAAGCGCATATAAGAGAGTATCTTAATTCTTAAAGCATAACTAAACTTTCACACTATTCAATTTTCTTGCTGCATTTGTAGAGTTAATCATTTTTACAAATTACATCAATACACAATTTAATAATAAATAATAAATAATAATTTTGCCTCCCTTGAATAAAAAATTATGCCTGAAATGGATTCTCTGGTCATTTTTTCCCATTCTCTATTTGTAGCTCGTTTCTACGGTTAGCAGAGATTTGTACACCGTTTCTATGCACCCATGTTTGAAGTGATTTCCACCTCCCAGGCTCTGCTGTGCTCCTAGTCATCGTCCTTTTAGTTGGACTTACTCTACTCTCATGTAGTAAGGGAAGATGTCTTCCTGTCTTTGCAGTAGCTCCTTGCCCAACACCCACTCTCCTCCATGGATGGAGGAGCAGCTAAACAGCAGTGGTGGTTATGCAAAGCCCTGTGTAATAACTGTGTATTTATAGTTATAACTATTAAAGATTATCAGTATTGCTGACTGGGAACTGTGGAGAAAATCACACAACAACAAAATATGGCACATGTGAATGTGTAATAGTACAGCCTACCTTCTGTAGAATCTGACCCCTGTAAAGACACTAAATAACACACAAAAAATACGCACACAAAAAAAAAATATCATATGACACAAAACATAAGTAAAGGAATGAAATACAATATAGCGAAAAGGGGGGGACATGGTAGACCAATGACCAGAAATACCTGACCACAAGTGGCTATGGATACAAGACCAAAAGGGTAATAGACAAAAATACCAGAGCCTTACATTATGCTACCAGGTCAAAGTGGCAAATATCAATACATAAATATAAGAAGGAAATACCACAGGGAAATTGCTAAAAAGCAAATAATCAATAATATCCTTCCGTCTGATATTACAAAAATGATCCCAAGTATGACCAATAGACACAATAATACCCCCTTTTTAGTAATGTACCATACCGCCTGTGGTGTGAAACGCCCAACACGCGTTTCGTACAAGTAGATGGACTTTGTAAAGACACTGTAAGCTCTTAAATGTACCAGTTTAGCTTCTTCCCCATGATCAAAGGCCCTGCTGTTGCCAGCGGGAGTAAATAGGTGAATAGCACAATCCAACTACTGAATGATACATAATGCTTTGTTCTTCCAACCAATCCATTTTGAATAGGTAAGTTAGTTCACTGAGGAACAGCTGTCTGAATGATGGATGTGGGCCAATCCACGCCTGTAGGACAAAATTGGTGAGGTGTCATCGGGTAAAGACTCTACCTGTGACTAAAAGTATTAGACCGGAATTAAGTTTTTTGAAGAAAAGATGACTGATGAGACTGGACACTGAGATAGACAGAGTCCAGAAGGAAGGAACAGTTTCAAAAACATTAGTGTGTCAGACCACTTGGCATACACACTATGACTGATGCATGAGCCCTTGAGTTCCACAGAACTGCAGGAGCAATGATGCCCTGGGCGAGTGACTCACCAGCTGTAATGGGGGAGACTGAGGGCCCTGATATATATCCATGACTGATGAAGGTCCCTCTTGGACTTTAAATTGTTACTAACGTTTCAGACAACTTAGTCTCGTTTAGTAGAACATTTGATATTGGACCAAAATGCACTTTAGTTAAACTGTTACTAGTTTCTGCCAAAAAAACCTTTCTAAAGAAGCTGCCAGAAGCTGTCTCACTTACAGCTAATTTGCTGTTCACTCCTTGTTACTAGGGAAGTCCTGTTCATAGATACCTTTAAAAAACAGGATGGGTTCTTGGGTGAGTGCAGGAGGGAGGGGCTGGGCTTCCTTCATACATTGAATGGAGAGGGGAGGATTCCACACAGCTTTTCTAGATTTTGTACCTCACAGAAAATACTCACAGTCCAAAGGGAAGGTATTTATTTCTGAACAGATGCTTGTGTTATTGCTGATGGGATATTAGTCATAGATAGTATTTTTTCAATTTTCCTAGGATCTTTTAGCAGCATCATAACCTGTATTTGCAGTCCAGATTCCCTAGATCTCCTATATCATGTTCTCTTGGGCTTTTCTCAGCTTTTTTTTTTTTTTTGCTATTTTACAGTTACTCCTGTCAGAATTATATCTAAATAAACCAGTTACTATCAGTAGTAGTAATAGTTCTGCAGCCATAATGGGGCTACTAGCAGTAGAAAAACAACACCAAGACACCATGTTTGAAGGCTTTTACAGCCAGAGAAAAGGTTGACCTGCAGATATTTCAATTTCAGTGTTCTGCAATTTAGTTTTGCCTCCTTCTGCCTGGGGGATAGGGAGAATATACAAATTCCATGCAATTGTTTCCCACACTTTGATTTGAACCAAGGACCCCAGCCCATCAGCATCAGTACTGGTAATGCTATTGTGCAAGCAGTGCATTAGTTTATAGTATTGTTTAATATAACAGGACTCCGCATGACAGCAGTTCAATAATCTGAAACATAACTGAAAAATCAAATACAAATGTTTGACAAAACTGGCTGCATTCTGGGGCTGGAAATTGTGGTAATAGTCTGTATACGTTCTCCCTTGCAGCATAATCTGATTTCAGCAAATATAAATGATACAAGTTAGAAACTAGTTTTCAATGTTGACTTTTTTCTTTCAAAGTTTCTGCTTCTGGGCTGTGCTTTGATAGTCTTCCACCTGTACTTACTCAGAGAGTAATAATTTCACATGCCACACCACAAGCACACCATGATGACATAAGAGCAGTGTGACTAGTTCTTTTTTTTTTTTTTTTCCTCTTCCCTCTTTTCTTTTTGCAGTTCTGTATTACAGTGGTTCTGGCAGGCAGTTCTCTCCTGACACTGTTTACAGCACATGATACTTGATTCAGTCTCTTTTTTAATCTGTGTGGGGAATTAAAGAGAGCAGCATCAAAGAAAGAGGTAGGTGATGTTCACAGTTCTGAGTATTGTTATGATAGCATTATTCTTTTTAGAGGGTTACTGCCAAAACTAATATAAACAATACTTCAAGTTTCTTTTAACCTTAACAACTTGTTTTACAAAATGTTATAAATCGTTTCTATATACTTTATACAGATACATTATATTCTTTACCCTACACTTATGTATTCTTCTCTGTAACATCTATGTAACAATTAAGAAACACACATGTAACATTTTATGTGTTTGTTATACTGTTTGTTAGTGTATCATGTTAAAGTCTGAGATTTCTTTTGTGCTTGTTTTCCATTTTATTGTTTTTTTCTCAATTTATATCACATTGGACACACAGAGACTGTAAACACCCATTTTGATAACTTTCTTTTGCTTCATTTCTTTTTTTTTTTTAAAGAATGTTTAGCTTATACAATACAATATATCATCTGGAATACATCTAAAATGTATGAAATGAGCAATCATCCTGAATTATTTCACAATGAATGAGTTATTGGAATTTACTTTTAAGAGATGTTTATTGTAGTTTGTGATTTTTTACTGTTATTCAGGCATTGAATGAGAACAGTGAAGAGGGTTTTCTAAGCAATACCTCAGGATTTCATAGGCAGAAGCACAAAGGCATAAATGCAATGCAATGTAGCATTGTATTTCTTAATAACATTCATTCTTTTTTTCCACAAGTACATTTTTGCACAGCATAAAGGAATGAACGACTTTGTAAAGGACTAAAGCTATGAGCACGATAAGTTTGATGAATATAACAGCACAATGCAGTGATTTTTGAATTAAACAGTTAGGTTTACATAGTGCAGTGCAGATTTTGGATATATTTATTCGACAACATCAGGAGGTATGTAGTAGTGTAGAAGTATAAAGGAAAGATTTATTCTTTATAGATTCAATCATTTCCCCAAACCAACACCAAATATATACTGTGTGAACCCATTCAAAAACATGACATGCATGCCATCTGCAACTACATCAGTACACCAACTGCAGAGATCACTGGTATGCCTAATCATTCAAGTGTTTGTATCCAAGAGCATGCATATATAAGTGATATTACAGCCATTAACAACAGTTGCAATGAGATTAAGAATTTGACATCTAGGTTTATTTTAAAGTACTATCATGGAAAAAAAATAATTGCAGGTTTTAAGGAAACCTTAAAACCTATAATGTTAGTTACAGAATATGTGGCTTAAGTACTTTGAGCAGCAAGAACTGCAAATAAATCTACTTATACCATGTTATACCCCGCCTACAAGGTGGGAAGTCTTGGCTTCCTGTTGCTGAAAATACCTGAAATTGTGTTTTTTTTTTTTTTTAACAACATCAATTGAGGTGTGTCCATGAACAGATACTTTAGCTGCTTTATTACACTACTACCAACATTGATGTCAGGAATATTTAATTTATCATTTATTTACCCCATATATGCATATGCTTGTATATATATATATATATATATATATATATATATATATATATATATATATATATATGCTTTATATATATATATATATATATATATATATATATATATATATATATATATATAGCTTTTATTCTGATCCTGGTGTACATTCAGAAACTCGGTGAATAGACATATCACTGTAAATTACATCTATTAGATGTCCTGATAACACACTAATATTAAATAGCCACACAAAAGGTCCAGTAATAGCCTTTAAAGAACTGAATGCCTTACTTACACTATTGACTGAGAGGAAACATGAGATCAGTTCCATAGCACAATTTTATAGTTTTCCTTTGGGGAATGGAAGGGTGCTCAGTTATCACACCCACTGGCTTGGTGTTAGTTCATGGTTGTCCTATTTTTGCAAGATTTGTCTTGGCAATAAGTATATAATAGTATATGATTTCTGTATTTGCATACATTACATTGTTAGCACACTTAAATTGCATAGTATGATATATTATTACATAATAACATGTAAATATTCCCATTGAAATTTCTAATTTGTTTTCTCTAAAGTTCCAAAGAACAATTCTTTATACGGTTTAGTGAAAATGAGTGATCTATATTTTAAGAAGTAGGATTAATGTGATAAAACATCATATGCTTACTTACATGAAAAAGATGGAATAATTCAACTAATCATATTTTTTTTTCCGCATTCAGGTACAACATAAAATTGCAGCGATGCATCTCCAAATAATTCCCTTATTTGTACTGCTAATAATTGGCAGTGTATATCCCCAGTATGATTATGACTATGGTGTACCAGATGATTACCCCTCCAACTTAGAACTTGGACCCTCGTCTCCTAATTGTGCCCCAGAATGTAACTGTCCATATAACTATCCTTCAGCTATGTATTGCGATAACCTTAAATTAAAACAAATCCCATTAATTCCCCCTGGAATTCAGTACTTGTATTTGCAGAACAACCAGATTGAAAGTATAAGTGATGACGCATTCCAAAATGTGACTGATCTGAAATGGCTTATTTTAGACCATAACCACTTAAGCAATGCTAACATTAAGAAAAATGCATTTTCTAAATTGAAAGAGCTTCAGAAATTGTACATAAGTTTTAACAACCTTACTGAGCTTGTGGGCCCACTGCCAAAGACAATGACTGACTTGTATGCAACCAACAATAAAATCTCCAAGATTACCCCCAACATTTTGGAAGGTTTGGAGAACCTTACGGTTGTACATTTGCAGCACAATGCCCTGAAAGGAGATTCAATTTCAGGTGCATTTAAAGGTCTGAAGTCCCTCTTGTACCTTGACCTGAGCTATAATGAGCTGACAAAGCTGCCCATAGGACTTCCACCAAGTATAAGTTTTCTTTATTTTGATAACAATAAGATCGGCAATATTCCAGATGAATATTTTCAAGGTTTCAAAGCTCTTCAATATCTCCGTTTGTCCCACAATGATCTGAAAGATTCTGGGGTACCTGGCAATGCCTTTAACATCTCAACCCTCATTGAGCTGGACCTTTCTTTTAATTCGCTTGAAAAAATTCCAGCTGTGAATGAAGGCCTGGAAAACCTCTACCTGCATGTCAACAAAATCCAAAGTGAGTTGATATTTGTAGATCATATTATAGAAGATGTAGTTGAAGTTTTAAGTGGAAAACATGTAATTTCTGTGATTCAGAAGAAGATTTTCTATATAAATTTTATTTCATAACACAGTTTTATGTCAGGCATCTAAACGTCCTAATATATGTTGTTATGCTAATAATCGGTGGGTAGAGACAACTTTAGGGTTTGAATGTAAGACTATATGTCCATAAAGAATATGCCATCCATACAGGGCAATCAATATGAGAACGCTTACAGGATGTGCATGTAACTAACTTATTCCTTTCCTGTATCAGTAGGCCCTAAGGTTACTATGCATGTACTACATTTTTATATATGAAGTCCCCACATCTAATATACAACTTGAAGATCGCTTTCCTAATAATCGAAATTTACATTACTATCCACATTAGAAAAACAAGATTTCTTGTAATAACAGTTAACATTGTGTGACTGTTGGGTCATAGATTCTGCATGTTTGAACAAGCTGCTAACATAGAGTCTATTAGACAGACAGGATCATTATGTGAACATAACATATAGCCTAAGGTTGAACCACTTATAAGGTATAGTGGAAAACATTGCTTCAGGTAACACCATTGTCTGACTGACAGTTTTATATTCCATTTCTTCAACTTCTCATCTCTAATTGAAGTAAGGAATGGGTACCATTTCAGTTTTCCCCTCAAGCACCTCAGAAGGCTAAAGGCTTGTTTTTGCTGCAAATATTTACCATAATTTGCAAAAGGCTTTTCTACCATTCCTAATACAGACCAAATCCTAATTCCCACAATCACTGCAGAATTACTATAGTTAAAGTGATTTTCCAGCTAATTTAAAATATATTTAAAGCTACTTACACTTCATTAATTCATAAGCTGGGATGGTTCCAACACGTTCCTGGTCCCAGCTGGTGTCTCAACATACAGGAAATTCTGGCTCAGTCAGTCATTGGCTCAGGCAGGTTACCATTGCAGTCACTGATTGGACTATTCGAGAGACACCAGGAAATAGAGACCAGCAGTGACCTGGACACCATGTGAACGGGACTGATGTTGAAATCTGTGTGGGTGTATATTGCTTTTTTACTTTAGTTCCCCCATTCTGAGTCTTTTAATTCACTGATTAACCACATTAAGGCTATCCAATGAAAATGACTGAAAAATGATATCAAATAAGTAGCTAAGTGAAATGTAGAATACAGTATATGTACATTACATAAGCAATATTGAAGAAAAACATCACTGTCATAGGCAATCCCCTTATCTTCCTTACAGATAACTCTACTTACTTACAACTCTATTCAGTAGTGTTGGTAGTTTAGCTAGACTTTTCTTTCACCAGACTCACTGTCTTTTTCATATTACTGCCATTTCATTTTACTGGTAGTATGGAACAGTAAGGTCTCGTTCACATATGCATTGATATTCCATCCGGGGGAGTCCCCATGAGGAACCCTTCGAACGGAATACCAAACGCAACTGTAAGCAGTGTGCCAGTGAAAGCACACTATAACATGCGGAGAGAAAAGTAGTTGACAATCTACATTCTTGTTCGCATGTTCAGTGCGGGCAGTGCGCAGCAAGCACATGGACCCCATTATAGTCTATGGGGTCCGTGTGCTTTTACTGTATTCTTGCAGTTGCGCTTGGTATTCCGTTTGTGGTTTCCTATGTGGACTCCCCGAACGGAATACTGAATGCAGATGTGAACGAAGGGTAACATGTTTATACAGCTATAGATGGTACTCTAAAATTAAGAACTTTTTAACATGATAACATTATAAACAGTACAAAAAGGATGAATTCTCTTAAATTGCTCCTAGATAAATAGTGATAAATATAAATGTTGTACATCTGATTCACTTTCTTACGTTGCAGAATTCGATGTGAGCAGCTTTTGTAAAGTTATCGGACCACTGGAATACTCTCGGATCAGACATCTGCGCTTGGATGGAAACAATATCACCCGAGCTGACTTCCCTCAGGAGCTTCACAACTGTCTTCGTTTGGCTTCAGATATTGAGCTATAAGAAAAAACCTTTTGTCATAGTGGGGGTTGCCAAGCTGATGATTCATTCTCTCTTAAAATTTGTTCAGGTTAAAGAAATGCAATAAAATGTATAAGTAATGAGGAATGAACCTTCAGAAATGTTATCAGGTTAAATGCATGTGATTCAAGTCTAAAGATCTAGGAAATAAGGCAGAAACATAATTTTAGCTGAAGCAATATTTTAATAAATGTATAGCAACACTTGAAAAAAAATAAAAATACTAAAACTAACCCTTGATGGGAGAAAAGGCTGAATATTAAATGTAAATATATATAGCATATTAATGGTGGTCTAGTATGGAACACAAAAAAGTTTCAACACAAAATGTAGTCTAATATATGCAGCAGGCAGCATCTGTTTACACTTGGAACGCGTATTACATCAGAACAACACCTTGTAGAATGGAAAAAGAGGCAGTATAGAAGATATAAGCTATTGATAATATTGTAAGGCTATAGTCTAAGTGATTGCACACAAATGGAATGTAAACCACACTGGGCCTCACATATGAAAATGAATGCAGATAAGAAGCCGTGGGTACGCTTTGCAACCAATCATACTCTTTAAAGGGATTCTATCATTAAAATCACATTTTTTTGTCAATCACGAGTAGGAATAGCCTTAAGAAAGGCTATTTTTCTCTTACCTTTAGATGTCTTCCCTGCGCCACCGTTTGGTAGAAATCCCGGTTTTCATCTGTATGCAAATGAGGTCTCTCGCAGTACTAGGGGTGGGCCCCAGTACTCAAACAGCACTGGGGGCATCCCCAATGCTGCAAGAGAAATCTCCAGCACCGCCTCCATCTTCTTCAGGAATGGCCTCTTTGCGTGTCTTCTTCCGGAGCTGGGTTCAAACTTCTAAGCCTCAAGCCTCAGGCAGAGCTGACTGCGCATGCCCACAGGCCACAAGAAAATGGCCACTTACACAGCTGTAAGCCGAGGCCTAGAAGTTTGAACCTGGCTCTGGAAGAAGACACGCAGAGAGGCCATTCCTTAAGAAGATGGAGGCGGCACTGGAGATTTCTATCGCAGCATCGGGGACGCCCCCAGTGCTGTTTGAGTGCTGGGGCCCGCCCCCAGTGCTGCGAGAAAACTCATTTGCATACAGACGAAAACCAGGATTTCTACCGAACAGCGGTGCAGAGAAGATATCTAAAGGTAGGGGAAGAATAGCCTTTCTTAAGGCTATTCCTACATGTGATCGACAAAAAAAGTGATTTTAATGATAGAATCCCTTTAAACATAAGCGTAGACCTCTATTTGGTTACTCTGGGTACCGCTTCCTCTTCTTATCTGCATGAGTTTTATACAAAAGACCCAGAAGTTCTTAGTATCAGTTCCTCAAGAAATAGGAGACAATATAGACCACCCCCTTTAGACCATTACTGCGTAACAATTCAGCATAGACAAATATGTTGTATTGTAGCACATGTAACAAAGCAGATACTACTAATTTTCTGGGCTGTAATTTCCAACAATATGTATTGTTTTTAATCACTTCTTTTCACTAAATATGTGTAATCTACTTCAACTTCATTGTCATCATAGCCATAGTTCTTTGTCCAACTCATAAGTATACTCAGGTATTGGAGTTCATAAATATAAAGAAAAGTTATATTCAATTAGTTGATGTGATATAAGACTTTTAAGAACTTCTCAAACTGTTTTCAATTAAAATCATCTTGCTAGAAAATCAATGTATATTTTAATCATATATATATAAGAAAAATATTTCTGGGTCCCTTTGGTTAATGTTCTGAATGCCATGTTTTAGATTGTGCATATACATATTTTACATAGTGTGAGTTGCTGGTTATTTTTTACCTGCCTGATAAATTTCTAATTTTTTCTTTGCCAAGTACACAATGTCATGATAGTTGTTAAAGAAAAACCTTGCATAATGGCAAGTAATCTGCTGTGTGGACTACTCCATTTGTTAGCAATAAAACATTTTTTACAATGTTTATGTTTCATAAAAGTCATTCATTTATGATGCACCAGGAAGCTCCTTGATGCCAATGCAAAATCATAGTTGCTATAATTTTAGTTGGTAAAATCTGGCCATTTAATCACCACTCTGCTACTGCCCAAGTCAAAGGAG
This sequence comes from Leptodactylus fuscus, assembly GCF_031893055.1. Classification (NCBI taxonomy): domain Eukaryota; kingdom Metazoa; phylum Chordata; class Amphibia; order Anura; family Leptodactylidae; genus Leptodactylus; species Leptodactylus fuscus. The sequence continues at coordinate 150,254,634 of NC_134269.1, forward strand.
AAGACTTGAACAAACCCCACCTCTCTACAGACAGGGACAAGACAAATTTGTCATGATTATTTCTGAAAATTCAGCAAAATCCCAGCAACTTCAGGAGAGTTGGCAGGTATGCAAAATCTGTAACTGGAGCCCCAAATATCACACCTTACAAGGAACAGAGAGACTTAATGGGAATCTTCAGGCTGCAGGATCTTCAGGTGACTGCTCTTCCTATAGTTACACCCCTGCTTGAGAGAATTTTACATTCAATTCAATACTATGATTTTTCTGGTTGATGTGCAGCACTTTGTAATGTTGAAGATGTAATTTTTAAGGCAGTTTCCCTGCTTCTCCTTCCTCTGTTAAAATTATTTTCACTCTCAGATTACATGTGCTTATAGAATTCTATGGAGAGGGGAGGGAAAGAGAACAAGAAGTGCAAGAGGTAATAGAGATAAGGCAGACTTAGGGTAAGTTCAGATGGGTTTTTTTGGATTGCAACCTGAGGCGGAGACCGCCTCAGGTTCCGATCCAAAACCAGGTAGCCACGACTGAAAGTTGGTGCCCTGCAACGGCATCCAGCCGCGCACTCTGCTCCGGATTAAGCCCAATGAATGGGCCTAATCAGGAGGAGGGAGTGTCTTCAGGCTGAAGTGGGAGGCGACTTGGCCCAAAGAATGAGCATCTCGCTTCTTTTTTCCGAGAGCTGGAAGAAACGGCTCCCGGAAAAACTCCTGAGCGGCTCCCATTGATTTCAATGGGAGTCGTCTTTTTGGTCAGGATTTTGAGGCAGATACAGCCTCCAAACCCTGACCAAAAATCTCTGTGTGAACTTACCCTTAGCTGCATGCTAGAGCTAAATAGGAGCTTTCTGTCACATCCAAAGTACCTTACTCGCATCAATACATGTAAGTATTTCTCTCCTGTATATATATGTCCTGGTACTGTTTCTGAGTGAAAGTTTATGGGGCAGATTCTCCTGTACTTTCTGTGAGCAGAATATGGCAGGTAGTCTCCATGTTCCAATGTTCCAGCCCAGAGAACAATGCAAACTACAGATAAAGACCGGAAAATTGCTATATATAGCAATAATATAAGTCATCTACTTGTCAGATATAGTGTCACTCCTCATGAACGGTTAGGTATGTTTTAATAAAGCACATAATTCAATCTGGGCACCAGAAAATAAGAAAACTTAATATTTGCTCTAATATAATAAAATCTGCATTGTAGAATACAGGGTATACATACTAAGTTACAAATAGTACTATTAGGGCTAGTTCACACGTGAACTGCCCGCGCGGGTTTTGACACAGAGAGAGATGCGGCGAGCCGCGTCTCTCTCTTGTCAAAACCCGCCCGCCGCGACCATCGCTGTCGCGGCTTAACCCTCTGCTGTCGGCTCAAATGAATGAGCCGACATAGGAGGGAGCTGCCGGGGGCGGAAGCCGCGCGGCTGAGCCTGCGCGGCTTCCGCCTGAAGAAAGGACATGTCCTTTCTTTTCTCCGCTAGCAGCAGCTCGCCGCTAGCGGAGAACAGAAGCCCGGCGGTCTCCATAGACCACCATTATAAGGGGAGGTTTTGGACGCGAAATCCGCTGTCAAAAACCTCCCCTTATACTCACGTGTGAACTAGCCCTTAACATGTAATGCAATGTTGGTATTCTTTTGTTAATGTATAAGTAGGTATATATTGTTTACTAATATAACCATGTTAAGGCCCCATTCATATACTGTTTTTAGCCACATCAGAATACTTGTTTTCTATAGCCAAATAAAAAGCATCAAAATGCATATTGTATTGTAGGTTTCTCCATGTATCATTGGCATACATTCGACAGGTTAATATTTCTATACTGTAGACAGTACTAAAATAAGTGCATGCCCGCTCTTTAAATGCATAAAAATGAAACTTATACATGGCACTGTCACATGATAATGTGAGGAGCACGGCGCCAAAGAACAGCCTATTAGTCACGTCTCACACTATTAGATCAGTATCCTGACCTAGATATTAATACTAGGGTTGAGCGATCAGGATCGGAAAAGATCGGATTCCGATCGGCGATCAAGTAAATTTCACGATCGTGATCGGAATTCCGATCCCGATCTTTTTAGGAGGGATCGAGGTGGGAGGTTATTTCCCACAATGCTTTGCTACTGGCCAAGCATTGTGGGAAAAGCTAACAATGTTAGCTAGGTCTTATAGGAATGAATGGATGCAGCCGGTACACAGCCTGTGCCGGCATCCGGCCGCTTAACCCCCTGCGCGCCGGCTGCGTCCATTCATTCTAATGGTAGACTAGCTAACATCTCTAGTAGCTTAAGGCTTGGTTCACATGTGCTGATGTGTTCCGTCCGTAAGAGTCCACATGAGGACCCCTATGGACGGAACAAAAGCACAACTGCAAGCACCGTGCAGTTCAAGTGCATGGGTCCCATAGACCATAATGGGGTCCGTGTGCTTGAACTGCACAGCGCTTGCAGTTGCGCTTGTGTTCCATCCGTAGGGGTCCTCATGTGGACTCTTACGGATGGAACACATCAGCATATGTGAACCGAGCATAACACTTACCTGCACAGAAGCGCTGTCGCTGGTCTGGTCCCCACACCTGTTGTCGCCTCGCTGCCCCCTCCTCCCAGGTTAGTGTTACAGACCTAGGAAGAAGGTGGGGCTTGTGGCTTAGGAGAGTGTGAGCGGGTACTGGGAGGGGAGCACTCACGTCTCTCTGCCCTGTACCCGCCCACACTCTCCTAAGCCACAAGCCCTGCCTTCTTCCTAGGTCTGTAACAATAACCTGGGAGGCGGGGGCAGTGAGGCGAGAACAGAGGCGGGAACAGGAGCGAGAACAGGAGCGAGAACAGTGGGGACCGGACTAGCGGCAGCGCTTCTGTGCTGTGTGGTAAGTGGACACCAGAGGGGAAATAAGTAGCCAGGGGATTTTTTTTTAATCACTACACAACGTGGAGTCTAACAATTAAAGCACTCAATTTTTAGACTCCAAGCTGTGTAGTGAATAGGATCATTTTTAAAATCCAATCTTCGATTATTAAAAAAATCCTATTGACTTGCATTGGGATCGGAATCAGGATCGGGTTTGAATGGAAAATGATCGGAAATCGGATTTTAAAAATGATCCTGAAATCTTAAGATTGGCTCAACCCTAATTGATACAGATACACAGTCATTAAACATAGCTCCCTTTACTTATATCTGCAGTCTATCCACAGAAGATAATACGGGTGTGATAATACAGTCACTGAAGTCCAAAGCTACTGCATTATGTACTGTCATGAATGGAACAGAAATATGACTTTTAAAGGTTCTGTAGTACCAGGAGGCCATCAGAATCCATCAGGCCCCAGTGACATACACAAACGTGTTTCCTCTGATGTGATTGGAGTCTATAAGGAGTCCTGGGCTCCTCTTACAAGACAGGTAAGACAGAGTTTGTAATATAGTCCCGGTGTGGTTCTAGTTAATAGAGGATGGTATAATATTCCTAGAATTCTAGGAAGGACTCTTCTGTCATGTTTTTTATTAGAATAAAGTGCTATAATGTCTGAGTTCCATATTTGGAATCTCAAATCATGTAGTAAACTGCTACTATCTTTTACATAAAAAAGATAATTTAATTAACACTGTTGGTTTTGTCAATATATTAGGAGCTAAAAAAAATTCAGGTAGCTGAAAAATGAAAAAAGAAGTTTAGCTGGTAGATCACCACTCCTAAGAAGAACTTTCCCGAGGTGCACGATCCACGCTTCTGACTCCCCGAAGCCGTACTTCCAATCACTTTTCCATCACATACAAAAGCATCCGCATCACTTGGGAGTTCGATTAATACATAACTTTTAATCCATCCGAAAAAAGTTAAAAAATGCCATAGACAGCAATTCCAACAATACAAAGACGATACATGGTGAACAGAAAGAAAAGCTTGTAATAAAAAAAACGCAGTGACTGACTGTGTATGAGTACACAGTTACTGCGTTAGGAGATGGTATGAGATGCGCTAGATGGTATGGGTACTCATGCAGTTATTGTTACTGCACTAAGAGACAGTATGGGTACACACACCGTCATTGTTGCTGTGCTAGGAGACAGTATGGGTACATACACCATTGCTATTACTTGGCTAGAAGTCAGTATGGGTACACATGCAGTTATTGCACTCGGAGACACTATGGGTACTATGACAATTTAGGATACTTTAGCATCAAAGGTAGCATTTACTGGATTTAACAGAGGTGTTGGTGGCACTAGGTACCAAATAAATAGAAATTCTACTGAGGTTTCTCCTCAGCAATCTGGCTCACACTGAGCTTAACCCCTTAGCGACCCTTGACGTAACTGTACGTCATGGGTCGCATGGGGATGTATGGAGCGAGCTCACACGCTGAGCTCGCTCCATACACGGCAGATGCCGGCTGTATAATACAGCCAGGACCTGCCACTAACAGCAGCGGTCGGTGCCCGAGCCGATCGCTGCTGTTAACCCTTTACACACTGCGGTCAAACGTGACCGCAGTGTGTAAACGGCGCCGGCGGCATGGGCGCCGCCATGTTTTGCCGATCGCCGCCCTCCTGAACGTCACAAGAGGGCGGTGATCGGTTGCTATGACAGCCGGAAGCCTATTGAAGGCTTCCAGGCTTGTCTCTGCACTAGATCTATTAGACGATGCCAGAGGCATCGTCTAATAGAAGTGCTGCGATTTTCCTATTCACTGCAATACTGTAGTATTGCAGTGAATAGTATGAGCGATCAGACTCCCTAGGTTTCAAGGTACCTAAGGGGTCTGATCATAAATGTAACAGAAGAAAAAAAAAAGTTTTTAAAAGTATTAAAAAAATAAAAAAAATATAAAAGTTCAAATCACCCCCCTTTCCCTAGATCAGCTATAAAAGTAATTAAAGAACATTAAACATAAACATATTAGGTATCCCTGCGCTCCAAAATGCCTGAACTATTAGAATATTAAAACATTTATCCCGTACTGCGAACGGCGTAGCGGCAAAAAAAAAATAAAAACAGCCAAAAAGCGTTTTTTTCAACACTTTGCCTCCTATAAAAAATTGAATAAAAAGTGATCAAACCATCGGATCTTTCCCCAAATGGTATCAATAGAAACGTCATCTTGTCCCGCATAAAAAGACACCACAACCAGCTCCATACATGGAAATATGAAAAAGTTACAGGTGTTAGAACATGATGACACAAATTTTTTTTTCTATTTTGCAAAGTTTATCATTTTTTTAAAAGTATCAAAAAATTTCAAATACTATATAAATTTGGTATCACCGCGTTCGTACTGACACGTAGAACACAGGTAACATGTCATTTGTACCAAACAGTGAATGCTGTAAAAATTAAACCCATAAGAAAATGGCGCAAATGCATTTTTTCTCCAATTGCGCCTCATTCTGAATTTTTTTCCAGCTTCCCAGTACATTGCACAGCATATTGAATGGTGCCATTACAAAGTACAATTTGTCCCGCAAACAATAAGCTATCATGTGACTCTGTGAACTGAAAAATGAAAAAGTTATGGCTCTTGAAATGTGAGGAGGGAAAAACGAAAATGCGAAACCAAAAAATGGCCTGGTCCTTAAGGGGTTAAACTTGGAATCCAGTCCTCTTGGGACAGACCATCTGTTACTATGCAGTTATTGTTATTACGCTAGGAGACAGTATGGGACACATGCAGTTACTGCGCTTGGAGGCAGTATAGGAGGGTATACACACACAATTTCCTGTCACTGCCTTGAATAGGGCAATTCTTATTTCTAGGTCACTGTCCCCCACAGTATCCGGCTCCTCTCACTACCTCACTGCACGGCCCTGAAAAGGACAATTATTACAATTAGCTCAGGCCCTGACTGTCCCATCTCCAGCTGCAGCCTCTCCCTGCCTAGCTTAAAGACTTGGAATAACGACTCAACCTGTGACCCTGTCACATGTCCTACTTGGCCAATCACAGCCTTGCCCATACTGAGCATGTCTGTGATGTCTGTTGGATTAAAGCTGGTTGACTGGCTACTCAGTAGTTAACCACCTAGCTTTAGGGATGAGCTGAACCTGAAGTTCAGTGCTAACTGTGCAGTTCTGTTTCGCTCATCACTAATAAGCGTCCTTACAGAGTGTTAGGATCATTACTCCTACATTATTACGTCTGGATATAATTAACCATTTATCTAACTAACAAGGGTTCTAATTAACTCCCCTGAGATAAATCCAACTATCTTTGGACAACTGATGCATATAAGGGTCCTGATATTTCCATTGCTCTTGGATTCTTTCATTGTAGAGCAGCGTTGTAGTGTCTTCTTTCAAACTGTTTGATTATCTTTTGCAGAAGTTATTAGCAACCCTTGTTCTTATTTTTTGCTTGTATTTCTATGCCCTTTGTATTTTTAAATGTTATTTGTATAGATACATAACAAATAATGAAAAACAACCACCGACCTCTTTAAAAAAAGAAAAAAAGTTTAGAATAAAAAACTAATTTAAATTATTAGGAGACAATTGCTTTCTGATGATAATTTCGCTTGAAAGTGCACATGTTCATAAATATGGGTCTAGTATAATATTATGCAACACATTTTCATTGTTATTTCTACACCAAATATGACATGAAATTTATTTTGATTTCTATTGTGGTCACGTTGCAATAAATTAGGCCACAGCTGCTATTAGTCCACAAAATGTAATATTGTACAGAATTTAGAATAGCAAAGAACAAACCCTTTGCTTATACAGAGCAGGTTTCATACAATACAAATGAAAAAAATATTTTCATGAAATTATCCCTTAGAAGTATTTCCACATGTATCTCGAGAATGGGGGCCCATACACAGCTGCCAACCAATGGAAAGGGGTTGCTCATGCACAAATCCATTGACTTGTATGGCAGCTTCAAAACAGGCAAGGAGGAAGAGTGCATAAGCGTCCATTCAAACCGCGCACTCATTTTGGCAAAATACGCGTGTAAAAAATACACGTGTAAAAATAAGACTCCCATTGACTTCAATTACATCTTTTACACATGTAAAAACGCGCGAAAAAACGCAACACATTTAAAGGGGCTACTATTAGAGATGAGCGAATAGTGAAATATTCAAGATTTGATATTCGTTTTGAGTAGATCCTAAATATTCGACTACTTGATTGAATATCGAATCCCATTGTAGTCTATGGGAAAAAGATGCTTGTTTCAGGGGAAACCACTATTCGACTAAGGGAGAGTCACCAAGTCCATGAATAGCAGGAGGAGAGTGTTTAGGAGGAGCGCTGTGCAGTTAAAGCGCATGGACCCCATTATAGTCTATGGGGTCCGTGCGCTATAACTGCACAGCGCTTGCAGTTGCGCTGATAAAAAGTAAGCTCCCTCGTAACCGCAAGCTGCCAACTCTCCCGATTAGCAAAGACAAGCATGCAGCAAATCAATGCTGGTTCTGCAGCAGGCTCGTCCTTGCTAGTCGGGAGAGCTGGCAGCTTGCTGTTACGAGGGAGTTTACTTTTTCTCATAGAAATGAATTGACCAGCATTGATTGGCCAGTGTACAGCATTCGGCCAATCAACGCTGGTTCTGCCGGAGGCTCGTCTGTGAGGAGGCGGAGTCTAAGATCGGACCACAACAGTCTCCATACAGTGTATAGCATTCGGCAAAACAACGCTGGTTCTGAATTGAATATTTACTACGAATAGCTACTAGTATTTGATCGAGTACGAACATTTCGAATACCGCAGTATTTGATCGAATACCTACTCGATCGAATACTACTCGCTCATCTCTAGTTATTATATATTAAAGTCTATGTCCCATAAACATGAATAGGACACAGGCTGCAGTACTCACAACATTGCTAATAAAAGAATGGCTTGTAAGTGGTGCAGCTTACACACTCACAGGTAAGCAACTGTCTGTGGGTTGCGGAGGTCCTGACAGTCAGATCCCCACCAATCTAAAAGAATTATGAATATATAATTATACTAGAGGGAGGACCCGGCTTCGCACGGGTATATTACATTTTATGTTTGTGTAGTGGCCCCATAAGAAATGTCCAATTTTGCACTGGTGTATTTTGTATGTGGTTTGTGTGTATGTCCATAAGCGTCATGTGATTATGTGTATCTCATTTTGAATAACAGTGAAAAACCTGTGATCAGTTGTTATGGATACCTGGAGTAAAGCTGTATCTAATCCTTCCCCGTGTAGTACTGTGTTTAGACGCAAGTATCTAATCCTTGGTGTGGTACTGTGTGCAGATGCACATATCTAATCCTCCGGCGTGTGGTACTGTGTGCAGATGTGTGTATCTAATCCTTCCCCCATGTGGCATTGTGTGAAGAGGCACGTATCTAATCCTCCGGTAAGTGAAACTGTGTGCAGACGTGCATATCTAATCTTACGACATGTGGTACTATTTGCAGACGCGCGTATCTAATCCTCTGGCGTGTGGTACTGTGTGCAGACAGGTGTATCTAATCCTCTGGCGTGAGGTACTGTGTGCAGATGCACGTATCTAATCCTCCCCCGTGTGGTACTGTGTGCTGAGACTCGTATCTAATTATCTGGCATGTGGTACTGTGTGCAGAGGCATGTATCTAATCCTCCAAAGTGTGGTACTGTGTTCAGACGCACGTATCTAATCCTCCCCTGTGTGGTATTGTGTGAAGAGGCGCGTATCTAATCCTACGGCATGTGGAACTGTGTGTAGACGCACGTATCTAATCCTACAGCATGTGGTACTGTATGCAGACGCGTGTATCTAATCCTATGGCGTGTACAACTGTGTGAAGATGTGCGTATCTAATCGTCTGACATGTGGAACTGTAAGCAGATGCGCGTATCTAATCCTACGGCATGTGGTACTGTGTGCAGGCGTGCTTATCTAATCCTCTGATGTGTGGAACTGTGTGCAGATGCGCGTATCTAATCCTCCCCTGTGTGATACTGTGTGCAGATGCACATATCTAATCCTCTGGCATGTGGTACTGTGTGCAGATGCGCGTATCTAATCCTCCCCTGTGTGGTACTGTGTGCAGATGCACATATCTAATCCTCTGGCATGTGGTACTGTGTGCAGATGCGCATATCTAATCCTCCCCTGTGTGGTACTGTGTGCAGATGCACATATCTAATCCTCTGACATGTGGTACTGTGTGCAGATGCGCGTATCTAATCCTCCCCTGTGTGGTACTGTGTGCTGAGATGTGTATGTAATTCTCTGGCTTGTGGTACTGTGTGCAGAGGCATGTATCTAATCCTCCAAAGTGTGGTACTGTGTGCAGACACACGTATCTAATCCTCCCCTGTGTGGTACTGTGTGAAGAGGTGCGTATCTAATCCTACGGCATGTGGAACTGTGTGTAGATGCGCATATCTAATCCTACAGCATGTGGTACTGTGTGCAGACGCGTGTATCTAATCCTCTCTGTGTGGTACTGTGTGCTGAGACGCATATATAATTCTCTGGCTTGTGGTACTGTGTGCAGAGGCATGTATCTAATCCTCCAAAGTGTGGTACTGTATGCAAACACATGTATCTAATCCTCCCCTGTGTGGTATTGTGTGAAGAGGCATATATCTAATCCTACGGCATGTGGTACTGTGTGCAGACGCACGTATCTAATCCTCTGGTGTGTGGTACTGTGTGCAGATGCACATATCTAATCCTCTGGCATGTGGTACTGTGTGCAGATGCGTGTATCTAATCCTCCCCCGTGTGGTACTGTGTGCTGAGACGTGTATGTAATTCTCTGGCTTGTGGTACTGTGTGCAGAGGCATGTATCTAATCCTCCAAAGTGTGGTACTGTGTGCAGACACACGTATCTAATCCTCCCCTGTGTCATACTGTGTGAAGAGGTGCGTATCTAATCCTACGGCATGTGGAACTGTGTGTAGACGCGCGTATCTAATCCTATGGCATGTGGTACTGTGTGCAGACGCGTGTATCTAATCCTCCCTGTGTGGTACTGTGTGCTGAGACGTGTATGTAATTCTCTGGCTTGTGGTACTGTGTGCAGAGGCATGTATCTAATCCTCCAAAGTGTGGTACTGTGTGCAGACACACGTATCTAATCCTCCCCTGTGTGGTATTGTATGAAGAGGCGCGTATCAAATCCTACGGCATGTGGAACTGTGTGTAGATGCACGTATCTAATCCTACGGCATGTGGTACTGTGTGCAGATGTGCATATCTTATGCTCTGGTGTGTGGAACTGTGTGCAAATGCGTGTATCCAATCCTTTGGCATGTGGTACTGTGTGCAGACGTATGTATCCAATCCCCCGGCGTGTGGTTCTTTGTGCAGACGCGTGTATCTAATCCTTTGGCATGTGGAACTGTGTGCAGAAGCGTGTATTTAATCCTCTGGTTTGTGGGACTGTGTGCAGACGCGTGTATCTAATCCTCTGGCATGTGATACTGTGTGCTGATCTGTGTATCTAATCCTCTGATGCGTGTATCTCAGTTTGGATATCAGTGTTGGGTTGTGTATGTGGAGTGACCATGTGTATTGCAGTTGGAATATGAATGAAAGACTTGCAGGTTTGTATTGGCTAAGGGAGAGCATTGTGTTTGGAATGCTGTATCTCAGCAACGGTACGTCCGAGCGAGTTGGAGTCTCGTCTTAAACCTTCCCGGATACCTGAAGTATCTCTGTGCCAAATTTGGTGAAGATCGGTCCAGTCGTTTGGTTCGCATTAGAGCACAGACAGACAGACAGACGGACAGACAGACAGACAGACAGACAGACAGACAGACAGACAGAAATTCATTTTTATAATATAGGGAGATATTATAGATAGGACCTCCGTTTTAAAAAGCCCCTAGAGGCTACGACTCCAATCAGCGAATCACTGCCAAAAAATGCTGCGGAAAAGACCATAGAAGAAACATTTTTTTCACAGAAAGTCCACACTTGCATGTGAAGTCAGCTCTGCCGAGGCCCGCTGGTAGAGCTGACTTACGTATGCGTTGAATTTTGACCCCCATCCCCCACATGCGCTGGAAGAAGTTGAGTGAAGAGGCCATTACTGAAGAAGATGGAAGCGACGCTGGAGAGAGTTCTCTCGCAGCATTGGGGATGCCCCCAGTGCTGTTTGAGTGCTTGGGCCCACCCCCAGTGTTGCAAGAGAACTCATTTGCATACTGACAAAAAACGGGATTTCAAGCAAACGGCGGCACGGAGAAGACATAGAAAGGTAGGAGAAGAATAGCCTTCCTTAAGGTTATTCTGACGTGATAGTGAGAAAAGAATGAGTTTGAATGATAGGATCCCTTTAACTCCCACAATGACTTTGTTTTACAGTTGTTCTGGTTCGTACTACATAAAATTTCTTTCCTTTTGATGCCAAATACTATCTGAAGTGTGTCAGTACTGCCATGCTGAGTCCAACCGTTCCCTCCTTTGCAAACCTGTTTTTAGGATGGTGGGAACAATGGATTGTATTCTGTGAGGATATGGAGGCTTCGACATCGTTGGTATACCTATGGCTTAACTACATCGATGATGTGCTGGTCTTCAGGTTGGATACTGCAGACAGATTTTGGGAATTTCAGCTCTATATTGAACCGCAAAAACATCAGGATGCGGTATACTGCCACCATTGACTCTACAAATATCACCTCTATTGATCTCCATTGACGGGGAGGGTAGAATTCATACATCAACTTACCATAAGGATATGACTACAAACAGTCTCTTTTTCTGGGATAGTTATCACCGTCTTCTGCTCCTAGGGGTATCCTTAAGGCAAAGTTCTTGAGGTTATGCAGGAACTGCTCAGGGGATAAAATATTTAACCAACAGGCAGAGGATGTTACTGATCGCTTTTGGAGATGAGTTTATCCCTCACAGGTACTTGAACAATGCCACTTTGCACATACACATAATGGGAATGATCTTCTTGTACCAAGAAAACGGGAGACAGAAGGTAATCAAATACGGATTATAGCCAATTATGACCAAAATAACAGAAAGATCGTGAATATTTTGAGATCGTATTGGGGTATCCTTAAGTTGGAACTGGAATTAGAAGGACTGGTTATTGACATTGACTACCCTTCCGTTACTTTTCACAGAGGGAGAAACTTGGGAGATCACCTAGTCCACAACCAATTGGCCCCTCTTACTATATCTGGTATATGACTGGATAGGTCTATTCCTCCAGGAACACAGAAATGTGGCACCTGTAAGGTATGTTAATAACAAAAAGAAGAATTTAAGAGTATTTCAACTGGAAAAATGTATCAGAATTGGGATTTCATAAACTGTCCTATATCCAGAATACCTTATGTGGCAATGTGCCCTTTAAATTATGTTGGCAAAATGAAGAGAGAGTTTAGGAGGCGAGTGTTAGGTCATATTAAGAATATTTCTTACCAGGAGTATCGCCCACTCTCTAAATATATGTGGACCACTAATTGGTCCACTCATTGCGCAACTTTCTATCCTCTACTTCAGGGCAAGCCATTCCTTTCACTCCCTTGGGGTAAGGTGAAATGCTGTCATGCAGTTTTACCGCTAGCGACCCTGGATCACTGAAGCCACATAGTGGAGTAGCTGGTCCACTGTATCCTGCAGCAAGTATTCAGCTGGATGGCTCCCCACCAACTTGAACTGAGGAGTATTGCCAGCAACAAGGCACAAATATTATGGCCACACTGTAGTTGGGTAGAATAACAGAACATCCCTGCATGGCGCTTGCACGTAATATGGTGATGGGTTACTTTATAAACCCATATAATGGCTTAAAGGAAGTACTGATCATGTTCAGAAAATTGTCTGCACTTTTCAGAAAATTTTATGTGTTTAGGACAAAATGAATTGCTCTTGCACTGTCTCATCTGTGACGCTGCTGGAACTTCTGAGCGAGCAGGCAACAGAAGGAAATGAATGATTCTTCCATGCATCAGACCACAGGAATAATGTCTTTGTACCGTGTTAGCCAATGGATATGAAATTTTTTTTTGAGAGAAGTCTTCAGTAATTGATACCTTTATTAATGGCTAACTTATTTTTCAGAACCACAAGAATACTGAAGGCGATTTGCCAAGCAAATCCTCCCGAATTATTTTGCAATTTGCACCAAAAACTGTTTAACATGCACTGTGTCACATTTATCAAGTGTTTTAGAATTTTTTAGACACTTGTACAACTTGCATGAAAATGGCATGGGTTATCTGAAAAGGGGCATGGTCTAAGATGTGTTACTTTGCAATAAAAATGTGCCAAAATTTTAGTATGAGTGATAAGGTATGAGTGATGCCCAAGAATACATTGTGTCTAGTACCTTCTAGCTTCACTCCAATAAATCTATACTCTACCTCTCCCACTGGCTGGGAGGCTCTGAAAACTTTAAAGAGGTTGTCCAGGAAATTTTTTGTTTTATCTTTTTTAAATAAGCTGGGAGAGATTGAAAAAAAAAAATCACACTCACCTGTCCCTGATGCTCCGGTGTCCTCCAAGTGCAGTCCAGTCCAACTGCTCCGGTGTCTTCTTAAAGTGAAACTTCTTGCTGGCTGTGATGTCCCAGATCCCTTCCGCTGAAGCTGCTGATTGTTGTTGTCTTCTGGAACGTGACCGCTAAAGCAAATTATCTGAACCTTTATCTGAAACAAAACAAGTCTTAAGAGCTTCAATAGTCTCTATTGGTGTCATTTATACAACTTTTATTTATTTTTATTATGCAAACATTACCATATACAATGTCCTAAAATGAGATGCCTTGTTATTAGAGATGAGCGAGTAGTGTTCGTTCGAGTAGGTGTTCGATCGAATACTACGGTATTCGAAATACTCGTACTCGATCGAACACTACTAGCTGTTCGAAGTTTAAGGTTCGATGCAGAACCAGTGTTGATTGGCAGAATGCTATACATTCTGCCAATCAACGCTTGTTCTTCTCTTACCTTTCCGAAGTCTTCTCCGCGCTGTGTCCCCGCGTCTTCTTCCGGGTGGAATTCACTCTGCCTAGGCATCCGGCCTAGGCAGAGCCAACTGTGCATGCGTGGGCGTGCACGCGCATACACGTGCATGCGCAGTTGGCTTTGCTCAGGTGTCGGGCCTGGGCAGAGCAGACTGCACATGCACAGTCGGCTCTGCCTAGGCCGGATGCCTAAGCAGAGTGAATTCCACCCGGAAGAAGACGCGGGGACCCTGCGACGGGAGAAGACTTCAAGCAGCATCCAGCCCGACCGTCACTCGTGGACATGGTAAGTATGATTTTATCGAATGTTACCTACCCCTCAAACGAGCATTTCCCCCCATAGACTATAATGGGGTTCGAAATCCGTTGGAACAGTCGAACAGTGTGCGGCTGTTCGAATCGGATTTCGAACCTCGGACATTTTAGTGTTCGCTTATCTCTACTTGTTATGTTTGCCTTTGTTCTGTGCATTCTTCTGTTTAGCTACAATTAGTACAACTGTTTGGTATAACTATCAAGAATATACAAGTTGTGTCGTTTTTTCAACATTAAAACATTCTCCCCTTACAGTTGTGTCTCTCTGTGCCAGATGTTAGAATTTACCTGGAGGTACACTTTATCAAGGGGAAAATACCAGCATATATACCTATGGACAGTAATATGCTATGGCATATTGATGTGTGATGTCTGTAAATCATATTCATCTTCATCAACCAAAAAATATGTCATCTGTAGAGCTTCAGGCCAACATGTAGGCTGCACCTGGTATGTACAATTTGCATCTTGACTTTGCCTTGAGGCCAGGATAAGACAACTAAGCCCAGTGAGGTTTAATGTTAATATGAACAGTGTCATTTAGAGACTTACCTAGATATGTGCATGACTTCACTTAAAAGAAATCACTCCCTTAGTATATACTCAGACAATCGTGCCATGCACTCAGCTGTGAAAAAGAACTTTTCTTTATGACCGAGTGTACACCCAAGGGTAACCTGTTTTCATAGATCCTTTAACTATAAATTTAACTATATTGAAGGATCCTTGAAGTTGTCCAGAGAAACAGTATGTTCTATTTTTTTCGCAGATCGATCTCATGTTAACAGTTAGCACATGGCCATTAAGTCCTGTTGTGTGAATGAGCACTTAGCAAATTGATAATTTGAATTTATACTTATAAGTAAAAATTAACAAATTAATCCCGATGGCAACAAACAGACCTTCACTGTCTGTTCAGTTATTTCTTTCCCTGAAAATATAACGGTGTCTATTTATGTAGGGTTCTTAATACCTGTGCTATTAAGTAGAAAGCATTAAATAAAAGGTTCACCACTTGTGAACCCATCCCATAAAATGAAGTATCTGATTAGATCGCAATCTCCTAATCCAGTGTTATTATTCAAACAGTAGACTTCAGAAGAGCGCTGAACCCAACAGAACACACGTGTTTTTAAACATTTGTTTTTTATTGAAATTTTAAGGGATACATATGGTAAATGTAAATGAAATGCACATATTACAATATTTTATTTAAGAAAAATGCAACAATGATAAAAGAAATACAAGATCAAAGAGAATTACGGCATATATAGGCAGTGTAATAAGGATCAAAGAGGAGGTAGTGGACATTCTATAAAAAATGAAGGCAAGTATTCTATTGTCAGATTCTCAGGACAGCCTTACAAAATCTCTATAGCAATCATTCTGGTGGATTCATGTGGAACAGATTTTGATGCAGGAATATTATTGAATGCAACTTGCTGCAATCCAAGTGCTTGGCACCAAATAATCCAACTCAAATGAGTCCCATTAAGGCTAAGGCCCCATCTTGCAGAAAAGCAGCTATTTTTGTTTCAGACTTTGTTGTGTTTTATTGCGCCAAAGCCAGGAGTGGATAGTGCAAAAGGTAGAAGTATAAGAGTTTCTTATATATTTCCCATTCCTTTTGTAGACATTCTTGGCTCTGGTTAAAAAAAAAAAAAAAAAAAAAACGCAACAAAATCTGAAACAAAAAAAGCTGCGTTTTCAAAAGGAAACATGTGATAGCTTTCTTTAAAGTAATGCTCCACATAGTGAGCTGTGGGAAAGCCACAGCGGAAATGCATCACAACTTTTTCCCCCAGTGCTTTTCACAGAAAATCTGCAGAGTTTTCCTTTCTGCCAACGTTTCCATGGGTATAATTGGCATGCTGTGATTCACAAAAACGCAACGGTTTTTGAAATCGCAACATGTCCACTGAGAATATTTTTATGCAATGTATGTAATGTATGGATGGGAATAGCCAGAATCCCATACACTTTTCAGGTCCGGTAACATTTACGCTTCATGTGGCCCTAGCCTGGGGCTAAGGCCCCATGTAGTGGGCAGTAGCAAAAAAGCGCTGTGGAAAAACCAATAAGGAAACAACCGGTGTGTCCGTAGATATAATTGATATGCTGTGATTTCCAAAACCACAATCGTGGCGTTTATGTCACTTGGGGGCCCAGCTTAAAACTAAGGCCCCACGTTGAGGAAACGTAACTTTTTTTGTTTGCAAAGTACTTTTACATGAAATATGATTATTGTTGTGGGAGTACCCCTTTAAGGGACATACATTTCTTCAACTGTGAATTGTGAATTCACCTTTTGTATCCAACCATTTTCTGGTATCTGTAGCTATCATCTTTAGGCAAATTGCTTAATTGTAAAAACTATGGGAAGAATGGCCAGTGAGGTGACAGAGGGACGCAGGTTGACAAGACAGTCATACAAAACCTATGGGTTCATTCACATGAAGTTTTTGAGGAGGATTTTGGTGAGGAAAAAAAATCTGCTTCAGGAATTAGGAAATTTGCCAATTCCACAGGGATTTTTGCCAATTCCACGTGGATTTTTTGCCTCCCATTGACTGCGTTGGTTTTTGCAAGTGGAATCCACCTGAAGGAAGCTTTTTTCGCAAGCAGAAAAAAAAACTAGCAGAATCCATAGAACTCTATGAGGAGGCTTTTTTTGCACGTGGATTCTGACACAGATTCAGTGCCAAAATCCTCAACAGAAACGCTGTGTGAATGGACCCTAATAGTATAAAACAAGTGTTTTTAGAGTGGAATATCTGCCTATACATTGTAAGTGATGCACAGGCTTATGTTTCCTCTTTCAGAATTCTCTTCCTACATTTGTTAACGTCATATTCACATTAACATTTAGGATGACGAGTCAGTCACATGTGAAATTACCTGAGGTGACAGAAGCATATCATTACTAATGTAAGAAAATATTGAATATCATTTACCTAGACGTTTACATGGCACAGAAATAAGCCAGGGGCTACCCCCATTGACAGGACTGACATAAACTGTTACAGTAAATGTACGTAGAAACAGGTTTCTTCTCACAGGCTAGTGTATATACACTTAGTCTACATTCACATCTATGTTGGGGTTTCTGTTTGGAGAATCATTGTACTTGTATGCCAAAATTGCTGGATGGAAAAGTGATGTTTATCAGACTTTTTCGTCTAGCAGTTTCAGTTTAAAAGAGTGGACCCCTGATAAATTCCATTAAAATGAAAGAGGTGATTGGATTCAGAGGTCACCTGACACAAACAACGCCACTGTTGACATCATCTTGAGGATATGTAGAAAATAGCCATGGCTGGAAATAGAGGACTGGAGAAAGGTGACCACATTTTGTTTGTTTTATTGGCCCCATTTGCAACACCTGTAGATGCTTGGACAACTCCTTTAAAGGGATTCTACCATTAAACTACTTTTTTTTCTAATTACCACGTCGGAATAGCCTTAAGAAAGGCTATTCGTCTCCTACCTTTAGACGTGGTCTCCGCCGCGCCGTTCCGTAGAAATACCGATTTTAACCGGTATGCAAATGAGCTCCCCGCAATGATGAGGGTGGGACCCAGCGCTGAAAGGCCGATAAGCACATCCCCATTGCTGCCCGAGAGCTCTTTCCTGTGCCGCCTCCTTCTTCTGCAGCAACTTCGCCTCTTCTGGCTTCTCTTGCTCTTGTAGTTCTATACAGGAGCATAGTGAGGCCACCCCAAAATTTCCACCGGCAGGCCCCTGTATTGGGTAGCTGCTCTTTCAGTTCAATACAGGAGCCGGCCGGCGGCCATTTTGGGGTGGCCACTCTTGCAGTTCAATACAGGAGCTGGCCGGCGGCCATTTTGGGGTGGCCTCTCTATGCTCCTATAAACAACTACAAGAGCAAAAGAAGCCAGAAGAGGCGGAGTTACTGCAGAACAAGGAGGCGGTGAAGGAAAGAGCAGCAGCAATGGGGAAGCGCTCATTGGCCTTTCAGCGCTGGGGCCCACCCCCTCCTGCTGCGGAGAGCTCATTTGCATACCGGTTAAAACCGGTATTTCTACGGAACGGCACGGCGGATACCACGTCTGAAGGTAGGAGACGAATAGCCTTTCTTAAGGCTATTCCGACGTGTTCATTAGAAAAAAAGGTAGTTTAATGGTAGAATCCCATTAAGTCAT
Source organism: Leptodactylus fuscus (assembly GCF_031893055.1). NCBI lineage: Eukaryota > Metazoa > Chordata > Amphibia > Anura > Leptodactylidae > Leptodactylus > Leptodactylus fuscus. The sequence goes on from NC_134269.1 coordinate 150,273,029, forward strand.
CAGAATTCCAACTATGTTTTTGACATATTTTATTCTTACCTACCTACCAACTCATTTCAAAATGAAAAATTACCTTAACCAATCTTATTTAAGCCAACTTTTTTATGTAGATTGTGAGCCCCATATAGGGATCACAATGTACAGTTTTTTTTTTTTTTTTTAATCTATCAGTATGTCTTTGTAGAATGGGAGGAAATCCATGCAAACACTGGGAGGACATATAAACTCCTTGCAGATGTTGTTCCTGGTGGGAATCAAACCCAGGACTCCAGTGCTGCAATGCTAACCACTGAGCCAACGTGTTGCCCCTTTAGCCAACCTTTTAACATAGATTTATTATATTTTTTGAAGTTTAATGTTACAGTGATTCTTAGCATGGCTTCTACAATCTCAACGGATCAAACAGTATAGCTAACAATACTGGTTGCTGGTTATAGTTTCAAAAACAACTAAGTGGTTTCCATGAACACTGTTTAATAGTCACAGTCTTTATTGGAAACACAACTTGGTGGTTCCAAACTATAATGGATACACATTATTATAGCATCTCTGGAGCAAATATCAGACAATGCAGGAAATAGCTGACAAAGAGCAGTAAAACTACCTTTTTCAATCTTATACAGCACTTAAAGATACCAAAAGCCTTCAACAGAGTCTAAGCGCTGAATTTGGGAACCAAGTTATACCCCCAGAAACTGGTGCAAGTACCCATGATACCTTACAAGGCAAATAAGAACTAGGAGGATAAAACAGGAGAGTGAATGTTCAAGCCAAAAGTCAGTCCAAGAGGTAATGTCAGAGCCGCAATCTGGAGACAAGTAGATTTTCAGTAATAAAGCAAAGATCAATATAGAACAGTCTAGCACAAACAATCAGGATATGGAAGCCATGCTAGGTTCAACCAAATAGCAGGCACCTGGCTGAGGAGGAAGAGCATATAAATATGGATCCTCAGCAGCTGATTGGATAGGCCTAGGAGAACTTAGAACACCACAGAAGATTCCTGCCCAGTGGCAACAAAAGGCACACACTATGGCTATTACACTCTTAGGTGAAAAAAACAACAACTTAGTAGTTATAGCTTCTCTAGAGCTCACAGTATTTAATGATTGTATGGTCGCTATGGGCCATATAGGAAACAATGAAGGGGTCTGAAACCAATTGCAAGACACTCTCCCTTAGATAGCCCAAGCACTATAAGTGGTCAACAGACATTCAGCTGTAGCAAATGTTAGCAGGGCCAATCTCCTCTAGCATAATTCTTCTGGATCTTATCTGAAATGACAATCCCTGTGCTATATGTCTTGCCCCTGACATACTCCCTCTACTTTCTCAATTCACACACTCTATTTCATGAGGTATTCCAAAGTATCTCATGATTTAGTCTGATTCCTCCTTAGTAAAAAGCCAGTGTGGCACCATGCTACAGTGTCTACCCTCATGACCATGGACCTGACCAGCCTGACATGCCCTTTATATACAACATAAACATCACTACTTCTTCAATGCTGTTCCTACAGATTAAAAGGTTGTTGAGTAGAGATGAGCGAACACTAAAATGTTCGAGGTTCGAAATTCGATTCGAACAGCCGCTCAATGTTCGTGTGTTCGAACGGGTTTCGAACCCCATTATAGTCTATGGGGAACAGATACTCGTTAAGGGGGAAACCCAAATCCGTGTCTGGAGGGTCACCAAGTCCACTATGACACCCCAGGAAATGATGCCAACACCTCTGGAATGACACTGGGACAGCAGGGGAAGCATGTCTGGGGGCATCTAACACACCAAAGACCCTCTATTACCCCAACATCACAGCCTAACAACTACACACTTTACACACTCAATACCACCTCTCTGACAGTAGGAAAACACCTTGAAACATGTGTATTTGGCACTTGCAGTGAGGAGAGCTTGTCACCAGCAGTGAATTTGGCCCTTGTAGTAAGTTGAGGTTGGCACCAACATTTGTTTTGAAAATCAGGGTGGATTGAGCCTCTAACCAGCAGAGTTTGGGCAAATTCATGGTGGAGGGAGCCTCTAAAAACCCCAGTTTGGACCAATTCATGGTGGAGGGAGCCTCTAACCAGCCCAGTTTGGGCAAATTCATGGTGGAGGGAGCCTCTAAAAAACCCAGTTTGGACCAATTCATGGTGGAGGGAGCCTCTAACCAGCCCAGTTTGGGCAAATTCATGGTGGAGGGAGCCTCTAACCAGCCCAGTTTGGACCAATTAATGGTGGAGGGAGCCTCTAACCAGCCCAGTTTGGACCAATTAATGGTGGAGGGAGCCTCTAACCACCCCAGTTTGGACCAATTCATGGTGCAGGGAGCCTCTAACCAGCCCAGTTTGGACCAATTCATGGTGGAGGGAGCCTCTAAAAAACCCAGTTTGGACCAATTCATGGTGGAGGGAGCCTCTAAACAGCCCAGTTTGGGCAAATTCATGGTGGAGGGAGCCTCTAAAAAACCCAGTTTGGACCAATTCATGGTGGAGGGAGCCTCTAACCAGCCCAGTTTGGACCAATTAATGGTGGAGGGAGCCTCTAAACAGCCAAGTTTGGACCAATTCATGGTGGAGGGAGCCTCTAAAAAACCCAGTTTGGACCAATTCATGGTGGAGGGAGCCTCTAAACAGCCCAGTTTGGGCAAATTCATGGTGGAGGGAGCCTCTAAAAAACCCAGTTTGGACCAATTCATGGTGGAGGGAGCCTCTAACCAGCCCAGTTTGGACCAATTAATGGTGGAGGGAGCCTCTAAACAGCCAAGTTTGGACCAATTCATGGTGGAGGGAGCCTCTAAAAACCCCAGTTTGGACCAATTCATGGTGGAGGGAGCCTCTAACCAGCCCAGTTTGGACCAATTAATGGTGGAGGGAGCCTCTAACCACCCCAGTTTGGACCAATTCATGGTGGAGGGAGCCTCTAAAAACCCCAGTTTGGACCAATTCATGGTGGAGGGAGCCTCTAACCAGCCCAGTTTGGGCAAATTCATGGTGGAGGGAGCCTCTAAACAGCCCAGTTTGGGCAAATTCATGGTGGAGGGAGCCTCTAACCAGCCCAGTTTGGACCAATTAATGGTGGAGGGAGCCTCTAACCAGCCCAGTTTGGACCAATTAATGGTGGAGGGAGCCTCTAACCACCCCAGTTTGGACCAATTCATGGTGGAGGGAGCCTCTAAAAACCCCAGTTTGGACCAATTCATGGTGGAGGGAGCCTCTAAAAACCCCAGTTTGGACCAATTCATGGTGGAGGGAGCCTCTAACCAGCCCAGTTTGGGCAAATTCATGGTGGAGGGAGCCTCTAAACAGCCCAGTTTGGGCAAATTCATGGTGGAGGGAGCCTCTAACCAGCCCAGTTTGGACCAATTAATGGTGGAGGGAGCCTCTAACCAGCCCAGTTTGGACCAATTAATGGTGGAGGGAGCCTCTAACCACCCCAGTTTGGACCAATTCATGGTGGAGGGAGCCTCTAAAAACCCCAGTTTGGACCAATTCATGGTGGAGGGAGCCTCTAACCAGCCCAGTTTGGGCAAATTCATGGTGGAGGGAGCCTCTAAACAGCCCAGTTTGGGCAAATTCATGGTGGAGGGAGCCTCTAACCAGCCCAGTTTGGACCAATTAATGGTGGAGGGAGCCATTAACCAGCCCAGTTTGGACCAATTAATGGTGGAGGGAGCCTCTAACCACCCCAGTTTGGACCAATTCATGGTGGAGGGAGCCTCTAAACAGCCAAGTTTGGACCAATTCATGGTGGAGGGAGCCTCTAAAAACCCCAGTTTGGACCAATTCATGGTGGAGGGAGCCTCTAACCAGCCCAGTTTGGGCAAATTCATGGTGGAGGGAGCCTCTAAACAGCCCAGTTTGGGCAAATTCATGGTGGAGGGAGCCTCTAACCAGCCCAGTTTGGACCAATTAATGGTGGAGGGAGCCTCTAACCAGCCCAGTTTGGACCAATTAATGGTGGAGGGAGCCTCTAACCAGCCCAGTTTGGACCAATTAATGGTGGAGGGAGCCTCTAACCACCCCAGTTTGGACCAATTCATGGTGGAGGGAGCCTCTAAAAAACCCAGTTTGGACCAATTCATGGTGGAGGGAGCCTCTAAACAGCCCAGTTTGGGCAAATTCATGGTGGAGGGAGCCTCTAAACAGCCCAGTTTGGGCAAATTCATGGTGGAGGGAGCCTCTAACCAGCCCAGTTTGGACCAATTAATGGTGGAGGGAGCCTCTAACCAGCCCAGTTTGGACCAATTCATGGTGGAGGGAGCCTCTAAACAGCCCAGTTTGGGCAAATTCATGGTGGAAGGAGCCTCTAACCAGCAGAGTTGTGGGAAAGCAGGGTGGAGGGAGCCTCTAACCAGCAGAATTGGTGGAAATCAGGGTGGAGGGAGCCTCTAACCAGCAGAGTTGGGGGAAATCATGTTGGAGGGAGCCTAGTATTAGCAGAATTGTGCAACGCTTATGGTGGATGAGTATGAGGATGCGGAGGAATTGGAGAGGTTGAGTACAGACATGGAGTTTCATGTTGGGGTGCTTTACACAGGTGGGCACAAAAATGAAGGCTCTATCCAGTGGTGGTTCATTTTTATCAAAGTGAGCCGGTCGGCACTCTCAGCTGACAGACGGGTGCGCTTGTCAGTGATGATGCCACCGGCTGCACTGAACACCCTCTCAGATAGGACGCTGGCGGCAGGACAGGACAGCACCTCCAAGGCATATAGGGCAAGTTCAAGCCACAGGTCCAACTTCGACACCCAATACGTGTAGGGCGCAGAGGGGTCGGAGAGGACAGGGCTGTGGTCGGAAAGGTATTCCCGCAACATGCGCCTATACTTCTCACGCCTGGTGACACTAGGACCCTCCGTGGCGGCACTTTGGCGAGGGGGTGCCATCAAGGTGTCCCAGACCTTAGACAGTGTGCCCCTCGTTTGTGTGGACCGGTGAGAACTTGGTTGCCTACTGGAGGAACTGCCCTCCCTGCCGCCACTGTCACATGCTGGAAACATCTCCATCATATTCTGCACCAATTGCCTGTGGCAAGCATTGATGTGATTGGCCCTCCCCTCTACCGGAATAAAAGACGAGATGTTGTTTTTATACCGGGGGTCAAGGATAGCAAAGATCCAGTACTGGTTGTCCTCCATGATTTTGACAATACGCTTGTCGGTTGTAAAGCACCCCAACATGAACTCAGCCATGTCTGCCACAGTGTTAGTTGGCATGACTCCTCTGGCCCCACCGGAAAGTTCAATCTCCATTTCCTCCTCATCCTCCATGTCTACCCATCCGCGCTGCAACAATGGGACGATTCGAAGTTGCCCGGAAGCCTCCTGTATCACCATCACATCATCGGACAACTCTTCTTCCTCCTCCTCCTCCTCCTCCTCCTCCTCCATTAAACGCAGTGAAGCGGACAGATGTGTGGACCTACTCTCCAGCTGTGACGGATCGGATGCTATCCCTAACTCCTCTGTGTGATCTGAGTTATCCCTGATGTCAATCAGGGATTCTCTCAGAACACACAAGAGCGGGATTGTAAGGCTCACCATCGCATCCTCAGAGCTCACCCTCCTTGTGGACTCCTCAAAGACCCGTAGGATGTCACAAAGGTCTCTCATCCATGGCCACTCATGGATGTGAAACTGAGGCAGCTGACTTTGTGGCACCCTAGGGTTTTGTAGCTGGTATTCCATCAAAGGTCTCTGCTGCTCAACCACTCTATTCAACATCTGAAACGTTGAGTTCCAGCGTGTGGGGACGTCGCACAAAAGCCGGTGTTGTGGCACATGCAGGCGTTGCTGGAGAGATTTTAAGCTAGCAGCGGCTACTGTCGACTTGCGAAAGTGGGCGCACATGCGCCGCACTTTCACCAGTAGCTCTGGAACATTGGGGTAGCTCTTTAGGAAACGTTGCACCACTAGGTTGAAGACGTGGGCCAGGCATGGAACATGTTGGAGTCCGGCAAGCTCCAGAGCTGCTACCAGGTTCCGGCCGTTATCACAAACGACCATGCCTGGGCCCAGGTGCAGCGGCTCAAACCATATTGCCGTCTCATCGAGGAGGGCATCCCTCACCTCGGAGGCAGTGTGCTGTCTGTCCCCCAAGCTGATCAGCTTCAGCACAGCCTGCTGACGTCTACCAACGCCAGTGCTGCAACGTTTCCAACTCGTAGCTGGGGTCAATCTAACAGCGGAGGAGGAGGCGGTGGCGGAGGAGGAGGCGGTGGCGGAGGAGGAGGCGGTAGAGGAGGAGGAGGAGGGGGGTGTTCTTCTCGTGTCCCTGCCAGGAATGTTAGGCGGGGAGACGAGGTACACCGGGCCAGTTTGGGAAGCAGTCCCAGCCTCAACTACATTCACCCAGTGTGCCGTCAGTGAAATGTAGCGTCCCTGTCCGCATGCACTTGTCCACGCGTCGGTGGTCAAGTGGACCTTTGTGCAAAGCGCGGAACTAAGGGCCCGCCTGATGTTGAGTGACACGTGCTGGTGCAAGGCGGGGACGGCACACCGGGAGAAGTAGTGACGGCTAGGGACGGCATAGCGAGGTGCCGCAGTTGCCATCAGGTCCAGGAAGGCGGGAGTTTCAACAAGCCGGAACGCCAACATCTCCTGGGCCAGCAGTTTAGCGATGTTGGCGTTCAAGGCTTGCGCGTGTGGGTGGTTAGCAGTGTATTTCTGCCGCCGCTCCAATGTCTGAGAGATGGTGGGTTGTTGTAAAGAAACGCCTGATGGTGCCTTTGATGGTGCAGGAGAAGGAGATAAGACAGGACCAGGGGAGGATGAGGTAGAAGTCAACAAAGTGGCGGAGGCAGATGAAGTGGTGTCCTGGCTCGTCCTCTGGAGTGCATCGCCAGCACAGTCAGCAGTGGCAGTGGCAGAGGCAGAGGCAGAGGCAGTGGCAGTGGCGTGAACGGCAGGCGGCCTTTGTCCTGCCGTTGCTGCCTGCCACTGATTCCAGTGCTTGGATTCCAAATGACGGCGCATTGAAGTGGTGGACAGGTTGCTCTTCTCAGAGCCCCTAATCAATTTCGAGAGGCAAATTGTGCAGACAACACTATATCTGTCCTCGGCGCATTCCTTGAAAAAACTCCACACCTTCGAGAAACGTGCCCTCGAGGTGGGAGTTTTTCGGGGCTGGGTACGAACTGGAACATCTTGGGAGATTCCGGGTGTGGCCTGGCTTCGCCTAAGCTGCTGACCTCTGCCTCTGCCTCTAGCTACCCTTTTTGGTGCTGCACCTGCCTCAACATCCACACTACTTTCCCCGCTTGACATCCCCCCTGTCCAGGTCGGGTCAGTGTCCTCATCATCCACCACTTCCTCTTCCAACTCCTGTCTCATCTCCTCCTCCCGCACAATGCGCCAGTCAACTGGATGCCCTGACGGCAACTGCGTCACATCATCGTCGATGAGGGTGGGTTGCTGGTCATCCACCACCAAATCGAACGGAGATGGAGGAGACTCTAGTGTTTGAGCATCTGGACACAGATGCTCCTCTGTTAGGTTCGTGGAATCGTGACGTGGAGAGGCAGGTTGAGGGACAATGAAAGGAGCGGAGAACAGCTCTGGGGAGCAGGGACAGTTTGGGTTATTGTTCTGTAAAGCTTCGGAATTTTGGGAGGAAGGAAGACAAGACTGTTGGGTAATAGGAGGAGAGGAGGCAGAGTCTGACTGGCTGCTGGACAATGTGCTGTAAGCGTTCTCTGACAGCCATTGCAAGACCTGTTCCTGGTTCTCGGGCCTACTAAGGTTTGTACCCTGCAGTTTAGTTAATGTGGCAAGCAACCCTGGCACTGTGGAGTGGCGCAATGCTTGCTGCCCCACAGGAGTAGGCACGGGACGCCCTGTGGCTTCACTGCTACCTTGCTCCCCAGAACCATTCCCCCGACCTCGCCCACGGCCTCGTCCACGTCCCTTTCCGGGAGCCTTGCGCATTTTGAATTCCTAGTTAGAAATTGGCACTGTATACCAGTAGTAAAAATTGTGGGTGCACGTAACCCCAATATATTCTTTGAATTCCCAGTCAGACACTGGCACTATATGGCAGTAGCAAGAAATGAGGGTATTTGTATTCCCAATATACTCTTTGAATTCCCAGTCAGACAATGGCACTGTATACCAGTAGTAAAAATTGTGGGTGCACGTAACCCCAATATATTCTTTGAATTCCCAGTCAGACACTGGCACTATATGGCAGTAGCAAGAAATGAGGGTATTTGTATTCCCAATATATTCTTTGAATTCCCAGTCAGACAATGGCACTGTATACCAGTAGTAAAAATTGTGGGTGCACGTAACCCCAATATATTCTTTGAATTCCCAGTCAGACACTGGCACTATATGGCAGTAGCAAGAAATGAGGGTATTTGTATTCCCAATATATTCTTTGAATTCCCAGTCAGACAATGGCACTATATACCAGTAGTAAAAATTGTGGGTGCACGTAACCCCAATATATTCTTTGAATTCCCAGTCAGACACTGGCACTATATGGCAGTAGCAAGAAATGAGGGTATTTGTATTCCCAATATATTCTTTGAATTCCCAGTCAGACAATGGCACTGTATACCAGTAGTAAAAATTGTGGGTGCACGTAACCCCAATATATTCTTTGAATTCCCAGTCAGACACTGGCACTATATGGCAGTAGCAAGAAATGAGGGTATTTGTATTCCCAATATATTCTTTGAATTCCCAGTCAGACAATGGCACTGTATACCAGTAGTAAAAATTGTGGGTGCACGTAACCCCAATATATTCTTTGAATTACCAGTCAGACACTGGCACTATATGGCAGTAGCAAGAAATGAGGGTATTTGTATTCCCAATATATTCTTTGAATTCCCAGTCAGACAATGGCACTGTATACCAGTAGTAAAAATTGTGGGTGCACGTAACCCCAATATATTCTTTGAATTCCCAGTCAGACACTGGCACTATATGGCAGTAGCAAGAAATGAGGGTATTTGTATTCCCAATATATTCTTTGAATTCCCAGTCAGACAATGGCACTGTATACCAGTAGTAAAAATTGTGGGTGCACGTAACCCCAATATATTCTTTGAATTCCCAGTCAGACACTGGCACTATATGGCAGTAGCAAGAAATGAGGGTATTTGTATTCCCAATATATTCTTTGAATTCCCAGTCAGACAATGGCACTGTATACCAGTAGTAAAAATTGTGGGTGCACGTAACCCCAATATATTCTTTGAATTCCCAGTCAGACACTGGCACTATATGGCAGTAGCAAGAAATGAGGGTATTTGTATTCCCAATATATTCTTTGAATTCCCAGTCAGACAATGGCACTGTATACCAGTAGTAAAAATTGTGGGTGCACGTAACCCCAATATATTCTTTGAATTCCCAGTCAGACACTGGCACTATATGGCAGTAGCAAGAAATGAGGGTATTTGTATTCCCAATATATTCTTTGAATTCCCAGTCAGACAATGGCACTGTATACCAGTAGTAAAAATTGTGGGTGCACGTAACCCCAATATATTCTTTGAATTCCCAGTCAGACACTGGCACTATATGGCAGTAGCAAGAAATGAGGGTATTTGTATTCCCAATATATTCTTTGAATTCCCAGTCAGACAATGGCACTGTATACCAGTAGTAAAAATTGTGGGTGCACGTAACCCCAATATATTCTTTGAATTACCAGTCAGACACTGGCACTATATGGCAGTAGCAAGAAATGAGGGTATTTGTATTCCCAATATATTCTTTGAATTCCCAGTCAGACAATGGCACTGTATACCAGTAGTAAAAATTGTGGGTGCACGTAACCCCAATATATTCTTTGAATTCCCAGTCAGACACTGGCACTATATGGCAGTAGCAAGAAATGAGGGTATTTGTATTCCCAATATATTCTTTGAATTCCCAGTCAGACAATGGCACTGTATACCAGTAGTAAAAATTGTGGGTGCACGTAACCCCAATATATTCTTTGAATTCCCAGTCAGACACTGGCACTATATGGCAGTAGCAAGAAATGAGGGTATTTGTATTCCCAATATATTCTTTGAATTCCCAGTCAGACAATGGCACTGTATACCAGTAGTAAAAATTGTGGGTGCACGTAACCCCAATATATTCTTTGAATTCCCAGTCAGACACTGGCACTATATGGCAGTAGCAAGAAATGAGGGTATTTGTATTCCCAATATATTCTTTGAATTCCCAGTCAGACAATGGCACTGTATACCAGTAGTAAAAATTGTGGGTGCACGTAACCCCAATATATTCTTTGAATTACCAGTCAGACACTGGCACTATATGGCAGTAGCAAGAAATGAGGGTATTTGTATTCCCAATATATTCTTTGAATTCCCAGTCAGACAATGGCACTGTATACCAGTAGTAAAAATTGTGGGTGCACGTAACCCCAATATATTCTTTGAATTACCAGTCAGACACTGGCACTATATGGCAGTAGCAAGAAATGAGGGTATTTGTATTCCCAATATATTCTTTGAATTCCCAGTCAGACAATGGCACTGTATACCAGTAGTAAAAATTGTGGGTGCACGTAACCCCAATATATTCTTTGAATTCCCAGTCAGACACTGGCACTATATGGCAGTAGCAAGAAATGAGGGTATTTGTATTCCCAATATATTCTTTGAATTCCCAGTCAGACAATGGCACTGTATACCAGTAGTAAAAATTGTGGGTGCACGTAACCCCAATATATTCTTTGAATTACCAGTCAGACACTGGCACTATATGGCAGTAGCAAGAAATGAGGGTATTTGTATTCCCAATATATTCTTTGAATTCCCAGTCAGACAATGGCACTGTATACCAGTAGTAAAAATTGTGGGTGCACGTAACCCCAATATATTCTTTGAATTACCAGTCAGACACTGGCACTATATGGCAGTAGCAAGAAATGAGGGTATTTGTATTCCCAATATATTCTTTGAATTCCCAGTCAGACAATGGCACTGTATACCAGTAGTAAAAATTGTGGGTGCACGTAACCCCAATATATTCTTTGAATTACCAGTCAGAAACTGGCACTATGTGGCAGTAGCAAGAAATGAGGGTATTTATAACCCCAATATATTCTTTGAATTCCCAGTCAGACAATGGCACTGTATACCAGTAGTAAAAATTGTGGGTGCACGTAACCCCAATATATTCTTTGAATTACCAGTCAGAAACTGGCACTATATGGCAGTAGCAAGAAATGAGGGTATTTATAACCCCAATATATTCTTTGAATTCCCAGTCAGACAATGGCACTGTATACCAGTAGTAAAAATTGTGGGTGCACGTAACCCCAATATATTCTTTGAATTACCAGTCAGAAACTGGCACTATATGGCAGTAGCAAGAAATGAGGGTATTTGTATTCCCAATATACTCTTTGAATTCCCAGTCAGACAATGGCACTGTATACCAGTAGTAAAAATTGTGGGTGCACGTAACCCCAATATATTCTTTGAATTCCCAGTCAGAAACTGGCACTATATGGCAGTAGCAAGAAATGAGGGTATTTGTATTCCCAATATATTCTTTGAATTCCCAGTCAGACAATGGCACTGTATACCAGTAGTAAAAATTGTGGGTGCACGTAACCCCAATATATTCTTTGAATTACCAGTCAGACACTGGCACTATATGGCAGTAGCAAGAAATGAGGGTATTTGTATTCCCAATATATTCTTTGAATTCCCAGTCAGACAATGGCACTGTATACCAGTAGTAAAAATTGTGGGTGCACGTAACCCCAATATATTCTTTGAATTCCCAGTCAGACACTGGCACTATATGGCAGTAGCAAGAAATGAGGGTATTTGTATTCCCAATATATTCTTTGAATTCCCAGTCAGACAATGGCACTGTATACCAGTAGTAAAAATTGTGGGTGCACGTAACCCCAATATATTCTTTGAATTCCCAGTCAGACACTGGCACTATATGGCAGTAGCAAGAAATGAGGGTATTTGTATTCCCAATATATTCTTTGAATTCCCAGTCAGACAATGGCACTGTATACCAGTAGTAAAAATTGTGGGTGCACGTAACCCCAATATATTCTTTGAATTCCCAGTCAGACACTGGCACTATATGGCAGTAGCAAGAAATGAGGGTATTTGTATTCCCAATATATTCTTTGAATTCCCAGTCAGACAATGGCACTGTATACCAGTAGTAAAAATTGTGGGTGCACGTAACCCCAATATATTCTTTGAATTACCAGTCAGACACTGGCACTATATGGCAGTAGCAAGAAATGAGGGTATTTGTATTCCCAATATATTCTTTGAATTCCCAGTCAGACAATGGCACTGTATACCAGTAGTAAAAATTGTGGGTGCACGTAACCCCAATATATTCTTTGAATTACCAGTCAGACACTGGCACTATATGGCAGTAGCAAGAAATGAGGGTATTTGTATTCCCAATATATTCTTTGAATTCCCAGTCAGACAATGGCACTGTATACCAGTAGTAAAAATTGTGGGTGCACGTAACCCCAATATATTCTTTGAATTCCCAGTCAGACACTGGCACTATATGGCAGTAGCAAGAAATGAGGGTATTTGTATTCCCAATATATTCTTTGAATTCCCAGTCAGACAATGGCACTGTATACCAGTAGTAAAAATTGTGGGTGCACGTAACCCCAATATATTCTTTGAATTACCAGTCAGACACTGGCACTATATGGCAGTAGCAAGAAATGAGGGTATTTGTATTCCCAATATATTCTTTGAATTCCCAGTCAGACAATGGCACTGTATACCAGTAGTAAAAATTGTGGGTGCACGTAACCCCAATATATTCTTTGAATTACCAGTCAGACACTGGCACTATATGGCAGTAGCAAGAAATGAGGGTATTTGTATTCCCAATATATTCTTTGAATTCCCAGTCAGACAATGGCACTGTATACCAGTAGTAAAAATTGTGGGTGCACGTAACCCCAATATATTCTTTGAATTACCAGTCAGAAACTGGCACTATATGGCAGTAGCAAGAAATGAGGGTATTTATAACCCCAATATATTCTTTGAATTCCCAGTCAGACAATGGCACTGTATACCAGTAGTAAAAATTGTGGGTGCACGTAACCCCAATATATTCTTTGAATTACCAGTCAGAAACTGGCACTATATGGCAGTAGCAAGAAATGAGGGTATTTATAACCCCAATATATTCTTTGAATTCCCAGTCAGACAATGGCACTGTATACCAGTAGTAAAAATTGTGGGTGCACGTAACCCCAATATATTCTTTGAATTACCAGTCAGAAACTGGCACTATATGGCAGTAGCAAGAAATGAGGGTATTTGTATTCCCAATATACTCTTTGAATTCCCAGTCAGACAATGGCACTGTATACCAGTAGTAAAAATTGTGGGTGCACGTAACCCCAATATATTCTTTGAATTCCCAGTCAGAAACTGGCACTATATGGCAGTAGCAAGAAATGAGGGTATTTGTATTCCCAATATATTCTTTGAATTCCCAGTCAGACAATGGCACTGTATACCAGTAGTAAAAATTGTGGGTGCACGTAACCCCAATATATTCTTTGAATTACCAGTCAGACACTGGCACTATATGGCAGTAGCAAGAAATGAGGGTATTTGTATTCCCAATATATTCTTTGAATTCCCAGTCAGACAATGGCACTGTATACCAGTAGTAAAAATTGTGGGTGCACGTAACCCCAATATATTCTTTGAATTCCCAGTCAGACACTGGCACTATATGGCAGTAGCAAGAAATGAGGGTATTTGTATTCCCAATATATTCTTTGAATTCCCAGTCAGACAATGGCACTGTATACCAGTAGTAAAAATTGTGGGTGCACGTAACCCCAATATATTCTTTGAATTACCAGTCAGACACTGGCACTATATGGCAGTAGCAAGAAATGAGGGTATTTGTATTCCCAATATATTCTTTGAATTCCCAGTCAGACAATGGCACTGTATACCAGTAGTAAAAATTGTGGGTGCACGTAACCCCAATATATTCTTTGAATTACCAGTCAGACACTGGCACTATATGGCAGTAGCAAGAAATGAGGGTATTTGTATTCCCAATATATTCTTTGAATTCCCAGTCAGACAATGGCACTGTATACCAGTAGTAAAAATTGTGGGTGCACGTAACCCCAATATATTCTTTGAATTACCAGTCAGACACTGGCACTATATGGCAGTAGCAAGAAATGAAGGTATTTGTATTCCCAATATATTCTTTGAATTCCCAGTCAGACAATGGCACTGTATACCAGTAGTAAAAATTGTGGGTGCACGTAACCCCAATATATTCTTTGAATTCCCAGTCAGACACTGGCACTATATGGCAGTAGCAAGAAATGAGGGTATTTGTATTCCCAATATATTCTTTGAATTCCCAGTCAGACAATGGCACTGTATACCAGTAGTAAAAATTGTGGGTGCACGTAACCCCAATATATTCTTTGAATTCCCAGTCAGACACTGGCACTATATGGCAGTAGCAAGAAATGAGGGTATTTGTATTCCCAATATATTCTTTGAATTCCCAGTCAGACAATGGCACTGTATACCAGTAGTAAAAATTGTGGGTGCACGTAACCCCAATATATTCTTTGAATTCCCAGTCAGACACTGGCACTATATGGCAGTAGCAAGAAATGAGGGTATTTGTATTCCCAATATATTCTTTGAATTCCCAGTCAGACAATGGCACTGTATACCAGTAGTAAAAATTGTGGGTGCACGTAACCCCAATATATTCTTTGAATTACCAGTCAGAAACTGGCACTATATGGCAGTAGCAAGAAATGAGGGTATTTGTATTCCCAATATATTCTTTGAATTCCCAGTCAGACAATGGCACTGTATACCAGTAGTAAAAATTGTGGGTGTATATAGCCCCAATTCTATTGCTAGGGGACTTGCAGGGTATTTCTGGGGTGAAGGTGGGGGGGCACACCGTTGGAACGGGTATCGGGGTATATATCGGGTATACGGGAATACACTGACAGTGTATTCCATTCAGGATCCTGGGAAAGCTGGGTTGCGGCGATTGAGCCCGTCAGTGCCACGTTACACTGACAAGCTTCTCCCTGGAATTTAGCTCTTACAAGAGCTGTTGGTTGTCTTCTCCTTCCTATCCTAGCCTGTCCCTGCCTACCCAGAATCTAAGCCCTAGCTAGCTGGACGGAAACCTCCGTCCTCGGTGAATTGCAAGCTCAGAATGACGCGAAGCTGGGCGTCGCTGTTCTTTTAAATTAGAGGTCACATGTTTTCGGCAGCCAATGGGTTTTGCCTACTTTTTTCAACGTCACCGGTGTCGTAGTTCCTGTCCCACCTACCCTGCGCTGTTATTGGAGCAAAAAAGGCGCCAGGGAAGGTGGGAGGGGAATCGAGTAATGGCGCACTTTACCACGCGGTGTTCGATTCGATTCGAACATGCCGAACAGCCTAATATCCGATCGAACATGAGTTCGATAGAACACTGTTCGCTCATCTCTATTGTTGAGTAATGGTTGCTGATCAATGTTCTAGTCAGCTTGTTTTGGAGCAACCCTAACTTGCCTCCAGTCAAGAATGAAATTGTTACATTCTTACAGAATCGAAATCACAGTTTTTTCCTCCACATCTGTCAATGGCTATCTCCTGATCTCTTTCCTCAGATTGTTTGATTACATAAACATGAATTCTGTTATATTATACATTCTCCATACCTACCTGCTCCATACAAACTCCTGGCAGATGTTTTTTTGCCCTTGGCAGGATTTGAGCACCAGGACCCAGTGCTGTAAGGCTGCAGTGCTAACCACTGAGCCACCATGCAGCCCAATGACAAAACTTTTTATACTGTGCTTATAACCATCTTTATCATTGTCAGTTCACTATGTGACCTTTTTAAAGTGCTGGATTGTAATTCTTTCATATTCCCATTTTTCTGTGCCTTATTATCACTGGTTCCCTATGAGTATCCTGGTTAGATTTACCATTTACTTGGGTCACCTAACATATTTTTAAAGAAAATCCATGTCCATTGAACCTTTCATTCTTCAAAGTTTGTTTGTTTTATCATATAAACCAGTTTCAGTGACAGCAACCAATATTCATGAGAAAAGGACATATTTATTTTAGAAAGAGCAATAACTACGGTAAACCATAAAAATATACTGGATACATTGTCAATGTGTCATTATACCATTAAGGTGCTTCCTTATTGAATCACTTTAAATATCACATTAGAAAAGAATGACATATTATAACATCTGGTATCTCGGACCTCAGTACTCTATTTTTATTGCTTCATGCTTTTCTCTTAGAGCTCTAAATTATCAGTTTCTTTCAGCTTTTTTAGAAGATTGCTGTCAAGAGGGAGATTGCTGACACAAGAAAATAAAGAAAACCACAGAATCCTGTAATAAAAATGGAATTCAATGTTCAAGTGTACCCGTTCACTATAATACTGGATAATGATCTTAACAGATCCAGTTGAACACTTCAATGTAAGGATACAAAAACTATATAGTGAGAACAATAACTTGTATTTGATTCACTGCACAATAAGTAGTTAGACCATTTATTTTAAAATTGGCGAAATATATAATATTTGTATTCAGAAAATTGTTTAAGGCTAAGGCCCCATGGGACGATACGCAGCGCTAAAGCGCTGCGGGAAAAACCGTGGTGGGAACGCATTGCCTCTTCTCTCTTCAATAACCCTAAACAACTCTTTGGCACTTTTTACTCTGTCCTTAAACTGAAGGTGAGGTACCTGTCCCAGACCACCATGCCATGTACTTCAAAGACAAAATCATCAACCTCTGTCAGGAAATAACCCAATTTCCAAACAGTATTGGCCCCCTTCTCCTCATTATGAACTCTCATTCTTTGGCCCAGTAACATAAGTAGAAATCTCCCAGCTCCTTCTTCTTCTCACCCTACTAGTTGCACAAGTGACCCTATCCAGTCACAGCCCCTCCATTCTTTGTTCCCTGCTGTTACAACTCACCTTACAAAAATTTTTAACCTCTCTCTCGGAATCTTTCCCTCCTCCTTCAAACATGCTGTCATAACACCAATACTGAAGAAACCCTCTCTCGACCCATCTTGTATTGCTAACATTAGCAATGCCTGAATAGCCTTTTTAAAGGCTATTCACGCACATGTGGGGCTCTATCAGCATAATTTTGCTGATAGAGCCCCTTTAATTGTCTTTGTGTCTCTGAGTGTGTTTTGTATATCTTATGTATATGTTCCATGTATTTTGTTGTTTGCATTTTTCCCCTTTGTACTCCCTGTTGATTTCTCTCACTGTCTGGTTCCCCCCGTACTTGGAGTAGAGATGTAGCAGAGCTGAGTATGCGCTGAGTTCTGCTACACCCAATATTTGTGTGACAGGAGGAGTAGATGGAGGGGTGGTTGCAGGGCCGGCTCCAGGTTTTTATGGGCCCTTGGGCGACAGAGCCTCAGTGGGCCCCCTTGTAAAGGAGGCGGGGGAGTTGAGACACTGTGCGTCGCAGATGAAGCAAGTGACGTCATGCAGGAGTGTGGTGTCACCAACGCCATACCTCCCAATTTTTAAAGAGAAGAAAGAGGAGCAAAATGTGCGGCGCGCTTTGCGCGCCGCGGCAAATTTGGCTCCACCCACTTTTGTTCATTCCACCCATTCTCATTCATTTATCATGTGCTCCCACACAGTACAATCCTCCTACAGCCCCCCTTAAATTTTATGTCCCCCCTCCATCTCTGTCCCCAGTTTCATCACGTTTTCCCCCTTCATCTGCCCACAGTTTCATGTCCCCCGTCTCTGCCCCAGTGTCATGCTGTTCCACCCCCCCATCTGCCCCAGTGTCATGCTGTTCCACCCCCCCATCTGCCCCAGTGTCATGCTGTTCCACCCCCCATCTGCCCCAGTGTCATGCTGTTCCACCCCCCCATCTGCCCCAGTGTCATGCTGTTCCACCCCCCCATCTGCCCCAGTGTCATGCTGTTCCCCCCCCCATCTGCCCCAGTGTCATTCTGTTCCCCCCTCCCCTTCATTTGCCCCCCAGTTTCATTGGGCCCCCTCCATCTCTGTCCCCAGTTTCATGCCGTTCTCTCCCCACCACCTTCATGTTCTCCAGTGTCATGCTGTTCCCCCCCTCCCCTTCATTTGCCCCCCAGTTTCATGGGCCCCCTTCATTATGTTCCACCTTTATATTTAATACAAACAAACACTTACACTCACCTTCCATAACTCACCTTCCATCGATCCCCCGACGCTCCTCTCTCCAGTCACATACGCGATGCAGGAGCTGTGAGTTCAGCTCCTGCTTAGCTGCGGCCCGGCTTGCGTGTGTATGCGTGATGACGTCATCGCATCTACACACGCAAGCCGGGCCGGAGCTTTAAAGTAGGAGCTGAACTCACAGCTCCTGCTTTAATCACGTATGTATTCCAGCTCATCGGCGGACGGACGCCGATGAGCTGAAATCTTGACAGGCAAGTGCCGGGGGGCCCCCAGAGGCTCTGTGGGCCCCGGCACTTGCCCGACTATGCCGTGCGCTGACGCCGGCCCTGGGTGGTTGGGTGTAGTGCAGAGCTGTGTGTGACAGGAGGAGTAGGTAGTGGGATGGTTGGGTGTATTGCAGAGCTGTGTGGGACAGGAGGAGTAGATAGAGGGATGGTTGGGTGTATTGCAGAGCTGTGTGGGACAGGAGGAGTAGATAGAGGGATGGTCGGGTGTAGTGCAGAGCTGTGTGTGGGACAGGAGGAGTAGATAGAGGGATGGTTGGATGTAGTGCAGAGCTGTGTGTGGGACAGGAGGAGTAGATAGAAGGATGGTTGGGTGTAGTGCAGAGCTGTGTGTGTGACAGGAGGAGTAGATGGAGGGATGGTTGGGTGTAGTGCAGAGCTGTGTGTGTGACAGGAGGAGTAGATGGAGGGATGGTTGGGTGTAGTGCAGAGCTGTGTGTGTGTGTGACAGCAGGAGTAGATGGAGGGATTGTTGGGTTTAGCAGAGCTGTGTGTGTGACAGGAGGAGTAGATGGAGGGATGGTTGGGTGTAGTGCAGAGCTGTGTGTGTGACAGGAGGAGTAGATGGAGGGACTGTTGGGTGTAGCAGAGCTCTGTGCACAGCCAGCTCTGCTACATCTCGGCATAGGAATGCATTGACCAGCGTTGATTAGCCGAATGCCATACAGGGTACAGCACTCGGCCAAAGGCCTCCTGCCTCCTCACAGATGAGCCTCCGACAGAACCAGCGTTGATTGGCAGAATGCTGTACTCTGTATGGCATTCGGCGAATCAACGCTGGTCAATGCATTCCTATGGGAAAAAGTCAGCTTGCGCATATCGCAAGCTGACAGGGATCCTGACGAGATGGAGCCCCAAAGAGGTGGGTGAGTGACATTCCCACCTAAATAAAGGTAATCCCTAGCTAACCCTGCCTGTACATCTATCCCTGTCTCACAGTCACATAGTTCACAGTCTCATATGAACCGAATATTAAATCCACCATTTGTATAAATTGGAGGTCACCTGATTTAGCCAGCCAATTACTTTTTCCAATTTTTTTCGATGCCTCCGTTGTCCTAGTTCCTGTCCCACCTCCCCTGCACAGTTATTGGTGCAAAAAAAGCACCAGGGAAGGTGGGAGGGGATACGAATTTTTAGTGATTTTGCCTTTGGTATTTGATTGGAATTGAAATACCTCGAACGGCCTGATATTCGATCGAATATCTATTCGCTCGAACGGTGTTCTCTAATCTCTATTTATGATATGTAATGAAGACTTTCTGAAGGGAACCTCAAATGTATTTCCCGTCTTCTTGGTTATTTAATATCTAACGGGCAAAATAAAATAAAAAAAACTCAAGCATTTCATGTACTGCTAATAAAATGCACAGGTTTTCTTTCACTCAAGCTATGGTAAATGTACATGTCAGTTCTGGGAATTTTATTCACTGTTGGTAAAAATTTACTTGGAATTTACTAGCAACTTTCACACAGTTTCTTCAAACATTATAGCTGACATCATATGAAGACAGGCTGTAGAAGATTTTCATAAAAGAGATTTATAGACTTGTATACACGAAATTACATTGACAAATGCATTTGTGAAGGAAAGCAAGTATAGTATTTACCCCCTCCTTTAGTTCTTCCCCTGGTAGCCATGTTCATAAAACGGAATATTAGGTAATGCCAACAATGACTTATCATTTCCTTCAGTGCCAGACAAATATTGTTTATGATTGTGTAATGTCTCAAGAATCAACAAGAGAATTTCAGTCATTTGAAAGCCATTGATATAAATGTGAGGTAATCACAGAACACTGCTACTTTATAGGTTGTGTTGCTAACAGTTTTATGGGTTGATTTACTATGATCCAGAAAAATATCAACTTGCAAACTAACACCTAATGAAAATATGTTGTGTCCATGTCAATAAGGATATAATTTGTATCAAATTGAACAATTTCTGCCCCTGCTCTGTTAATTTCAATGGGATTGCTAGAGATAGCTGAAATACAGCAAGTTACATCCTATCCTGTCACATGTGACATGAAAACCCCTTTAGGTCTTTAAGTTCTAACTAGAGATGAGCGAACAGTGTTCTATCGAACACATGTTCGATCGGATATCAGGGTGTTCGCCATGTTCGAATCGAATCGAACACCGCGTGGTAAAGTGCGCCAAAATTCGATTCCCCTCCCACCTTCCCTGGCGCCTTTTTTGCACCAATAACAGCGCAGGGGAGGTGGGACAGGAACTACGACACCGGGGGCATTGAAAAAAATTGGAAAAAGTCATTGGCTGCCGAAATCAGGTGACCTCCATTTTAGACGAATAGTGGATTTCAAATCCGGGTCATATGAGAATGTGAACTTTGTGACTATGAGACAGGGATAGCTGTACAGGCAGGGATAGCTAGGGATAACCTTTATTTAGGGGGGAATGTTATTAAAAATATCTTTTTGGGGCTCTATCGGGTGTGTAATTGTGATTTTTGTGAGATAAACTTTTTCCCATAGGGATGCATTGGCCAGCGCTGATTGGCCGAATTCCGTACTCTGGCCAATCAGCGCTGGCCAATGCATTCTATTAGCCCGATGAAGTAGAGCTGAATGTGTGTGCTAAGCACACACATTCAGCACTGCTTCATCACGCCAATACAATGCATTAGCCAGTGCTGATTGGCCAGAGTATGGAATTCGGCCAATCAGCGCTGGCTCTGCTGGAGGAGGCGGAGTCTAAGGTCGGACCTGAATGGAGACTGGTGTGGAGCGATCTTAGACTCCGCCTCCTCCAGCAGAGCCAGCGCTGATTGGCCGAATTCCGTACTCTGGCCAATCAGCACTGGCTAATGCATTGTATTGGCGTGATGAAGCAGTGCTGAATGTGTGTGCTTAGCACACACATTCAGCTCTACTTCATCGGGCTAATAGAGGTCGGACCTGAATGGAGACTGGTGTGGAGCGATCTTAGACTCCGCCTCCTCCAGCAGAGCCAGCGCTGATTGGCCGAATTCCGTACTCTGGCCAATCAGCACTGGCTAATGCATTGTATTGGCGTGATGAAGCAGTGCTGAATGTGTGTGCTTAGCACACACATTCAGCTCTACTTCATCGGGCTAATAGAATGCATTGGCCAGCGCTGATTGGCCGAATTCCGTACTCTGGCCAATCAGCACTGGCTAATGCATTGTATTGGCGTGATGAAGCAGTGCTGAATGAGTGTGCTTAGCACACACATTCAGCTCTACTTCATCGGGCTAATAGAATGCATTGGCCAATCAGCGCTGGCCAATGCATTCTATTAGCGTGAACTGAGTTTGCACAGGGGTTCTAGTGCACCCTCGGCTCTGCTACATCAGATTGCTACATCTGATGTAGCAGTGCCGAGTGTGCATCAGATGTGTAGTTGAGCAAAACTGACTCAGCACTGCTAAGTCTCTGCATTCGCATAGGAATGCATTGGCCAGCCTTCGGCCAATCAGCGCTGGCTCTGCCGGAGGAGGCGGAGTCTAAGGTCGGACCTGAATGGAGACTGGTGTGGAGCGATCTTAGACTCCGCCTCCTCCAGCAGAGCCAGCGCTGATTGGTCGAGTTCCGTACTCTGGCCAATCAGCACTGGCCAATGCATTTCTATGGGGAAAAGTTAGCTTGCGAAAATCGCAAACTGACAGGGATTTCCATGAAATAAAGTGACTTTTATGCCCCCAGACATGCTTCCCCTGCTGTCCCAGTGTCATTCCAGGGTGTTGGTATCATTTCCTGGGGTGTCATAGTGGACTTGGTGACCCTCCAGACACGAATTTGGGTTTCCCCCTTAACGAGTTTATGTTCCCCATAGACTATAATGGGGTTCGAAACCCACTCGAACAGTGAGCGGCTGTTCGAATCGAATTTCGAACCTCGAACATTTTAGTGTTCGCTCATCTCTAGTTCTAACCATTATGCTCTTAAATCCCAATTTGGTTCAATCATAGTAAAATATTAGAATTTACATGTATGGAAGTCAGTTATATTATAGAGTTCACACCATGTAAAATTTGTTGCAAATGTTAGTCATGTATAAAACTGTGTAAACACATGGGCAACACGGTGGCTCAGTGGTTCGCACTGCAGCCTTGCAGCGCTGGAGTCCTGGGTTCGAATCTCGTCAGGAACAACATCTGTAAGGAGTTTGTATGGTTTCCCCGTGTTTGTGTGGATTTCCTCCCATTCTACAAAGACATACTGATAGGATAAAATAAATGTACATTGTGATCCCTATATGGGGCTCACAACCTACATTAAAAAAAAAAAAAGAAATTGTGTTAATGCAGGAAAATGTTTAAAACAACAACAAAAAAAAAAACATTTCTGGTGCCTTCTGGATAGGAAGTGATGGTTTCTAGTTTGTCATGACATGAACATTGTAGTCAAGCACTGACGTCACTGGACATATGTCATTCATGCATATGTAGCCAAATAGCCATAGAATTCTTATACTGTACCCATGTACTATTCCTACAAATGTGACTACTGAGGTTGGCTACAGCAGTCATTAGATGACAAACAGAATGGAAATACTCCCAGTCTCGCAGAGACTGTAAATGGATGAGACGGGATCAGTAGCAATGGAATGAGGGTTATTCAAAGGATGAATTTTTTAAAAAATTTTTTTACTTTAAACAGTTTCCTGCATTTATGGAATGGTCCAAAATACCTTCACCCAGGATCCAGGAACTGATTAAAAGCTACAGGAAGTGACTAGAGGCTGTTACCTGTGCAAAAGGAGGATGTACTAAATATTAATGTCACTTTTCTGTTGAGGTGCCCATACTTTTGCACGGGTCAAATTTTGGTTTAATGCATATTGCACATTTTCTGTTAGTACAATAAACCTCATTTCAATCCAGAAATATTACTGTGTCCATCAGTTATTAGATATATCAAACTGAAATGGCTGTTGCAAACACCAAAATATTTAGAACTAAAAATGATTAAGATTAATAGGGGTGCCCAAACTTTTTCATAGGACTGTATGCAACTTGGCTGGGTTGAAACAAATAACATTGCTAGAATATGGATGATTAGTTAGCATTTATGTCCAAAAACTGGAGTGCCACTTTAATTCAGAACCCTAAATGAATTCAAACTCCAGACAAAAATGTAATTCGGACTCCAGAACAGACCCCAAAATTAATTCAGACCAGACACCTAAATGAAATCAAACATCAGAATAAACCACTAAATAAATTCAGACCTTTATCAGATACACAAATAATTTCAAACCAGACACCTTAAACTTATACATATCCAAATATTTAACCCATAAGCACGGCAGTGAATATGAAACTATGTAATAGTCGTTTCCATCACCTCATGATTGCGTCTCTAGAATTATTCACTTTCCTCATGTCTAATTGTTGCAAGTCCTAAGTCTCTTTATTTTTAAATGTCTTCCTACTACTCATGCAAGTCATATCCCTTTTATAAGACAATCTAGCCCTTCAACCTCTTCACATACCCATACCACAGCTCCCTGCTTCACCATTTGGCCCCATCTGTGCTACAGGAGTAGTAAGCGTAATGTAGTGACGTAACTTATATAGCTCCTGCAGCTTACTGAGCAAAGACATGAGACAGAATGGTATGGAAATAAGGTGAGTAGAGATGAGCGAGTACTGTTCGGATCAGCCGATCCGAACAGCACGCTCCATAGAAATGAATGGATACACCTGGTACTTCCGCTTTGACGGCGGCCGGCCGCTTAACCCCCCGAGTGTCGGTTACGTCCATTCATTTCTATGCGAGCGTGCTGTTCGGATCGGCTGATCCGAACAGTACTCGCTCATCTCTAAAGGTGAGGTGAGTATTAGGTTTTTATTGTTGTCTGGTACCAGGAGAGGAACACAATACTGTAGGGGCAACTGCAGGGAGACTTGTAACTGGGGGAGCAACTTGACGGGGACATTAAACTTGAGGAGACTGGATGGGTCATTAAACTAAGATAAACTAAGGGGATATTAAACAGTGGAGCAAGCTGAAAAGGAACATTATATTGTGGGGGAAGATAGAGAGGGACATTATAATGCGGGGGGGGGGGGGGGGGGGGTTGCCAAGTTTTATCATCACAGGTTTTTGATATGGATTTAAAGAAGGTCAGCCAAGAGGTTATTAACATCATCTGCCAAGAAACAGCAACCATGGAAGCAACTGGAGAGGCAGAGAACCCCTGGGAAACAACACAGTGAAGAACCTTCTCTACACACGGGTACAGAACTTCTATCTTCCTTTGCGCCCTCTCTATTTTTTCTACCCATTAAACAAAACGGCTGATATAACGTACAGTTTCATAGGCTAGAAATGTGCAGGTGTTGTTTGTCTACCTCATCCTGTATCATAGAATGGCCAGTACCAAAGCCTTAGATAAGGCAGCCGATAACCTCCTGAAAATAGGTAGTAAAACAATGCTTTCAGGGCACAATGGCTGACATTTTTTTAAGCAATGCTGCAGTTGTCGGCCATGTCACCCCCCCTTCCCCCCACGTCATGACTGTTCCATTTAAATGAATAGGACTGATCTAAAAGGCATAACCATGGCATTCCAATAACCCCTGGCTGATCAGCTGTTTCAAGAGGCCATAGTATTAAGGTGAGTAGTGCAACCTCTACATTACTTACCAAGCACAGCCTCATATATTTGCACAATAGCTGTGCTTGGTATCACAGTTCAGTCCATTCACTTGGTCCACTGCTGATTCAGTCATCTGATTAGTAAGGGTCTCAGGTATTGGACACCTAGGAATAGGTCCTTAATTAAAAATTCCAGGAAACTCCTTTAATACAGTCCATATAACACTGATAAATATAATTTTGTTTTTATAGTAAATTTAATCTGTAACTGGCTCTCCAATGTAACATATCCAGTTATTAGTAAATTCAAAGATGAAAGACACCAGAGGGCATGGAAGCTATTAGGAGCCATTTTGTTGACAGGTTTGATAAATTGTCAGAAGGGACAAGAGTCAACTTGATATATTTTAATCTGTCTTAAATATTCAGGGCCCCTTGCCCTTCTATGTCATTTGGTTTGTGCTTTGTGTTTTCTCTTTCTTTAAATATCGCCTAAAGAGGTTTAGCAATTTCATACAATGTTACAATGCTGGAATTCTGAACAAAAAGCCGCATATATTCAAAACATCTACAGATGTCATGTCAGTATAATTGGTTCACAGTAAAAAAAAAAATGAATGCAACATATTTAAAGAGGACCTTTCATCAGATTGGGCACAGGCAGTTCTATATACTGCTGGAAAGCTGACAGTGCACTGAATTCAGCACACTGTCGGCTTTCCCGATCTGTGCCCGGTGTAAAGTGCTATCGGTCCCGGTACCATAGCGCTTTACAGTCAGAAGGGCGTTTCTGACAGTTACCCAGGGATGCCCTTCTGCCCAGCAGCGCCTATCGCGCTGTACAGTGTGAGCGGGGAGGAACGCCCCCTCCCTCTGCTTACAGTGCTCGTCCATAGACGAGTATTATCAGGGGGGAGGGGGCGTTCCTCCCCGCTCCACAGCACAGCGCGATAGCTGTTGCTGGGCAGAAGGGCGTCCCTGGCTAACTGTCAGAAACGCCCTTCTGACTGTAAAGCGCTACGGTGCCGGGACCGATAGCGCTTTACCCGGGGCACAGATCGGGAAAGCCGACAGTGCACTGAATTCAGCGCACTGACAGCTTTCCAGCAGTATATAGAACTGCCTATGCCCAATCTGATGAAAGGTCCTCTTTAAATGTGTAATATTCAGTGTCACTAAAACCATTCACAATTTGCACGCAGCATATTCTAGAGCAGGAGGAGCGAAGTAGATTGGTATATGAGATGCGCTTTATTCATTTAAATATCTGCTCTTTCTGTGCTTAGGTGACTAACAGCTATTCCTGTGGTCGACAGTATGGAAAATCGACATACTGACTACAGATTAGACTGGGTTTCAATGTGACATTTTCTCATTAAAGGAGCAATGCAGTAAATAAAATAGTTTTTAAATAAGTTCACCTCACCTCAGTGATCTTCCTCAGCTCCTGTTCTGACAATACCCATTCAGCCATTGGTTTATACAGTACAGACCAAAAGTTTGGACACGCCTTCTCATTCAAAGAGTTTTCTGTATTTTCATGGCTATGAAAATTGTAGATTCACACTGAAGGCATCAAAACTATGAATTAACACATGTGGAATTATATACTTAACTAAAAAAAAGTGTGAAACAACTGAAAA
The DNA here is from genome assembly GCF_031893055.1 of Leptodactylus fuscus. Lineage (NCBI taxonomy): Eukaryota > Metazoa > Chordata > Amphibia > Anura > Leptodactylidae > Leptodactylus > Leptodactylus fuscus. The sequence continues at coordinate 150,299,758 of NC_134269.1, forward strand.
TCTGTCTTATATTCTAGGTTCTTCAAAGTAGACACCTTTTGCTTTGATTACTGAATAGACTGTTAGGATATGTATTATGGCAAGAAAAAAAGCAGTGGCCATCATTACTTTTAGAAATGCAGGACAGTCAGTCCAAAAAATTGGGAAAACTTTGAAAGTGTCCCCAAGTGCAGTTGCAAAAACCATCAAGCGCAACAAAGAAACTGGCTCACATGAGGATCGCCCCAGAAAAGGAAGACAAAGAGTCACCTCTGCTGCAGAGGATAAGTTCATCCAAGTCACCAGCCTCAGAAATCTCAGGTTAACAGCAGTTCAGATTAGAGAAGAGGTCAATGCCACAAAGTTCTAGCAGCAGACACATCTCTACAACAACTGTTAAGCGGAGACTTTGTGCAGCAGACCTTCATGGTAAAATAGCTGCTAGAAAACCACTGCTAAGGACAGGCAACAAGCAGAAGAGACTTGTTTGGGCTAAAGAACACAAGGATTGGACATTAAACCAGTGGAAATCTGGGCTTTGGTCTGATGAATCCAAATTTGAGATCTTTAGTCAAAACATGAGTTTGTAGTTGTCAGTTTTTGTGGCCATTTACACAAGTGTACTATACAAAAGATGGCCACAGGCATGCTCAGTCGGCTCTGCCCGAGGCCAGATGACAGAACCGACTGCGCAGGCCTACAAGTTTGAGGCCTAGAGCCGGAAGAAGAGGCAGAGAGAGGTGTTCCAGACGAAGATAGAGGTGTTGCTGGAGATTTCTCTCGCAGCATTGGAGACGCCCCCAGTGCTGTTTGAACGCTGGGGACCACCCCTGTGCTGCGAGAGAACTCATTTGCAAAAAAAACGCCATTTTAATTATTGAATCCCTGTAAGGTATTTATAATATTATGTGTCCATGTAGAGAGCCATGAGCCTGGTGGAAAAACTCAGAACACACCCTACTCCTATCTGTTTTACAGCCAGGGATTAATACAGGAAATCAATGGGTCCATGCAGGGCGCGGACAGCTCATGGACATCATCCATGTGCCATCTGTGACATTTCCCTATAGACCAGTAAATGTGTATGTTCATGTATATGTAGCCTAAGAATGCAAAGTGTCTTTAGTGTCAAAGTGTCATTTAAAGGAGGCTGCAGTAGAAATAAGCCCAGAAACATCCTCTAATATTTTGATGCTAAAAGAGTGACTATTGATGCTTCATTGTTTCAGTCATTTTACAAGATATGAGTAGGTTTAGCTGGCATTTCTGGTATTGATGTGGGGCCTATACTATTCTGTCATAGCACAGTGGTTGGCTCTCTGCCAAATATGTTAAACCTCTATATAAACATATTTGCTTTCAATAACCTTTTATCTAACTTGCACTGCACAATTTTGTTGACTGTAAAAACATCTAAGCTATATATATATATATAAATATAAATAAATAAATATATATATATATATATATATATATATATATATATATATATATAGATATATATATTACATATAGTGTGTGTGCATTGTTTATTTGTACATAGCCAGTTCTTTTATTATCTAGATATACATTCTAACTCTTCTAACACTCTAAGTAATATAGCATGGTAATCTGCTTAATATTGTGTCATTTTCCGAATGACAAAACAGATTACTATATGGTTCCCTGCAGCAATTTTATTTGAGAGCCCAGACTGTCCTCCTAGGTGCTGAAATGTCTAAGACTGCTTTATGGGTTAACTGTTGTAGTCACTGGTGCATATATATTAGGCAGTCAGCATTCATAAACTTAGGCATTTTAGTTCTGTCATAGTCTGACCAGGGAGCGACACAACAGGACTGAGCAGTCAGGAAATAAGAGGTAAGTCTGAAACATCAGCTGATTAGACACAATGGCTAATGGTTCTGATTATATTATACTAGTAACTTTAGAGGCTGCTTGTGAGTGTAACAAGAGTAGAGTTGATGTAAGAGGCAGTTAAACCTCAAAGGACAGGATCAAAACATTCTGTTAAGAGCCAAGAGATCCCACTTTAAGGTGAATCCTAAGAGGCATCAGATAGAGTGAGGAGGAACATCTACATTACACAAATACAAGGTAAAATTTTTACAACAAATTATTTTCCACTATATAGTATATTTCTGAATTATATCCTTTCTTATTGCAAAGCATAGTAACTGAAGTCTCTTATTATTGCATCTACAGTTATTTTTGGAGAGAGTCCAGATTTGGAAATATTTGCAATGTCAAATGATATATAGAACTGTCATGCACCTGACAATGGTTATGGAAGTCACATTATGAGATGTTGATGCTTAATGGATATACATCATGTATGTAACAACAAATTGTCTTCCAGAATTTCATTTATACAATAGGATATTTAGTCTGAAGGTTAAAAGTCATGTATAAAGGATGTTAATTTTGATAAATGTATTTGACTAAAATCACTTTATTGTATTTTTATTTAAATATATTGCATTATTTATCTGTTTTTAGGATCTCCTTGAAACCACTATATAATACAAATATATTAGATAGCTAGATAGATAGATAGAATTACAGTATTTAACCTTAAAATGAAAATATTACTTTATTAACAATTGCAATGTAAGTGGAACAACATGTTCAGAGATATGATTAAAAATGATTGTTTATCTAAGGGTATTCACATAGCTAGAGGGCAAGGATTCACATAGTTTATTCCAGGTTTCAGAGCCATACACCAGAAACAGCTGTTTGCATGCCCTTTGATCCTTTATACTAGAGCATAACATATTTATTGAAAATGCTATCCAGATGAATTTTCATACTGGATAATGGAAAGTCATAACATGTGAATACATTTTAGAAATCATACCTGATTTGAACAAGTTAATCTGTGTTGTCTATGTTCCCATTAGACTAATTCACTACCCACACATCGCACAAATTCATGGAACTTTAAAACAATAAAGAGCTTTGTATTGTAAACCATTGGGGACTATGGAAAAGAAGAAATTAGATGATGTAGTGAGTTCACTCTAGCTCGAGTTGACTATGATGTAAAGACTAAAACATCTGGTCCTCTGTTAGGGATTTAATGTTCACAATTCACTGTAGACTCTTTACAGTGCAATATGAAAGGTATATACTGTAAGGCCTAACTTTAAAATGGAGTTATAGTTTACAAGCTGGAAATGTAATTATAGAGCTGAAAAATACCACTGTCACAATGTATATAACATCATTCCTTATCACTTTTTAAGGTTGACAATGGACACAAATACCATTGGTAGAACGTTCATACTTCTTGTGACCACTATCATGTTTACTGTTGTTGAAAGTCAAGTTTATGACTATTTTGACCTGGAACCTTCTTATTTGCTTTCCAATGACTGTCCAAAAGAGTGCACTTGTCCAATTAGTTTTCCACGTGCTTTATACTGTGAAAACAAAGGTCTGAAAGAAGTTCCTCCCATCCCATCAAGAATTTGGTACTTGTACTTGCAAAATAATGAAATCGAGACACTTAATGAAAAGCCATTTTCTAATGCCACACAACTTCGATGGATCAATCTGAGCAAAAACAAAATCACAAGTCAAAAAATTGAAAAGAATTTCTTTGGCGCGATGAATAATTTACTTTACCTCTTTCTAGAGGATAATGATTTAGATGGAGTACCTTTCCCATTACCAAGCAGCCTGGAACAACTTCGTTTAGCAAGGAATAAAATCTCAAAGATTCCTGAAGGTGTTTTTAGCACCTTAGAAAACCTCACGTTACTGGATTTACACCAGAACAAGCTCTCAGATGGCTCCTTTCAAGCTGATGCATTTGCAGGACTCAAAAACCTGGTGCAGCTCAATGTGGCTAAAAATGCCCTCAAGAAAATGCCAACGGGCCTTCCCTCTAATACCGTGCAATTGTTTTTAGACAACAATAACATTGAGTCAATACCTAATGACTACTTTAATAACGTACCAAAAATCTCTTTCATTAGGTTAAACTTCAACAAGCTATCTGACAAAGGTATACCAGCAAATGTATTTAATGTAACTTCACTCCTAGACCTGCAGTTGTCACACAATGAACTAACGGCTGTGCCCTCGGTAAATGGCCATCTGGAGCGACTCTACCTTGATCATAACAAGATTAAAAGTAAGTCAGTTTTTTATTGTCTAGTATTATACAAGTGAGGATGACTCTGTAATGGTATGAGATATAACAAACAGTGTGTCCAATGTACATTGATGTGGAATCGGGTGCAATGCTTTTGGCCTCTGGAACTGGAACTTGGAAAAGCAGCCAAACATGGTGCATTATGCTGAAAGTTTATTACAAAATAATTTCTATGTTCATAGCTTGTGTAATTTTCCCTTTGAGAATCTATTCACACATTCAGGGTTCTATCAAATTTGCTAAAATTCTGCATCCAATGTAAGTGTTTAGAGTGGTCCATTCATACGCAATGGAAAAAAAATCCTCATGGAATAATGACCCATGTGAAACACTAGAGACTCAATTCTATACTTATACTGTCAGACTATTTTTACAGAATGGGGAAGCACCAGAGCTAGGGTAGAAACTGAATCATAGGCCCAAGTGAAGGAAAGCCCAGGTACAACCCTGGGAATCTACACACATGTAGCATAGTTACTGTAGCTATACAAACTTTTTTCCATTACATTCTTTGTGCATGTTTAATGCAATGTCCTGGTACATATATTAAAGGGACCAATGGAAAGGATATTGCTGAGTGTGCCCATGATAAAACAATGCATACTGAATCATAACACATATTTCATGCTGGCAACTTATGTATGAGATATCACAGAGTGCTGTACTATTCCATTCAGTAAAAAATGGAAATTCTGAACAGAAATGCTGAATGGAGAAAAATAACCCACTTTTTTGGAACTCCGTCAGAGCAAAGGCAGTCTGTCAGCAGGAAAATCATAAAGTAACCACAATACTGTATCATGTTCTTTACAAACTTTCCAAATGTTTTATGATATGACATTTCCTATCATCCCCCTTCTTTGTTCTATGCTGTAGTACCTCCCATCTTTCTTTGATTGATAGCCCCCCCAGGAGAGCTGTGCAGTAGTTTAGGGAGTTAATCTGCAGCAAAGAGTGAAACCCAGGGGGATGATAAGCAATGCCCCAAAAGCCCTTTGCCTCTTTGCATATGAGTAAAACAGCAATTTTTTTGGTAATGGAGCCACAATGCTGAATAACAAAGGCATATTTGGAAAGTGTGAAAAGAGCACAACAAGATACTGTCATTATTATGATTATCCTGCTGACATATCACATGACACCTTTTGAGGACCATACTAAGGGCAATATATTATCCCATCTATGTCAGTTTTATGGTGTAGATGGGTGATAGTATGGTGCATCTTTGCTGCATAAAGATATTGTGCCAAACATGTGCCACATCTCTCATTCTGTAACTTAAAAATCAAGCATACTTTGCCACACTTAGGGACTTTATTAATGGGAAATGCCCGTACACACTGTCTATTAAGGAGGTTGTCCTAGGAGTATTTATTCACTTACCTGTTCTGGTGAAATGCTTTTGACGGACACGGCAGGTGTGACGTCGCAGGAACCTCCATGTGATCAAAGGCAACATTTGGCTTCCTGGGTCACTCCAACCCCCTCTCCCCAATATCACATGTTATTAATTATCTGTCCTATGGGGGCTTGATGACTATAGTAAATTCAGTCCCTATAGCACAGGTATTTAATTGCCTGTGAGATTGGGGGAGGAGTGAGCAACCCAGGGCTGTGACGTTGCTGGAACCCCCAAGTCCATCAAAAGCATTCTGCTGGGACCAGATAAGTGAATGAATACTTCCTCGACAACCCCTTTAAACTGTGAAAAAAACCCTATTTTTCTTCCTAGCTTAGCTTATCTACATTATTGGATTTTTACTCTATTGTGCAAAGAACATGCACATTAGAAGTATATTGACCAAAATTACAGATTCAGGTAGTATTGGTTGACCATCTAATGTTTATGGAGTTGCCCTGATGCCCCCCTTACGGAAAATGACAGGAGGAAGAAGAATTGGACATGTTTTATTTCTACATGCCTAATCCTTTTATTCACACTAGAAATAATCCACTGCTACAGGGGTCTGGAAATGGCTTAGCATGCACTGAATGATAAAGGTCAGGAGGAATAGCTCTTGAGTGAATGACAGCTATCTGAAGAGTATGTCTAACTATAGGAAACAAGTATCCCGTAACCATATTCTAAGACATCTCACATTTCTGCCCCTGTCTAAGAACAGTATAGGAGAGAATTATAATTGACTATAAGAAAAAACAAATTTGTTGCTCATAAAAAACAATCGCACCACAACATTTATTTGTAACAATGCTCATTTCATGGGCATTATGTGTAACTTTTTAGGTATGAGCAGAGGCCATGGTAAAATAGGTGTTTAGTATTATTTTACTATGACATAGGCAGGAGATGCTTCACGTTGAGTAATTTGTGCAATTTTGGGGTATTCAGCTTAACAGCATTACATTTTTATTTCCTATCTGTGGCCCAGACAGGTGAATAAGCAGTGCCATTTTGGTGAACTACATTCATAACCTTCCACTGCACTTCTAAATTAATTTTGGTGCTCCATTCTGATGGAAAGCTAGTCAAAGGTGTCTGAGCTTATCTACTCCTTTACATTGTTTAAGAGTATGTATGGTAGGATACATGTACAAATATCTAGGATTCAGTACTGTGAAAAAGACTGTTTTATGCAGATGTAAAATAGCAAACTGATGGACCAACTGGGTTTCTGAGAATCATGTCAACAAGTCATCACCGGCCATATGTTGTAAAATCCTAACATTATAACATGACAGCTTGGAAGGAAATGTGCACTCTGTCTTGAGAGCAACACAAAAATCTGTTACAAACAATGTCTTTCTTTTTGAGGCATACCAGCACTTTAATTTTCCCATATGATCTGACTGTCTACATGGGGCAATACTGTACAGCTGTGGAGGCAACTGTACCACATACAGAGAGTCCCATGTGCAATTTCATAACTTCATGATCAATGGGGGTCTGACCACTGAGACCCTCCAAATTCTGAGAATTTGTTTCTTTCCATCCTCATGGAGCAACAGGCTGAGAATTCACCTCTGCTCAGCCTGCCACTCCATCAGCACAGGAAAACTGGACTCTCATTCTCGGGATCGTGGTGGTCTCAGCATTCAGACCCCCACATGAAGTTATTCTCCTATCTATAGAGGATAACTTTAAAACTTGGCACAACTCCTTTATTCAATGATTAAGGAAAAAAAAACAAATGATGTAAAATAGATTCCAAAAACTTCAGTCACAATGATTACTCTCAGGGCTCAATGTTTTTGTTGGCCTTTGGATGACAAGTCTTCCTTGGACTCTTTGCAATGCAACTTAAGCAGGGGCAGTGTGTTCCTCCAAAAGTCCTCAGCAACAACAAATTCTGTTGGAGCCATTGTTGATCTTCCATTGCTTCCGACCCTTGCATTGCAAAGGTTGAAAATCGTGGATGAGAACTGCAGCTATAATTAACATGAAGATGAGATCTGTAAAAATATTATCCACAGTGCTTCTACTATGCAGAATAAAAAGTATATTGACCCTCTGATGCTCCCTCAGAGTTTAATAGCCTCCTTTTGCCCCATACAAAATTCTAATCCCCCTTATGCCCCACATAAATTAATGGTCCCCTTTTGCTATCGCACAGTGATTCTATTATCCTCACACGCATAATAATAGCCCCCTTTTTACCTCCACACAGTTGAATGGCCTTCTTTTGCGGTCACACAGATTTATAATCCCCGTACGCTCCCATGCATTATAATGACTGGTTTAACCCATACATATTATAATGCCTTCTTTTTCCCCATACAGTTTAATTTCCCCATATGTCCACACAAAGTATAATGGCCCATTTTACCCCCACAAAGTATAATGGGTACATTTTTATTCTGCACAATATAATTACTCCATTTGTCCACCATCTCTTTTGGTGGTGACCCCAGGGAATGAACGATATTAACATTGCTCACTGCTGTTAGGGAGCCTTCACATGATGTAGCGCTGCGCTGATTCTGATCGTAAAAAGACGTTCAGAATGAGCGCGTAAAAAGCAGCTCCCATTGACTTGAATGGGAGCCGGCATACGTGCACTCCCCATTGAAATCAATGGGAGGCTTTTTTTTCCCTATGCTTTCAATGTATTACGCACATATCACATTGAAAGCATAGGGAAAAAAGCCTTCCATTGATTTCAATGGGGAGCGCACGTATGCCACCTTCCATTCAAGTCAATGGGAGCTGCTTTTTATGCGCTCATTCTGAACGTCTTTTTACGATCAGAATGAGTGCAGCGTTACATCGTGTGAAGGCTCCCTTAGTTTCATTCATTGACCCCCTTCCATTCTCTCTGCTCCAGTGTTGGAATACATAACCCTGTGAGAGCCAGAGCAAGGAAGGCTGGGAAGTCTGGGGAGCTAAGAGAAGGAGCAATGATGAAAGCTATATTCATTGCTCATTCCCCAGCTGTTACTAATGCAATGAGCATTTCCATGTGTATTGTATCTCACTGCAGACCCTTAGTGCATCCCCCCCCCTCTCCCAGGCACTGTTGGTCTCAGCACTTTTTTACTCCCATCACAATATGTGACATACAGTGTGTGTCATCTGAAGACTACTGCACTCAGCTAATCGTAGTCCTCCAAGATACAGCCATGCTCAGGAACTTTGCAAGTTGCAATATCATTATATACCTCTAGTATTAAATCATTGGCTTCTCCAGATTCTGGAGTATACCTACTAACTAGAGATGAGCGAGTAGTACTCGATTGAGTAGGTATTCGATCGAATACTACGGTATTCGAAATACTCATACTCGATCGAGTACCACTCGCTGTTCGAATGTAAAAGTTCGATGCAGAACCAGCATTGATTGTCCGAATGCTATACAGTCGGCCAATCAATGCTGGTTCTTCTCCTACCTTTAGAAGTGTTCTCCGTGCAGCTTCCCTGCGGCGTCTTTCGGCTCTTCATTCACTCTGCCAGGCATCGGGCCTGGGCAGAGCCGACTGCGCATGTCTGCTTGTAGTGAATGAAGAGCCGGAAGACGCCGCGGGGACGCTGCAAGGAGAAGACTGCACGGAGGATCCAGCCCGACCCTCACTCGTGGACTTGGTAAGTAAAATTTGATTGAACGTTGCCTACCCCTGAAACGAGCATTTCCCCCCCATAGACTATAATAGGGTTCGATATTCGATTCGAGTAGTCGAATATTGAGGGGCTACCTGAAACGAATATCGAACCTCGAACATGTTACTGTTCGCTCATTTCTACTACTAACTTTTTACCTAAAGCAATTTAAGGATGCATTTAAATTAGCAGTTAAATATTCTGAATGTTTATTAATATTCGAACTTGCTAGCTAAGAATCATCTGTTTATGGACTTATTCCTCTTAATAGGATGGGTGTTTAGATACTGCTATGCATTTCTGCAGGGTAAAGGCTTTTATTTTTGTTTAAATTTACACCTTTCAACAAGTCTTTAACAAACCACCTGCAAACAAACCCCAGGGGAGAAGAAGATATCTTCAGGAGCCCATCAGGAATAACCTCTGTCAGATTCAGACACAGAAAAATGACATTTTTTCTCCATCTTTTCATGTCTGACAAGGCTGAATGGGAGATCTCTTTGATTACTCATGTCCTCCGGGCTTTGTTTCATACTTTCTTTAAGAAAAACACCACCTGTTCAGAGAGAGCTAAGAGATAGCATTTACATTGTGTAAAATGAATTATAGCCATCCCAAACCTGGTCAAAGTATGTCTAAGGGGCACTCATTTAGGGTCTAGCTGGAATATGTGACTTGTGATGGGTATAAATGTCAAATTCTCTACATAAGCATTAATCATGGCTAGATATGGAAAGTTTTGTCAGAAGTACAGCGGACAAATTGAATTTTTTTTTTTTTTTAAAGAAAGCTATAGGGGACATTTCCATAAAAGTGAGTTTAGTTTTGCTGATGCATCAAGGACATCACATCAATAGTAGACTATGGCTCCATGAATAAAAAAAAGAAAGATTACTTTGTTTATCATTACAAGCAATGTAAACTCTTTTTTTTTTTTGCTAAACTGCAAGTGTCCCATTCATCCTAGGATATCTCAAACCAAGTTGAAGGTATATTTGTACATTATGCAGTTTACTACTTTTTCCAAGACACATTATAAAATGAGTAATCCCACAACATGTTGGGCTTGGACTACTTTTTCAAATTACTTGAAAAAGGCTATGGATAGGCTTGGACAGTGGCATAACTACCGGGGTAGCATTGGTAGCGGCTGCCACAGGGCCCAGTACATTTTTTTTAAATAGCCGTTACCCTCTGGAGTAACCCCAGCAGGTAACGGGCCCTGTTTACTTACCAATCCTCGCTCCTGCTCACGGCTGCCTGCGCTTCTTCTGCAGAGGCGGCTGTTTGCAGGAGCCGGGATCAGTAAGTAAGGCACCACGGGCCTCCAAACTCCACAAACACTGTTCTCATTATACTCTGGGGTCTTTTCAGATCCCACAGTATAATGATCAGAGGCTCAGAGGAGGTGAGCAAACATAAAAAAAACTGTGTTGCTTACCTCTCCTGTGCTCTGGCAAGCTTCGGGCCTAATTGGTGACGTTCCAGATGTCACATGGGCCAGGCCTGAGTCAGTATACAGTATGCAGTTTTATGTTGCCTGTACCAACTTTGAAGATGGCTGAAATCAGCGGGTAGTGCACCAGAAAAAACCTCAGAGTATAATAATTGTTCATGGGTGGTCCACAAATAGGGCATAATAGTATATTCAGGGGCCACAATGGGGCATAATACTGTGTGCAGGGGCCACTATGGGCATAATACTGTGTTCAGGGGCCCTTATGGTGCATGATAGTGTGTGCAGGGGCTACTATGGGGCATAATAGTGTGTGCAGGAATGCAGTCTGTGCAGAGAGGGGAGAGGGCGGTTTGGTATTTTTTGTGGGGGACATGTCAAATGTTCACCTTGGGGCCCAGCCATTCCTAGTTATGCTTCTGGGCTTGGATATAGAAACAATACCAGTGTGCAGGAATATTTATGGTACAAAATGTATGCCTGTGATGAGAAGTATAAATTATCTGTATAGTTTTATAGCACATGCACCACCAGTCTTATAGTATATTGTATATGTATGTATATAAGTCCCATTTATCTTAATACTAGGTTTTGCTACTTTACTTCTATTGTTTACTACATACAATACTATTACATCCCATAGTTCTTATGTTACATGAAATTCAAGCTTACTAGTTGAACAGTTTATATAGTCTGAAACCCTCACAAACCTCAAAAATTAGGTGGATCTCGATCTTGACCTGGTTCTTGTTTCAAAATCATATAGTTCACACTTTCTTGGCTCTCCATAACCCCTAGCCATCTCATGTGTCGACACAATAATAGCCCACAGCTAAATTGGTACCAGGACATGTTCATTCTTGAAATCAGTATTCTTTTTAGACTTAAAGAGCACCAGGCAGACTCATCTCACTTCATAAACAAGATTTCAAGAAAGACCAGGGTTCAGCCTTGGCAGTGATAAATGTAGCCTTTCTGATGGACACTGTTATATCAGAATCTGCCATTCCAGATGGTCACCATTCACCACCTATCAGAACTTTGTATTACTATCACACAGCTTTTAACTAACCCAATAAGCTCCTATTGTGAGATAAGGACTCTGTGAGCGAGTATTCATATTACCAGTTCAAATTAATCATCATCCATTTAGTTCAATAGACGTGTCAGTCATTCAAAAGTGAAGCTAGATAATGGTTATGCTATAAGTAATAGGTTGCCCTATAATGTATAATCTCTGTCAGCTCAGCAAGCACTTACGATGATAGAGATAATGGAGTTTCTACAAGAGGTACCCACTTGAAATAACTAGTATATCTATTAAAACTTCTCAAGAAGACTTTATCTAGACCAAATTTCTTCCGATATTAGTCCTATCATATACTATGCATACTGACAGAGAAACAAGCTTTTTAAAATACATTTTTCCATGCAATTATTGATGGTGGTCTCAAAGAGGTTCCACTGCATTTGTTTCTTTTTCATTGACTATTTCGCACTTGGATCCTCTCTTAAACACCATCCATTTAAAACTTCAAGGCTATATCAACAGAATATGCCATAAATACCTAATAGATGCGGGTTCCACCATTGAGACTCTCACTTACCTTGAGAATGTGGGTCCTTGATCCCATTTTATGGTCAAAGTAAAGAGAAAATGTAGCATTGCAGCTTGTGAAAATCCAAAAGCAATGGCTTTATACAATGCTGCAGTACTCACACTTGGTTCTACAGTTTGTACAGTGAGTGAACAGCGCATTTAGGGGTGTTTCTTCTCCAGGGGCTTCACTCTCTGCTCTAGGTAATAACCCCTAACTACTAATAACCTCTACATAAGTGACATGTCCCATTTTATCACACTTTTTCTTCAATAAGGGGTGGTTAGTTAGATTTGAAAGTAAATTCCAGGCAGGAAAAGAAACACCTTTAAAGCCATTTTAGCTACTTTGCATAAGAACAGAACACCAATTTTTTTATGAAAATAGAGCTGCAATGCATAATAAGAAAGATATCTTTGAAAAGCCGCCCTACAAAGTACTGTCCTTAGCTTGATACCAATATTCCTGCTGACAGACTCCCTTTAATGGGGTCCTTCCTACGGACACTGGCTCTCACTGACCTCAATCAAGTCCCTTCTGGTTGTAGGTCCTTTTGAAACAGACAATCTGCCTCCAACTGGTCCATAGTCTCCCTGCTTTGTGCAAGACATGAATAACTTTTGCAGGGAGCTCTCTTGCTGAAGTTGGGTCTTGTTTTTGGTTGATTCTCCAGTTCCCTCTAGGTTCACACCCTCACTATATACAGTGGCTGATATAAGTATTGGAACCTTCAGGATTTGAAGAGTGTCTGTGTGGAAGAATAGGCCAAAAATCAAAGTTCAGAAATGCATGCGACTACTTTCTCCATAGAGGAGGCATCTTAAAGTTGTCATCACAAACAAAGGCTTTAGTGGGAAGTATGAAATAAATTTCAGTAAGCGTGTTTAATACTGTTTTTCTGTGTCACTTCTCATTATTACTAGAGATGAGCGAACAGTGAAATATTCGAGATTTGATATTCGTTTTGATTAGAGCCTCAATATTCGACTACTCGATCGAATATCGAATCCCATTATAGTCTATGGGAAAAAATGCTCGTTTCAGGGGAATCCACTGTTCGACTAAAGGAGAGTCACCAAGTCCACGAGTAGCAAGAAGAGAGTGTTTAAGAGGAAGGCTGTACAGTTAAAGCACACGGACCTCATTATAGTCTATGGGGTCTGTGCGCTTTAACTGCACAGCGCTTGCAGTTGCTCTGATAAAATGTCAGCTCCCTCATAACAGCAAGCTGCCAGCTCTCCCGACTGGCAAAGATGAGCCTGCGGCGAATCAACACTGGTTCTGCAGTATGCTCGTCCTTGCTAGTCAGGAGAGCTGGCAGCTTGCTGTTACAAGGGAGCTGAATTTTTCTCATAGGAATGAATTGACCAGCTTTGATCTGCTAGTGTACAGCATTGGGCCAATCAACGCTGGTTCTGCCGGAGGCTCGTGTGTGAGGAGGCGGAGTCAAAACTCAGACCACAATGGAGACTGCTGTGGTCCGATCTTAGACTCCGCTTCCTCACAGACGAGCCTCTGGCAGAACCAGCGTTGATTGGCCGAATGCTGTACGCTGGCCAATCAAGGCTGGTCAATTCATTCCTTTGAGAAAATGTCAGTTCCCTCGTAACAGCAAGCTGCCAGCTCTCCCGACTAGTAAGGACGAACCTGCTGCAGAACCAGCGTTGATTTGCCGAATGCTATACATATAGCATTCGGTCAATCAACGCTGGTTCTGAATCGAATATTTACTGTGAATAGCTAGTATTATTCGATCAAGTAGAAATATTTCGAATACCGTAGTATTCGATTGAATACCTACTTGCTCGAATACTACTCCGTCATCTCTAATCATTACACGTAACCTAATTTATGAACATCTATAGTTTGATTTATTTGCCTGCGTGGATTGTATGGCTTCTTACTGACATCTGATGATATGTCAATAGCACCTTTACAGATATATTTACTTAGGAAATTGGTGACTTATTCAATGCTTATTTCCCCCACTGTATATATATACTCACTGAAAAAAATAAAGTAGCATACCCATATAAAAATGTCAAATTTCAGCAAAATTTGGCATTCAGATATGTAAAAGATTATAGATTTGGTCTGACTGGACACTGGGTCTTGCTACCAGAGGGTGTAAAAGTGCTTCTTCACTGCCTTAAAAACAGATTTTCAGAAGCTACTTTTGGGTAGTATACCTCTTGGTTAGAAATGATTGATGCTAGGCATGCTTCTATGATGCACTCAATGACATTTTGCTCAGTTGACAGACTTCGAGAGGTGGTGCATCCCCCGGACTACGAGAAGATAGTCATTTCAACAAATTGCCTGCCATCTATGCCAGTCTGACCTAGCTGTTAGAAGGTGGTGGGGGGAGTGATTACTGGAAGGCATGCAGACTCTAGATGGTCTATAAAGACCACCAGTAGAGACAATTGTTTGATCAGCCAACCAGCAACCACAATTTCTTTGGCCATCCAGACATAGGTGGCACCTTTATTACCCACCTATCTCTGCCCAGGCAAATCCAAATGCTTAGCAGAAGGTGTCACAGCACCGATTAAGTGTCCTGACCTTGACAGTCAGCCACCATTGCCTTCGTTTGCAGTAGCATCCAGAACAAGAAACCTATAAAATATACTACAATGTTTCATATATTGACCTGTACTATTTATTTATGAAAAGTTATTTATTACTGGAGGTACGCCTTAAATCCATAAATGGCTCCTTTAGTTATTCTTCCAATCATGGCATTGCCTTTTTTCTCCATAAAAAACCTAAAAATCATCCTCATCTGTATACTGCATTGTTTCTCATTTTCTTTCCTTGTAGATTCTCGAGTTACGTGAACTGTAGGGTGAAATTGTCAAATATATAAAATTTTGAAAAAGGACATTACAATATATTAGAAGGAAAAATATACTTGATAAACTCTCTTTTGTTTTTCAGATATAAGTGGATCAATAATATGTCCTGATGTAGTCAAAGAAGAACATGATCCACATTTTCCACACGGACCACGTCTTCGTTATTTACGCCTGGATGGAAATGAAATTAAACCACCAATACCATTAGATGTTATTATTTGCTTTAGACTTCTCCAGGCAATAGTTATTTAAGTTTCTACAACTGTATGAAACTAATTCAAGTTGGCAAGATTAATATAGATCATTTTAAGTTCATAATCATCTCTCATGGAATTTCTGAATTTATGGGGTGGGGGTTCACATTTTTTTTTATTATTGCTTCTGTTTGCAGCATATTCATAGTTTGCACATCTAAACCAGCAGAATTATCAACCTTCCTGGGTCCAAATGTTCCAGGTATTTCTAAAAAGTGTGAGCTTTGTAATTTTATACTATAGACAGTGGGGTTCCAAGAGTATAGGCCATATTGTGTTATTGTGTACTATTGAACATTATATTAGATATAACAATGGTAGTCTTGGTATGTCTACAAATAAATATTAGTGATTTTAAATGTATTAAAACTATGTTTACAATATTCATGCATTAAAAACATGAATTAAATACTGGTGTTAGTAGCAAGGCTAAATAGATCTGACCGACTAGGTGTTTTACCATGCTGTATTATACATGGAAAGTATGCACCACAGTAATTTAATAGAATAATAATCATGTATTTCTGCTCTCTGTTTTGTTTGTGAAAATGGTGACAATTCTAATGTAAGTCTTAAAAACATTAAAGTTAACAAAATAAACATTGTATATTTAAATGAATTTTAAACATTGTAATACAAAAGGCAGTCTGCACAAAATGAAATTATATATAGATACAGTGGCCTATCAAAGAATTTACCACATATACAGTACAATACTGCATGGGTAACATATAAGGGTCATGAAAGTCCACCACTAAAAAGCAGAACAAGATTTTAGAAAGTGCCTAGTATAATTACGCAAAATAAAGAAATTTTACTCATTTGAGAGTGTCCAAAAAGAGTATAGATGAATGTGAAAAAAAAGGATAGTGAAGCTAAGAAAGACGGGGGGCTTAATTTGAGGGGGTGCAGAGGGTGGAGTTGCACCAGGGCTCAGAAGCCTTATGGGGCTCATAAGCACTGGCATCAGTATTGAGGTTGCAGCTTCCATCAGCCCATAAGCCAAGGAGACCCACAGATTACTCTAACCACACTAAGGTTGATTAAACTCCTTAGCACCTGTAACCATCACTATCAAGAATTCGCTATAGGGACGAGGTAGGGGGCCACGGACAAAAGATTGCACCCGGGCCCACAAGACTTTAGTTACGCCACTGAGAAAGACCATATTAAGAAGTTGGTAGAGTTCTGAACCTATACTAGGGGAAAAGGGGTTGATCCAATATAGAAAGGCGTAATACCCTGTAGAGTTTTAATGTTTTTATAGTCAATGTTTCCCAGCTTTGCTTTGCCTGATTACCACGCATGTACGTAACCACAGTGTCTTACTCTGAGCATCATGCTTTCCCCAACATGAATGTTCACAATTAGCTTACACCTAGGATCATTCTCTGATTCCCCTGTCCAGTTGTTTCACTTACCAACTTCCACCAACCTTAATAACAACACCTCCCTACCCCATTGCTCTTCTATCTCCCTGGTGAAGTCCACAACTGGTTTACAAAACTTTTGTTTATGACATCACCTCAGTCCCCATAGTCTTAGGGAGGTGGGGGCACTGCAGGGTGTTTGGTGAAAAGCTGACATCGGAAGGTGATGTAAACTTGTTCACAATGGAATGTGGGAGAGATATAAGAAATAAGCTCTACATATTGACAATTATTGTGTCCCTGCTTCTGCAAGACAAAATATGACAGCTATGATGCTTTGATAAAGTCAAAAGATTTAATCCTACCTTTAGTCTCCGTGGTACTACATGCCCCAACATATCATACCAATCGTATAAAGTTCCAGGTATTACTTATGAAGCATTGTGACTGTGATAATTGGCATTGGTTGCTGCAAGATTCGAGTTATTTCCAGGGGCTGTCTGTGGGCAAGACTTAAACATCCCTAATTTACCAATGTAAATGTAGTTAAGTATGAGCCTGGGGTGATATATGCAACTGGTATGGCCAGCATGAACGTGGGCATCTACTGGCAGAAAAGTGCAGGATGCAAAGAGATTTCTAGGTATAGACTGTACAGGACGTAGGAAAGACGCAAGCATGACGTGCCACATGATTTACCCAGCATACCAGTTATTATAGAAGGGCATCATGATGTTGGTGTGCCCCATGTGACTGCTGAGGTCCAAACATAGGCCTTAGCAATGATGTCACCTGGTAAATTACATCCTTATTTGGTCCTCACACAGTATATGGCCCCCACACAATACAATGTCCATTTTTATAATGAAACACAAAACATTGTTCCCTTTTAAGGTCCCCACACAGTACATTGTCCTTTTTAAAGGCACCCATATTAAACCATTATCTGTGGGATTATTCCGACAGGTAATGGCTAATATCCACTTACCCATTTTCATTTCTGGTCAGGGCCACCTCCATTTCGGCCCCCTTGAGGCTGAAGCAGGGCAGGCCTCGACATGAGTGAGGATGGGTTAGTAAAATATCACCTGCAACCTGTTGTAATAATCCAATAGGTAACAGACAATTTTTCAAAAGCAGGTCGTAATAAAACACATCCCTACAGGGGCCCCACAAAACTGGGATGCATTATGGCCAAATCTGCCCCGTATGTAAAAAAAACTTTCACAGGCGGCACATAACTGAACTTCATAGACAGGTAAGTCATGGATTTTTTGGCTATAAAATAAGGTTGGGATCCATTAGTCTTTTTCTCACTTCAGTAACCAGATGCATTCAAAAAATTTTCTACAAAAATTAATGCAGAGAAAGGAGAAAGGATCTCTGTAAGCTCAAACATATCAGTTTTAAGCTGGTTTCACACGACCATATATGAACCAGTTGCCATAAACGAATGGATGGGCGTCGCGGGCGAAATACAAATGTCACCCCGTGTTTCCTTGGCCCCTTTCATTTAATGAATAGGAGCCATGGAAGCAGGGCCACAAAATCGGAATAAGCAATAGGACCTGTTCCATATTTTGAGACTATCCAGGAAAAGATAGCACACTAACCTAGGATTCACTAGTTTGCAAGGGGGCTTAGGCTAAGGCCGCACGTTGCGAAAAATCAGCTTTTTTTTGTTGCAGACTTTGCTATGCCTAGTAGTGGCTACAGAAGGAATGGGAAATATCTAGGAAACAGTTATACTTCTCCCTTTGGCTCTATTCACTCCTGGCTTTGGCCTAAATAACCACAGCAAAATCTGCAAGAAAAAAAAGCAAAGTTTCCACACTAAGGAACCTCAGCCAGAGTCTTTCTTTCAGCTATTAATTTCTAGGCTGGACACTACAAAATAGGCTTGGCAAATGATGCTACCATTATATTGGGTCAATGTTGGGCACTTAGATGCCTCCTCCTCGTATAACCCAGTGCCAGCATGTGTTTTATGAGGAATCAGTAAATTAGACTAATCTGATCACCTTTTATGAAGTCAGTTCTACACTGGGCCTTGGTAATGCTGTAGATGCAGTATTTCTGGGCTTTACAAAGGCATTTGATACCGTACAACAAAAAAGGTTGGTATGTAAAATGACGATACTTGGACTAGGGGAAAATATTTGTAACTGGTTAATAACTATCTCACAAATAGGAAACTGAGTGGTTAGTGTTAAATACTCTGATTGGGTCACAGGCACCAGTTTGGTTTCGCAGTTTACAGTACTCGACCCTCTTCTGGCACAGGTTTATACTGTAGAATCTCAATATTTCCAGATGATAATAAGCTCTGTAAAGTAATCAACACAAAGAAGGCTAGTGTAATATTACAGAGGGATTTAGGCAAACTAGAAGCTTAGACAGAGAAATGGCTGATGAGAATGGAAATAAGTATCACAATTATGTATTAAATAGTTAAACAATGTGTAGGAATAGAGCTGAAAAAGACTTAGGGTTATTAGTGGGCAGCAAGCTTAATGTTAGTAACCAGTGTCAGGTAGCTGCCGCCAAAGCAAATAATATCATGGGCTGCATTAGGAGAGGGATAGATGCACACAAGTATATCATTTTGCCTCTCTTTATTGTATTTCTTTATTTAATTTACTTTTATAGTACCTAATACCAAAGGTGTAGGCGCCTATAACAGATCTCTGAGCTCTAGACATGGTCACGTACGTTAATAAAAAAAATCAACAACATCCAACAAGAAAAAAAAAAACAATCTCCAAGCAGTATCAGTCCCCTTCCCTCCATGGTTCCTACTTATAAACTCACTTTTTTTTCTGTTACTCAGTCCCAGCTCCATTCTTCTTCTCACCCTACTACTTGCACAAGTGAGCCTATCCCATGACACCTTCCAGTAGCGTAACTAGGAATGGTGGTGCCCCTTGGCAAACTTTTGACATGGCCCCCCCTCCCCCAACCGACGCCGAAGACCTCGACCGACCCCCTCCTCCAGACTCTATTATGTCCCTTAGTAAGCCCTGCACACAGTATTATGCCCATTAGTGGCCCCTGCACACAGTATTATGTCCCTTAGTGGCCCCTGTACACAGTATTATCCCCAATATTGTCCCCTGCACACACAGTATTATCCCCAATAGTGTCCCCTGCACACAGTATTAACCCCAATAGTGTACCCTGCACACAGTATTAACCCCAATAGTGTTCCCAGAGCACAGTATTAACCCCAATAGTGTCCCCTGCACACAGTATTAACCCCAATAGTGTCCTCAGTGCACAGTATTAACCCCAATAGTCGCCCCTGCACACAGTATTATGTCCCACTGTGGACATCCATAAACAATTGTTATACTCTGGGGTCTTTTCAGACCCCAGAGTATAATAATCGGAGACCCGGGGGAATAAAAACATTAAAAAAACAGAAACAGTTGCTTACCTGTCCCCCGGCTCCTAGGCTGTCGGCCGCCGCTCTTGCCCTGCTTTAATGACGTCGGACGTTATATGACCCGGGAAGCAGACCCGGGTCATGTGACGTCAGAGACGTCAGACACGAATGACGGAGGCCTGGCAGGATCGTGGACAGGTAAGTAACATGTTTGTTATGTTCCCTTACCTCTCCCGATCTGCTGATCATTATACTCGGGGGTCTGCAAAGACCCCCGAGTATAATGATAGTATTTGTGGGGCCCGTGGTGTCACTTGCCGATCCCGGCCCAGCTAGGATCGGCAAGTGAATAGGGCCCGTAACGGACTATTTTAAAAAAAAAAAACGCAGCGGTAGTGGCTGTCACCGGGCCCCCTAATGGCCCGGGCCCTGTGGCAGCCGCCTCCGCTGCCTCTATGGTAGTTACGCCACTGACACCTTCTTTGGTCTCCTCTGATGTGACAACTCACCTTACTAAAATATTTTACCTCTCTCTCTCCTGGAATCTTTCCCTCCTACTTCAAACATGTTGTTATAACTCCACTATTGAAAAAAAAAACCTTCCTTGACCCATGCTGTACTGTGAACTATCAACCCATCTCTAACCTACCTTTCATCTCTAAACTCCTGGAATGCTTGGTCTATTCCCACCTAATCCGCTATCTCTCTGATAACTCTCTTCTGGACCCCTTACAATTGGGTTTTCGTGCACTACACTCTACAGAAACAATCCTTACAAAGTCTCCAATGATCTCCTGATGGCTACATCTAAAGGGAACTATTCACTACTTACGCTGGGTTCACACCAGCGTTCGGCACTCCATTCTCAGGTTTCCGTCTTCTGCATGGAGAAGACGGAAACCTGTTATGTCGAGTCCGACTGTGAGCGCCGGTGAGCATTTTATGCTCTCCGTGGCTAAACTGATTTTTTTAAACCGGACACAGAGTACTGCATGTCCAATTCTGTGTCCGGTTTATAAAAAACGGTTTCACCGCGGAGAGCATAAAACGCTCACCGGCGCACATGGCCGGACACTTTTCAAACCCATTCAAATGTGGGCAGGAAATGGAAACCTGCAGAACGGACTCCCAGGCGCAGATGTGAACGAGCCCTGATGATTCTGGATTTCTCAGCAGCGTTTGACACCACTGACCACCAACTCTTCCTCACTATCCATCATTCTATTGGTCTCAAGTACACTGCACTCTCTTAGTCTTCTTTCGATCATTCTGACCGTTTATTTAGTGTATCTTTCCAGTGGTATTTATTCTTCTCTTCCCCTTGCTGTTAGGGTTCCTCTGGGCTTGGTCCTAGGCCCTCTCCTCTTCTCTATACACAGCCCCTACTAGACAAACCATCAACAGATTTGTCTTTAAGTACCATCTTTCTGTTTATTACAACCAGTGGTGAACCTAGCTTCTCTGCTGCCTGAGGCGAACGATCGAAAGACCCCCCCCGGATTGAGTCATTAACGATGAATAAAAAGGAGTAATACTCACAGGAGACGTCTCTGCACATTTCCCATCTCTTCCCTTTGGACTGCCATGACCACTTCTTTCAGCTGTGACTTGACTCTTTAAAGTTTGAAACACAGACATCTTTGACTCCTCACTTCTCCACGCACCCAACCCCTATATATATATATCCCACAGCGGCCTCTGCAGCCTATATTATGCCCCACAGTGGTACAATAGGCTGTGGGGCATAATAGAGGTTACAGCGGCCACAGTGGACCCTTCAAGCTCTATTATTATACTCAGGGTTTTCAGACCCCCCCTCCCCCCCCCCCCCCCCGAGTATAATAATCAGAGCCCCAGGGGAGATGAGAGAACATAATAAACACTGTTACTCACCTCTCTGGGATCCGATGTTAAAGAGGACCTTTCATGGGTTTGGGAAAAGGCAGTTCTATATACTGCTGGAAAGCTGACAGTGCGCTGAATTCAGCGCACTTTCGACTTTCCTGATCTGTGCCCCGGGTGAAGAGCTATTGGTGCCGGTACTGTAGCTCTTCACAGTCAGAAGGGCGTTCCTGACAGTCTGTCAGGAACGTCCTTCTTCCTAGCAGCGCCTATAGCGCTGTACAGTGTGAGCAGGGAGGAACGCCTCCCCGCTCACACAGTACAGAGCTGTGTCAACTCTGCTACATCTGAGATCGGACCACAGACATAGACAAGACTTATCCTCTGACTCTGGGCGTCTCCCTTTGGTTACTGGAGAGAATTACAGAGGATCTATCAGTCATTTGATGTATTTTGTACACCATATCTCTAATTGTCCCCAAGAGGAGGTATCTGGCATGTATGACCACCCGTCAGGGGCGCTCTTTCCAGACCAAGCGGACAAGCCCAAGTCTGATGCCGGGAAGAGTTGGTCTTTATATTAGACATAACAAAAGAGTTGGTCTTTACATTAGACATAACAAAAGAGTAATACATAGAACTATCCAATCCAATATACCATTAAGTATCACAATGATATTCTATGGTTCTTTGCCAAATAATATGAGCTGGAAGTACTGTACAAAAAGACTGACTACAGCATACCGCAAGACCCGGCTCTAGATTTAGAAGACCGTGAAACACAGAGATATTGTAAGAAGCAAAGGTTTTTACCTCACCGGTGATTATCTGTGTGTACTTTGATCTTTAACTCTGTTATTGCCGTGTCTCAAGATATTGAGGTCTTTTGCCTTTGCCAGCCCCACGTTGGGTGCCATTTACTGTCAGGGGTGGTCTCAATGGGACCACTTAAGTATATTGGACGATAGTCAAATTTAAAGATTGACTCGAGTCAATGATGCTTCTACCCAGGTTCAGTTTGTTTCTGTGTTGAACGCATCATTGACTCGACTCATCTTTCAATATGACTATCATCCAATATACTTAAGTGGTCCCATTGAGACCACCCTCTGGAAGCATGGTAAGTGTTCTATACAAATTTGTGTAATGTAATGTACATTTACAGCGCATATTATTTAATCTGAATTTATATTATATTTCTAGTAAACATAATAAATAATCTCTCATGGTAAAGGCAAGGTCTATATTGTGATACTTGATAGTATCTTGCTCATCAAACAGTCAAAGCCACGTCACCCAGCTTTCAGGAATATAGGAAGTGAAAAAAAAAAACAGCAGGCAAATCTGCTTAGACATTGAGATGGGAAAATCCCTTTAAGACTGGCATATGACACATCAATCTTAATATATCTGCCCCATTGTCTTCCATGCCCTGAACTTCTTTTTTTTGGTACTGCACTCATATCCCTCAAACTAACTTGTTCCCTTGTTCTCTGCTCCTGATAAGACACCATCTTGGTTTTATAATTTCTCTTTCTTTATGCTCCGCTGTCAATCTTATGATGATGGGTGCTCTATTAGAATTTCTCACCTGTACTGCAATGGGGCTGTGAGCATCCTACACAGCTATGTTTCATCTGGTATTGGGTAAGTGTGGTCTTTTTTATGTGATATGTATTTTGTTAATTATGCACTTTCTTAGTAATATGACTTTTACACTGAGCAGAATGAGATCATATGACACAACTAAAAAGAAGGATCCTATGAATTTTAAAGTAGGAAGAAAATGTCTACATATGGTAAATACTAGGTGAATTTTATCTATATTTGGGTAAAAGGTACATAATGGTAGAAGAAAATTTGCTTGCCATTGCGTGATGGTTATACTGTTCTTACTATAAAACTCTTCTTTGCTCCCCCTCCAAAAGATGCTATGATTGTCCATTATCCCGTATTATGAATCTGATCTAAACCATGCGGTCCAGATCATGTGTCACCTACAGTAACATGAATTTTTTAAGGATTATTATCGGGATTTTTGTATAAAATTCTTTCTGAGTGGGACTATTATTCCCTGTTCAGACGTTGGCAAATGTAGCAGTGCAGCCTTGCAGTGCTGGAGTCCTGGGTTCAAATCCAACCAAAGACAGCATCTGCAAGGAGTTTGCATGTCCTCCCTGTGTTTACATGGGTATTCCAGTTTCCTCCCACTCTCCAAAGACATACTGATAGGGAATGTGGATTGTGAGCCCTTTAAGATAAGATAATCCTTTAATAGTCCCACAATGGGGAAATTCAGTATGGGACAGTGATTGACAATGTCTGTAAATCACTGCAGAATATGACATGGAAGCAAAATAAATTAGAATTTGAAGTAGACATCTGCCTCAGATTCTTCTTCATTTTTTGGTCCCAACTCCCACCGGCCACATTCTGCCACTGATTTGGCCCAGATGAATGAGCTTAATCAGTGGCAGTCTCCAGCCACAGACAGAGCGACTGGATCATCTGTGGAATCCTCAGAAAGATTGAGCAGTTTGCTTAGTTTTTTAATGTCATAATGCAATTTCTGCTTCCAATTGAAAACAATGGGAGGCAGAATCGGTCGCTGATTTTTAAGGTAGAATCATTGGCAGATTCCATCATGTGAACAGAGCCTTAAGGTGCCATTCTTATCAAGTGAAATCCCTTGATGCAATGGGTGTCAGCAAAACTTTGTTTTTTTCCATGGTGGCATTTAA
This sequence comes from Leptodactylus fuscus, assembly GCF_031893055.1. Classification (NCBI taxonomy): domain Eukaryota; kingdom Metazoa; phylum Chordata; class Amphibia; order Anura; family Leptodactylidae; genus Leptodactylus; species Leptodactylus fuscus. The sequence goes on from NC_134269.1 coordinate 150,324,456, forward strand.
AGAGGACCATTCACCAGTTCTAAAAAAACTCAATAACATACCTGATGCATTCCTGATGCACAGTGTTACTGCCCACTTAGCTAATATACCCTAATTTGCATCAAAACTAAGGGCTTTGAAAGGCTGAACAGATTTGGATAAACAAAACACCAAAATGCTCTGGATGATGACATCTATCAGATTTGTATGCCATTGGAATTTTCAGACCTTATGACATCCTCTTTAAGGAAAACCTTGCATTTACTCTATGGCTCTCTCTGCAATAACAGAGACTCTGACTCTGAATGAACTACAGTCAGGGGAGATTGGTAAAACTGGCCTGCTTATTTAGGTGAATGTCAAGAAATCTTCTAATACCTCACTTGCAATACCACTGCACAGTTACTTTTATAGAATTAGTCTTACAAGGTAATACAAACCCACATAATCCAGATGACTTTAAAATTAAGTATTTCTATTTTTATTTTTTAGCAATCTATCTGGATTTATGTGTAGAACTCTTCAAACTGAAACACTGATTGTAACCTGAAGATTCAGGATCTTGCTGATTCCATGCTGTTTGTTGCTGTAACCTAATGACATCAATACAAAGTTCCAAAGCAAGGTAGCCACAATGAAGGTATTCATATAACAAAATAGACTTCTTGACTTAAACTTGTGTTTTTATAAACCAATATCAATATCAATACATAGCGGACATTACATTTAGACATTTAAACCATTAATATTGCTAATTCTAACATACACAAACAGAAGGAGATCTTATGGTGTGAATTTCAAGCTGATGCTTAGCAGTCAGTGTACCACCCTCCTTCTTCAGGCTCAGATATGATTTGCAATTGGTCAGGTCACATCCCACTTGCACTGTACTCTATCTAACCTGCTGCCATTCCAAAGAACAGGAGCCAAGGTAAGTTTCCTTCTCACTGTCTCCTTATATAAATTGGTTTCATACAATATATATTTTTTTATTTAGTACATCTTAAAGCCCCCTAAAAGTTATAATAACTAATAAAATCCCAAAACCTTTAAAATATCATTTTAAACAGGACACGTGGATAAGTCAATTTCTATGACATTTGAAATGGAAACCAAGTTACGATAATATTTCTGACATTAACTTACATTTTGTTTTGTTTTTTATTTTCTGCAATTGTAAATTGATTTGGTAAATTTGATTTTGGTTAATAATTATTCAAGGAACTGTTTATTTTTTGGCAACCAATATGGAAAAAGAAATTTGGATTTAGTAATATCCTATCTATCTATCTATCTATCTATCTATCTATCTATCTACTATCTATCTATCTATCTATCTATCTATCTATCTATCTATCTATCATCTATCTATCTATCTATCTATCTATCATCTATCTAATATAGTGTTTAATCTTCTTTTTTTCCTATCTGGTTGGCTATATTTTTGCAATGTGTGCAGATTTCATACTGAAGCTGTTATTTTAGCCTTAGTTGCTTTGCAATGGAAATAGGTAATTCAAGCAGAGTTCTCAAGATGGGTGCACTGCATAGAGTATCTTTGAGAATCTGACATAAATGAGAGCTTTGTACTGCTCTCTATTCCCAGTGGAATTTCATATCCTCGTGCGTAAAGCTGCTTCATAAAAGCTTTCTTTCTTTTAACTCACTGAAATTTAGTTTGTGTGTCAGTTCACTCCAGCGCATGAATTGGTAATGTTTCTAGACTGGAGGTATTAGAAATGGTAGATGAATAGAACAAGTGTATGGGACTATGCAACACTTAGCATCTTAAAGAGAACTGTCATTCTAGTAGACACCACATGTCACATGCTTATTTACTCAAACAGGGGGAGTGTATATGTGGCAAATATGCTCTCTGTTTATCCAGAGTGGACGATCACTAAAATCTGACTAAAGAAGTAGTAAACTGCAACATAAAATATTTCAAAAAGGAATATATGTATTGCACTAATAAGGTTCTAATCTTAAGGTTATGAACTTATGACAATACATCTGTAATGCTTCAATCCAACATAATTGCAAACAATTTGATGAAAATGTTCCAAGTAACCTCTAAAAAGTATGGCAGCTCCTTAAAATATGAACAATATAGTTCTTCAATGGGCCAATTCAGCTACTGCACAAAAGTCACTTTGATACATAAATATCTTGAAAAGTTGGATACCATGTTCCATAAAGTAACCAAACTCTTTAGGATATCAGTGTCCATAGATAAATGGAATCATTGAACGTTTACAAATCATGTTTTGATAGTTCTCTACTTGTATCATACACTGTTCCATTAACCCTTAAGTACTATCATGGTATCTATCATACACCACTGTCATACACATAGCATTATGATAGACACCATGATACTACTTAAGGGTTAAACCAACCTCAACCTTTGAGCAGCAGAAATATTAGGCTAAGTGATATTATGTATCCTTAAATGTATCCATAAATGTCAGCTGCCTGGCTTGGTGATGTTGACTTGTAGACTATATGGCATTCATCCAAAATCTATGTGTACTCCCATTTATATGCAGAGAGGAAAGTCATTGAATTAATGCTACTGTGTGATGGTGGGATCCTTGCAATATTTTTGTACTCATTAGACTCGGATGAATAGCTCTCCTCATGTTATGCTACTTGGTCATGAAATGTCATAATTTAGCTTTATTTTACAATTATGCAGCTGTTATCATAATACCAGTCAGATAATTTTTTCCATATTTATGTTTCCCTTTAAAGCTTTGAAGAATGAAGACGTTTGCAAATATTTTCTTGGGACTTTTTATACTTAAAGCAGCAGTAGCTGCTCCACCAACATCTGCCATTAACTATGATACAGATACATATGAAGTCGATCTGTATAGCAATTACGACTATGATGATAACAGTAATACTGGAGAGGTATTTGCTTTTGATAATTATTTTCATTTTGCAATTGCTTGAACTTATTATACTGTAAGTGGAATTTTATATGAGAAAGTAGAGTGTGTGTATAGTATAGTATTCTAACATACAATATGGTATTATATACTGCATGTTTAAATGTCTAAGTTAATGGTTCTAAACTCAATGTGGCAAATCAGTATGTCTTTAGAGCATGGGAAGAAATCCACGCAAACACAGGGAGAACATACAAACTCCTTGCAAATGTTGTTTCTGGCAGGATTTGAGCCCGGACTCCAGTGCTGCAAGGCTGCAGTGCTAACCACAGAGCCGCCGTGTTGCCCATGCTGATACGTAGTTTTATCAGATAAATTTTAGTATAACTTGTCATTTATTTAAGTAAATTTTTATAGTGTAGGAGTGGGCAGTCCTACTCAGTGACTGACAGCTATCTCAGTACGCACACTCATACAGGGAGGGCTGTCAGTCACTCAGAAGCATCACCACTAGACTCCTAAACACAAAATGAGAAGAGGTATACTTAATCTTTTCCCACAACACTATCCTCATACTGCTTTATATCATGCTGTCTGCATATTCATCAGTGTGACTAGTTCACTTTAAATAATGAAAATCTTTCTGATTGCAGTTAACCACTAGATGGAGCTGGAGAGCTCGCTGGATACAGTTGTATAAATAAGTCAATGTACTGTATAAGCAGAATGCAAGTTTTTAATTCCCATAGTCCTGGCTGCAGGCAGACAAAATGTTATCGTTTTGTAGTGGATTTTGAGCTCTGCATCAGAAAAGGGAGCTCTAATAGGTTGTAAGACCTAAAATGATAAGAATATAAGTGAGATAATTAATGTAATATTAAAATAAGCTTATAAGAATAGAGTTTGTGGCAAAAAGATAAATAATTCATAATATATTAGTATATACTAGTATTAACATCTGGTTGGCCACATAATATGAGATAAACTATTCTACAAAATAAAGGTCAATGAGTAAATGATAACAACTATTACCTTAATATATATTTTTTAACATTCATGAGGGATACATGTAGAAAATCATGGTATGGCTAGGAGAAATCCTAAAGATATTTTATAAGACACCTGAGTCAAATAGTTTACCATAGTGAAAAGGGTTGACCAGAGACATGACAGCCAAGTCTGCAGCTTTTCCATGCATGTGCCCATAGGCTATGTCTGCTGTTATAGCTCATATCCATATCCATATGTCAAGTGCAATACCAGACATAAGCTCAGGGCAAATGTTGCCGAAATACTATTTCTTTGTTGCAGATTTCTTGAGCCAAATCCAGGAGAGGATTTAGCAGAAGGGAGAAGTATAGGAGCTTCCTTTATATTTCCCATTCCTTCTGTAGCCAGTCTTGGTTTTAGCTCAGATAAATAGATCAAATTCTGCAACTAAAAGAGCTAGTGATATGGTGCTGCTATAGAAAATATAGCAGATCAGTTTTGTTTCTGTGCCATCCCTTGAATCCTTCATTATTCTGAATTATGGTATTTATGAATGTTTATTGCTACTATTGCTTGCCAAATGATAAAAGATACATTTTCCAGCATGGCTTTTATGTCTTGTTAGTCTGCGGAGTACACAGGGGTTAGTTCTTCTGATCTGCAGCCATCATCCTTACATCAAGTCACAGGATTGTTTAGAACAAGGAGGAGGGTTAAGAAAGAAAGTGATAAGATCCCATTTTGTGTGTTTTGTGCATTGTCTATGTTTGAGTTGGTTTAGAACAATTGTTACATAGAATGGTTGAAAAAAGGCTGATGTCCATCAAGTTCAACAAAAGGGCTGTGTTTAGGAAAAATACGTATTCTATAAATTTCCAAAAGCATCAATTCTATTTAGCTGTAAAAAGGCATCAAAGCTGTTATTGAAGCTGTCAGCTGTCACTGCTATGAGTAGCTCCTGGGTAGGCTATTCCTCAGATTCACAGTTGTTACAGTGAACAAGCCTTGTCACCTTCGGGGATTACACCTGTTTTAACTTCAGGAGGGGGGGGGGGAGTTCCCTGTTGTTTTTGAAGGGATTTCCTCCCTCTTTTTTTGTATGGACCATTTATATATTTTATAAAGGTTTATTATATCTTCCCTTACACACCTTGCAGGACTATATCTTCCACCAATTTTAAGCAGAATGTAGGACAGAATCTCATACAGAGACTGAAACTCTAGTGTGAACCTAGTGTAACCCAATAGACCTGGTTGTACCTATTACATGCCTGTAAGAATCAGTGTCAAACACCTTGGAAAAGTCCAAGAACACAAAGGAGCAGATAAAAACAAAACTATAAACAAAACTCTTAGTTGCTGTATAGCAACCAATCACAATCCAGCTTTCATTTTTCAGGAGGAGAATACAAAATGGGAGCTGCTCTATGATTGGTTGCTATAGACAACTAAGACAGTTTTGCTTTTAGACAGTTTTAATAAATCAGTCCATATATCCACAGGTTATTCCCTGCCTAGGCTTCTACTTACCTCTGCATGCAATAAAATTTTTGCTTATTTGTAATCATAAATATTTCTCTATATGGTTAACTTAGGACAAGGAAAGGTTTATGAAACCTTCTTCAGGGAAACTTAGGGTCTATTCATGCGGAATAAAAAGCTAGCAGAACCCATTGAAGTCAATGGGAGGCTTTTTTTTCAGCACTGAAATTCCACACCAAATTCCTCACCATTTTCCTCCATGTGAATGGACCCTTAATCTTCCATAGCACCACATTTTATAGCCCATTCACCTCCCCTTGGCCTCTGATCATTATACTATGGGGTCTGAAGAGACCCAGAGTACTTTAATAGTTTTTGGGTGGTGAGTCAAATCCAAAATGTTTCTAATATTTGCACCAAACCCTGTTGGGGGCACTATAGGACATTATACAGTGTGGAAGGGCTACTATGGGACATTATACCCTATGAAGGGGCTGCCAAGGGACATTATACTGTGCAAACGGGCCGCTATGGGACACTATATTGTGTGGTGGGGCTGGTATGGTACATTATACTGTGTGTAGGGGCCACTGTGGGACATTATACTGTGTGTAAATGGGACATTATACCATGTGGGGACCAGGAAAGGGGGCACTATGCTGTATGGGGGCTTTGTGGCTGCTAAGCGCCCAGTCTTTGCTAGTTACACTCCTGCCACAGAGTGCATGGAATATCCTAGAAATCCCAGGCTTTCTTCAATGTATGTACATATCATATGGAAACTATAAATACCATAACTGCCTTTGTGGGTTACAAAGCCTGAGAAGTATCAATCACAGTCACAGAGGGTGTGACTATGATGTGGCCCAGAGGAGTAGGAACGACAAAATATCACCAGCACTGGCAGATTAAGTGTACCATGGGCCCGGGCTGGTCAGAAAGTGCAGCCCTCCCATTCATATAAAAGATCCCAGTGACAGAATATTATCCTATAGTGACCCCCACACACCATAATGTTTCATACTGGTCCCCCTGTAGTATAATGTCCCATAGTGCTTCCTCCATACAGTATAATGTTCCATAATAGCCCCTGTAAAGTATAATGCCCCATAGTGGCTCTTTTCTTGTGATGAATTTTTGGGATTTGCCACCTACAGACTATTATTATGCTGTGAGTTATTTTCTGACCCCAGAGTATAATAAGCAGCGAGCAAGGGAATTTCAGTAAACATAACAGTGTTACTCATCTCTCCTGGGCTCAGACGTGGGACAATCCTCTACGGGCCAGTTCTGGCCTCCTGAATAATGTCAAAGACAGATAAGGCCTGTAATTGGGCATCAGCAATCACATGGGTCACATCAGGATCTTTATGCTGAGTGATCCATGTGACTGCTGCAGCCCAGTTACAGGCTTTATCTGTCTTTGACGTTATTCAGGTGGCAAGAAGAGGCTCAAAGAAGACAAGTACCAATTTTTGAGCCCAGTGGAGGTTAGTAACACCATTTTTTATGTTCTATTATTTCCCCTGAGCCTCCACAAACTATACTCTGAGGTCTGAAGAGACCCCCGGGTATGATAGCAGATCCAGTTTGGACATGTTTGGTCCAAAGTAAACAGCCATTTGTGAGATGAATCTTGCAAGGTTCGTCCAACAAATACCCTCTTCCAAGAAGGCTCTGTGCTGCTTACTTACTTTATTCTTGACAATAAAGGCTGTGGATACTACAACTGTAGCTCTTTTGAGTCTAGGAGATACCCCTGCAACACCCGTAACCACTAGTACCAAGAATATGTTGTAGGGATGGGTAGAGGATTGAGTTTAAAGTTTGCTTCAGGGCCCTCAGGATTTTAGTTACGCTACTGTACTAAATACAAATGTATATAACCCACAGAGCAGGAGTAATGATTCATATAGGGGTATTTTACTAATGTGTTCATGCCAGATTTCTGGTGAAAAGTGATGCATTTATGGTGCATGGCTTTGTCCATTTTCTGACCTGCTCGCCACTTTTGAGAAAGGTGAGCAGAGCTCAGTAGGCACCAAGGAGGGTCTGGGCAAGGATTCCACAGCCCAACATAATTACTTTATATCATGCCAGAAAACTGATGTGAGCTATGCATGACATGTAGGCCTGTCCCAGATTGGTGCAGATTTAATTTCTGGCGCATGAGACCTCCCATGATATGCCATCCATAATATGTATATAAAATGTTTGTGTATATAAAGTGAATATGTATATATGCTTGTGATTCTGTTTTTACATAGGTAGTATTGGTGTACAGCATATAATGTGTGTATTTATATATGAGATTTGTGGCTATAAAATTCAATGTACAGCAAAAAGATAAGCAAAATGTGATTTTGAAAAATTCAGTGTTGTGCTTTTTGTGTCCTATTGGTAAATGCTATGTTATCTCTATCAATGCTTAAGATGATTTAGGAGAGTAATTTGAATTTCTCTTATATTTGTGCAGCTCAGTAAGTTCAGACAGTAGCTTATTAAACATACACTGCAATGTCACTTTTTTTTTTAAACACACATTTTGACATTAAAAATGTTCTAAACAGTAGCTTTTTGAGGGCAATAAGATGTTTGCCTGTTGTAAAGAGAAGAAAAGGCTTTTTGAAATTAGTTGCTAAAAATTATTTCTTTATGTGAGTAGATGTTGCACCAGAATGGTGTTGGTATTGGAAGAAACAATGGCATGTGTTTTGTTTTTGTTTTTTGTTTTTTTGGGGGGAGGCCTTTTTAAGTGTATTTTTTTGTTATTATTCCAACACTGTGGCACCAGCAGTATGAAATAATAGAGCATGATGGGACCAGGCCACAGGTGTTTGCCTGGATGAGTGTTGGTAGCGGTGGCATTACAGTATGGAATAGAACGTGCTGCTGGAGATGATGTATGGCTGTGTAAAGGCAGTAGGTAGCATCAGCAGTACAGAGCAGTAGAGTAAATGGAACATAACGCAGGGGGACAAATGGATGATGCTATTCATTGATATTGATCAGAGGTGTGTGAAAATCCTCATAGATACACAAAAACAATGATTTACAATGCAACCAGCAGAAATACACAACATCTCAGTCCTTTTATATAGTCCAGCCTTAAGTATAACTCCCATGTCAAATTTGGTCAGCATATGCCAATGGTCTTATTTGCTAGCCCAGGATTCCATGAGGTCATGGTCATCTGCCAGGGTAAAGGAACACTTTAGGTATGACTGCACCTACTTGTGTAACCAATGGGTGTCAGTTAATGTCTTTATGTCTAGTTAGTACCGTAAAAACATTTCTGGTTCATCATGTTCCGGATACTGTCCTCTTGCTTCTTGTAACTGTGTCACTGACAGAGAGCGCAGACTGAGTGAGGAAGAGTACTGGGATTTGGCAGAAACCTCCTAGGCAGACATGCAGCTGGCACTGGCAGCGGTTTCCCTAAAAGCAGTGGCAAACTGGGTGTACAGCATATCCTGATAATATGCCAATTTTCCTCTTTTTGGGAGTGAGAGAGAAATTCCCCTATTTTAGCTTTATAGCGAGGGTCTAAAAGCACAATGATCCAGTAAGCATCCCTTTACTTTGCGCTAGCAATACGCTTTTCATTATGTAAGTAACAAAGCATGTATCCTGTCATACTTTCAAATGTGTGTACAAACCCATGGTTGGTCTTGGCCAACATGGTCATTGTCATCATCCTTACCTAGAAGCAAATAAGGCTCCCACCAAAGGGGAGACCACCTCCACCGCCATCATGCCTTCTCCCAACATTGTGATTCTTTTAATACCCTGCCTGCTATTCTCAAACACTGTACTTACAGTGCTACCCCCACTGTTCTGTCCCACAATACTACACCTGCTTGCTTCTTCCATAAACCTCCATACTGTACATGCTCAGTGCATCTCAGGATACATACACTGCCATTATGTCTTGGGGAAGTGACTGAGCACTAAGACACTCACATGTAACTCTACTATTGAAAACAGGACAGAGAATTTACACAACCATACATAGTAACAAGTAATAATATCAATGTCATGAGAATTGGGATACATTTGAAAGTAGCACTTATCTGCACCTAGAGATCCTAGAGATGTTGTCTTATTGCTACATTTTGTACTGGTAAAGATAATGTACTGGCAAATGCACTGGTACATCTGGTTATACTTGACATAGTACAGAAGGACATACTATTGTTACATTGCTGTACACTTTGCACTCAAATGCCTTGTTATATCTACCAAACCTAATGGATTCCTCATTTCCAAGCTATAGCACTTTCTACTCCTGATAAATGAGAAGCAGATCACTCTTTCATCCACAGTAAATAACCTATTTGTTTCCAAATTACCGTAAGGTAAAATGTAATGGATTTTATCTTCCTTCTTATCTTTCCACATTCAGGGATAATTTTGGATATAGTCTGGTCCTGAGCAAAATATTCAGAAGGAGAAATCACCAAGGCATATGTTCCTATCACAAAAAATGATTTGCATACAGTCACGGGCAAACAGTTTGAGACCGGCACATTTTGGTCTTCAGAATGTTTGCTCCCGGGGGATTAACTATAGGGGCTACAGAGGTAGCCTTCACTCTGAGGGCGGGGGGGCTAAAAGTCCCTCTGTCACCTAAAATATATCACTATTCTAAATGGCAGTGGCCAAATTAATGATTTCTTACTGAATTGTTTTAAAACTTTGGTTAAACTTTGGTTAACAAATACATCAAATTTATATAAAGACTCATTATTTACAGTGTTGATCCTTATTTTTCAAGACTTCTACAATTCACCCTGGCATGCTGGATGTCATTTTTTGTGCCAAATCCTGACTGTTGACAGCCAATTCTTCTTAACCAAAGCCTGGAGATGATTACAGTTTCAGTTTTTTTTTTTCTACCCCCTTTGTGAGGAGTATCCACAGGTTCTCAGTGGGATTGAGATCTAGTGAGGTTCTAGACCCAAAATTTCAATGTTTTGTTCACTGAGGTACTTAAATATTACTTTTGTTGTGCCATCATCCTGGAAAAAGCATTGTTCATCACCTAATTGATCCTGGATCATTGGAAAAAGTTGCCTTTGGAGGATATTCAGATATCATTCTTTATTCATGGCAGTGTAAGTGAACCCACTCCTTTGGATGAAAAGTAACTCCACACATCAAAGGTCTCAGGATCCTAAAGGCCTTATTCACATGAAAGTGAGAAATGCCCATGTGATGTCACAGCCATTTTAAAAACCATGTGAATGAATGGGCATATTCACATGTCCATTTTTTTTGATGGACAATAAAATAAGGTCTTAAAATGGGTTACAGTTACTACTTAGATTGTGATCAACACATAACAAGTAGGGCAATAGCCTGCATACTGTTATAGTCCTGCTTTACTATACACAATAATTGTACCACCTTTTTTTATACCATATATCACTATATTGCACACACAAATAGATTCACAATAAAGTAAATATACACATATATGTATGTAATATGCAAGAACTTATAGACACAGATAAGGACAACCAGTTATGGTTAACAGTTTGCTTTGTATTGGTAACACATATTACAGAAAATAAAGAGTTCAGCTATGTAATTTGGCCATTTTTCCTTCTCCTGTGGCACCTGCTAAAGGGTTGGATTTATCCTTTTGCAAGCCCTGTTCCACTGGGGTGGTATGGGGTGGTGCATATCTTTTGTTTCTATTACAGCCTACATAACTCCTCTATTACCCGCCCTTCAAAGCAGTCTCCCGGTCTGAAGGGAGGTGGGCCCTGTATACACTTTATACTTCCCTAATGTGTCCTGCTTCAGTCTCCTGCCTTCTGCCAGAGTCACTGATTCAGCTGCCTGGGCTTTGGTGAGGACCACTACCGCAAATTTAGTGAAATGATTATTAGTAATCAAGACACACTGTAATAAATAATAAATAAGTAGCAAAAAGGTAGTCCATACAGACCAACTGGATTGTGCTCATCCAGATCGGCACCTCAAAAGCTTTCTGCTCCAGTCCACTCACAAGGTTACAATTTCAGAAGCTTCTGCAGGTCAGTAAGGCATCCCTCTGCAATTCTGGATGATAATAGTGCCTCCGTAGTCACGCAAAATTCTCAAACACAAAGTATGCCATCTTACGAACTGATACACCTCCCTAGTAGGCAACACCACCTCTCATGCAGGCTCCATTTCTGTCGCCAGCTGTACCTGCAGTGAAGGACCCTGTTATGCAAAACCACAGTTGTGTTGCTGCAACAGCCTCCTCCCGACACACAACAGAGCCTCCTGTGTGTGTATATGCAGCATTTGGTGATGCAGTATTTATTGTGTCACCTCAACCACATGGGAGTCCTGAGCTTACTGTATTTAGCATTCCTCATCCTCCAAGAAGTCCCTGCTTATGGGTAGCAAGGCCTGTTGCACCACTCACGCTGCCTGGCCAAAATCTGAGATTTCATCCTCTTCATGGTCCTTGTCTGTATCCCAATTAAGCACCTCTCTTGGTTTCCAGAACAGGGTGTCCTTATAGTGATTGTCTCACCCAGTCCAATAGTGCTTGTTGAGCCATGCCATCCCATGCATTTCTAGTGCTCTCACTTTAGTGATCAAGAGCTGCACCAGAGGGTTACTGTTACCCGTGTAACCTCTGTGTATGCCAATATCTGAAAACTATTCAGTCACTATTCACACCACCAGCAGTTTCAGCTTGAATGAGCTATAGTTATGAATCCATGTGTGTCTGAAGTACAAATGTCTTGTTGTCTGTGTAAGCCAATGTTGACTTGAGAGCATTTCCTTTAGTTTCCTACAGGTATGACCTGCTTCCTTCATCCAGGCCAGATTCTTCTTTTTGATATCCTCAAGCAATAAATTGTATATCTGGGCTGCAGTCTTGGCAAAATCCTTAATAAAGAGGCTATAGTAGTTCACCAGTTTCAAGAAGGAGCGGCGCTTGCTAATGTTGATATATATGGGCTATTGCTGGATGGCTTGATCCTTCATATCCATTTTTTGTACACCCTCTTTGGACACAACATGCTAAAGACACTCATGCTTTTAAGGAGGAAGTGGCACTTCTGAGGGTTCAGCTTCAGTCCATGCTCCCCAAACCAAGACAACACCCTATTCGGCCTTTCCCTGCACTCCACAGACATGGCAAAGAAGATAATGGAGTCATCTTTGTTCAGTTCTCTAAAACACAGCTCCATTAACTAACTGGAACATGGCCCACATTTGTTCAGATTTGCATCCACGGGATCTCATCAAGCCCCCTCTTTGAGATGAAGGCTGCGCTGGCACAATCTGCTTTGGCAATGGCCACCTCCCTGGATATCTCTGTGGCTGCAATGTTTCTGCCAGCACAAAAATCACTGTGAAAATTGCTGTAGATGGGTCCATTGATTCTACATGCTAAGGACCAAGATTGGAGATAACTGGGATCCTAGATGTTTAACCCCCTTCGACACCACAGCTGACAATGGAATCCCCTCTCTCATGTTATAACTTGAAGAAAACAATGCAATAATTGCTGGTTTTAGATCATCCTGCCTTCTCAAATACCCGTATGGATCTCAAAATGGTGGCATTTAAAAATACAACTTGTCTCATAAAAAACAAGCCCTTATATTATTTTTTCATTGGAAAAAAATAAACAAGCCTTTATTAAATTCTATGAGAATATGTTCCATAACTCTATAGTTTAGACAATAAAATAAAGCTTTCAAACTTTGTCGTAAAATTGCACTTCTTTTAATGGTAATCGGTGACCCTATGTTATTATTTCTCATTTATTTATTTTTTGTATTTATTTATTTCTCTAAGTCTCTAGTCAGATCATATTCTATACAGTTTCATTGATCCAAAAAACAGATGCAAAAACGGGCATATTTTTAAATACTTTATAGACATTGTCTGTCTCTGTCCCAATCTAATTTGCTTGTCGGTTTTTTGATGGGGATATGAGGAAATAAGTTCAGCCCTTCATGTCAATGATATTTCCTAATTTTTTCAGGAGGATAATATAACTTGTCACACTGCAAAAAAATTTCAACACTGGTTTCAAGAACATGACAAGAAATTCAACATGCTGGGGCCACACGGTGGCTCAGTGGTTAGCCCTGCAGCGCTGGTGTCCTGGTGTTCAAATCCCACCAAGGGAAAAAAAAACATTTGCAAGGAGTTTGTATGTTCTCCCCATGTTTGCATGGATTTCCATCCCATATTCCAAAAAAAGACATACTGATAGGGAATAATGTACATTGTGGGGCTCACAATCCACGAAAAAAAGAAAAAGAAATTCAACATGCTGATTTTACCACCAACTTCCCCAAATCTTAAAGGGAATCTATTACATAAATTGCCAGCAAGTTTGTATGAATCAATGGTGTAGTGTCCCAAATATTACTATACCATACTTGTACCCAATAAGCTCAATGTACTCTGGTTCTCACACATTGGGAGAAGTTTACAATCTCCTATGCGATATAAAATTTGTCATACAAATCCTGTGCCATACATAATTTGATGCAAATACTGTTTTCACACAGCTATCACCACTTTCCTGAAAGGAGGTCATGGATTGGGATAGAACTTTGAACAAGTCACACTTATCGTCATTATAGGGGTTGTCCAGGAATTTCAGATGTCAGGGAGGAGGGAGGGGATGAAACAAAAAAATATATGCTCATCTGTCCCCAGCATTCCTTTGTCTGCTGCAGCTCTCTGGTCCACTGCGTCATGCCTTTGCCAGTGAAAGTCCTGTCCCACATGTGACCACTGAGGCCAATCAGCAGCCTCAGCAGTCACAGCAAAGGATGTCACTAACCCTTTCCTGTGGCCATTGAGACCACTGATTGTCCTCATCAGACACATGTGGTGCAGGACTTTCATCAGCAAAGTCATGACACTCACTGGACTAGACATTATATTCTCCCAATAATGGTACCTACAATATTCCTCCTATTACCCACAGAATATCCTTCGCATGTTCTCTGATGTCCCCATACTATTATGTACATTTTCATCAAGGTGTATAAGCCACTTCAAAGTAACCTCTGTATAGTAGGTCCTTACTCTATTGGGTGCCTCTAGACTAGGCAGAGTACCACAGCAAGGGCAGCCTGCACCACACCATGTGAACAGCCATTGCTTGGGCGCTGTGCTTTTGGGCAGTTTGAGTCTGAGGGCTTAGCATGGCAGCAGGAATGTTGTTGGGCGGCTGCTGGGTTCTTCTCTTGTGGGCTCTGCATTGCTGTGGTGGCAGTTGCCATGTGATGCTATACCTAATAAAGTAGCCACTTACTACACAAAGGTAACCATGAAGTGACTATTGAGATGATACACCTTTTGCACCCCCACTTATCCCTTTAAATTATTAATATATATGTATCTAAAATTCTGAGCACACCTTTTTGTGCCATGTCCCAAGTAAGTGGGTGAAGAAACAGGAGAAGCTGGTCAGCCAAGTTGAGTGCAGTATGGATGATCGTCAAGGGATGGCGGAAGAGCCACAGGAAAGTCGTACAGTCCGGGTCCGTACACAGGAGATCACAAAGTATCCAGGGGTAGTCAGGACATTGTCAAACAAGCCGGGTCGGTACACAGGAGGTCACGAGGTAATAGAGGGCGCAGCAGAAGAGTAATCAGAAGAGCCGGGTCATACTCTGGAAGTCATGAGGTATCCGAATCACAGGTCAAGAAGAGGTGGTCAAGGAGGCAAGCAGGGTCATACACAGAGGCCATAAACAGGAACAAGGCAGGGAAAAGGCAGAAAGACATGGGTAGAAGTGCAGGTGAGCTGATTCCCAGAAGAAACTGAATAACCAGCGGTGGGCTGGAACCAGAATGAGACCTAAATAGCCTCCGGCCTGCCGCTGACCCCCCCATCCCCAGAAGCGCCGGTTCTGTTACCAGAAGGAGATCAGAATTCCCTGCAGACTATTGTGGAGTTTCTGGCCATCCTCCTCCAGGAAGGACATAGCGCTTCAAGCACAGTGGGCTGGCAGCCTCCACGCATCGCAGTGGAGGCTCCGGCCCACACTTTCACAATGTGCTTAAGAAAATAATTAAAAAAAAACATTATTCAGTAACATGGTGAAGGTGTACAATATAATGTAATGAAAAACTGATCACTTTTTAAGAGAACTACGGTGTGTTTGCATACACAGACTACTTCTGTATGTGATTTTAACAGACCAAACTACTGGAGAACAGGTGCTAAGTTAATGATACGTCTTTGACTTAGAGGTTTCTGGGTAGTGGAGGAGACAATGAGTCCCCTTTTTTCTCAGCTAGGTAGAGCTCTCCAAGCCAGAAGAGTGTGGAGAAGGAAGGAAACTGAGCCAGATTAGGCTGGACGATAACAGCTCAGAAAGTCCTGTGTTGTTCTGCAGTCTGGAGATGGGATTTATCCCTTTCACCTTTTGTAAGTGAAAGTGTGCAAGGATAGTATATGAAGACAACGTTATATGAGCCTCATAGCTATGACCCTGCCTCTAGCCTCAAGTCAGAAAAGAAAACCCTGAGAATTTACGCCCGCAGCCTTCAAATTGTATAAATTTGTAGATTCTGAAGAGATTAATACACTATTAAAGTGAAAGTCTGCCCCAGGAAAGGAGAAGGCAGACTATTAATGGGAATAAAATCAACTAGCTCAACCCTTAGTGGATGCTCAGTAAGAACTGTAACTCCAGTATCTGGAAGCTGTTATAGTTGTTGGAGTCCTCTTGTTCTATCTCAAGTAAACCATTAATATGGCTTTTAAAAATGAATATGTGCCCTGTGAGAAATACTACTACCACCATCAGACAACCTAAAGCTCCCTTCACCACAGCACCAACCTAGAAAGAGAGCTGGAGGATCTGGCTGAGAGCCTTGCCACTGTGACCACAGTAAATGCTACTGCTCACAGCTTAGGGCTCTCTCACATCTGCACCCAGGGTCTCCGTTGTACAGGTTTCCGTTTCCTGCATGAAACTGGGCAGGAAATGGAAACCTGCAGGCATTTTTCAAACTCATTCATTTGAATGGGTTTGAAAAGTGTCCGACCATGAGCGCCCATGAGCATTTTATGCTCTCCTCGGCGAAATCGTTTTTTTAACCTGACACAAAGTCGGACATGCAGGACTTTGTGTGAAAACAGTTTCGCAACGGAGAGCATAAAACGCTCACCGGCAGCGTCACTGGCCTCTCCAATGAACTACTGCAAATGGTTAAAGGTGTCCAGTCTTAGAGAAAGTTAGACATTGCCCAATTAAAATAAAGTTCTACAATTTTCTAATATAATTACCAGTGCATCTTGATAAATTAGAATATCATCAAAAAGTTATAGACTGTTACTCAGTGGTAAAAGGTGTTGCTTTCAGAGGAAAGTAAATTTAGCATTTCATTTGGAAATCAAGGTCCCAGAGTCTGGAGGAAGAGTGGAGAGGTTGCTGTACATAATCCAAGCTGCTTGAGGTCTAGTGTGAAGTTTCCACTATCAGTAAT
Organism: Leptodactylus fuscus; assembly: GCF_031893055.1. NCBI lineage: Eukaryota > Metazoa > Chordata > Amphibia > Anura > Leptodactylidae > Leptodactylus > Leptodactylus fuscus. The sequence continues at coordinate 150,341,282 of NC_134269.1, forward strand.
GGTTTGGGCAGCTATGTCACCTGCTGGTGTAGGTCCACTGTGTTTTATCAAGACCAAAGTCAGCGCAGCCGTTTACCAGGAAATTCTACAGCACTTCATGCTTCCTTCTGCTGACAAGCTTTCTGGAGATTGAAATTTCGTTTTCCAACAGGACTTGGCATCTGTCCACACTGCCAAAAGTACCAATATGGAGTTTAATAACCACAGTATCACTGGGCTTGCTTAGCCAGCAGACTCACCTGACCTTAATCTTATTGTCAAGAGGAAGATGAGAAACACCAGACCCAACAATGCAGATGAGCTGAAGGCTGCTATCATACAACCTGGGCTTCCATAACACCTCTGCAGTGTCACAGGCTGATCGCCTCCATGCAACATTGCCGCATTGATGCCTTCATTCATGCAAAAGGAGCCCTGACCAAGTCTTGAGGACATTTACTGGACATATTTTTCATTTGGCGAACATTTCGGTGTTAAATAATTCTTTTACAGTTGGTCTTCTATAATATTCTAATTTTCTGAGATAATGACTTTTGGGTTTTCCTTGGCTGTAAGCCATAATCATCAGCATTAACAGAAAGAAACATTTGAAAATGTTCACTCTGTTTGTAATGACTCAATATAATATATGGGTTTCACTTTTTAAATTGAATTACAAAAAAAAAAAAAAACCTTTCATGATATTCCAATTTTCTACAATACAGATACTGTATGTACTTCTTTTAGCCTTTCCAGACTAAACTTTTTGGACCGTCAATGAGAGACATTTATAGTTCATTGACTGAACATTAAACATTTGTAATATCAAACCACCAAACCACTTTTAAACCACTTATACCAGTGGTGGAAATACCAGGTCGGCTGCCACAGGGCTCGGGACATTAGGAGGCCTGGCGGGCTCCGATGCATTTTTTTTAAGAGGCCGTTACCTGCTGGAGTTACCCCAGAAGGTAATGGGCCCTATTTACTTACCGGTCCCTGCTCCTGCTGACGGGAAGCAGAGGCGGCAGCAGGAGCAGGGATTGGTAGGTGAGGCGTATGTCCGCGAACCCCAACAAACACTGCTATCATTATACTCTGGTCTGTACCAACATTGAAGAGATCTGAAAGCAGCTAGGAGAGCACTGGAGCCTAGGAGAGGTAGAAAGTATTATTTATGCTTGTATCCTCCTGTGGGTCTAGAAGACCCCAGAGTATAAGAATTGATCATGGGTGGGCCACTGTGGGACATAATACTGTGTTCAGAGGCCACTATGGAGCACAATACTGTGTGCATAGGCCATAATAGTGTGTGTGCAGTGACCACGGTAGGTCATAATAGTGTGTGTGCAGGCGCTATCACACTGTGTGGAGGGGCCAATATGGGACATTACTGAGAAATTCAACTTCTATTCTATATGTAAATTAACTGTTGGTGCACTTAGGATGTGGCCACATCTACTGGGGCACCATTTTCTTTTGTCACTGTTGCAAACCACTGTCCATGGGACAAGTCAGCCTTTATGATTTGGGAGTGACTCTAAAGAAAATGGGTGCTCCAATGAAACCCTCTTATCACAAAGGTTTGCTAAGATGTTACACTTTAGATAAAGGTTTTGAGACTTGACTTAAATTTGGTACTCTGCAGAAATAAATTCTAAAAAGTAATAAGTAAATGAATATCTTACATTTTGTTACTGAAGTTCTTCACGTGGACAAAGAATTACAACACAGCAACATCCTTATAAGTCTGCTTCTGAGACAATGTAATCACTAGTATACATTTTTGGGCACTTATGCAATATTTTTGCTTGAAGGAGTGCAAGTTTCTTAGGTTCTTGTGTAGCGCTAGCTTCAGCCTATTATACTTTATGTCTAACCCATCATGTAAGTAAATAAGGATTTGTTGTAGAGCGACACCTAGTGACTAACTTTATACTGCTAAACCCATATCTTCTAATAATAAATGCATTGTACTAATTCTTTTCTGATCAATAAATGTACTTTTTCCTCCCTTAGATAGAAATTGGAACTGTACTGCCAATAGTGAATAGGCCCATTCTATCTCCAGAACCAGTTCAAGAAGAAATTGAAGAAGAAGAGGAATCTACACCAAAGTTAATTGATGGATCTTCACCACAGGGACCCTTGTCTCCTGGAGTCCAAATCCCGGAAGCTAGTGGAGGTTTGTGTCATAAGTACTCAGTTACATGAGCTGATCCCACAGATGCAATATAGTTGTCAATGAAAGATCTCTAAGTAATTTAAAACTATTTAAATTGCATATTAATATTTTATATATTTTGTTTTGTTTAATATTTTATTTCAATATTTTAGTTATTTTACTATACATTTTTATGCTCTGTTTTGTTTAATTTGGTATCTTCATTTTTGGCTGGTAATTTCAGTCTTTCTAATATGCAATGATTCTGTTTCATCTATTTTAATTGCAATCAGATTTTTATGCTAGTTTTATTTGTTTTGTTTTTTCTCTCCAAATTTTATTTCGCAATACTTACTTGTGATAAGGTAGAGAGAGCATTTTTATCATATAGCATGCGTCCCATATTCCCATGTGTCCTATATTTTTTGGTCCTTAAAGAGCAGTGAGAATATATATATATATATATATATATATATATATATATATATATATATATATATATATATATATATATATTATATATATGTAGTAATGTACTATAATAATATATTATAGTAAAAATCAAAGCATAAACCCTTCACAGACAAGGCATCCAGCCATTATTAACCCCCTCCCATTGTCCACATGCCATTAACTTAAAAGTGTGAGCCCCTCTCATGGGCTATTTAGGGCTGTTGGGTTCTAGGTAGGTGCATCTTTGGCACGGGGTCTTTTATTTTATGCACCAATTCCAGAGGTGGGAACACCTTGGCCCAATATATTTACTACAACTCACCAAACTCAAATGACTTATATAGGGAATAATTACCATTTTTTGCTGGTGTACATTTCCATTCTGGTGCACAGAAATTTGCCAGAATTCATGCACAGTTACCGCCAGACTGTTAAGTATGGCAAACAGTATAGTACTGCAAGCAGTGCTCACATGCATTAGAAACTGACATACAGCAGACATCATTCACCTATCACATGCATACTGAACATGTTACTCACATATTACATGTAAAAAAAAGTGTATGTTTAAGTCAATAATGTACTAAAGAACTTATTACAAACATTTCCTAAACAATTTGCAATAGCTGCTTTCATACTAGTGAGACACAGCCATCTTGACATAACTAGGAATGGCAGGGCCCCAGGGGGAACATTTGACATGGGGCCTCCTGACCCCCCAGATGCCATGTGAGGCGGGCCTAGATCGCGATGCATAATGACACAGAGCTGGCCCACAAGAAGTCTGTGACATCATTAAACAGGTCCGAAGACTATTATGTTATGTTCCGTCACGTCTCCTGGCCCAGTGATCATTATACTTGGGATTAGACCCCGGAGTATAATAATAGCAGTGTGTGTTGGGGTTCACTGATCCGCGACCTTACTTACAGATCCCCGCTCCTGATCACAACAAAAGGAGAAGCAAAGGCAGTTGTGAGCAGGAGCGAGGATCGGTAAGTAAAAAGGGCGTGTTACCTGCTGGGGTTACTTCAGTAGGTAACAGCCTATTAAAAAACAAAAAAACATAAGAGGCCTGCCGGACTCCCTAGTGTTCCGAACCCTGTGGCAGCGGCTACCATGGTAGTTACGCCCCTGTTGAAAGCCCATGACACAAATAAGCTACATCCCTTAATCGTAGGCAATCAATATAATATGCCCAGAAAATCCCTATGACGATAACACTGCACTCATGGTAAGGTGTTTACATTAGTCCTTGTTGGTGGCAGGGCTACTGTTAGAGTTTGTAAGGTAGTTGCTATTCTTAGTGGGTATTTATCTAGACAACTAGTTAGCCTTGACTACCCCCTACTGACAGCCCTGAACCTGGAGGCCCTTAGCTGTTAGTCCTCATGCAGTGGATGTAGGTGGTTCATAGTTAGTGGAAACTTATATAGCATCAGGTACAGTGTGTGATACTCTATTTTGGGATGAGTGCAATTTTTTAGGCACCTTCCCTTTTGGGTATTGGGTCCCAGGTATTATCAATCTAGGGCTTTTCCAGACCAGTATTTGGGTGTAAGTTCTCTATCCTCTGTAGCCCAGTTTTCTCTGCTCATACAGTCTGACACTTTCGTGCCCTGTGTCTATTTATATTCTTTTGATGACATTAATAAAGAATTGTATTTTAATACGTCCCTTTAGATAGGAATCTCTCACCTATCTTTCTTTTTGTAGTTTCATTAGGCATGTAATACCTCCATTATTGACTGTTATTGACAATTTTCTTCACAGAAAGTCTGCAGAGTTTTCCTCTGTGGAGTTTCTGCCCCTATTATACTCCAGCATTTCTGTTGGCATAATTCACATGCTGCGATTTTCAAAAACACAAATGTTTTTGAAAACGCAGCTTTTTTGCTGTATATTTTTTTTCTACGTGTGGATATGATTTGACAAAAAAATGCAGCATTTTTGCAACATGGGGCAATGGCCTAAGAAAGAGATTTCTGGGATATCATTTTATTTCTCTGATAAATTTCTATATTTATTGATTCTGTATCTGGACGAGCAGAACTGGTATTATAGAAGTCATGTATTATTACATGTTTGTTGAGATATGTGACATCTGGAATTTGCTGAATTTATTCTGAAGGTCTAGCACTGTATTTACAACGATCTGCTTTATGACTGTCATTGCCTTTTAGGAATCTCCACTTGTATCCTCTGCGCATGTATTCGCACTACCGTTTACTGCGATGACCACAACCTTGATTCAGTTCCACCACTTCCTAAAGACACTACTCACGTCTACCTACGTTTCAATAAGATAAGCAAGATAAACAAGAATGATTTCTCATACCTAAGTATGTATTCTTGATAAATGTTAGTTATTGATAATGTACTTAATGAGGTTGTCCACTTAAGAGAATGCCTTTCTTATGTAACATGAAACAGAGGTGTATATTGAGTTAGAAACACAATAATTGCCTAGTGCTGTCCCAATTAGAGGCACATAGCATGTCATAGCATTACTGAAACCATATCAGTAATCTATTATTACATCACCGTCGTAATGACTAAAACCAATAAGGTAAAAGTCACACCAATTAGTTATTTCTTTACGGCTGGAGATGCACATTATTACGTTTTTATTGCTTTTTAATCCCTTGTGGACATACAGATTTTTTTTTATCTCTGAATTACAAAAACCATAGTTTATCTTTCAATGTAACCTTATGAGGGCTTGCTTTTTTCAGGACAAGTTGTTTTTATTACACCATTTGGGTGGGTTTTTTTTTCGGGGGAGTGGGGACTAGCAATTTCACAATTATGCATTAGGTTTTGTTTCCACGACATGCACTGTGTGATATTAATGACTTAATAAAATAATCCTTTAATAGTCCCACTATAGAGAAATATAGTGTGTTATAGCAACATGGATAATACAGTAATATATTACAAGAAGGAACACATACAAGCTCAGAATAGCAGATAGAAAAAGATACTAGGTCTCATAGCAACTAAGAAAAAAGAAGGACTCAGGATCAATTAGTTCTTTGTGCGGAGTGATCTTCGCTTAGCCTGATGCTGATCATACAGCCTGACCTTGGTTGGGAGGAAGGATTGTCGATTGTTCTCCTTATATTAGAATGGGTTACTGCCACCAGGATATTCACCATTAAACGAACATCACTTTAGATAGGTTATGAAATATCCTTTTTAGCTTTCCCTGTTTGTTTCCCTGGTGATAGTTGAGAAGAAATGAGTCACACTGAGAGTTTAGTGCCATTGATCACATCTGATGCCGATATCCAGGACTCTGTGACATCTAGAACCATAGTTCTGATGCTATTTTAGAGCTTAGAATCTCAGCTTGCGGTTCTATGTTCTATAGAAATGGAGTTATTGGTAAGTAAAGTGTGAGGGGAAAATATTTGTGTAAAGAGAGAGATTAGCATTCATTCCGCCATCTTGATCTGAAAATCTCCATTCTCCCTGTCATGTAGCTTGCTTGAACCTTGAGATTTGCAGTTCTGCTCTTTTGTCTTTAGACTTGCAATTGTGCTTTCTTATCATATTTAGGAAAAGGTTGGAATGTTCCTCGGTTTCTCATAACTGTTACTTAGGTTCTCAAAACAAATACAGAATGTGCATTAGACATTAGATCAGTCTAAATAAATTTTAAAGATGAAGGACAAGAGCATCCATTTTGATGTTTTGTGCTAATACTTTTGTAAAACTAAAATGGATGACACGGACAACCGTGTGTCACAATATTTTCTCCTCACAAAAGATACACTTGAGGATGGAAGATACTTTAACCGCCTGTATCTCTTCTTCTGTAGCATATAAAAGCACAATCCAGTTTCACATTTAGAGCCAATAGTCCCTGTTTTAGAATGACAGAGCAAGGTCCTACAGAGCTAACATCACCATCTGAATTGATCTCTCCCTGCTGCCTCTCAAACACAAGCTTCTGTGTTCATTTTTATAGGTAATAGGCAATTTTTGGCATAATAAGGGAAAATCTAGAAATTATATTTCATACCCTATTTGACTGTGAATTTAGTGGTGAAAATCCTGGTGACGGGGTTCTTTAAACTTAATATTTCTTTTCAGATTTTTTGATATAATAAAGGTTTACTGTAAATTCCATTGGCCTGAACATCTCTTTAATGCAATGTTCAAACTTTCAAACTCCCGTGGGGCCATAGCCTTAAGTGGATTTGGTTTCCATTTTTTAAGTCCCCAAGTGGACCTGAAGAACGGAAACGAAATGCATTTGTGAACCTAGCGTAACAGTTAGGCAGTGCTAACTTAGCCTACCCAGTCTAACAATGGCTAGCCTTATCACAGTATTTGTTCCTTTATGATAAATATGGAGTATCGTATAACTTTATACCATATATTTGTTAGCTTCATTTCTGTCCACAAAAATATAAATTTGGTCTAATCTTCCCCACTTTTTTTGTGCAAGAGTTGTCTATTTCGGAGATAAATGTGTTGAGGAGATAGAGCAGATTCATTATAAGTAATATGTGTACCTTGTGCCAAAAATGGGACGTGGCTCTGCTGAAAATGGGCATAACCTAAGTTACCACACTGTACACCAAAAAACGTAACAGCATTTTGCTATTTTCTGGAGTAAACGTACCCAACTAGTAAGAGGTATACAGTTTGACTAGACAGTCTAAGAAGGCAACAATTTTATCATTTAAAGCATCAAAACCTAAAAAATATGGCACATTTTAAGACAGTCTAACTTAACTTTGCACTTTCTAACTTTTAGACAATAATAGCAAATCTTCCCCAGTTTATCTACAATGTCATGCTCCAAAATTGAGGCACAAACTACTCCACTAAATTGGCATGATCAACTTAGAATTACTAGTTAGTAAATGTAGGCCACTCCATCTATTACAGTTGACCATTTTTATTGGGTTTTATGTCATAAATGTATTCCTAACTATGGAGCACAGAAGTTGTTTTTCATTTTACTTGCATTTTACTTTAAGTAATAACTTTGAGTATTTTCTTTCCTTCAGACAAATTACAGAAGATTGATCTGACGTCAAATATCATATCAGAAATTGATGAAGATGCATTTAGGAGTTTGCAGCAGCTGAATGAGCTGTCACTTTTGGATAACAGGATAAGACAGCTTCCAGAATTGCCACACGCTCTGAGCTTCCTTGATGTCAGCAAGAATAGACTTGGACGCAAAGGAATTAAACAGGAGGCATTTAAAGTATGTAGATAAAGCCAACCAAGACAAGGCTAGGTTCACAACTTATTTGGAGTGAATCTTCAGAGTGCATATGTGTGTGCGTGTCCATGTGTATATGTAGGTATTGTGCCCATACACTTGCATTAGCAAGATGTATACCAAAACAGTGTTTCTTTGCCATACATTTGGCTGATATCCAGCACTTCTTTAACATGGCATCAATTGAAGCTTTTGTATGATAAAATATGGAAGTTGTTTGAAAAAAAAAAAGAAAAATCTATGGATTTGGTATTATACTTCTTATACAAGTTCTTTAAAGGGCGTCTGTCGCCAAAATGCCTCCCAAGCCAGTAATAGTGCCCTGTAGGGACCTTTAATAGGAGCACAAATATGCATGAGGAGGGCAGGACTTTTACAGCGGATGGAACCAGGAGCATTTTATTCACTATATAGTATCTATGCCAGAGTACTGTAGTTTATTTAAGTGCATAGGAGCAGCACTGCAGTACTCCAGCTTAGCCACTATACAGTGAACTGATCCTTCTGCTCTATCACCCATATAGGTTCCATCACATTGTTGATGCCAGAACTCAGGAGTGTAGGCAGCAGTGTAGCAAGTAACCATGGGGTTCCATAGCTAAAAAAACAAACAAACAAAAAAAAACTTGTAATGGGGCTCCATTCTACCATGTTCACATTAAGCAGAAAGTTCAGAGCTTGAAAAGTGTACGATTATTTTGGTCATATTTACACACAGGAATAATGCATAAAGTCATTATACAGTATTGCACACAGTGATTTTACACTATAGAGATAATGCACACAATGTTATCACAGTGCAAGGATAATGCCGACTATGACATGATAGAACAGGGATAATGCACACACAAAATGATTATTATAATTACTTATTTCATATGCTATGATATCACAGTGTACATAGTGGTGTCAAATGTAGGTACTATAACCTCCCAGTAAAATAATTGAGACACATTCAATATACATGTATTTTTCCATCATCCATAGTTATCACTATTAGAACCATAGATCTTAGTGGCCCGCTTGGTTGTAGGAGCTGTAAAGCGTGCTATCCTGGTAGTTACACCTATGAGTGTAGGAATTCATTAATTCCCCTATTAGCAATAATCATCAGAGGAGTTTGTTTTGTAGAAAAAGGTACCAGAATTACTGCTATACTTTTTTTATCCTGAAGATTATATTGTATATCCATGTAATCCCTGGTTCACATCTGCGTTTGGTAATCCGAAAGCACTGGCAGTGAAAGCACCTGGACCCCATAGACTAATGATGTCTGTGTGCTTTCTGTGCACTGCCCGCTCGAATCATACGAATATGAAAGTAGATCACGAACTACTTTTCTGTTCGCATGTTCCTTTATAGTCTATGGGGTTCGTGTGCTTTCACTGCACACCGCTTGCCAAAGCGTTGGGTATTCTGTTCGGGGGGAGGGGGGCATGTGGACTCCCTGAACGGATTACCAAACACAGATGTGAACCAGGCATAAACTTCTCAAGATACAAAAGTGGCTTTGAGTGAAAATGTAATTTTTAGGAATTCTTTAAAGGAGTTGTCCAAGACAAACAGTTAATAACCTACTCTTAGGATAGGGTATTAATGTGAGATTGGTGGAAGTTTGATATCCGGAATCCAATCTGATCAGTTATTTTTAGAATAGTATATGAATCCAGAAACAGATTGTTCCATATATAATATAGTGATCTAGCTGTGCGAGTACAGCTCAGCTCCTATTCAAATGAATGGCCCCATTGTCAGATGATAAATCAATGGATCATAAAATAATGGCTCATCCTAAGGATTGATCATTACTTGTCAGCCTTGGTCAACCCCATTGTGTTCTTTTCAGAAATGAATTTTGTCTCTTTTCTTACAATAATTAACACTTTTACACAATTATTGGCTGACAGCCATTTTGTATTTGACATCTGTTAGTTTAATAATATTTGGACAATTAATTTAATAAAAGATATCATGTATTTAGGAAAGTTGTTTCTTTTGATTTCAGGACCTGAGTGATCTTCGTATTTTGTATTTGAATGACAACAACTTAGACCATATCCCAATACCTCTTCCTGATAGCTTGCAGGCTCTTCATCTTCAGGTAACTAAATAAGTTTGCAATTTAAGTTGATCAGTGTAAATCTGTTAGAAGAAGAAACAATAAAGCATTTTTTAGACTTTGATACATTAAGTATGGCGTTAGAGATTACTTATCTAATTCTTATGGATAATAAAAGTGGAAATAGAGAAGAGTGAATTTCACAAAATTAGTTTTGAGTCCAATTCAATCAAATGGATTGTCAGATTTCATTTGGTCAACATGACAGTGACATATATTACTGTGACTCTGACTGTTCATTGATTCACACTTATAGTCATTCATGACTGGCTGTGCTAGAGAGAGGGCTGTCTGCAAGTCATTATGTATAAACTTGCCAGGACAACCCAAAGCCATGTAACACTTGCAAATACTAGTAATGTAGCGAATCCCATGGCTACTTTGCAGTAAAAACCGCACAGCAGACATGCTGCAATTTCGAAAACCCGGCACGGATATATGGTGATAGTAAACTAAAACTAAAATAGTATGACCCTTGGAGAGTGGGGACTAAAAAAAAAAAAAAACAATAAAAAACTGTCAAGAAGGCTAAAACTTGCTACCAAGAGATTGAACTAGAAGCTGTTTAGTATTGTAGCTGCAGTATGTAGTATACAGTTCTGAGGCTACTGTGATGCACATAGTATACATCTCAGAGGCTGAAGATCCCATCAGTCGTTGGCGCATAAGATGCTTCTCATTGCTCTTTGAACATAAGTTCTGCTGCAACTGGTGTTAGTTGTTGAAAATTGTATACTTGTTGTTATTTTCTTACTCTTAATCGAAGGATATTAATTGTCTTTCTATTTTGTTTTAGGATAACAACATTCAGGAAATGCATGAAGATACCTTCTGTAAAATGAAAGATTTGCAATACTCCAGAAGATCTCTTGAAGACATTAGACTAGATGGAAACCCTATTAACCTGAGTAGAACACCACAGGCCTTTCTTTGTCTACCTCGTATTCCAGTTGGCAGGCTTATTTAAGTCAGAAGGCCACACACTAACTTCATAAATCATCCACAATTAAAATATTTACATGGCTTTATTAAACACATAAAATAATATGTAACATCACATGACATCTTCTACTACAATTTCTACAGTGTTACCTAAATAAATTGCAATCTTAAAGAAGTCTGATATTAAATGTACTAAAAACTGGAAAATAATATGCACAAGAATGTACATAAAGTACTCTCTGAGTAACCTTGTAACTAAAACACGTAATCCTGAATTAGTCTATTTTTTGGTATATACTACCTAACAATTTCTAGCTAAATTGCTTCATTTTACGTGAAGTAAATGTGAAACATGTAACAGCTGGACTAATACTGTACATAAAGGTTGTGTGTTATTTTATTGTACTGTGATACCGCTCTCTTTTGTCTCAATACAACCATGTTTGCCTTCTCTTAAAACATTATTTCATGGAGGTAAAGTGTGACACACTGTCCTAACATACAGTCCAAGCCCCAGCTTAGTTGACCTAAACTATTTGCCCCTGTCCTCTGCACACATGTCAAACTACAGTGACTACGGCTTTAATTCGGAAATAATCAATGAATTATTTTTTTAAATGTAGATTGTGAGCCCCATATAGGGATCACAATGTACATTTAATTTTTCCTATCACTATGTCTTTTGTAGAATGGAAGGAAATCCACGCAAACACGGGGAGAACATAAAAACTCCTTGCAGATGTTGTTCCTGGACAGATTCGAACCCAGGACTCCAGCTCTGCAAGGCTGTAGTGTTAACCACTGAGCCATCGTGTTGCCACATCAATGATAACTTAACCTGGCTGGTATGGGCAATAGTTACACTTTTTTAGGGAAATGGTTCTAAGAGAGAATACCTGAATACACCCTACATATTGTGCCATGATCATGCTCTGCCTGCATCTGGTAAAACTCTAGTGCAGAGTCATAAGGGCTAGTTCACACAGGGCAAAATGGTCAGGATTTTGACCTGCCGCCTTCCATTGAAGTCAATGAGAGCTGGTCATTTCCTTTTTCCGTGAGCGGTTTGTTCCCGCTCACGGAAAAAAGAAGCAAACTGCCTTTTCTTCAGGCGGATTCCGTGGCTGATTCAGTCTCGCCACAACACCCTCCGGACTAGACCCATTCATTTGGGCTTAATCTGGAGCGGAAAGCTGCGACTGGATGCCAGTGCAGCAGCTGCGACGGAATGTTTTCACGCAGAACCCCATGTGAACTAGCCCTAAAACTGTTGTTACAAATGGTTTTTCTTGCCTATACCAACCAGTCACCAGAATTGAGGAGTTGGAGTCGTAAAGTCTGAGTCACTTTTGGAAAAAAGTAAAACTCTGACTATAATGATTAATTATTACATATTATACACTTATTAATATTGTATAATTAGATGCAGAGCTTGTTACATATTCACTTTCATAGGAATTCAGGAAAGTTTATAAATGCTACTCATGTAAATATATTTCATGTTCTATGAATCCAATGCCCCTAAATATAAAACTGGTATATACGACCATTCTTCCAGAGCTTTCTTCTTTTTCTTGGTCACTTGTTGAAGGCTCTCATACGAAGCTTCTGCCTCTCCCTGTTCTGTCTCAGGGCACTGATGTCTCTTTTTTTGTGATTTGTCTGTATTATGTGATTTCCAGTCTGGCATTATCATTACTGGTGTTTTTCCTGAGATAGAGATTTACTGCTCCTGTCTGAACATAAAGGAGACACAATTGGAGCTGGAGCCATTGTGTAAAAATAGAGGTGTTAGCGGCGGTGGTTTGGCCTACCAACTTCACAACGCTGCCAGTCCTAGTGCAGAATGAAAGAATAGCGGACTTCAAATGCTATGGACAGTTTCTCTTTAAAGGGATTTCCCTTAAATTATAACCATATTTACATTTTTAGACAATTACAAGTTAAACATTGTTGCAAATATAAGTAGCTAAAAATTTTGCCGACTTTCAAAGATTTTCTCTACCTATCTTAGTGGTAGGAATCTGTAGGTTGTAGAGATGAGCGAATAGTATTCAATCGAATACTACTATTTGATCGAATACTCGTATCGGTCGAATACCACGCAGGAAAATTCCATTAAATTCAATTCAAAAACCTCCTCGTCCTGCTACTTCTTGAACTTGGAGGATCCAATGTGTTGAACTTTGGTTTCTATGGAAACCGGAACAACATTCCCGTTTTCTCCCATAGACTATGATGTATTTGATATTTGATCGAACACTACTCGCTCATCTCTAGTAGGTTGCCAATCGATGTAGGAATCTCCTGTGGTCTGGCACTTGTCAGAAATCCAGCCATGATTTCCTTATTGTGGTGCGGTTATTAGGCGGTGCCAGTGCAAGCAAGACAGTAGAAAGTTCTTGGTCATATCTATTGGCATCCTATCAAGACAAAATACTGTCTCTGTTAAGATGGCTAGAGAAAATCTTACAACAATAATACAGAGTTGAATTATTTACATAGTTAGACATAGTTATCTTAATGGGAAAGCCCTTTAACTGCTTCCCACTCTGTGCCGTATGGTTAACATAGAAATTTATGGAGAGGGGAGGGGAAGGAGGAGGCAGAATATGACGATAAATTAATTAACAGTCTCCTTCTCCCCTTCACCTCTCCATAGGCTTGTGTGTGAGGTGAATATGGAGATGGACCCTATATATATAGTATGAGTGAGTGAGTATGAGAATAGGAGAACAGTCTAATAAATGAAGAAGAAAACATATTTCATTGATATATATCTTATTAAAGTTTCTTCTATTCACATTTACTATTCAATTAAGAAAAGTTGCTTTATAATTTGAGGTCTGCTTCCATGGAACTTCTAGTAACAGTTGGTTGCATGTACTATATCCTGCTTGCACATATAAAATTGTTGCATGACTTTGCTGCCACCATGTGTCCATTCCCCATACAATCTTAAAAAACATTTGTGCTAACTCATCAATTGTCCTGCAGGTTTCTATTTCTTTTGGTGATTTTATATTTTTTTTACTTATGTTTTGGGTTGAGCCGATCTTGAGATTTTAAGATCGATTTTAAAATCCGATTTCCGATCATTTTCCAGCCGATCTCGATCGTGAAATTTGCTCGATCGCCGATCGGAATCCGATCTTTTCCGATCCCGATCTTCAACCCTAGTCAATGCTTTTCTATGGGAAAAGTCACTTTTAGGGTTGAGCTGATCTTGAGATAACCTCCGATCTCGATCCCACTGGAAAAGATCGGGTCGGAATTCCGATCGCGATCGTGAAATTTACTCGATCGACGATCAGAATCCTATCTTTTCCAATCCTGATCGCTCAAACCTACTTATGTTCTAATTTTATTTTTTGTACACTCATGCTTAACTAGTAGTCAGTGAAAGTATATAGTGTGTGAGTGTATTTTATGTATGTGACAGTATCAGTAATGGATGGACTGCATGGATGTTTTACTTTTTTCAAAGTAAAAGACCAGAGTTCACTTTCACAACATGCACCTAAGAAATGTAATGTAATGGTGAAAAGGTTTGGAACTTTAATACTTGGTTGACGCTAGGTTCACATTAGCATTCAGGTCTCCATCGTTCAGGTCCACATGGGGACCCGAACTACGGAGACCATGCTCGCTTACCTGCAGAAACACACTGAACATGTAGACTATTATTGTGTTACTGAAAATGACATTAATGATGGTGGCATCATCACTTCTAGCAGTGGTGTAACAATCACAGTCGGAGGGCCCGGAGGGGTAGCTTCAGATGGCTGGGGCCCTGCAGCACCATGATTCCCGACTATCATACGTTATACATCTGCAGCTGCAGAAATCACCTCTTCTGCCTATGGAGGACATTGGACAGAACTACCTGAGCTACCCAAGGTATAATAAAAGATATAAGACAAGTGGGGTTCAATAACAGGGAATCTGAATGATCTGCTGTCCGAAGGGACCTTGGCGCTTGTGCAAGCGACATGACCCCTTCACTATTTACATTGCACGTCATCTGTTTTATAGGCTGTAATTACATTGCACGGCTGCTATAAAAACAGATACTGTGAGTTGTAAATTCTGAAAGAATAAAAGAACTTGCAAAAAGCACCCTGATCCCTTCAAACAGTTGATCAGCAGGGATCCTGGGTTTTGGACCCCACTGATCTTTTATTGATGACTAGAGATGAGCGAGTAGTATTCGATCGAGTAGGTATTCGAACGAATACTATGGTATTCGAAATACTCGTACTCGTTTGAATACTACTGCTATTCGCAGTAAAGATTCGATTCAGAACCAGCGTTGATTTGCCGAATGCTATACACTGTATAGCATTCGGCAAATCAATGCTGGTTCTGCAGCAGGCTCGTCCTTGCTAATCGGGAGAGCTGGTAGCTTGCATTTATGTGGGAGCTGACTTTTTATCATAGGAATGCATTGACCAGCGTTGATTGGCCAGTGTACAGCATTCGGCCAATCAAAGCTGGTTCTGCCGGAGGCTCATATGTGAGGAGGCGGAGTCTAAGATCGGACCACAATGGAGATTGTGGTCCAAATGCTGTACACTGGCCAATCAACGCTAGTCAATGCATTCCTATGAGAAAAAGTCAGCTCCTGCATAAACGCAAGCTGCTAGCTCTTCTGACTGGCAACGATGAGCCTGCTGCAGAACCAGCGTTGATTTGCCGAATGCTATACAGTGTGTGAAGGATCTCGCCTCGCCAAAGCCACTTACCTACCTGACCTTGCCACGGGTAAAACTGCGATCACCTTCTTACCTTTACCGTCCACTCTCACCCTGAGAGAGGGACTGGGTCTTATAGGATAATATGAGTGAGACGAGCTTTTTAAAGTTTTATATTTATTAACCCAAGAGGGTTGATACTAGACAACCAACATGCATAGAGATATATGCTAGCGGATACAAGCTTATATGGTTACAGAAAGGTATATTACAGTGCAGTAAGATAAAACGAATAAAAGATTAGAAACAGAATTATAATACCCAGTTGGGTCTCCGGAGTTCACCTCATGAAATCCAGGGCACAGTCCTTTAGAGTCCATAAGTAGTTAGAGTCCATAAGTAATCCTTAAGTGGTAAGGGTTTTTTATCCCCATTAGCAGAATAGTCCAGGGTGCATAGTATCTCCATAGGCAATAGACCTTAGTTCAAGGGATTAGCTTCCACAGCATCACAGCACTTCGTGACACATCCCAGCAGTCCAGGAAGAACAAGAGCCAGGGTCTTGTCATGTGTGACAATATATCTCCACTTAGCCCCCTCCCACGATGAGGTCAGCAAGGTGGGCAGCTCTCCCCCTCACCTTGTACCAGTATGACTATATACAGTCATAACTCTTTGAAAGTCTCCTATGGAGTCAGCTTGTTTGCTAAAAGGTGATAGCAAGGCTCTAGTCCACTGATCCCAGACACTCCCTGCTAAGAATAATGAAGTTAGCACAATCATGACAATGCTGTGCCCAGGTTGAGACAAAGGGATGAGCCAAGCTACCTCCAGGAGGAATTAGGCTTGGACAATTGGACACTATCTCTGGCATCTTGCTAATCAGATTGAGTAAATTAACAGGGCAAAAGGGAAATATATCCGAGAAGGCAGTGAAAAAAACCCATAACTCTGGGCCAATCATCACACAGTGTATAGCATTCAGCCAATCAATGCTGGTTCTGCAGGATGAGTAAGGGCTGGTTCACATTAGTGCTTGCCTCCTGTCTGGAAGGAGTCCACGGGAGGACCCCCCAAACAGAATATCAGCGCAACTGCAAGCCCTGCGCAGTTAAAGCGCATGGACCCCATATCATGACAATATCATCCTCAAACCAGAATCATCCTTGACAACCCATTCCACAAAAGTTGCAAAACATTCAAAAAACGCACAAGAGATGGCACAGCCCATGGGAAGGCATCTGTCAATGAAATAGCTATCATTCCAACAAAAACCCAATAGGTGCAAACTATCAGGGTGGATAGGAAGCAAACAAAAGGCCGCCTCCACGTCCGCTTTGCAGCTGACTCACCCTGCTTAGCTTGCTGTTTCTTAAAGCAGTGAGGCCCAACAGTAGGAGCACTCATGCTTGAAGCGAAAGGTGCCAACAAATCGGCACTGTCCTTTCATTGTACTGCCAGCAACAACCGTGACGGACCACTGAGGAGGATGCTTGTCCCCGAGAGGCAGCCCCAGCACCAGTACGAAAAGGCTGAGGAAGCAGACGAACCACCACCATAAGGTGCATCCAAAGACTGATGTCCTTATGATCCCACCGGATTGATGGCCGGACTGCCCTCCTCTGGCGAAATTGCTCATCATAACAAAGCCAAGCGGTCCCGCCATAAACCCAGTGAGCCTCGCTGATAGAATCCTGATAACCAAATAAACCAGTGGAATGCTGGGGGGCCTTCTCACAAATGGTACAAGCCAAAATGCTGAAAGCCTGAAGCCAATCTGCAAAGGTGCGAGGTATCAGACGATACCTGCACCTCTCCTCCTCCTCCTTCTTAGATTCCGTGAGTTTAACCCTTATCTAAGTTAAATTTTTCTAAAGGCAACAATGAAAAAATTTCAACATACTCATCTTTCCATATTTTTTCATGAACCTCCTATTTCAAGTGAACCTCTAAGGGTCAATCAAAACACACATAAACTTCAGCCCGTGCTGCATAATCTAGGCGAAACGGATCAACGGAAGCCTCCACCTGAAGCGATACGCCAGACTCTTCCACAGGAACCGGCAAAGAAAGGGTGCAAAGCGGCGCCGCAGGTAGAGGAAAGTGTCAACCCAAGCAGCAGCGGGAGAAGGGGAATCAAACTTAGGAGCTAAATGATCTAAAAGCAAACGAACACTAGAAATAAGACTAGCTAATGAATCAGGGGGATGGGGGACATTAGCTGAGTGACCAGAGGGGTTCAGGGAGGGGAGAGTCCCTAACCGTGTAGAAGAATGAACAGAAGGGAGGGAAAAAATTAACTCACCAGGCTGGCACCGATAAAGCACCAGGGCAGCCGCTACGGTAGATCCCTCCGTGACACCGTCTTCATCCCCAGAGCTGATGGCATCACTGGCTGAGGATAGGGCACGATCAAGAGCTGGAAGGATGGCGATGTCCAGGTCCCCAGCCCTGCAGTGTGATGCAGGGCGGCCGCTCCGGACAGGTCTGGGAGACTCTCTGCAGATGTCTTCCTCCTGGAGCAGGGCAATCCAGCATGGAGCAGGGGCAGTCCTTGAAGAACGCCGTGACCTAGAGGATGGGAGGCTGTCTTCATTCCTGGAGGTGCTGACCAGGGGAACCACGGCAGCAGGAGGTGGTGGAGAGGCAGGAATAAGCCCCCTGACGCTGTCAGCAGCAATCCCAGCAGTGGCAGAGCAGTGAGGCCTGTGTTTTGGATGGTGAGGCCTTGTTCTCCGGTGGCGCCATCTTGGTTGCCCGATGACGTCATTGGCACAGTGCCTGAAGTGGGCGGGGCCGATCGGGAAGTGGGCGGGTCTGAGCAGGAAGTGGGCAGGGCCGAGCAGGGAGTGGAGGCCTGTGGACGTCCAGAGGAGCGCTGTGAGGAGAGATTCCTCCGGGCCTGCACAGTCCCCACCGTCATGTGAGTTACAGCGAAAAAAGGAGCAGGTTCCGGAGGGTCCCCACAGCGGCGCTTAGGAGAGGAGGAAGGACTGAGTCTTTGCGGAGGCCGGGAGGACCGGGCATGGCTCCTACAAGCAGGCGGCACCTCTGTAGCTGCAGCAGGCAGAACAGGAGCTGGAGGTGTCGTAGCAGCAGCAGTAGAGCTTTCAGCATCCAGTGAAGCCAGGGCAGAGAGGAGATTGTCCTGAAGCCACGCAGCACCATGTATGGAAGCCATCCGGCGAATGGAGTCTTGTAGGATGGAGTAATCAGATGGGCTGGACATATTTGCAGGTGAGACTGTAGAAAGTTCAGCATGCAGGGATGTAAAGGAGTGAGGCCAGGGAAAGGGAATACATATATCTCCCCATGGAGGGTCATGGCCCGTTCACCACCTGAGACCAAATCATGAACTGTAAACAATACATCCCAGGGATTAACCCGAGGTGCTGCAGCGCAGACACATGCATGACTCTGGAATCCCAGTCATGCAGGGCCTGCGCTCACTACATTTGCAGCAGCCCTTTCCTGAATGGGGGTAATGTGGGCTTATCATCCACCGAACAGAATATGTCTGAAGTAACTTTCATTGTTAATGCTGCATTGTCGATCTCTGACTCTGAAGTAATACAGTAAGAAGAATTCTTAAAAATTGTTTTATAACTTTGTGCATTGTGTATATTGTGCAACAATATCAGTGTGTGAAGCTAGTAGCGTGTAAACTCTTTTTTTTTTTTTTTGGGGGGGGGGACATCTTTCTATTGTCCACCTCAGGCAGCAAAGAGGTTAGGGTCACCCCTGACAAGCAGTCGCATGAGAATGTCAGGTGCCGTGACGTCAGAACTCTTGGTGTGCCTAGGTCACCACTGCGGCCCAATCACAGGCCTCAGCACTGAGCTCAGACTGTAGAGGTCACAGAAAAGCACTGGATGTCACCAGGAGACCCAAAACAGGAAGAGGAAGATGAGTATGAATAGATTAAAAAAAAAAAAATTTACCTCCCCTCTACCTACTATACTCTGGGGTCTGAAGAGACCCCAGAGTATAATGCGATGGCCATTTTAGTTTGTCTGAGACAAATGTACAGTTGGCAAAAAAAACCCAACAATTTGGAATATTCAAGTCGACTGATTCACCCATCTCTAATTAAAAGCTGTTATCCTAATGTATTGCCTCTGTATTTTAAGAAACCACTATGGAATCCCATGACCCTATGCATGTTACATTATTAGAGATGAGCGAACACTGTTCGGATCAGCCGATCCGAACAGCACGCTCCCATAGAAATGAATGGAAGCACCTGGCACGCAGACTTTGCCGGCGGCCGGCCACTTAACCCCCCGCGTGCCGGCCGCTTCCATTCATTTCTATGAGAGCGTGCTGTGAGCGTGCTGTTCGGAACGGCTGTTCCAAACAGTGTTCGCTCATCTCTATCCATTATGTATAAAATATATCATATTCATTAAACTGAATTAATGCACATAAAACACACCTCAGGATAGGTTCACATCTGTACATGGCTCTCTGTTGTTCGGGATCACTGGGGGACCCAAACGACGGAGACCAGGATCACTAAAACAGTAGTCACCAGCATACCCCATAGACTATAATGAGGTCTGCCAACATTTTTATACTGAAACTTCCATGCAGGACTTTACTCTCTGCCACATTTTGGTGGTTACCGCAGTGGAGTCTCCAACAAAGACTCCTGCGCAGATGTGGACTTAGCCTCAGCTGCTGCAAAACCTCTTTTTGAAGCTTTTAGAGGATCCTCCTTTTCATCACTGCTTGATGGTTTGCAATTTAATGATGTGCAGAGCTGAGACACCAAATGTTAAATATAGACAAAAAAACCCCCCAAAAAACAGAACTACATGTCACATAATGGAACATTCATTTAAGTACACCCTTGTTAATAGAGAAATAAAGTAGATATAATAATATACTATAAATATTCCATTGTATAACCGTAAATTTCATTGCATTTTTTTTTTTTTTTTTTTTTTTTACTAATATCATGCTGTAGATGTGCTCAGGCTACAGAGTATGTGTTTGTTCACTAGGTGGCGCTGTTTCCAAGGCCTGAGACAGTATGGGTATGATGACTTATTGACACAGTCATTATCCGGATGTGTAATACTGAATAAAAGATGTTGTAAATGCTGTTATTTTTTTGTAACATTTTCGATAAATTCAATATCTTTGAATTGATCATGGAGATATTCCTTACAAAACGTGACATGAGTAAATGGTGGATTTTGAGAATTCGGCTCACATTGGTTAGCAGTCTTGAAAGACAATATGCCATAAAGAGAATCATAAGCTTTTATCTTATGATATCCTCAGATGAGAAACCTGGCAAGGCAACTGGAAAAGCACTTAATGACAGTTGTAGCAGTGTCTCCGAGGCGGAATAATAAGCACAATCATCCTTTTGCACTATGGCCTTTTGTATAAGTCCAGACGTTCAGATAACAGAAGTGTCAGCATTCTTATTTTAACTAAAATTGAGTTCCATGATCTCATTCTCATTAGTATGTGTTGAATCGAATAGAGGAGTCTGCAATTCAATGCTGGCATGGACTGAGCAATGCCTTTTTCCTACTTGTAATTAATACATTTCTGTATTAGGAAGCAAAGCTTCTAGGGGTGATAGGAATCTAGGGGTGATCGTAATCTTTCCGTTCAGTGGAAATAAACATAGCACACAGCTATGTAAATGAAGGATACTAAACCATGAGAACTGGGATTAACTAGGAAAAAGTTTGTATTCACTGTCTTTGTTGGAACAAGTGACCTACATGAACATGAGCCTCTTTCCAGATAGAATAAACCCAGTGTGAATAGAAGTCTTCAGTCACCACTGCCCCAAGGAACTACATTATAGGAATAACCTGTTTGGGAGCTATTTCAGGCCCCTTAAAAGTGCTGTCCTGTATTTCATAAGATTTCAGTGTTCTGCTAAACTTAGAAAGGACCTTTCATTAACTGTTGTTGCATATTATATTATATTTCTATTAAGGGTTATAAAATATTAATGTATGGCTATATATTGCTTGTGCTTTTTCTCATGATCTGTAATATATACAGTCCTATGAAAAAGTTTGGGCACCCCTATTAATCTTAATCATTTTTAGTTCTAAATATTTTGGTGTTTATAACAGCCATTTCAGTTTGATATATCTAATAACTGATGGACACAGTAATATTTCAGGATTGAAATGAGGTTTATTGTACTAACAGAAAATGTGCAATATGCATTAAACCAAAATTTGACCGGTGCAAAAGTATGGGCACCTCAACAGAAAAGTGACATTAATATTTAGTAGATCCTCCTTTTGCAAAGATAACAGCCTCTAGTCGCTTCCTGTAGCTTTTAATCAGTTCCTGGATCCTGGATAAAGGTATTTTGGACAAACAATTCAAGTTCAGTTAAGTTAGATGGTCGCCGAGCATGGACAGCCCGCTTCAAATCATCCCACAGATGTTCAATGATATTCAGGTCTGGGGACTGGGATGGCCATTCCAGAACATTGTAATTGTTCCTCTGCATGAATGCCTGAGGATTTGGAGCGGTGTTTTGAATCATTGTCTTGCTGAAATCTCCATCCCCGGCGTAACTTCAACTTCGTCACTGATTCTTGAACATTATTCTCAAGAATCTGCTGATACTGAGTGGAATCCATGCGACTCTCAACTTTAACAAGATTCCCGATGCCGGCATTGGCCACACAGCCCCAAAGCATGATGGAACCTCCACCAAATTTTACAGTGGGTAGCATGTGTTTTTCTTGGAATGCTGTTTCTTTTTGGACGCCATGCATAACGCCTTTTTTTATAACCAAACAACTCAATTTTTGTTTCCAAAATGAAGCTGCCTTGTCCAAATGTGCTTTTTCATACCTCAGGCAACTCTATTTGTGGCGTACGTGCAGAAACGGCTTCTTTCTCATCACTCTCCCATACAGCTTCTATTTGTGCAAAGTGCGCTGTATAGTTGACCGATGCACAGTGACACCATCTGCAGCAAGATGATGCTGCAGCTCTTTGGAGGTGGTCTGTGGATTGTCCTTGACTGTTCTCACTATTCTTCTTCTCTGCCTTTCTGATATTTTTCTTGGCCTGCCACTTCTGGGCTTAACAAGAACTGTCCCTGTGGTCTTCCATTTCCTTACTATGTTCCTCACAGTGGAAACTGACAGGTTAAATCTCTGAGACAGCTTTTTGTATCCTTCCGCTGAACAACTATGTTGAACAATCTTTGTTTTCAGATCATTTGAGAGTTGTTTTGAGTAGCCCATGATGCCACTCTTCAGAGGAGATTCAAATAGGAGATCAACTTGCAATTGGCCACCTTAAATACCTTTTCTTATGATTGGATACATCTGGCTATGAAGTTCAAAGCTCACTGAGGTTACAAAACCAATTTTGTGCTTCAGTAAGTCAGTAAAAAGTAGTTAGGGGAATTCAAATCAATAAAATGATAAGGGTGCCCATACTTTTGCACCGGTCAAATTTTGGTTTAATGCATATTGCACATTTTCTGTTAGTACAATAAACCTCATTTCAATCCTGAAATATTACTGTGTCCATCAGTTATTAGATATATCAAACTGAAATGGCTGTTGCAAACACCAAAATATTTAGAACAAAAAATGATTAAGATTAATAGGGGTGCCCAAACTTTTTCATAGGACTGTAAGTACAATAGTGATATATAAACTCACAGGGGTTCGGCTCCACAAATATTACGCATTCACAGAAAAAAAATTGGGCCTTATTTAACCCCTTCCCGACATGTGCCGTAATAGTACGGCGCATGTCGGGTCTGTAACTATGGCGACCGCCCGGGATCCGGGCGGCCGCCATAGCCGCCGGGTGTCTACTGCTTTAAGCAGTAGACAACCGGCTCTAATGCCTCCGATCGGTCCTGGACCGATCGGAGGCATTAACCCCTCCGGCGCCGCTGTCAAAGGCGCCGGAGGCGCCATTTTCCCAGCGGCGCATGGGCGCCGCCATTTTGGCCGGGATCGCCGGCTCCTGGAGCATGCTCCAGGGCTGACGTCCCGTTGCCATGACAGCCGGGAGCCTTGTACAGGCTCCCAGGCTTGTCTGCAAAGCCTCTCTTTTGCAGGCTGGTCTATGCAGCCTGCAAAAGAAAGGATGCTTTTTTGCAATGCATTGCAATGCATTAGCATTGTAATGAATTGCATTAGTGATCAGACCCCCTGGGGTTCAACACCCCTAGGGGGTCTAATAAATGCAAAAAAAAATAAAAATAAAAAAGTTAAAAAAATATAAAAAAATATAAAAAGAATTAAAAGTTCAAATCACCCCCCTTTCCCTAGAACACATATAAAAGTAGTTAAAAACTGTGAAACATATACATGTTAGGTATCCCCGCGTCCGAAATCGCCCGCTCTACAAATCTATAAAAATATTTTTCCTGTTCGGTAAACGCCGTAGTGGGAAAAATAGTCGAAAGTGCCAAACCGCTGTTTTTTCACTGTTTTGATTCTGATAAAAATTTGAATAAAAAGTGATCAAAGCAATAACATTTCCCGAAAATGGTAGAACTAAAAAGTACACCCGGCCCCACAAAAAAAGATGCCCTATGCATCCCCGTACACTTACGTATAAAAAAGTTACGGCCGTCGGAATATGGCGACTTTTATAAAAAAAATTTTTTAACACAGTTTTGGAATTTTTTTTAGGGGTCAAAATGTAAATAAAACCATATAAATTTGGTATCCCTGGAACCGTACCGAAACACAGAATATAGGGGACATGTCATTTTGGCTGCACAGTGAACGCCGTAAAACCAAAGCCCGTAAGAAAGTTGCAGAAATCCATTTTTTCTTCAAATCCACCCCATTCTGAATTTTTTTCCTGCTTCCCAGTACATTATATAGAATAATTAATGGCGGCATCATGAAGAAAAATTTGTCCCGCAAAAATTAAGACCTCATATGGCTCTGGGAGCGGATAAATAAAAAAGTTATGGGGTTTAGAAGGAGGGGAGTCAAAAACGAAAAACGAAAATCAAAAAATGCCATCGGCGGGAAGGGGTTAAAGCTGTAAACAATCACTGTCAGGATCAAGAGACTGGGGCTGATCCAGATCACATACTGAAAAATAACCTTTCATCTAGTCATAGATCTGTAGTAGGTTTTTCAATGGCCTGATCCTGATTTAAAGAGATTCTATCACTAGAATACCCTTTTTAAATAAAAAAAAATGTAGGAATAGCCTTAAGAAAGCTGCTTGAAAACTCTCCAGTGACGGCCTGTTTTTCACCGCCTCCTTCTTGTGCGGCTCCTCTTCTCTGGGTCCAAAAGCACCAACTGCTCCTCTCCTGTTCAGCACACAGAAAAATGGAGGGGAGGTGGCGTTCCTCCCCGCTCACACTGTACAGCACGACATCGCTGCTGGGAACAAGGACGTTCCTGACAGACTGTCAGGAACACCCTTCTGACTGTAAAGAGCTACGATACTGGCACCGCTAGCTCTTTACCCGGGGCACAGATCAGGAAAGCCGACAGTGAGCTGAATTCATCGCACTGTCAGTTTTCCAGCAGTATATAGAACTGCCTGTGCCCAAACCCATGAAAGGTCCTTTTTGATGTAGGTTATCCATACTCTGTTCAAAGAAGGGGCTCCTTAAAACCCATCTTATATCTAAACCTTTAAAAAGAGATTACAGTCCTCTCTCGCTTCTCATCATCCAGATTTAATGAATAAGGAATATCTAACCATTCCATGTACCAATTGTAGTCCTATAAATGACCCCATGTGTCAAAAATCTTATCAACATTCCATCATCTATCTCTTGCTTGAACACATAATGGTAACGTTATTAGATTGTGAATCATCTATAAACAATGTTTGGTCACAGAGTGTTAACCATAAAATATTTCCCTTGAATTTAGCAATTATATGAAAGCGGCGAATGAGATGGCATCACTCAGACCCCCAGGCTTGACACTCTTGAATCTAAAAATCCACTGTGCCTCTTTTTATATATAGTCCTTACAGATGATCATATACTCTCTATCCCTTGAAATTCAGACAGGCTGGATCTCCACTATGGTTTTCCCATGCATGGGTACGAAGTGGGCAAACTACTGAAGCAGGGAGATAACTTGAAGGGGTTCAGAGGGTGCAGTTGCACTGGGGCCCATAAACACTGGCATCAGTAATGACATTGTAGATTCAAATTGGCGCAAAAGCCAAAGAGACCCACAGATTACCCTAACCACACTAAGGTTGATTAAACTCCTCAGCACCCATATCGATCACTATCATGAATTCGCTGTAGGGATGAGGTAGGAGGCGCCGGACAAAAGATAGCACCAGGAACCACAAGACCTTAGTTACGCCACTGTTCTCAAGATGTTATATTTGCTACATGACACCACCCTGTTACTCTTCAAGATGTAATCACAGGCCTTTGATCTGATTTTGAAAGTACCAAGGGCCTTTTCCTTCTAGCCACGTTTGAACTTATACATGAACTATAACTATCAACTATGAACATTTGTATATGTCCTAAGGTGTATTTTTAATAATGATAGAACAGCATCATACACTACTACAGTGGCTCATAATAACCACATGACACTGGTATCAATTTTTTCCTTGTTTCCAGGTAGGGTTCTAAATACATAATTTTAAAAGAAAGTGCATTAGTAAGTGCTTTTATTTACTAAATGTTTTACATTGAAGAAGACTATATGTTTTGATGGGGTTTTCAGGGGCTGTTGTTTTTTTTATACTGATGACCTATTGTCAAGATAGGACATCAGTATCAGATCAACCAGAGTATAAAACCCAGAACCTGCATCGATCAGCAGTTCCAGGCAGCCTGTGGCACCAAACCTTATACAGGTCCAAACAGTACATCCCATCTACTATATAGCTGGTGTCAGGCCACTGTTCTAAGACTGATGACATTTATAAAACATCAGTATAAAAAAAACCAGCCCCCAGCTCAGAAAACCCCTTTAAATTATTCAGGAAACTTACTGTACTTTATTTTTCTGTGTAAGATTTAAATCTACCTGTTATTTCATATGACATTTCAGGATAAGTTATCTCTATCTCAAACAGTATCAAACAGGCATATGAAATAAATTGGTTTATTAACAATGCAAAATAAACCAAAGCAGACAAAAATAAGTAATCTGCAATTCAAAGTTGGCAGGAGAACAATAGCAGGGGAGCTATTCCTATCCCTCACCCTGACTAAGCCTGCCTCGTTCCAGAATTTTCTTCTACTAAGAGGACACCTCACAAGAAGTTAAAGAATCTCTTGGTATACACCCCAAGGGTTGATTCACATCTGCGTTTGTATTCCGTTGGGACCCCCCGAACAGACTATCAAACGCAGTAAAAGCACACGGACCCCATAGACTATAATGGGGTCTGTGTGCTTGCCACCAGATCTATGCAAGGAACATGCAGACAGGAAAGTAGTTCACAATCTAATTTCCTGTCCACATGTTTCGTGCGGGCAGGGCGCGACAAGCACATGGACCCCATTATAGTCTATGGAGTCTGTGTGCTGCACTGCGCTTGCAATTGTGTTTGGTATTCCGTTCAGGGGGTCCCCATGCGGACTCCCCCGGACTGAATAAAAACGCAAATGTGAACAAACCCTAACAGAGACTCAGGGATAAAGAACAAAGACACCAACACACAGGTAAGCAAGAAGGTAGACAAACAAGGCCAAGTAACAGAACAAAATCAAGACAAGTTCAGGTCAAAGGATATAAGCTGATCACAAGAGTATAACCAGTACAGGACTGGAACAAACCCCCAAATTAAATAGCACACCAAAGGGTGGGGCAGAACCACAGGGAAAAACCCCTCCCAAATCACAGACTCTAAACAGACAACGGTTAATCTTTGTCAGCCCAGACTAGACCCCTAACAACTATTTCTGGTCATTATATGTCTTATATTCTGCTGAATAATTGCATAAAACCAGTGGAGACCCCCTACTTACTCCTATCACAAGTAGCATAAGGGCTGAGTTCACACAAGGTATTTTGGTCAGGATTTTGATATTTTAGTGCCTGTTTTTGTATTAATTTTTTTTGTTTTTCTCTATTACTAACACAGTTTAACACCAAAAAAATTATTTCACTAGCAAGTTCTATGTTCATATTTGCATGGAGTCTCTGTCGCAGTTTTTGTCAGAAATTGCCAGACAACAAAGTCCTGTAAGCCTGACCTTTCATCTGGCAATTTCGGTAAAAAACCCCACTTCAGTCAATAGGGTCCCACAGGCTCTGATATTTTTGCAGTCCATTTTTCTTGTTCTTTTCTTCTGCAAACCGGTAGAATCGATTTCTTAGCACAGATCTGAAGGCGGCATAACTTTGTAAAATTGGCAAATTCAGCTTTGAGTAATGAGACAATGACTTATAGTTGTGAGAATTTTTTGTACATCACAGGAAATAATGTTCGTAACATGAAAAAAAAAGAGAGAGCACCTATGCAATCAGCTAACTTGCAGTACTACAATTTTTTCCTTCAATACACAAGTTTGAGTACTGACATTTACAGAAGCTTCTGCTTCTATGTTTGTTACGCTTTGGTTCCCATGTCAGATTCCAAGGGGAAATAAATCACTTTAAGAGCAGCATGGTATAAGCATTGATTTCAGATTTACCAGCTCTGTATCTTTCACGCTCACCAGGTTTATACAAGATATCAGCAGCTACTCTAATCATAGAAAGCCAAAGAAAACGTCCTGCAGCAGTAACAACTAGTGCCGAATAATATCGTACTAGGCAAATAAAGCATATCTATAATAGCATGTAGGCTAAATATTAAAGGAGTTCATTGTAATGAGGCTGAGGTCACACAAAACCGCTGAGGTTTATCCACTTTCAGCTGAGGGCTGCATCAAAAGAAGTGTATAGACCAGGGGTGCTCACACTTTTTCAGCATGGGAGCTACTTATAAAATGACCAAGTCAAAATGATCTACTACCCACTGCCGAGTTGACAAGATAAGTCCTAGCCTCTCTGCTGCCTGAGGCGGACAATCGAAAGATGCCCCCCCTCCCCGGATTGACCTGGGGCACAGATCGTGAAAGCAAACCCATGAAAGGTCCTCTTTAATCCTAGCAGGCTTCGGGCCTATATGGTAATGCCCAGACATCACGTGGTCTGGGATATTTCCATATAGGCCCAAAGCCTGATAGGATTAACATTGTTTCCCGGAGAGGTGAGTAACATTGTTTATTATGTTTCCTCCCCTCCCCTGGGGCTCCGATTATTATACTAGGCGGTCTGAAAATACCCCTGAGTATAATAATAGCGGCAGTGGGATCGCGACCTGTCCTGGGCCTATTCACTGCTGGCCTCCGCGGACTATAGCACAAGGGGAAGCGGGGGCGGCAGTGAGCAGGTCCGGGGAAGTTGGTAAATAGACTGCTACCTGCTGAAGATATTCCAGCAGGTAGCGGCCTATTATAAAACAAAAAAAAATATACTTACCGATCTCGCTGCTGCTGCTTCCGCTGCCCTCCACGATCCTCTTCTCTCGGCAATCAGACATCTACTTATCAGCGTAGGCAGCATAATTACGCCGCCTACGCTGATACGGTAGGTCTCCTGCGATGGTTCAAAGAAAAAAAGTAAAAAAAAAAAGTAAAAATTGCTCGGGCTTCCGCCCCCCTCCTGTGCGCCGCCCAAGGCGGGTGCCTCACCTCACCTCATTAGAGGTGCAGCGCTGCCTGGTGGACATGGAGAGCGGGGAGCAGTCTAATAGTGAGAATGTCTGTGATCAACCCATACTTCCTTTGCGATCGACCGGTAGATCGCGATCGACATATTGGGCACCCCTGAATTATAGCCATAGAAGGATATAGAACATAATTCTATATCAGTTACTATTCAGACCATACACAGAAAATTGCTTACCAGGACATAACTGTGTATAAAAATAACAATAGCTGTTGCAGGGCGAGAGCTGAGGGGGCAACTGAGATGATTAAGGAAATGGGTAAACTTAGTGGGGCATTGACAAGGAGTAACGCGGCGCTGATTCTGGCACGATAACTCACGTAAGAATCAGCACTGTAAAATAGAATCCCATTGACTTCAGTGGGTTCAGTTTAACGCATGTAACACATTGTAATCAATGGGAGGCTTTTTAACCTGCTTTTTAACCTGCGTGTTAAACGGAACCCATTGAAGTTATCGTGCCAGAATCAGCACCGCGTTACTCATTGTGAATGACCCCTTAGGCTGAGGCCCCACATTGTGGAAGTTTTGAGCCAAAGTCATAAATGTATTGAGCAGAAGGTAGAAGTATAAGAACTTCTTATACTTTCCATTCCTTTTGTAGCCTTTTTTGACTTTGGTTCAAAAAAACACAGCAAAATCTGCAACAAAAGAAGCTGCATTTCTGCAATGTGAGGTGTCAGCTCAAGGGGTAGATACTTAAAAGTTTTGCATTTTTGCAAATATAAGTAATTAAATGTGTTGCAGAATTTTAAAGATGGGTTAGAGAAAATCTTTAAAACTCTGCAGAAATTTTTACTACTTATATTTGCAAAAATATTTAACTTTTACTTTTCTACAAATATAGATTATACTCATGGGAATATCCCTTTATATGGGCTGGCCTGGAATTTTTATATACATGACCTATCCTCTATTATGAATTAAAGCAGCCATATTTTCTAAACTTGGTTTAATCTCCCACATGGGATTATAGGCTCAATTGTTTACTTAAAAAAGCACAACCAAATAATAAATAACAATAAAAAGCACTTATTGGGTTAATAGGGTGCATGCTTTATTATGGGTAACATAATAAAATAATACTAGTCATAGATTCAGCCACATGATCACCAGCAGACATGTCGTCATACTTAGCTCGGCATAGGTAACTCTTAGGGTCCATTCACACGGAGTAAACGTGCGCTCATTTTGGCAAAATACACGTGTAAAGAATACAGGTGTAAAAATAAGACTCCCATTGACTTTAATGACATTTTACACGTGTATTTTTTTACACGTGTATTTTGCCAAAATGAGCGTGTGTTTACTCCATGTGAATGGACCCTGAGAAACCTTAAGCAATAGGTATGTACCTTTAAATATATAGTGCTATAATCCCATGGGCCCCTTACATTTATACATACCAGTCACCTTTCAATCTATTCTCTGTAACTGCTTCTATATTACACTGTCACTACTTTTTTCTAAAGCAAAATGAAATCTCTAGCAGTTATTCCTGAAATTGTTGTAAATCCTATTTCACAGTATGCACACACAATACGTTCCGTTTCTGCTTTACTTACTTTGTGATCTTTCTGGAGGCTGAATTTATTATACATTATCTTTTCTATTTGATCACAGCTTGCTCTTCCTGTAGAAAGGCCTTTTAATATGAACCAAATAATGGAGCTTCAAGCTGATGATTCGTAATGAATATGCACAGTGTTCAGCTACTCGTCGCAGTGATACCTCTGCTCATATTAAATAGAAATAACACATTCACTTTTTGACTTCTGAAGAAGATGTGAAAGTATGGAAATGGAATACATATAAATGTATGTGTGTGTGTGTGAGTGTATTTGTGTGTGTGTACGTGCCCTCTTTACACTAATCAAAAACGTTATTGATTTCCCATAACTGGACTGCAGACCTGAGTAATAATGCTTGCTTCAGTTAATAAATGAACAAAAGTTTTTTAATCAGCCTCAAAATCCACCTGCAAAGACTTTGTGTGAACTCACCCTTAGGCTCCGTTCCCACGGAGTAACGTGCCACGCATTCAGACATGTATACACGTGTCAGAGTGCGAGTGCTCAAAAAAGATCCCATTCACTTCAATGTGTGCCGGCTCATGCGCACAACTCATTGTAATCAATGGGTTAAAAAGCCTCCCATTGATTTCAATGTGTAGCGCCCGTAAGCCAGCACACATTGAAGTGAATGGGATCTGTTTTGAGCGCTCACACTCTGACACGTGTATACGTGTCTGAATGCGCGGTGCGTTACTCTGTGGGAACGGAGCCTTAGGCTAGGAGGGCCCACGGAAATGCTGCGACAAAAAAAAACGCTGCATTTTACACTACTTGCAGAGTGGATGGGACTCTGCATCTATACATTTCAGGAAAAAAAAGCTCTAATTTCAAAAACATTTGTGTGTTGTGCAAATTACAGCATGTCAATTTTACCTACAGAAATGCTGGCATTTTCCGGGGCCACACGGTAGCTCAGTGGTTAGCACTGCAGCCTTGCAGCACTGGAGTCCTGGTGTTCAAATCCCGCCAAGGGCATAAAACCATCTGCAAGGAGTTTGTATGTTCTCCCCGTGTTTGCATGGATTTCCATCCCATATTTCAAAGACATACTGATAGGGAAAAATGTACATTGTGAGCTCTACAGCTCTTAAATCTACATTTAAAGAAAAAAAAAAAAAATTCCATAGCCCGGGCATATATAATAGGAACAGAAAGTCTCAGGAGGAAAACTGCGGACTTTCTGTGAAAAGCTTTTTGACTGAGGCTCGCTATGTGGGGCTTTATCCTTAGACACTTTATAACCTAAGATTCATGGTGAAGTGTCTGTCTCCTTAATTGATTTTGTTCCATAGATAGACTTAAAAACATGTGCCTGAATACCAGTAAGTTGAAGATGTTACCCCTCGTTCACATCTGTGTTTGGTAATCCGTTTGGGAAGTCCACATGGGGACCCCCGAACAGAATACTAAACACATTGACAAGTGGTGTACAGTGAAAGCACACGGACCCCATAGGCTATAACGGGATCCATGTGCTCTCTGCACGGTGTCCGCACGGAACAGGCGGACAGAAAAGTACTTCCTGATCTACTTTCATATCCGCATGATTTGTGCGGGCAGCATGTGGAAAGTACTCAGACCCCGTTATAGTCTATGTGGTCCATGTGCTTTCACTGCATACCTGTTAGGGAATTGCTTAGATGACAATTCCCCAGTAACTGCTGGAGAACCCTGGAGGAAGGGGCACAAGAGACAGTGAGACCTAAGCTGAAGCCCCCCACTGTATCTTCCTCTTGCCAGGCCCTATCCTATGTAATAGGCAGCAACTTGGAGACAACCCCTTCCTATATATGTGACACACAAAACGCAGACAAGACAAACAACAATAAAGGGAGGTCAGCTGGCCAGGGTTCGGTAACAGTCGAGCAATGCAGGGCCAAATCAAGGTGAAAAAGAATAGTCAATAGGAAAAGCCAAGGTCAGGATTAAGAATACAAGTAAATTAACAGCAAGAGAAAGCCAGCAAGCACGAGGCAATAACAGGCACCAGTGTGAATGTGAGCCAAGACTAAATAGGGGAGGATGAACCCGCCCTGGACCTGACAGGAAGGCAGGCTGTCAATCACAGGGCAAGACCAAATTTAACTACTTCATGGACAGAGGCAGACAAGGGCAGAAGACGGGTGTATTGCAAATTCAATTAAAGAACTAGAGCCGTGTTCACATAGTGCAACCAAAAACTCTAAGCAAGGAACTAAACTTCACATGCCTCCTGCACCACCACATGCGAGCAGAGGGTGGCGCAGTGACCTGAACTGGCAGAGATTAGAGATGAGCGAACATTGTTTGGATCAGCCAATCCGAACAGCACGCTCCCATAGACATGAATGGAAGCACCTGGCACACAGACTTTGCCGGCGGCCGGCCGCTTAACCCCCCGCGTGCCGGCCGCTTCCATTCATTTCTATGGGAGCGTGCTGTGAGCGTGCTGTTCGGAACGGCTGTTCCGAACAGTATTCACTCATCTCTAGCAGAGATATTACAACATCGCTTGCCAGTGCATTTGGTAGTCCGTTCTGGGGGTCCCCATTCATACCCCCCGAATGAATTACCAAACACAGATGTGGGGTTGAACGAGGGGTTGAACTGTTGTGGTTTTTTTGGTGGTTGTTTAGGACCTTTTTTTTATTAGGTCTGTTAGATAGGTAGATCCAAAAATAGAAATCTTGGTAATGCATCAATTAGGATGAAAAAAGGACTGCATTAGTCCATATGTGCCTAATGTGTTTTTTATCCTATTTGGTGTGCTGCCCAGCTTTCTGCTTTTTATATTTTGGATTTCTTGCTATTGAATCTGTAAGCAATATTAGGCATTTTGTAGTGAAATACAGATAGATGGGTATATAACCTATTTCCATATTTGTAATAATTCTATTTAATCTCTATGTTGAACACAAAAAATAGTAATGACATATGCAAAGTAACTTCTCAAGCTGCTATAAAAGCCAAAGTAGTTAATCCCATGAGAAAAACACTAGCTTCAGTGTAAGTTTAGAAATACATGATTAAAATCCCTATTATAAAAGCCTCTGCAAATCTCTAAGATGTTACACACTGTATATACACTAAGATGTCTAAGGCCAGGTCCACACAATAGTGTTAGGGGGCGTTCACACTACTGTCATTGTCCGACAGGTAGTGTCTGCTCCTAGTGTCTGTTCAAAATCTCGCATGGACATTAGCAGTGGACACTAGCTGTGTCCGTGACACTTTTCATTCATTTAAATGGCTATCGGGTGCGTTCTTTTGCACTCCGTGCCTGTCCTTAGTTGTCCGTTTGTAAAGATGTCCAACTTTTCAAGCGGACAGCAAAAACCTACATGTCGGGTTTTTCTGTCCGCTTGAAAAGTCAGGCATCTTTACAAACAGACAGCTAAGGACAGGCACGGAGTGCAAAAGAACGCACCCGATAGCCATTTAAATGAATGAAAAGTGTCACGGACACAGCTAGTGTCTGCTCCTAATGTCTGTGCCAGATTTTGAACGGACACTAGGAGCGGACACTACCTGTCAGATAATGACGGTAGTGTGAACGCCCCCTTATAATGGTTTTACGTTTTCTGCAAATAAATGTTGATATTCTTTTTTATATAGTAAAAAGTTATACAAGTTTTCAATATTCTTTACATATTTTAAGATCTCTGGTTGTTGTCATTTAGTAGAAACCTTCATTATTTACTTTCAATTATGAAGAGGATAAGTCAAAAATCATGGGATTTTATCACTTTGAGACAAAATTCTCAATACCTTACATATTGCTTTAAATGGGTTTTCCCATGAACATAAGCATATTTATATACAATTAAAATTTAAATAAATATTTTTTCAAATAAAAATCATTTTAAAAAGAGATTTTCTGTCTTAGTGGGGACAGGCTGTTGTCTTCATCCATTGCCAGTGGATATGAGTGTGGGAACATGCTATGATCTGGCACTTGTCAGAAAACCAGTTATGATTTACTTTATTGTGGCAGATTGTCTTCTTATACATTTAGTGTCCCCGTCTGATAAACCAGACACAATAAGGAAACCATGGCTAGTTTGCTGCCAGAAGATAGTAAGTTCGCGCATTCCTGGTCGTATTCATTGGCAACCTATCAAGACAACAGACTGTCATCACTGACAAAAAAAAGTTTATGTGGCCTAAACGTCAGGCCTGTGTCCAGTATCATCTAATTTTTTTCTCCTTTATTTCCAAATCAAGGTTTATGGATTTGGTAGCGGAGGGAACCGGAGGATGGGAGTAGTAGTGGTGAAGTCACAGGGTAGGCCGAGTACACTCAACTGAACTCTTCCAGCCCACCTCCCAAGCCGGACATTGACAAGGGGGTCTTGTGTGTAACCTGATAGTGGTGGTAGTTGCTCCCCTCTGGGGCATTTACACTTGGAGAAGGGTACTCTATCACCCTGAGCCATTTGGTGGTGTTTGGAAGGGCCCTGATGGTAAGCACTGGATCAACTCAGGAGGCAGTGGTGCATTTTATCCAAGGTGAACTTTACTCTGAAGATATTATAACTCTCAAATCAAGCAGCTTCCCGATGGGGGTAGTAGTCTCCACTTGGATGGCTATTCTTGGGACATACAGTCCATGGTCATGTGATGAACACATAGGTGCACCGCTCGGTACAGCACAGTAATTAGACTACTGCCTGGTAAAGAGCTGGCTCATCACATGACCATGGATTGTAAATCACATGACCATGGTCAGAATTTCAATTTCACTAGAAATAACAGAATGAATGATAGCGAGCAGGGATCTAGAAAACTGTGAGAAATTTGTACAGAAAGTATATTGGAAAATTCTATATCTTTTTTATTATACAAACAATAACACTTGTCTCTCAATTGTGGTCTGAAAGTGGACAACCCCTTTAACTCCTTGAAGATACACTTTCATCAGAAAGGGGTTAACTCAACTTTCAAGGAAAACCTTTTTTTGGCAGTTTTTTTTTTGAACATTTCAGTTGTGTTATACCATTGTATGACTATGCAGGATACATTTTATTTTAGTTTTATTGTAAGATCAGTTTTGCTAAATATAGTAAATGACATTGGGTGGGCAGTGTAAAAATTTCACAATGTTTTAAAGACGACCTTTCACATCCTTTGGCACTTACAGTATAATATACCGCTAGAAAGTTTTCCCGATATGGGCCCTGTACTGGAGATATCATTGCCATTAGTTTCGGTACCATTTCAGTAACGATATCTTCCCACTATCATCACTGTGCGGTAAGGAACGCCCCCATGACCGTACTCTTCCATAGTATTGTACTGTCAGAGGGGATGTTCCTTACAGCTAGAGGACATAAAAAGTTCTCTTTAAGGGAAGCACCAGAAAGCCCAGAACTATTCTGAATCTATGCCAAATTTACAGTTTTGTGATCTATGTTGTTAAAGTACCAATTGTACTATTCCTTTGCTGTACTATAAAATACACTCACCGGCCACTTTATTAGGTACACCATGCTAGTAACGGGTTGGACCCCCTTTTGCCTTCAGAACTGCCTCAATTCTTTGTGGCATAGATTCAACAAGGTGCTGGAAGTATTCCTCAGAGATTTTGGTCCATATTGACATGATGGCATCACACAGTTGCCGCAGATTTGTCGACTGCACATCCATGATGCGAATCTCCCGTTCCACCACATCCCAAAGATGCTCTATTGGATTGAGATCTGGTGACTGTGGAGGCCATTGGAGTACAGTGAACTCATTGTCATGTTCAAGAAACCAGTCTGAGATGATTCCAGCTTTATGACATGGCGCATTATCCTGCTGAAAGTAGCCATCAGATGTTGGGTACATTGTGGTCATAAAGGGATGGACATGGTCAGCAACAATACTCAGGTAGGCTTTGGCGTTGCAACAATGCTCAATTGGTACCAAGGGGCCCAAAGAGTGCCAAGAAAATATTCCCCACACCATGACACCACCACCACCAGCCTGAACCGTTGATACAAGGCAGGATGGATCCATGCTTTCATGTTGTTGATGCCAAATTCTGACCCTACCATCCGAATGTCGCAGCAGAAATCGAGACTCATCAGACCAGGCAACGTTTTTCCAATCTTCAATTGTCCAATTTCGATGAGCTTGTGCAAATTGTAGCCTCAGTTTCCTGTTCTTAGCTGAAAGGAGTGGCACCCGGTGTGGTCTTCTGCTGCTGTAGCCCATCTGCCTCAAAGTTCGACGTACTGTGCGTTCAGAGATGCTCTTCTGGCTACCTTGGTTGTAACGGGTGGCTATTTGAGTCACTGTTGCCTTTCTATCAGCTCGAACCAGTCTGGCCATTCTCCTCTGACCTCTGGCATCAACAACGCATTTCCGTCCACAGAACTGCCGCTCACTGGATGTTTTTTCTTTTTCGGACCATTCTCTGTAAACCCTAGAGATGGTTGTGCGTGAAAATCCCAGTAGATCAGCAGTTTCTGAAATACTCAGACCAGCCCTTCTGGCACCAACAACCATGCCACGTTCAAAGGCACTCAAATCACCTTTCTTCCCCATACTGATGCTCGGTTTGAACTGCAGAAGATTGTCTTGACCATGTCTACATGCCTAAATGCACTGAGTTGCCGCCATGTGATTGGCTGATTAGAAATTAAGTGTTAACGAGCAGTTGGACAGGTGTACCTAATAAAGTGGCCGGTGAGTGTATATTGGCCATAACTATAGTAAATGTAAGTAGAGACAGTCCTACATTGCAACTCTGCCTATAGGCAAGAAATTCTCTTTAATCTACTTAATCAACACTGCAATAACTTCACTGATTCTATTTAATATATTGTTTAATAACTGTATAATTATGCTATATTGTATACAGATATCAGTATTGTAGCTGTACATATGGAGTAATCACCTCCCATGGTGAATCACATATCAGTAGTCATACTGGATAAACATCCTGGCTGACATTTAATGTAGGAAAGAAGCAATATTAAAGACTGAGTCATTGTACATGTAATAAATCTCATTTCACATTAATTAAAGGGGTTTTCCGTGTTATTTTTTTCAAACAACCAGCATTAGTAAATTAAATTAAATTAAAATGAATTTACTTACTAGCATTTTCCTTGTCACATTCCTGTGCCGTGCTCCAGTTGTATAGCGATGACTTCATCTTCAAGTTGCAGTAGTGACATGTCCACGTATATGCCCAAAGGCTGCAGTCACCAACCAAATGGTCTTCAGATATTGAAAATGAGGACTGCCAATGGGCT
Organism: Leptodactylus fuscus; assembly: GCF_031893055.1. Lineage (NCBI taxonomy): Eukaryota > Metazoa > Chordata > Amphibia > Anura > Leptodactylidae > Leptodactylus > Leptodactylus fuscus. Next base: position 150,379,375 of record NC_134269.1, read on the forward strand.
CTTACAGGGGATCAACTTATAAGAGCAGGAAGGACATTGACAAGTAGCATAAAATGTGGATCTATGGATTATTGGCAGTAAAGACATGAGTGTTAACACTGATTCCTAAGATTTTTCCCCAATTTTTCTCCAATTCTGATTCCTAAGAATTACTAAGAGGAGAAGGAACCAGCCTCCCATGCCTACTGGATAGAGCCTGAGCACTCCGGGTCTATTGCGCAGGCACCAACAGACGAGAAGAGGAGAAGGACAGCAGGATTTCCCATGCACAGAAGATCCAAAAAGGAAGGAGATCCTTCTGTCCTTCTCCTCTTATCATGTGCCATGTACCTGCGCAATAGAGCCGAAATGCTCAGGATTTTTTGGACAGGCGTGAGAGGCAGATTCCTTATTCCTCTTCATGTCTGCTATAGAGCCGGCTGCAGGTGCTGGCAGAAGTGAAAGAAGTGACAATTCAAGCCCAGAAGATCAAGACATGAAGACAGGTAAGTATAATGTGGTGGTGGGGAATACTGGTGACGTTCAGAAACAGAACGTCACTAGGAAATCAGAAAATATGCCTGGGGAAGTCACATGATCAACCAATCTAGGTAAATATACATCTTTGATAAATTAAGTTAGTTAGAAGTTAAGTGGGGGTATGGTGTTTAATTTAGAATTAGATTATAATTTTATCCCAGAAAACCCCTTTAAATTCAGTCTGTGATGTTGAAATGTAAGGAACTATTTTTTGGTCAGGCATCTCCTCTTTGGGCACACTCAACTACAGTTATTGGGAATACCAATTTCCAGAACCAAGATATTTGAGTATTAGTATAAGGAGCACTCCAGACTTAATTGCCCTCAATTATTTCCAAAATAGTTTAGGAATTACTCAGATGGCATATTCTGCCCTTGGCATTATTGGGATGCAACACCTAGCAGACTATACCCAATACACAAATGAACAACAGGTTGTTTTTACATGTCGTTAGACAGAGGAATATACGCCATATCACCTACAGTATAAAATCTCATGACCTCATGGGAGAATGGTGTTTTTAATGCACCCAATATTAGGCTATATAACTTCATCTGTCTTTCCCACCATCTCTCTGATTCACGTCAAGCTATTATTCAGCCTGCTCTAGAGGGAAGATTTGTTTTCTGTGGGAACCTAGTGCATTATCCCAAGCCTCACTGAATGCCTCTCAAAATGAAAAGGTCTTTGATCTGCAGAGACAAGATAGATTGCTGGAGGGCGATACTGAAAAGTTCAAACTTTCTTATAGAGTACCCCCAATCCCCCTCTGTGGTCTCATCCAAATTCTCCATAGGAGAGGGGCTTGAAAGTGCAGCAACAGCTGCAAAAAGTCAGTGTTCGACTTTTTTGCTGATAGAAGTCCCAGGAATCTCAGGGGTGTAATGTGACTCTTTTCGCTAACATGAGTGAGTGAGTTGCAGGTCGACACAGTGATCTTTTGTCACACAACAGGAGTCACAGTCAATGTTGCTGTTTGGCCCTAATCTAACTGTACCTTTTGTCTACTGTTCATTAAGTTGACACTGATACCAGATATTAGCATAACATCATAGAAAGAAATATTTTTACTGTGAAACATTCTTTGAGACATAACTCTTTTGTTGATGTAACTTTACAGGGGCTAGTTTTTTGCAGGCTAAATTGTATTGGGGGTGTGAAGTTGTAGGCCACACCACCAAGTCCGACTCCTGCTCCAACTCCATGGTCAGTCAGAAGAAGTAGAGTTCATCTAATTCAATAAATGGCTAGTGAATTAATTTCTATTAAAGTAAATATGCATCAAATTAAACATAATAATTATATAATATAATTGAATAAAATTATTAAACATTTTATTTTGAAGTTGGTAATATTTTTATGAAGCCAAAATTGGTCCCAACTCCAATATCAACTCCCACTCCAATTACTCATCCTCAGTTTCAATAATAATATTTTGGGGTACTGTACATAAAACTGAATATTTAGGGGGTAATGAAAAATGTAATTGCACCATTTTGGGGAATTTTTTACCTGTTTTTCACTACACTAATGAATCATTTTAACTTTTATTATAGACATTGTTACAAATGTATCAAGGCTAAATATCTAGATAATAATAAAGAAATATAGAGGGAGACACAAGACACGAATTACAAAGGGAGAGAGGGAGATGCAATGCTATGGTATGGTTGGGTCAGAAAGGTGGAAAAGGCAAAGAACACCCCACTCCAGAGCTTCCAAATCATGAAACAGCCAAAAGGTATCCCGAGATCCCATAAGGAGAGGTTGAGTAGATAGGTCTTAGGGTAGGCGTACCCCAAGACCTGGTTAACGTGGTAGGGAAGGTTTAATAACCATCTGTCATCTGAATATTCTGCTCTATAAATTACAGCATATTGTAGTTGAGTGTCATTATTCTATTAGCAAAAATTCCCATGTCAATGTTTTGGTCAGTGTTTTCCATCAGTGATTTTGTGTCAAAATCAGGAACAGGTTGCAAACATAGAACCGGTGCAATTATACGTTATCTCTGTGTAGTTTCCACTCTGATTTTGGCTTACAATCATTGATGCAAAACACTGATGTGTGAATAAGGCTTAATACTTGGTTTTTGCAGATCTGAACATTTTAGGATATTGGTCAATTAAACATGAGGATACCTGCAAAGTTTCAATAGAAAATCATCTTGATGATGTCAACATTTTTGAATGTGTCCTAGTTAAAGCTTGGCAGGCATGTAATGACTTCATGTCGCTTTCTATACTTCTATGGATTAAGGATAGTATTTCTCATATTAGGTGATGTGCAAATGCACATGTCTACCTAGCAATCATCTCTTCATCTTGGTACCTAAAATTATAGCTTTGAAAAAAATAATGAAATACTTTTCTTTATGATTTTTAAACCTTTATATCACCATCTTCATCTTTATGTGAAAAATGGGATGAATGCGAACATCAGAGCCTGAAGGAGAACTAAATGAAAACATGATATTGGAGTCACAAAAGAATCAAATCACCAAACACCGCTCATCTAATCCTTATCCAAGTGTACGCCATATACAGCATCAAGTATGTCAAACAGAAAGGTCTACTTCAACAATTGTCAGCAACAGTGTTACAGATTAGTTATTTGCTATGTTCAGACAGTGAACCTTTACCCTTATTTATTGATTTTTTTTTTTAATATGACCTTAAAACAAGTAACAAAGTGTTGCATGGCAGATGGCTGCTTAATAAGATTAAATATTTAATTCATATGGTAATATCCAAATCGTGCTTTAAGCGCTTATTTTTAAATCCCATCCAGTATCTTTCATTTGGATATTAAATGCTAGTAGAGGGCATATTCACAACCTCTGGGAATGTGTACATTTTACATCATTATCACAATGTTATTAGAATATAGTTCAGCCAATTGTAAAGTAATAGAATCATTTGTTAGAATTATTTATTGTCTAGAATATTGTACTGTAAATTATATACTGAAACAAGGTACTAGTATGGCACAGGAGGAAGTAGGCAGGGAGTTAAAGTTAAAGGGGTGTACTGATCACCTTAAGTGGTTTTTAATATAGGTTGGCATACCAGAAGTGCTGTTCATATTTACATAGTTACATACAGTAGTTACATAGTAGATGAGGTTGGATAAACACATTAGTCCATCAAGTCCAACCTATAACCCTACAATCCCTACAGTGTTGATCCAGGGGAAGGCAAAAAAAGCCATAAGGCTCATGCCAATTGCCCTATTTCAGGGGAAAAAATTCCTTCCCGACTCCAAATCAGGAAGTCAGTATAAAAACCCTGGATCAACGTGTCCTTAAAATCTACAGTCCATAACCTGTTATATTTTTCTCTTCAAGAAAAGCATCCAGGCCCACTTTGAACTTGTTCAGTGAATCCACCATCACCACTTCCTGGGGCAGAGACTCCCATAGCCTCGCTGTTCTTACTGTGAAGAATCCCCTTCTGTGTTGCTGGTGAAACTTTCTCTCCTCCAGACGTAGAGGATGTCCTCTTGTCACTATCACTGGCCTAGGAGTAAAAAGATCCATAATGCTGCACCTCCCTACATTTCCTCCCTTATCTCTGTCTACTGCCCAATCCGTGTTCTCCGTTCACTCAATGACCTAACACTTACATCCTCTATTATCAGAACCTCCCACACTCGTATAAAAGACTTCTCCCAAGTTGCACCACTTCTCTGGAATGCTCTACCCCGGACAATCAGATTAACTCCCAATTTCTACAGTTTCAAACGTAAACTAAAGATGCATTTTTTCAGACAGGCCTATCACAATTTTTAACGTAAACCTTTCCGTACTATAATTAGAATCCCCAAAATTTTACCCTCCTCTGTCCCTGCTCCCACATTTCCCCATATGATATGATGCCATTTCAGGCTAACTTTATAGGTCCAAGCTCCATCCACATGTTAAAGGACACGACTAGTGACGGCTCATAAAGTTTTATGTTTGTGTAATGACAGTCACCTCTATTACAAAAGTGTCTGACCTCTGTATAAGCAATGCCGCCCCTGCTACCTCTTGTGTCACCCCGTCTACCTCATAGATTGTAAGCTCTTGCGAGCAGGGCCATCAGTCCCATTGTGTTAAATGACTTTCTTTGTAATGTATCTTTCTGTCTGTACAACCCTACAAATTGTACAGTGCTGCGGAATATGTTGGCGCTATATAAATAAGATGTATTATTATTATTATTATTATTATTATTATTATTATTATCCTTAGAAAGTTCTTTGTATTGTCCCTTCATGTATTTGTACATTGTTATTAGATCTCCCCGTAGATGTCTTTTCTCTAAGCTGAATAATCCCAAGTTTGTTAATCTATCATTGTACTCCAGTCCACCCATTCCCCTAATCATTTGCCGTCTTTGCACTTTTTCAAGTTCACTTATGTCTTTCTTGTATATCGGGGCCCAAAATTGCGCACAATATTCTAAGTGTGGCCATACCAGTGATTTGTATACAGGCATAACTATGTCCTTGTCATGAGAATCTAGACCTCTTTTGATGCATCCCATAATTTTATTTGTCTTGGCAGCAGCTGCCTGACACTGGTCACTAAAGGTAAGCTTGCTGTCCACCAAAATATTTGACATCTTGCATGGGTGTGGAGCCTCTGGGTACCTTGTATAGTAAGCTGGCCCTGATATTATGGAGGCTTAAGGACATTAGGCATTATTACTAGAGATGAGCGAACAGTAAAATGTTCGAGGTTCGATATTCATTTCGAGTAGTCCCTCAATATTCGACTACTCGAATATTGAACCCTATTATAGTCTATGGGGGGGAAAATGCTCGTTTCAGGGGTAGGCAACGTTCGATCAAATTATGCTTACCAAGTCCACGAGTGAGGGTCGGGCTGGATCCTCCGAGAAGTCTTCTCCTTGCAGCGTCCCCGCGGCGTCTTCCGGCTCTTCATTCACTCTGCCAGGCATCAGAGTCAACCGCAGGGAAGCTGCACGGAGAAGACTTCTAAAGGTAGGAGAAGAACCAGCGTTGATTGGCCGACTGTATAGCATTCGGCCAATCAATGCTGGTTCTGCATCGAACTTTTACATTCGAATAGTGAGTGCTACTTGATCGAGTACGAGTATTTCGAATACCGTAATATTCGATCGAATACCTACTTGATCGAGTACTACTCGCTCATCTCTAATTATTACACTATTGCATCCACTTGGAGGAAGTAAGGACAGGCATTGTGTTTTTGATATTTTTAGGTTTATTGTTTGACAACTGTGTCTGAAAAAGTGGAGGAAAACAGAGACCAACAATTTTGGTGCCAATCACATAACTAGTGCTAAATGGGGTTCATTGTTCAATGACAGATGTAACCTTCCCTGAGACTCACAGAAATACAATGGACTTAACAATGGGGTGAATTCTAGTGACTTACAATACAGGGTCTCGGGGAGACTCAAGTAGAGACAGAGAGAGACTTGATCTAAACACAGAGAGGTTAGAGGTAATGTCACAAGCTCATGCCAGGCAATTGAAAGGTAAGAGGTTGGTGGTTACAGCATGGGAAGTTCCCACATACATCTACTATGCTATGCACAGAACTACATGTCACATATGTCATCTTGTACACCAGACAACTGCTGTTTTGTGAGTATATTAAGCCATAGTCTACTAATATGATGGCTGTTGCTGCAGATACCATTACTGAAACAATAAATAATAAGGAGATGACTAGCATTCAAAGTCTGAAACATTGCTTGCCATAGTCTTCAATACCTATAACCTCTTATAACAATCATACATATCTCACTAAATCTTTACTTTCTCGCGTAGTCTATTATGGTATTCTCTGTATCAGTTTCTCACTTGTTCTTTTTCTTGCTGCTCTTTCATATCAGCCTGGAACCTTTACTAAGGAACAGTGTGAACCAGGCTCCAATGACACACTTTTCTAATTACATTTATGGAGAGCTATGTGTCCCCCATTAAGAACACCCGAACTTCCTGTATGATTGAACTACATGGCCTGTAGCACACAGGCTGTCCATAGGAGAAGGTAAAAACAGCTCCTCTTATAATGAAGGAGATTGCAGTGAATCCTCCCTGACTGTAGATATATGGTCTTAGTTTTAGTTCACAGTGAACTCCCAGAAGGTGCAGATGGTAGTGTCATTGGGCGCCCATATGAGGCTGGAATGAGACATCATAGGATTGATAGCAGCAAACAGAAAGAAACAGCATAAGAAATCTAAAAATAAAGATGGAGGTTGTTTAGTCCAGTAAGGATTAAAGATATACAGAGTGTGATAGACACTGTAGTGAGGGCAAAGGCATAGAAATCTGAGTTTTCCACTGGAAGTCAACCTTAAAGTATTCACAATGTCTTAAAATATATTAGCACCCACATCATCATAAACATGCATTAGCAAATAAATACAGCATAGTGGTATACATATATACATCTACTTGGCACAAACAGCCAGATATAAGGCATGGTAATAAACACATAAGTAGCTCACCAACTGCAACCTCCACTCTGAGCCCCGATGTACGTTTCGCCAATTCTTCGTCGTTTGCTTGGCTTTATTTGACTTTCTGCTCCATGTATTACTGTTATTTACATGCAGTGAATCTGTGGACAAACTACATTTCCCATGGTTCATTTGACTGCTCTCACTTTCTGTGTAACACCCCCCCACCACCACCACCACCACCACCACTGCAATGAAATCACTAGGTAATAAAAGGTAATGAATCACTCCCACATCTGAGGTCACATGCTGCTGTGATGTTTCATTTGCTGACTGCCCTGCTCTTAGAGCAGGGAGTGAAGTTGCAAGCAAAATGTCACAGCTAAGGTCAATGACCTGAAAATAAATCAGATAAGCAGTGCCAAAATTAAATAAGATATATCATAGGAAGAGTTTTGTATTCATGAAACCTTGTAACGTCCAGGTCTGGTTCAGAGTCTTTTAGTGCAACTACATGGGGTAATTGCTAGGCTGATAATGTAGTCAGAGGAAGTCAGTGGTCGATGCACAAGATGATGTGAGTATTAGCAGCAGAACAGGAGAGACAAGCTAGATTACAGGCTGAGAGCTCAATAATCTCACAAGGCAGGAAGTGCAAGGCCGGGTTTAAATAGGAAGTTCAATCAAGGAACAGGGAGGAGCAAACCAGAGAGGCGGGAACTGAAGCTAGAGGCACTGGAAACTAGGCTTCAGATCAGCACAGGAGCTGTTCAGGAGATGGAGTAGCTCAAGTGGAAGAGCTACAGCCTGGAACACTGAAGTCCTTGGGTTTATGTCCTGACAAACCAAGTATTTGGCCCATATTTAGAAAAAAAAAATCTGGATAATTATTTTAAATATAAAAACTATGGCAAGGATTCATTCCATTCCATTGATTCCATCTGTTCCCTTATACAGAAAGCTCTGTACACATATAGCTTTCTCTATAGCACAGTTTCCTAAAATGTGGGAGGCCTGAAGCCAACTTGAGAAATTTCTTCTCCACACTGCCATTAATATTATTTGTAGGAATTTTACAGACAGGTAGATGTAGAAGAGCTGAATATGGGCTATATGTGGAGAAGAACATAATGAGAATAGAGCTGTGTATGGAGGAGAGTATAGAGACAGCAGATTTGTGTGTGGAGGAGAACATGGATGTAGCAGAGCTGTGTAGGGGAGAGCATGGGGGTAGCAGAGTTCTGTGAGTAAAGGGAGAAGTGCCGAGGCAGTATTGCTGAAAACCATAATAGATTCTAAATATAGCTAGCTTAAAAAAAATGAATAAGTATGGTAGTGGGGGAGTGTTTTAAATGAAAGTCTCACCAACAAGGGAGTCCTACTTTTAGAAAGCTTGGGAACCATTGGCTCGGTGGTTACATAATAGTGGAGCTTATATTAAAGTGGATGTGATAAAATAACTCCTTTAAAAACTTCCGTTTTTTAATACACAAAAATGGCATATCTTTATTTCTAGTTTCTTTGCTTAAGAGTTCCCTGCTATATTACCAGGTCCCTGGTGACAATAAGTTGACATATGGTTTTATTAAAATCACTTGGAATAATGTAACGCAACATAATTGCAGCTCTGAGATATTCAGGCTGATGCTACTCATGGTTAGTCTAATGAAAAACGTAATAAACAATCCGGGTTGAGCATATGTTGATGTCAACACGGCTTGTAATGTTTCATTAGGGACAATGGTATTTTTACTTGTTACATTATTAACAAATCTTTCCTATATCCATAAAAGCTAATGCTTGTGATTCAGCTGAAAGCCATGGTATTTTCAATTCTCTTTTAGACTGCAATAATGTGGCAAAGTAAAAATTATTTTCTAAAAACTTGGTTGCGTATTTCTACAATAAATTTTATATACCTATTAATGTCTGCAGAAATATCACAGACTGGATTTTTGGAAAGCATCACATTAAACAATTATATACAGTGCAAAAGCAATGCCTAAGATGGCATGTAAGTCATTTGTAGAAATTAATCTTATTGCAGTTTTAAGGTATATGTTAATGTGACAAGGATTGATACAATGGGAAATGGAAAAGGAGAATCTCCCTACCAGTGTATATCCTGGGATATCAGCTAGTACCCAGATCTGACAATCCACTCTAACAACCAGCAATATGTGCAATTACTATCCTTATTAAACACCATTGACTGGTCTTCCTATAAATTGGAGGCAGAAAGGGTACCCTGAATCTATATATTTGATTTTTCTAAGTTACATACATTCCCTTGTGATGTACATGGTTTGGCAGTGAGTGGCGATGGCCAAACCTCTCAAGATTAGTTTTGGTTCAGGATCAGGTGGTTCAGACCAACAATTTATTTCTGGTTGAGTACAGTATAAAACAGTCTTTAAATAAGCTTAAAACCTAGTGTATGACACTATCAGGGCCCCTAGGGCTCTATCTAGTCAATATCTACCTCTCTAAGGCAAACACAGCTGAAGTTGTATGAAAGTGACAGTGACGTACGTTTATTTAAAAAAAACAGATGCTAAGCAGCAGTGGATACAAACTCAGAATGTAACCATACACTGCGCTGACACTCAATTTTAAGAATTTTAACATTTAAAACGCGCAAAAAAATTCCCCTTTTTGAAGAAAGGAGCTTGCCAGTGGTATTTAAAGACATAGGTGGTTTTACTTTGCAGAAATGTTTGTGGCTGTGTGCCTAGATGAAAAGTGATTAGGACAGTGGTTCTTAACCTTGTTTGAGGTACCAAACCCACCAGTTTCATATGCACACTCACCAAACCCTTTTTTAGTGATAAATCAAATATGATTTTTTTTCCGAATTCAAGAGATAGGTATACGTATTTTTACTGGTATACAAAATGATCCATACACAGGGCCTAGGGTTCAATTGAACCCCGGTTAAGAACCACTGGATTAGAAAGTGGCTTACTAAAACAAAATGATTCCCTCATGGGAGCAGATGTGAAATCAATATGGTGTAGGCATTGAAAAATGCAATGACGTGGGTTTTACACATAATTGTTTTATGCCAATACTGTGGCACCAACAGTGTGGTATAGTAGAATGTGATGGTCATTTTAGTTTGTCTGAGAAAAATTGCTAAGTTTTTGGTTTGGAACTTGGTCAAATCTGGCTAAGAACTAATTGTTTTGCCCATCTCTAGCAGTAAAATTGCTTTGGTTTTCGTATGTGATTTTCTTTTTTTTTTTTTCTTTATAAAAAGTGATTTATATGACGATAAAACTGTTCCGTTATCATTGGTGTCTATGTCCTTTTTAATTCATCCCAGAATTTTATGTAATTAAACAGTCGGTACCAGGAACTAGTTGCTAGAGTGCAGCTTGTCAGCCATTAATATTGCCAAATTATCTTGAACTGACCAACTTTTAGCACCTTCCACTATGTCCCTGCATAATCTTCCATTAACTGAAAGGGGGCCTTTACATTTGGGAGATTTTTGCTACATTTTCTGTGACTGTAAACCAGTTTCATTCATCTGAATATGGTTGTTTTGGCAGCAAGCACACAGATTTTAGCAAGGTCAAGTCAGATAAATTGGACGATTGCAGATAATTTCATAATTTGAATCTCATTATAGGTTGTGATATACCTAAAATATCCATAGGGTCCATCTGCCAGGCATATGCCAATGGAGTATATATTTTTTTACTGTATGAAATATAGTATCATAATAGACTGCGCTATGCATATGCAACCACAAAAAAAGTTGCATAATGGGTTCCTATGGGCATCAAATGTAATTTGTAAAAAGTGGCATGTAGTGCGTCATAGGAACCATTTGCATAATTCTTAAAATGGCTTTTTCAAATAAATGGTGCATCTAAAATTATGATGGTGCTCGGCAATGCAATACTGTGATTGGTTTGATATTAACTGACTCCCTTTAAGTGCCGCAGAGAGTGTTCTCATAATGGTTTATCTGAGACCTCATTCAGTAAGTGGTGAATATATCAGACCAAAATGGAGCAATCCAATCGCTCTACAGCATCATATGGGTGAAAGGGAATTTCAGAGGTGACTCTGCTCGGTGGAGAAAAAAATACTGTCCCGATCATACTTTTCTGAGGCCAGAATCATTTAATAGATTTGTCCTTGAAATAGCTTGAGACTAGAGAGAAGAAATATAAAGCTATATTGCAGTCGGGGTGTATTCACACAGAATACATTTGAATAATGACTACACTGTGGCATTGCCCAGGAAGTCACCAAAAAGATCACATTTTCAATGGTTATCTTATTTTACACTCCCTGCAAGTAGGAAAATTTCCTGTAGGAATTGTTCTCTGAGTTACATCCCATAGCAATTATATTAATTACCAATATCTGAAAATTCATTTGTGAAGATTTATCATGGGGAGAATTATTAAAGTCACTATTGCTGGAATTTGCCATAATTTGCACCAACTGTATCATGTGTTACCTGATGTTACAATATTACTCTGTGCTGCTATCTTACTATGGGGGTAGAGAGGGTGAGTGTAAGGATGCAACAATTTTTCTGATGTGTAAAAAAATCACATTAGACATTTTCTACATTATCTTGCCAGACTAATAATTCCCACTTTAGCATTTACTTTCCAAAAGTGCAGTCATTGGTGTAAAAATGAAAAATATTTTACCATTTTTTTCAATGGAGAGTAGCACGATCTTTCATGACTATTGGAGTATATCCCTAAAGCTATAGTTGTATTTTCTCCCCCTGCTTTTCAGCGTTTTACACTTTTCTGTCTGATTTCACCAATATCACCAATATTTCCCATAGTTCTGCATTTTGAAGGGATTATTCCTAACTACATATTTATCATATTTATCTGAAACCTGTATATCTTTTTAAGATTTAAGGCTATTTCTACCATAAATATTCATTTTTAATGTTTTATTGAAATACAATTAAATTGATACCTACTGTAAGCGTCCAATCTTTAACTATTTAAAACATCTGTGGCTTGAAATATTGCTACATGTCCTCTTCTCCCAACTTGCTATGAATGTTATTTTCCACTGTGAAGATCTTCAGCCAGGAAATCTTCATATGTAACTGCTGTTTCACTTTTTTTTAACTATTCTATAAGGAGGGGTTTGAACATTTTTTAATATACTTTATTAACTTATTTTACTTCCTTTTAGTAGAACACAGGCTCTAAAGTTATCCCTAGCAATACTTGACAGGGAATCCATTGACTCAAGTGTTGACATGGGAGATCGATCCAGTATTCACTTTATATTGTAAGTACAGATGTAGCAGGTACAAAACGAGTTCGCGTCATTTCAAATAGTTGTCTATACAGTTTTATACCTCTTTAAAAGTACATCTTAAGTTATATGAAAACTGAAAGTCTCAGATTTCATAGGTCACCAATACTGCTGTTCTAGTATAAAACTAAAACAGAATCACCAGCTACTATCACAATATGTAATTTTATATACAGCTTGTAATGTTGCATATAAAGCACATAATCCCTACTGTGTTTTTAACTAGGACTTATAAGAAGTGAACGTCACACTTGAGTTGTGCTGTGAAATTTTCTTTGTTTATTCGTATATACAAGTAGAGTAACTCTACTTGTATATATGAATAAACAAAGAAAATTTCACAGCACAACTCAAGTGTGACGTTCACTTCTTATAAGATATTGTGGGTTGGGACCCTACGTTCACACGAAAGTCTCCAACTGCATCCCTCTATACTTTAACTAGGACTTATCACCCCATTCAAAATGGTACAAAAAAAAGTGAAATAACATTTACATTTTAAGGGTCCATTCACAGAGAGTAAACTCATTTTGGCAAAATACACGTGTAAAGAATACACGTGTAAAAATAAGACTCCCATTGACTTCAATGACATTTTACACATGCATTTTGACGTGTATTTTGCCGTGTTTATTTACATGTGTAAAAAAATGTCATTGAAGTCAATGGGAGTCTTATTTTTACATGTGTATTTTTTACATGTGTATGTTGCCATAATGAGCGTGTGTTTACTCCGTGCAAATGGACCCTAGCATCAAACCATTTCTTTAGACACTCTGTAAATATGTAGAATTATTTAAAAAGAAAAATTACATTCATGTCCTGAAAATGAGGATGATTTCAAGGAGGAAGCAAGGCACTGTGAAACCCCCCAAAAATCTATATAAACAAATCTCATTTGTGTATAATTGCTGTATTATATAATTATTATAGTATTGTCATTTTTGTTTAACTTATACATTTTAAATACATAAAGGTGTATATCGAGAGAGCGTATATCTATATCTATCTATATGTAATTTAGCTAAGGTAATATCTCCTTTCAGTGGTGTAATGTATAGCTATGCGCTGACATTGAAGTATCTGTCTAATAAAAATGTATTATTAGAAAGCAGCTTGAAATCCCAAATGGTTTAAAACAACGTACCTGAACATGAGGACTTAAAAAAATATTCCATATTATAAAATATGAGTTTATGCGGAAGAATGTAACATATATATATATATATATATATATATATATATATATATACACACATATACACTCACCGGCCACTTTATTAGGTACACCTGTCCAACTGCTCGTTAACACTTAATTTCTAATCAGCCAATCACATGGCGGCAACTCAGTGCATTTAGGCATGTAGACATGGTCAAGACAATCTCCTGCAGTTCAAACCGAGCATCAGTATGGGGAAGAAAGGTGATTTGAGTGCCTTTGAACGTGGCATGGTTGTTGGTGCCAGAAGGGCTGGTCTGAGTATTTCAGAAACTGCTGATCTACTGGGATTTTCACGCACAACCATCTCTAGGGTTTACAGAGAATGGTCCGAAAAAGAAAAAACATCCAGTGAGCGGCAGTTCTGTGGGCGGAAATGCGTTGTTGATGCCAGAGGTCAGAGGAGAATGGCCAGACTGGTTTGAGCTGATAGAAAGGCAACAGTGACTCAAATAGCCACCCGTTACAACCAAGGTAGCCAGAAGAGCATCTCTGAACGCACAGTACGTCGAACTTTGAGGCAGATGGGCTACAGCAGCAGAAGACCACACCGGGTGCCACTCCTTTCAGCTAAGAACAGGAAACTGAGGCTACAATTTGCACAAGCTCATCGAAATTGGACAATTGAAGATTGGAAAAACGTTGCCTGGTCTGATGAGTCTCGATTTCTGCTGCGACATTCGGATGGTAGGGTCAGAATTTGGCATCAACAACATGAAAGCATGGATCCATCCTGCCTTGTATCAACGGTTCAGGCTAGTGGTGGTGGTGTCATGGTGTGGGGAATATTTTCTTGGCACTCTTTGGGCCCCTTAGTACCAATTGAGCATCGTTGCAACGCCAAAGCCTACCTGAGTATTGTTGCTGACCATGTCCATCCCTTTATGACCACAATGTACCCAACATCTGATGGCTACTTTCAGCAGGATAATGCGCCATGTCATAAAGCTGGAATCATCTCAGACTGGTTTCTTGAACATGACAATGAGTTCACTGTACTCCAATGGCCTCCACAGTCACCAGATCTCAATCTAATAGAGCATCTTTGGGATGTGGTGGAACGGGAGATTCGCATCATGGATGTGCAGCCGACAAATCTGCGGCAACTGTGTGATGCCATCATGTCAATATGGACCGAAATCTCTGAGGAATGCTTCCAGCACCTTGTTGAATCTATGCCACAAAGAATTGAGGCAGTTCTGAAGGCAAAAGGGGGTCCAACCCGTTACTAGCATGGTGTACCTAATAAAGTGGCCGGTGAGTGTATATATATATATATATATATATATATATATATATATATATGTGAAAGAAAGCTATATCTGCAGTATATCAAAATAGTAGGAAGGAAGCAAAACTTTTACTAACAAGAAGAAAAGGCCATATTGTCAGAGTCCAGAACCCAGATGGCAAAATCCAATTAGAAAGGCCAGTAATTCTCTCCTCTAGTACATAATGTAAATTAGTTACTGTGTTAAAAAGAAGGGAATATATTTGGGGGAATTTATCAGATTTACTATAAATTGTACCATTGCTAGTATAGATTGCATTTTGCAAATTTCTTAAGAGATGTGCACCTTTTAAAAATCTCGCTCATTTTACTCCAATATAAGCGACACTGAGGTCCTGGATTCAAGATGAGTCAAGGACAATATATGCCCTGGTTCCCTCTCACACTTTAGTTTAGTTACTTAAGTCAACCTATAAAATTGTCCCAAAATATATATTTCTGATAGGGAATAAAATAGAGATAGGGATTCTGATAGGGACTAAGGCCAAGACTGATGTGTTTATCATTTTTCATTTTTGAACAGCACAACTTGATATATTGGCTCAGTATACAGTGTAGGTATATATATATATATATATATATATATATATATATATATATATATATATTGTAAGCCGATGGCTGGTCAGGTAATGGAGGGGGTGTACATCTCACCCAGACTACTCAGGTGGGTGAGATGAGAAAACTCCAGAAGAAATGTTTGTTCTCAGCAGACAACTTTCGTCTGCTGAGCATTTTGGTAAATGCTCAGTATTGGACTGGATTTTTAGGAATGGCAGGTAGGTTGGTAATGGGACCTGCCATTCCACCACATCCAGTCCACACTTTAGGGATGTTCTGGCAGTGACGCAGCTGCAGAGAGTCTCCTCGTCAAGGAGGCTTAAGAAGTCAGCTCCAGCAGCAACACTTTGGCAGAGCTTGGCTGGAGTGCAAAACAGAGAGGTCATTTTTTGGAGCTGTGTCCTGAATGATTCAACTGGCTTTTGATTTCTGTTATTCTAGATGAGGTAACCTATTCTATATTTAGTTAGAGCCTAGCCGGGCTGGTATTTATTTTGGTATTGTTTCCTTTTGTTGCTGCACTTACCTTTTTTGAGTGAAAATAAATTCTACTTTTGTCTTGGACTAAAGAAACTGGACTTGTGTGTCTATGCCACCCCACCTAGCAACCCCAGACCCTGAATATATATATATATATATATATATATATATATACTGTATACTGAGCAAACATATCATATCATATCATAAAGTCCATAACTCTGAATATTGTTCAGTTCAAGAAAGGAATCCAGGCCCTAATAAGATAAGATAATCCTTTAATAGTCCCACATTGGGGAAATTTCAGCGTGTTACAGCAGCATAGTAATACAGATACAGGATAATACAGAGTAATATATTACAGACGTAGACACAGATAAGCTGAGAAGAGAAGATATACTAGGAGTCCATGGCAGCTAAGGAAAAACAGAAGAGAAAGAGGAAGACCTCATGGTCATCCTCATAATCATTAGTTCTCTGTGCGGAGAGCTCTTCGTTTGGTCTGATGTAGATTATACAGCCTGGTCGCGGTTGGAAGAAAGGACCTGCGATAGCGCTCCTTCTCACACTTGGGGTGAAGCAGACGGTCGCTTACAGTGCTGCCAAGTCCCATCAGGGTCCCATACATGGGGTGGGATTTGTTCTCCCACATGGAGGTCACCACAGACAGTATCCTTCTGTCACCCACCACCTGTACTGGGTCCAAGGGGCTCCCCAGGACAGAGCTGGCCCTCCTGATCAGCCTGTCAAGTCTATTTCTGTCCCTGGTTGATATACTGCTTCCCCAGCAGGCCACACCGAAAAAGATGGCTGAGGCAACCACAGAGTTGACGAAGGCCCTAAGAAGTGTCCCCCGGACTCCGAAGGCCCTCAGCCTCCTGAGCAGGTAGAGTCTGCTGTGGCCCTTTCTGTGCAGCGCCTCCAGGTGATCAGCCCAGTCTAGTTTATTATTGAGGAGCACGCCCAGGTACTTATAGGTCCTGACTATCTCAATACATGTTCCTTGGATCTCCACCGGGGTCGGAGCACCTCTCCGTTTACTAAAGTCCACCACCATCTCCTTGGTCTTCCCAGCATTAATCCTGAGCTGGTTCTGCTGGCACCATTCAACAAAATCCCGGTTTAAGTCTCTGTATTCCCTATCGTCGCCATCAGTGATAAGGCCGACTATAGCAGAGTCATCGGAGTACTTCTGTAAGTAACAGCTGGATGAGTTGTGCCTGAAGTCAGCAGTGTACAGTGTGAAGAGGAATGGGGCAAGAACTGTACCTTGTGGTGCCCCCGTACTACAGATCACAGTGTCGGACACACAGTCCTGGGCTCTCACATACTGAGGGCAGTTTGTCAGGTAGTCTAGGATCCAGTTGGACAGGTGATGGTCCACACCACCAAGGTCCAGCTTCTCCCTCAGTAGCTCTGGCTGAATGGTGTTGAACGCACTGGAGAAATCAAAGAACATTATTCTCACAGTGTTCCCGGGTATCTCCAGGTGAGAGAGAGCTCTATGAAGAAGGTGGATGATGGCATCATCTACCCCAATGCCTGGCCGGTAGGCAAACTGGAGGGGGTCCAGAGCGGAGCTCACTAGGGGGCGTAGGTGTGTCAGGACCAGTCTCTCTTGGACCTTCATCAGGTGTGATGTCAGTGCTACAGGTCGGTAGTCATTGTAGCCCATCGGGTTGGGTTTCTTTGGGACTGGTACCACGCAAGATGTTTTCCACAGTTGAGGTACTACTCCCAGCTTCAGGCTCATATTGTACTTGTGCGTTATAATACCACACAGGTGGTCACTGCACATTTTAAGAACTCTTGCGCTTATACCATCAGGTCCCCCCGCTTTGTTCGCTCTAATATCTAATGTCTTCATTTTCATGATTGTATTATGTCTTGTTCTCTAATTAATATTTTCGATTTATCTCTGTTTTGTATAACCTTACAAAAATGTTCAATAAAATTTGAGTTAAAAAAAAAAAAAAAAAAGAGAAAGGCATCCAGGCCTTCTTTGAACTAGTTCAATGAATCCACCATCACCACTTCCTGGGGCAGAGACTTCCAGAGCCTCGCTGTTCTTACTGTGAAGAATCCCCTTCTATCTTTCTGGTGAAACTTTCTCTCCTACAGACGTAGTGGATGTCCCCTTGTCACTGGCCTTGGAATAAAAAGGTCATTAGAAAGTTCTTTTTATTGTCCCTTCATATATTTGGACATTGTTCCTAGATCTCCCCGTAGACTTCTTTTCTCTAAACTGAATAAAACAGAACGGATCTTACAAATGTACTCCTATAAATCTGTCCCCTTTCTATTTCAAGATATATAAATTCATATGTTGCAAGATTATCATCTTTAAAAATAAATAAATTAAAAACATTATTTTTCTGCCATAAGATTTCCATCTTATCTATGTGCAGCCACCTAGTGGTCATGTTGTGGATTACAGACTGACAGGAATTTTGCTAGCATGTTACAATATTGTCTTGAATTTTTCTTTGTGACAAATTGGAAATCTTAGCCAGATTTGATGTAGTGGTCTTTCAGTGGTTCCTAGAAGGCAGGCTCTATTAGTAGAGCTTATAGGCACTATTATTACTCTATCCTTTGTAATAGTGCTTACATTATATTCGATATATCATCCATCATAACCTAGTATTGCTTCATGTTCAATGATGTTTGAGGCATAACAGGGTAATATTTTTAGAGGTTGAAGCTATATCTGAACAAAATAAAACCATTCTTAAATCTGGAAGCAATACAGCCACGGACAATATCTACAAGGAGTTTGTATGTTCTCCCCATTATTGTGTGAGCTTCCTTCTTGTACTCCGGTTTCCTCCACACTCCAAAGATATACTGATCGAGAATGTAGCGTGTGAGCCCTATATGGGACAGTGTTGATGATATGTGTAAAGCGCTGCGGCGTATGATGGTGCTATATAAGTAAGAAAATAAATACATATAAATTATATTTTACAGTCCTTTCAATGTTTTAGAAACATGTAACATTATTCTTTGCCAATAACTAATCCTTTAAAATAAAATGTAAAAATTTGAACTGTGTAATAAAACAATTTGGATTATGTAAAATAAATATAAAAACCATTTGTATTGGACTAAAGAAATTATACTGATGTTTAAAACAGGGAATTCAATTATCATAGGAAATAAACTCAAACCTTCATATTTACATTTTTTTGAAAAACAAGACTCGCAATATTATTGACATTTATTAATGACTTGTTGTTGCTCATAGAATGCTTTAGTTCTGTACTGAAAGCAAAGGAAAACTGCTTTCTCCCTAAAGTACTAGAAGAAGATTAATGATCTCGCTGTGCTGAGTATTAATCAGCCTCATTATAATGGATCAGAGAACAAGTAATAAACACCGAGCAGCTGTTCTCCAAATTATTTTCTACAGCCTATGGATGTGTCGCACATAACCTTTACTAGACTGATCAGTGTTCTCAAGATTATCTGTGAGAGCATAAACCCGTACAGCAAGGAAATGCATTAATATTGACACATTGTGTATAAGGTGTTCCAGTCTCTATAATAAATGTATTGCAGATTCATCAACAGGGCACACACATTATTGATAAATATGACATGGCTGAGGAGCTACTCCGGATAATTGTCTTCTAAGGGCGGGTTCACATCTGCGCCCGCTCTCTGCTTTGTAGGTTTCCGTCTTTTGCCCGAGAAACTGGACAGGAGATGAAAACTGCAGTCAGTGTCCGCTCATGAGCGTATTCTGGTCTCAGCGGGGAAACCGGTTTTTTAAGCCGGACACAAAGTCCTGCATGTCCGACTTTGTGTCCGGTTAAAAAAAACGCTTTTGCCGGAGAGGCAGAAGATGCTCACGGGTGGTCACTTTGCAAACCCATTCAAGTGAATGGGTTTGATAACTAACTGCTGGTTTCCATCTCCTGTCCAGTTTCTCAGGAAGAAGACGGAAACCTGCAAAGCGGAGACCGGGCCCAGGTGTGAACCCGCCTTAACTCAGTATGACTAGGAAATGACTTTTCTAACACAATTTTATGTATTAAAATAAGTGGCACAAGAGCTTTGCAATGATGACATTAGAGCTGAATGCCAACTACTGCAAATATATTGATCAATCTGACCTTGTCTAATATGTACATGTATGGCAATTTGTCTTATGACAACAAATGTATTTTAATTAGATATGGTCCAACCGATTTGTTCCAATCCAGATTTGGTGACATTTTTAGGGTTTTTAAAAAAACCATACAATTGTGGAATCATCTCAGATGAACTTAAATGGCTGTTGTGACTTGCCCAGGTCAGGTGTAGAAAATAAAAAACATTTGGGCCTCCTCGTAGCATCCATTGTGCTTTCTCATTATACTTGATGACATCATGCATCATCTGTGACATGAACATACCGAGTGACATGACATCATTGTCCTCTGGGTGACCATGTCAGCCTGATGTCACTGATGAGACTGAGAAAGAGCATACCACAAGAAGGCCTAAAAGAGGTGAGGGAAGGTGAAATAAATGTTTTTTTTTATTTTTTAAACCTGACCTGGGACTTCACCTATTATACTCTAGGGTTTGAAGAGACACCAGAGTATAATATTTTACTGCAAAGCAAGTCGCAGACCCCAGAGTATAATAATTGAACTTGGAGTTTGTACCAAATTTGTTTGACCCAAAATGAATCAGGGACCCGATCCACCTGAACCCAAAACTAAATGAACATTGGAAGTTTTCCCTATTTCTAATGGTAATTAATCCTTATTACTCGATCCAAAAGACTATTTGGTGTTTTTGCTTCTCAGGGGGCATTCACAATTGCGACTGTGCCCGCCCTCCGGGTCTCCATCCTATTCACTGGGGAAACTGCATAGGGGACAGCTTCCTGGTGGTCAGCAAGCTGCTGGTGTCTGTATGCAACCTCTCTGCAGGGAACAATTTTTTTTGGATGGACACAAAGTCCTGCATGTCCGACCAAAAAAACAATGCCTTTAGTATACCATAAAAGGGTGTTATATTAAGGATAAATATATAGGAGAATAAACATTGATAAAATGAGGTGTTTGTTATTGCCTTGTGCATACTGGCTATTTTTTCTTTTGCTGTTTGTTACCTGTATTCATATTGCTGACCTCTGACTTTACCTTTGACTATTCTTTTGGATCTTGTTTCTGTAATGCATTATTCAACAGTTTCCGAACCCTTGGCTAGCTGACCTCCCTTTTGTTGTGGTTTGTCTTGTCTGCATTCTATGTCATCACCTAGATAGGGTTTTGTTGCCTGTGTCTTAGAACAGGACAGGCAAGTAGGAAGGGACAGGGGGAAGAGGGCATTCAGCTGAGGACTGTCTTGTTATGCCCCTTCCCCCAGGGTTCACAAGCAGCTACTGGGGAATTGATCCTCTAGGAATTCGCTTAAACCAGATTTTCATAATATTCAAAATGTTAAGAATAAGGCAAGACTACTCTTCATGTTCCATATTCACTTCAGTTAATCCATCCACATATGACACAATCTGTGGTTAATAATTCCTTATTCCTGGCCATATCTAAAAGGACCTGCAGATCTGCATTTTTCCATCCACACTTAAGACTTTCGAACTTAACATTTGGGTGGTTCTTCCCTAGAGGAACATAAAATGCTCTGTATTTTTGGGAAATCAGCTTCCACTGCATCTCCCTCCATATTACAAAAAACATTTAGCTTATAATTGTTTACAAATTTAAATACAGTTTCATTCATTGGAAAACCTTTACAAAAATGTTTGCTCATGCCCTCATCATCTCTCATCTAGACTACTGCAATCCTCTCTCTTACTCCCCTCTATCCTCAACTCTGCTGCCCTGTTAATCCATCTCTCCCCTTATTTCTCATCTGTCTCTCCCATCTGCTAATTCCTTCACTAGTGTGGCTACCCATTGCCCAATGAATAAAATTTTAACCCTGACACATAAGGTCATCCACATCACATCATGTCGTCTTCATACATTTCTGCCCAATCTCCTGTTACTTCTCCCATGCATAATCTCAAATCCTCATAAATCCTCCTTCTTCGCTCTGCTCTTATTTGTTTTTCACACATATGTTATATAACATTGTCTGCAATTATGGTCTGCATTATCTATGTAATTAATGGTGCTTTACAAATAGATATTATTAGTATTATAATTATCCGACCCATATCTGAACCCTTCAGTTTATTTAGTGCACGTATTTACATCAGTCAGTATAGTAATACTCACATCTGGTCACATCTACTGGGATTGTACCAGAGTCTACAATGTTTCTCCTTGACATTACCTACAGCAAAGAATGTTCTATCGATAACCAACATAACTGAACAGGATGATGGATGGTGAAGTCCTGAGTCACCCACACAAGATGATCTACAGTCTTGTCTGTACACAGTCTGATACAGGGAAAGCTATCATTCAGCCTATGTGTGGGCAGAGTAATCTGGAATCTCCCTGTCATTCCTGGCAGTCTTGGTAGAGAAGATACTCACATTTACTTAGAAATCCTTCTTCTATCATATAAACCTGCATATCAAACAGCTCTTCCTTGAGCTCTCACCATGCATGAGTTGATCATCTCCCTTGAATTTTTTTTTTATTTCTATCATATTTTAATATATTGATTATTAGAGATATGTGAATTGACTCTTGCTGAGTTGGGTTTGACTCAAATATTCCAAATTGTTTGTATTTTTATGAAACTGAATACCTGGAGATTTGTCTCGGGCCAGATAAAATGGTTGATGCATTATACTACAGAAGTAAAAGGTCTGAGAGGCCCAGGGGAGGTCATAAAAATAAATAAAAAAACATTCATACTCACCTACTGTTACCTCTTTTGGGCTTCCTCACATCATCCGGCACTCTCTTGGTGGTCATTAGCAATCAAATGGAGAGAAAATGCTAGACGCCATGAGGAGGTCCAAAAAGGATATGAAAGGTGAGTATGAATTTTTTAAAATTTTTGTCATCTATACTGGTCCTCCATTACACTATGGGGTCTGAAGAAACTCCATACTCTGAAATGAAACAGGGTTCCAAGCGACCTGAAACCAAAACTAAATGAAGCTTGGGGAGTTTGCCTCTCTCTATTTGTCTTCTATATAAGCATCCTGACACTTTATATATTGTAGACCCATACCATTAATAAACTATTAAAGGAGTTTTCCAGGCAAAAATTGAATTCTCAAAACAGTATGTGAATGCTATTAATAGGTTAATAAGTGCACCCAAATATCTTTAGCAGTGTTTTTGAGTGATTTCTCAGTTCTCTAGGAGCTCCTGTCATCTTCTTCATTTGTTTACATAGTTGTTTCCTATTCTGATCCTTTCCTACAACTGGAAGAATTAGGTGTAGGTTACAAGGTATAATGTGCCCAAAATAAACCAAAAAAAGAAAAAATAGGTGAGTATACTATAAAGGGACGTTTTAAAAAAATAAATCTTTATTAAACCGATTAAAAACCGTGCAACACTAAGGGCAGAGTGTCAGACAGTACAAAACAATTGAACTAGGTAGGACCATCTACTAGTTCCTAAATCAACAGAATGAGCGTAAGTTATTCAACAATTCTATATCACTCCCTCTGGGATAATTATTAACAAGCCCTGGGGGAATGTGCCATTTTGCCCTATAGATTATAGCAAGGCATACCACATTCACCACCCCTTAAACAGCTGATAGTAAGTCCCCTGAATGAAAGGCTAGAAAATGTCAGGGGCTAGGGAGCAATTAGTAGAGGAAATAGAGGTGACTGTCACTCTTAGGGCCAGTTCACACGGAGTTAACACACTCACATTCTGGCACGTATACACGTGTCAGAATGTGAGCGCTCAAAACAGATCACATTCATTTCAATGGGTCATTACGGGCGTATAACGCGCGTAATTTTGCGCATGTAATTTTGCGTCCACAAAATTATGCGCGTTATACGCCTATAACGACCCATTGAAATGAATGTGATGTTTTGAGCTCTCACATTCTGACACGTGTATACGTGCCAGAATGCGAGCGCGTTAACTCCATGTGAACTGGCCCTAATGTATCAAACTAGTGACTACCTTGCTATAAAGTTTCCTCCAATTTATCTACCAGATGGTAAAGCTATAGCAATAGCATTTGCAACGATATGCACAGCTGCCTCACCTGAATATATTCATTGGCTAAGTACTACATACACAGCTTCCCTAAGCCCTGCCTGCTGCTATAGACAGCATACACTAGTCTAATTGAGTATTTTTTGTCTGACGCGTTTCAATATGTTGGCTATCTCCCCACGCCAACATACATCATCAGAGGCATTGGACAGGACAAATTTGGGAGGTGGTCTGACCATTAGCAATATGTCAGTAATTCTTATCCCTCCCGCTCCCCAGTGGCACTGATGTATGGCCGTATGGCCGTTACATTTCCTTCAAAAGGCTATCATCCACTTTATATGGAAAGCATTCTCTGCATTCTATGCTTTGCCATGCTGGTTTGTAAGGCAGATGGTGGACTAGCATTACCGCATATCCTTCACTACTACTGGGCGACCCACTTACACTGTATCCCATTGTGGGCAGCCCCACAGGCTTATACAAAATGGGTTGAAATCAAAAAGCTCTGGTTAGCATCAGTACACCCTAAATGCTTATTTGTTGTCCTATTCCCCCCCCCCCCCCCCCACATGCTAACCTCCTTCTGGAATCTGTTTCTGTCATAAACTTGCCTCACAAAACTCTTCCTCTATGGTCTCTTTCCTCTTTAACCTGCTCCTCCTGGGGGACTGACAGCTGCTATAGTGCACCCCTGGAGTAGACTAGGCCTATATGATGTCGCTGACTTCATTGACCCATCAACTCTGGAACTTAGACCCCTTCACCTGCTGGAGGTGTCTTTCAGTGATGGGTACGCTGTACCACACCTTCTGTGATTGCCCCTTAATCCACCCCTTTTTTGACAGAAGTCAAAGTTCAAACAGATACTTTCTTTATGCAGGGTTTCCCATTAGTCCCACTTACCCATTTGCTCATCTTAGGGGGCGTTCACACTACCGTCGGTGTCCGTCAGCTAGTGTCTGCTGCTAATGTCCGTTCAAAATCTTGTGCAGACATTAGCTAGCTGTGTCCGTGACATTTTGCATTGATTTGAATGGAGATTGGGTGCGTTCTTTTGCACTCCGTGCCTGTCCTTAACTGTCCGTTCCCAAAGATGTCCGACTTTTCAAGCGGACAGCAAAACCCGACATGTAAGTTTTTTCTGTCCGCTTGAAAAGTCGGACATCTTTGTGAATGGACAGTTAAAGAGGACCTTTCACCACTTTTGGGCACATGCAGTGTTATATACTGCTGGAAAGCTGACAGTGCGCTGAATTCAGCGCACTGTCGGCTTTCCCGATCTGTGCCCGGTGTAAAGAGCTTACGGTGCCGGTACCGTAGTGCTCTATGGTCAGAAGGGCGTTTCTGATCATTAGCCAGAGACGTCCTTCTGCCTCGCGGCGCCTATCGCGCTGTACTGTGGAGCGGGGAGGAACTCCCCCCTCCCGCTCCTGATAATGCTCGTCTATGGACGATCTGTGTGAGCAGAGGGAGGGGGGAGTTCCTCCCGGCTCCACAGCACAGCGCGGTAGGCGCCGCGAGGCAGAAGGACGTCTCTGGCTAATGGTCAGAAACGCCCTTCTGACCATAAAGCACTACGGTACCGGCACCGGCTCCACAGCACAGCGCGATAGGCACCGCGAGGCAGAAGGACGTCTCTGGCTAATGGTCAAAAACGCCCTTCTGACCATAGAGCACTACGGTACCGGTACCGGCTCCACAGCACAGCGCGATAGGCGCCGCGAGGCAGAAGGACGTCTCTGGCTAATGGTCAGAAACGCCCTTCTGACCATAGAGCACTACGGTACCGGCACCGTAAGCTCTTTACACCGGGCACAGATCGGGAAAGCCGACAGTGCGCTGAATTCAGCGCACTGTCAGCTTTCCAGCAGTATATAACACTGCATGTGCCCAAAAGTGGTGAAAGGTCCTCTTTAAGGACAAACATGGACTGTAAAAGAACGCACCCGATCTCCATTTAAATCAATGCAAAATGTCACGGACACAGCTAGTGTCCACTGCTAATGTCCGCGCAAGATTTTGAACGGACATTAGCAGCGGACACTACCTGTCAGACACCGACCGTAGTGTGAACGCTCGCTTACCCCCTAGACATCTTGGCAAAAAAGACATCCAAGTTATTTCTATTCTTATGCACTGCTTTTAAAATGCTTGTAGCCCTCTTGTTGATCGTATAAAAGATGTCTGTAGCTTGGAATTCTTAACTGCCACCCTCAACAACACGGTGGAAACCTGTTTAAATGCATTTAGATTTGTTTTTTTCCTTGGACGTCACCTGTTATGCTATACTATGGGGGGGGGGCATACGAAATGGAGTCAGTTTCAGTAGGGGCGCCAAAAAAGGAGGGTCGCCACATACCGAGTGAGGTCTTCACATGACTGGTGAGACCAATCAGAGAAGGGCCTGAATGTCTCTACCTATGACATCACAGGTCCTCTTCCTGAGGCCTGCTGAGGCCACTGATTGAGGAGAGTAGGACGACACTGGAGTAATGGGGACATATGAGTATGCATTTTTTTTTAAAAAAAAGATTTTCACTTCCCCCAACAGATTTAAATTTAAAGTTTTGCCTGGTCAACCCCTTGAACAAGCTGTCCACGGAGGTAGAAAAATCTGCTGTCTTTCTATTTTTTTTCTCCCATTCTCTCTCTCTCGTTGTTATATGTATGTGTAATATATATCTGGTTTATATATATACACACACATGCGCACCTACACACACAGTATACACACTATATAGATGTATAAAGGGCGATTTACAATGGAAATAACAGAGACTCTTCAGACTACAGTGACACTAACTATAGTTTCTATCACATGGGGTGAATTTTTAAACGTAGTGCTGTGTCTAAAAATACTACTTTGATAATAGGCTTTAGTAAATAGCATTTATGTTGTCTGCATATGGTTTTGACAATACTTTTTTCCTCCAAGTTTACAACCACCCACTGTGACAATCACAGCCAGTACTCAGACTAACAACAAACTGGAGTTTATTACTTTAATTTTCCAAGCAAATTATAATACAATAAATTATAGAATACCTCGGTATGGCGTACAGAACAAAAGAGAGCATAGCTGCGCATATATAGGAAAATTGATATTCTTTCTTTCCATAACTATGTGGCCAAAATAATGTTTGCTGTATCATTTGCAGATTTGCATGTGAACAGGTTTTTAAAATAGCAATAGCAAAAGAGACAAATGGTAACAGTTGCTATTAGAATTTGCTGCTGTATATTGCATGTACAATTATCTAGTGAGCAGATTCTTCTACATAGAACTAATAATAGATGAAACATCCTATTCTGTCAGACATTACGTGTAAGCGCCATTTAACTTTTTATTTGCTATGGTGTAGGGAGGAGTTTTCTGAGCATTTATGTAATATACCAAATTTTTCAGACTATAAGATGCATTTTTTCCGCCAAATTTAGGATAAAAATCAGGGGTGCATCTTATAGTTCCAATGCATCTCCCCACCCCTTCCACCGCCGGCTTCCTGCAGCGTCAGAAGTAGGGTGATGCTGTGGACCCTGGGTGCGAAGACAGCTATTACGACAGATGTCGGGTCTATAAAGGTAATGGCGACCCGTCTGCTGCAGAGCAGTCATCATAGTTACCGGGTCTCCGCTGTAATGTACAGCAGAAACCTGGAGCTAATGCCCATGATCAGAGTCCACCCTAATCGCAGGCATTACTAACTGTAATATCCGCCCAATCTGCCCCGGACTGGTGGCTACCTTGTTTGTTGCAGGCCGACTCTTGTTCAGCGAGATCGCAGTAGCTGACCTGTTCCTGTCACAGCCAGGAACCTAATGAAGGCTCCCAGGCATGTCATAATAATATTACTACTGAAGCTGGTCTATAAAAAGTTTTTAAAAAATATAAAAAAATTTAAATTATCACTTTCCCTAGAATACATATAAAAGTAGAATATTACTGTGAAACGCATATACATTAGATTTCCCTGTGTTCAAAAATGCCTGGTCTACAAACTTAAATACAATGTCCAGGATACAAAATATTTTTCCCGTAGGGTGAACGTTGTAGCAGAAAAAAGAATCAAAAGTGCCAAACTGCTGGGTTTTTTTTCACTGCTTTGCCTCTGATTTGAATAAAAAGTGATCAAAGCAATAAACATTGAATATAAAGAAGAAGAAAAAAACTTTGAGCTTGAAAAAGTGCTAAAACAGCACGAAACGGCTGTCGCTCCCTCTTCTCAGGCATGCCTCCTCCCGTCTATACTTAATGGATTTTTAATGGATTTTTGAAAACAAAGTTGTAAGGTTTTACCGTATCCTCCTGTTGGTGAGTGCCCAGTTTTTTTCTTCTTCTTTATATTCAATATGGACTATGTTTTTTACTGAGAGCACCACCAGAGGATTACTCAATAGTATATTTCCCCTATCCTAACTTGCTACTTCAAATCTGCATTAATTAGTGCCACCTCACTCTTTTTGTATAAAGCAATAAACATTCCCCATAATGGTAACACTAAAAAGTACACCTGGCCCAGCAAAAAAAAAATAATAATAATAATATATTTTATATAATACATTTTATTTATATAGCGCCAACATATTCCGCAGCACTGTACAATTTATAGGGTTCAGATACAGACATACATAACAAAGAACGTCATTTCACACAATGGGACTGAGGGCCCTGCTCAAAAGAGCTTACAATCTATGAGGTAGAGGGGTGACACAAGAGGTATCAGAGGCGGCATTGCTTATACAGTGTTCAGACAATTTTGTGCATTAGGAATTGTGATAGGCTTGTCTGAAAAGATGCGTCTTTAGTTTGCGTTTGAAACTGTAGAAGTTGGGAGTTAATCTAATTGTCCAGGGTAGAGCATTCCAGAGAAGTGGTGCAGCTCGGGAGAAGTCTTGTATACGAGCGTGGGAGGTTCTGATAATAGAGGATGTAAGTGTTAGATCATTGAGTGAGCGGAGAACACGGGTTGGGCGGTAGACAGAGATGAGGGAAGAAATGTAGGGAGGTGCGGCATTATGGAGAGCCTTGTGGATGAGAGTAATAACTTTATATTTTATTCTATAATGAATAGGCAGCCAATGTAGTGACTGGCACAGACCGGAGGCATCGCTGTAGCGTCTAGCCTGATAGATGAGCCTGGCCGTGCATTCAGAATAGATTGTAGAGGGGAGAGTTTAGTGAGGGGAAGACCAATTAGTAAGGAGTTACAGTAATCAAGGCGAGAATGAATCAGAGAGACAATAAGTGTCTTTAGTGTTATGTCAGTCCAGGTAGCTGCAACGGGGCTAAGGGATTGCAGTAGGGAATCTCGCCCTGCACTACTCCCACTAGCTAACCCGGTCCCTGCCTCACGGGTGTAGGTCGGCTGTTCTCAGGCTAAACCTGACCCCGACAGCTCCTCTCTCACTGACACCGTAGGCCTAGAGGGAAGTGGGAGAAGGAATGCCCTATAAGATCTCTAGGGACTGGAGACTAAAGGGGGTCACCCCTAACGAACAAGTGAAGCTGCTACTGACAGGGACTGACAAGGGTGTGCGCTGACTAACAACACAAGCAGCACACAGGAAACATGTAGGAAAGGAATTCCCCAAACCAATATGGGAAGGAACCGTACACTAGGAAACAAACACAGGGAAACTGAGTAGAAATCAAAGGATAAGGCAATTCACTCACACAGTCAATTATACACGGAGGGAGGATTGGTGAACACAGAAGGGAAAACACACAAACCAACTTGTTCACCCAAAACCTCCCAAAAACCAACCACGGAACTTCCTCTATCCAAGATAACCACCTACTCCTCCTGCTAAGGCCTAGCTCTGTAAAAGCGACACTCAGCACAGAACCATGGGAGGCATGGGTTTATATACAGAGTAGAGACCACTCCTCCCAGGTGCAAATGGGAGGACAGACTAATGAACCAGGAAATCAAGCTGCCTACCAACAGTGCGTGCGAGCAAGTCAGAAGGTGTGCACCAATACCCACGACACAAAATACTCCTAACAGGATCCTCCCCTCAAGGAGAAGACTCCGGATTCTCTAGGAGCATCCTTCTTCGGGAACTCCTTGTGGAATTTCTCCACGAGTCTGGGGGCTGACATATCCGACTCCAGAACCCAAGAATTATCTTCAGGACCGTATCCCTTCCATGCCACCAGATACCGTAGCTTCCCCCGAACATATTTGCTATCCAGAACTCGGGATATCTCATACTCCCTGGACTCAGAAACTGGTGGAACTTTAACTGGAGACGTTCCCTTCTTGGCCTTCTTTAACAAGGAGACATGAAACACCCGGTTTATCTTCCACCTTTTAGGTAGTTGCAGCTGCGCCGCCACTTCATTTACCATCTTGATGATCTTAAAAGGACCCACAAACCTGGGACTCAGCTTCTTGCTAGGAACCTTCAACCTGATATTCTTGGTGGACAACCAAACCATCTCACCAGGGAAGAACTGCAACTCCCCTCTCTTCCTATCCGCCTGGACCTTAGCCTGGTGCGACGCCCGCACCAGATTCTCTCGGATACGGGACCATACCCCTTGCAGCTTTTTAGAAAATAGCTCCTCCTCCGGAACTGGGGACGAAATGGAAGAAAATACTCCGAAAACAGGATGTCTACCACCGGAGCAAAAAAAAGGTGTGGTACCTGTGGCGTTGGAATCATGGTTGTTTAAGGAAAATTCTGCCAGGGGAAGAAAGTCAGCCCAATTATTCTGATTCTCTCGAACAAAACACCTCAAAAACTGTTCCACATCCTGATTCTTCCTCTCTGTTTGCCCGTTAGACTCCGGGTGAAACCCGGAGGAAAACGACAGTGTAACTCCCAACCTGCTGCAAAAAGCCCGCCAGAATTTAGCCACAAATTGCGGACCCCTGTCCGAAACGATCTCCTCAGGAAGACCATGCAACCTTACAATTTCTTTAATAAATGACCCTGATAGTGTCTTGGCACATGGCAGCCTGGAAAACGGGATCAAATGGCACATTTTCGTGAAGCGGTCAACGACTACCCAAATGACCGTGAAACCCTTAGACACTGGAAGGCCCGTGATGAAATCCATAGACAGATGAGTCCAAGGTGCCTTAGGAGGTTCTAACGGATGTAGAAGACCGTGGGGACGGGTATGCGACGCCTTGGCTCTTGCACAGACCGAACAATTTTGAACAAACTGCAAGACATCCTTACTCCACCCTGGCCACCAAAAATTCCTAGACACCAATCTCATGGTCTCTGAAACCCCCGGGTGACCAGCAAGAACCGACTCGTGACACTCCCTCAGTAGACTTTGTCGGAGAGTAGTTGGGACAAACAGCTTGTTTCTAGGTATCTTGGAAGGTGCAGCGTGTTGCGCTTCGATCAAGGCTTTCTCCAATTTCGTGCCCAATACTGCTACCACCACTCCATCCCCAAGAATAGTGGCCGGCGCCTCTCGTTCCTCCTCAGTCGACATATACCGGGATAAAGCATCAGCCTTAACATTCTTTGAACCCGGCACATAAGTCACGGTAAAATGGAACCGCGCAAAAAATAGAGCCCATCTGGCCTGCCGTGCATTTAATCTCTTCGCCGACCCAAGATAAACCAAATTCTTGTGATCGGTAAATACCTGGACTGGCCTTCTGGCCCCCTCCAGGAAATGACGCCAATGTTCGAACGCTAGTTTTATTGCCAGTAGTTCTCTATCTCCGATGTCATAATTCCGTTCAGAGGCAGAGAATTTCTTAGAAAAGAAGGCACAGGGATGCGTACCCTCCTCGAACTCCTGAGAAAGTACTGCACCCACCCCCACCGAGGAGGCATCCACCTCCACTCGGAAGGCCAACCTCTCATCCGGCTGTCTCAAAATGGGAGCGGAGGAGAATCGCTTCTTCAATTCTTCAAACGCGGCTAGCGCCTCTGGCGACCACTTAGCACAGTCAGCCCCCTTCTTAGTCAAGTCCGAGATGGGTTTCACAACCTCAGAAAATCCCTTAATAAACTGGCGATAATAGTTGGAGAATCCCAAGAACCGTTGGACCGCCTTTAGGTTCTCAGGTCGCGGCCACTCCAAGACTGCCCTGACCTTCTCAGGATCCATCTCGAACCCCTTGTCCGATAGGATATAGCCAAGGAAACATAATTTATTGACCGCGAACACACATTTCTCCAGCTTAGCACTTAATTGGTTAACCCTCAGGAGATTTAAAACCTCTCTCACTCTCTCCCAATGAGTCTCCAAATCCGGGGTGTAAATGAGTATATCGTCCAGATAGACCACAACCCCCCTCCCTATGACGGCACTTAGTACATCATTAATAAAATTCTGAAAAAACGCGGGCGCATTGGTTAGACCGAAAGGCATCACCAGATTCTCAAAGTGTCCTAGGGGTGTGTTAAACGCTGTTTTCCACTCATCCCCCTTCTTGATTCTCAGCAAGTTATACGCCCCACGTAAATCTATTTTACTAAACCAGCGAGCTCCCGTAATCTGGCTGAAAAGATCCGAGATCAACGGGATGGGATAGGGATTCCGCACCGTGATTTTATTAATCTCCCTAAAATCCAAACAAGGGCGCAACCCTCCATCTTTCTTCTTAACAAAGAAAAACCCCACTGCTACTGGGGACTTAGATGGGCGAATATGCCCCACCTCTAGACTCCCCTCAATATACTCTTTGAGCGCCTCCCTCTCCGGAATAGTGAGATTGTACAACCTTGTCTTGGGTAGCACAGCATTTGGTATAAATTTAATCGAGCAATCATAGGTGCGATGTGGTGGTAATGTCTTGGCTGCCCTTTCCTCAAAGACCTCCCTGAACTCACATATTTCTTGAGGCAAATTATCTATAGACAAAGACATCACGGATATGGGCAGACATCGACCATTACACCCCTGCCCCCAAGAAACTACTGTCTCGGTCTCCCAGTTGATAATAGGGTTATGCTGCTTCAGCCAGGGCCACCCCAACACTACTTGTGCTGGTAATTTAGACAACAAGAACAAGTCAATCTCTTCCCTGTAGCCACCCACAATAAACTCCAGACCCTCCACCTGTTTGGAGATGACAGATTGCTGTAGAGGGGTCTTATCAATAGCCCACACCGGTATCTGAGACTTCAAGACCAAAGGACTCACCCTTAGTTGCTCGCAAAACTCTGAGTCAATAAGGTTGACTGCCGAACCACAATCAACCAAAATCCGGCACTTCTGCCCATTTACCCATCCATCAAGGGTCAACCCGGCAGTCTGAGTACAGGAAATATGCACACCTCCCTCCTTAGTAGGTTTTCTCCCCTTACTCTCAATAGACCTGGGGTTATTACCCTCCTTGGCGAACCATTCTCTGGAGGGGCATACCCTTGCTAAATGTCCCATTCCTCCACACACAAAACAGCGTACTGTGCGGGACCCTTCACTCTTGGGTCTAGCACTTCGCACAGTGGCCCCAATCTGCATGGGTTGGTCCCCCGGGTCCTCTCCAAAAACAGAGAATTGAGGAGGGCTAACCCCCCCAGGACTCTTGTCTCCACGCTCCCGGAGGCGCCGTCCAACTCTAATTGCCAGCTGCATGGCCTCATCTAGATCTCCAGGAACAGGGTGAGAAACTAGATGATCTTTAACCTGGTCCGAGAGCCCTGTCTCAAACTGACTAAGTAGAGCGGGGTCATTCCAGTGTACTTCTGCTGCCCACCTACGAAACTCTGTGCAATATTTCTCTATAGCGTGATCCCCTTGCACCACACGTCGTAGGTTATACTCAGCCGTGCGTACCCTGTCTGGGTCGTCATACAGTAACCCCATTGTGGAGAAAAACGCCTCTACAGTTAGTAAGCAAGCTGAGTCGGCTGGTAACGAATGTGCCCAGATGAGGGGATCATCTCTCAATAAAGTAATAATAATCCCAACTCTCTGTACCTCAGAACCGGAGGAAAACGGCCGTAGCCGGAAATACAAAAGACAGTCCTTTTGAAATCGGAAAAAATCTGACCTCTTACCTCGGAAGGGTTCAGGTAAGCTGACTTTTGGCTCCAGAGGCCGACCCACAGGGGCGCTACTCACCTGCCTCTGTATGCCCTCCACCTGAGAGGCTGTGTGTTGAGCCAACTGCTGTACTTGAGATACGCCAGAAGCTTGGATGGCATCCATTCGTAGCTTGATCCCCTCCATCTCAGTGGAGATCTGCTGCACCGCCTGGTACAACTGTTTCAGGTCCGTCATAATGCAAACGAACCCTTTTTTTTTTTTTTTTTTACCGGCTGAGTGTACTGTTATGTCAGTCCAGGTAGCTGCAACGGGGCTAAGGGATTGCAGTAGGGAATCTCGCCCTGCACTACTCCCACTAGCTAACCCGGTCCCTGCCTCACGGGTGTAGGTCGGCTGTTCTCAGGCTAAACCTGACCCCGACAGCTCCTCTCTCACTGACACCGTAGGCCTAGAGGGAAGTGGGAGAAGGAATGCCCTATAAGATCTCTAGGGACTGGAGACTAAAGGGGGTCACCCCTAACGAACAAGTGAAGCTGCTACTGACAGGGACTGACAAGGGTGTGCGCTGACTAACAACACAAGCAGCACACAGGAAACATGTAGGAAAGGAATTCCCCAAACCAATATGGGAAGGAACCGTACACTAGGAAACAAACACAGGGAAACTGAGTAGAAATCAAAGGATAAGGCAATTCACTCACACAGTCAATTATACACGGAGGGAGGATTGGTGAACACAGAAGGGAAAACACACAAACCAACTTGTTCACCCAAAACCTCCCAAAAACCAACCACGGAACTTCCTCTATCCAAGATAACCACCTACTCCTCCTGCTAAGGCCTAGCTCTGTAAAAGCGACACTCAGCACAGAACCATGGGAGGCATGGGTTTATATACAGAGTAGAGACCACTCCTCCCAGGTGCAAATGGGAGGACAGACTAATGAACCAGGAAATCAAGCTGCCTACCAACAGTGCGTGCGAGCAAGTCAGAAGGTGTGCACCAATACCCACGACACAAAATACTCCTAACATTTAGTGTATCTCTGGTAAGGAAAGGGCGTATTCTGGAGATGTTTTTGAGGTGGAGGTGACATGAACGTGCGAGTGATTCAATATGAGGGGTGAAGGAAAGGTCTGCGTCAAATATGACCCCGAGGCAGCAGGCATGCTGCCTAGGAGTTATAGTAAGGCCTGAGACTGCAATGGATATATCAGGGACAGATCTGTTAGATGGTAGAAACAGTAGTAGTTCAGTCTTAGAAAGATTTAGTTTCAGATAGAGCGAGGACATGATATTAGAGACAGCAGAGAGACAGTTGCTGGTGTTCTGTATGAGTGCAGGGGTGATGTCACGGGAAGATGTGTATAATTGGGTGTCATCAGCATAAAGATGGTACCTGAAGCCAAATCTGGCGATGGTTTGTTCAATGGGGGCTGTGTAGGGAGAAAAGAGCAGGGGGCCGAGGACCGAGCCCTGAGGAACCCCAACAGCAAGGGAAAGAGGGGAGGAAACAGAGCCCGCGAATGATACACTGAAAGTGCGGTCTGAGAGATAAGAGGAGAACCAGGAGAGCGCAGTGTCATTGAGGCCGACTGAGCGGAGCATAGTGAGGAGAAGTTGATGGTCAACAGTGTCAAAAGCTGCAGAGAGGTCCAAAAGAATAAGAAGAGAGAAGTCACCATTGGATTTAGCCTTTAGTAGATCATTAGAGACTTTTGTGAGAGCTGTTTCAGTAGAGTGCAGAGTGCGGAAACCAGATTGTAAGGGGTCAAGCAGAGAGTTAGCAGAGAGATAACGGATTAACCGAGAATAAACCAGGCGTTCCAAAAGTTTAGAGATGAAGGGGAGGTTAGAGACGGGTTGATAGTTAGCAGCACAGGATGGGTCCAGGGAGGGTTTTTTCAGTAGCGGGGTTATAACAGCATGCTTGAAGGAGGATGGGAAGATTCCAGAAGAGAGAGAGAGGTTAAATATTTTAGTAAGGTAAGTAGTGACAGCAAGGGACAGAGATTGGAGAAGGTGTGAGGGGAAGGGGTCACTACTGCAGGTTGTGGGGCGAGATGAAGAAAGTAGCTGGGAGACTTCCTCTTCTGTGACAGGTTCAAAAGATGAGAATGGACAGTCTGAAGTGCGGCTGGTGAGGGGATCAGTACTATCGTAGGTGTGGGAGTCAATGCCACCTGGGGCTTGGGCAGTAATTTCCTGACGGATCTTATCAATTTTATCATGGAAGTACATGGCCAGGTCATCAGCACTAAGGTCTGTGAATGGCGTCTGCACCTTGGGTGTGAGTAAGGAGTGAAAGGTTTCAAAAAGCCTTTTAGGGTTGCTGGAGAGAGAAGAGATGAGGGCGGTGAAATAGTCTTGTTTGGCGAGGTAAAGGGCAGAGCTATATGTTTTAAGCATAAACTTGAAGTGGAGGAAATCTGCAGGTGAGCGTGATTTTCTCCAGAGACGTTCGGCACACCTAGAGCAGCGCTGAAGAAATCGTGTCTGTGGTGTGTGCCAGGGCTGCTGCCTCCTATGTGGGACTTTACGAGTGGAGGGGGGAGCAACCTCATCCAATGCATTTTTGAGGGTTTCATTATAGTGACTGGTGGCCAGATTGGGACAGGAGATTGAAAAGATGGGGGACAGGGAGGACTGTAGAGTATCTGAGAGGTGCTGGGTGTCAATAGCACGCAAGTTCCTATATGTGTGATGGGTAGGGGCGTCTTGTGAAGGGGAGAGAGCACTGATGGTGAGAGATAGAAGGTTGTGGTCAGAAAGCGGCAGAGAAGAGTTAGAAAATTTAGAGACTGTGAGGAGTCGATGGAAGACTAGATCAATCGTGTTACCATCTATATGTGTGGCAGAAGAAGAACATTGTGAGAGACCAAGAGAAGTGGTTAATGAGAGAAACTGTGAGGCAGCTGGGGAGTGAGGGGGGGCAATAGGGATGTTAAAGTCACCCATGATGAGGGTAGGAATGTCACTGGATAAAAAGTAGGGAAGCCAAGAAGCAAAGTGGTCCAAAAATTGGTAGGGTGAGCCAGGTGGGCGGTAGATCACAGCTACACGTAAGGAGAGTGGGCGGAAAAGTCTGATAGCATGGACTTCAAATGAGGAGAATGTGAGTGAGGGGACCGGGGGAATGGACTGAAAAATGCACTGCGGTGACAGAAGTAATCATACCCCACCACCCTGCCTATTATCAGGCCTAGAGGTGTGTGCGAATTGTAGGCCACCATGACACAGAGCAGCAGGGGAGGCCGCATCTGCCTGCTGGATCCAAGTTTCAGTAAGGGCGAGCAGGCTGAGGGATTTACTAAGGAATAAGTCATTAATGTATTCTAGTTTGTTACACACTGAGCGGGCGTTCCAGAGAGAGCAGTTAAAAGAGACAGGGGAGAGATGAGGGGAAGGAACACGGTAAATATTGATGAGGTTTGTAGGCCTTCTATGTGTGCAGGAAGAAGAGTTAGTGAAGAAAGGAGGGCCGGGGTTAGGAGAGATGTCCCCAGCAGCTAGGAGGAGCAGAATGGACAGAGACAGAAGGTGGTTCAGGGATTTATGTGGGCGCTTATGTTTAGTGTCACTGCTAAAAGAAATAAAGGGATGATTACAGAGTGTGAAAAGTGTGTGAGAGCTGTACATGGGAGAAGGAAGAAGAGAGGGACTGATATGGATGGCGTGTGGTGGAGGTGGAGGAGAGATCTGCAGGAAGCCAATGGCTAAGATAGTAAGAGACAGTGCAGCTACAGGATACCATGAGGTAAAACTTGTTGTTTTAGGTTGAAATTTACCTGGTGTTCTGCCATGGTTAGCCTGTTTCGTGCCCTGTTTAAGTGCCATGTATAAGTGCACTTTGGTTAATCTGCACTTCGGTTAAGATGCAATTTGGTTAAGATGCATGCTGCAGATGAGATGCCCCCGCATATGAGATGCACCCCATAAGCTATATCTACTTATATAGGAAAGCACAGCTTCAGACTAGCACTAATTTAAGTCGTTAATAGAGATGAGCGAACAGTGTTCTATCGAACTCATGTTCGATCGGATATTAGGCTGTTCGGCATGTTCGAATCGAATCGAACACCGCGTGGTAAAGTGCGCCATTACTCGATTCCCCTCCCACCTTCCCTGGCGCCTTTTTTGCTCCAATAACAGCGCAGGGTAGGTGGGACAGGAAC
Organism: Leptodactylus fuscus; assembly: GCF_031893055.1. Lineage (NCBI taxonomy): Eukaryota > Metazoa > Chordata > Amphibia > Anura > Leptodactylidae > Leptodactylus > Leptodactylus fuscus. The sequence goes on from NC_134269.1 coordinate 150,417,453, forward strand.
TACGACACCGGTGACGTTGAAAAAAGTAGGCAAAACCCATTGGCTGCCGAAAACATGTGACCTCTAATTTAAAAGAACAGCGACGCCCAGCTTCGCGTCATTCTGAGCTTGCAATTCACCGGGGACAGAGGTGTCCGTCCAGTTAGCTAGGGGTTAGATTCTGGGTAGGCAGGGACAGGCTAGGATAGGAAGGAGAAGACAACCAACAGCTCTTATAAGAGCTAAATTCCAGGGAGAAGCTTGTCAGTGTAACGTGGCACTGACGGGCTCAATCGCCGCAACCCAGCTTTCCGCGGATCCTGAATGGAATACACTGTCAGTGTATTCCCGTATACCCGATATATACCCCCGATACCCGTTCCAACGGTGTGCCCCCTCACCTTCACCCCAGAAATACACTGCAAGTCCCCTAGCAATAGAATTGGGGCTATACACACCCACTATTTTTGCTACTGCCATATAGTGCCATTGTCTCACTGGGAATTCAAAGAATATATTGGGCTTACATATAACTTCAATTCCAGGGAGAAGCTTGTCAGTGTAACGTGGCACTGACGGGCTCAATCGCCGCAACCCAGCTTTCCCAGGATCCTGAATGGAATACACTGACAGTGTATTCCCGTATACCCGATATATACCCCCAATATCCGTTCCAACGGTGTTCCCCCCCACCTTCACCCCAGAAATACACTGCAAGTCCCCTAGCAATAGAATTGGGGCTATATACACCCACTATTTTTGCTACTGCCATATAGTGCCATTGTCTGACTGGGAATTCAAAGAATATATTGGGGTTACGTGCACCCACAATTTTTGCTACTGGTATATAGTGCCATTGTCTGACTGGGAATTCAAAGAATATATTGGGGTTATAAATACCCTCATTTCTTGCTACTGGTATATAGTGCCATTGTCTGACTGGGAATTCAAAGAATATATTGGGTTTACAAATACCCTCATTTCTTGCTACTGCCATATAGTGCCAGTTTCTGACTGGTAATTCAAAGAATATATTGGGGTTACGTGCACCCACAATTTTTGCTACTGGTATATAGTGCCATTGTCTGACTGGGAATTCAAAGAATATATTGGGGTTACAAATACCCTAATTTCTTGCTACTGCCATATAGTGCCAGTTTCTGACTGGGAATTCAAAGAATATATTGGGGTTATAAATACCCTCATTTCTTGCTACTGGTATATAGTGCCATTGTCTGACTGGGAATTCAAAGAATATATTGGGTTTACAAATACCCTAATTTCTTGCTACTGGTATATAGTGCCATTGTCTGACTGGGAATTCAAAGAATATATTGGGGTTACAAATACCCTCATTTCTTGCTACTGCCATATAGTGCCAGTTTCTGACTGGTAATTCAAAGAATATATTGGGGTTATAAATACCCTCATTTCTTGCTACTGGTATATAGTGCCATTGTCTGACTGGGAATTCAAATAATATATTGGGGTTATAAATACCCTCATTTCTTGCTACTGGTATATAGTGCCATTGTCTGACTGGGAATTCAAAGAATATATTGGGGTTATAAATACCCTCATTTCTTGCTACTGGTATATAGTGCCATTGTCTGACTGGGAATTCAAAGAATATATTGGGGTTACAAATACCCTCATTTCTTGCTACTGGTATATAGTGCCATTGTCTGACTGGAAATTCAAAGAATATATTGGGGTTATAAATACCCTCATTTCTTGCTACTGCCATATAGTGCCAGTTTCTGACTGGTAATTCAAAGAATATATTGGGGTTATAAATACCCTCATTTCTTGCTACTGCCATATAGTGCCATTGTCTGACTGGTAATTCAAAGAATATATTGGGGTTACGTGCACCCACAATTTTTGCTACTGGTATATAGTGCCATTGTCTGACTGGGAATTCAAAGAATATATTGGGGTTATAAATACCCTCATTTCTTGCTACTGCCATATAGTGCCATTGTCTGACTGGTAATTCAAAGAATATATTGGGGTTACGTGCACCCACAATTTTTGCTACTGGTATATAGTGCCATTGTCTGACTGGTAATTCAAAGAATATATTGGGGTTATAAATACCCTCATTTCTTGCTACTGCCATATAGTGCCATTGTCTGACTGGTAATTCAAAGAATATATTGGGGTTACGTGCACCCACAATTTTTGCTACTGGTATATAGTGCCATTGTCTGACTGGGAATTCAAAGAATATATTGGGGTTACGTGCACCCACAATTTTTGCTACTGGTATATAGTGCCATTGTCTGACTGGGAATTCAAAGAATATATTGGGGTTATAAATACCCTCATTTCTTGCTACTGGTATATAGTGCCATTGTCTGACTGGGAATTCAAAGAATATATTGGGGTTACGTGCACCCACAATTTTTGCTACTGGTATATAGTGCCATTGTCTGACTGGGAATTCAAAGAATATATTGGGGTTATAAATACCCTCATTTCTTGCTACTGGTATATAGTGCCAGTTTCTGACTGGTAATTCAAAGAATATATTGGAGTTCCGTGCACCCACAATTTTTGCTACTGGTATATAGTGCCAATTTCTAACTGGGAATTCAAAATGCGCAAGGCTCCCGGAAAGAGACGTGGACGAGGCCGTGGGCGAGGTCGGGGGAATGGTTCTGGGGAGCAAGGTAGCAGTGAAGCCACAGGGCGTCCTGTGCCTACTCCTGTGGGGCAGCAAGCATTGCGCCACTCCACAGTGCCAGGGTTGCTTGCCACAATAACTAAACTGCAGGGTACAAACCTTAGTAGGCCCGAGAACCAGGAACAGGTCTTGCAATGGCTGTCAGAGAACGCTTACAGCACATTGTCCAGCAGCCAGTCAGACTCTGCCTCCTCTCCTCCTATTACCCAACAGTCTTGTCCTCCTTCCTCCCAAAATTCCCAAGCTTCACAGAACAATAACCCCAACTGTCCCTGCTCCCCAGAGCTGTTCTCCGCTCCTTTCATTGTCCCTCAACCTGCCTCTCCACGTCACAATTCCACGAACCTAACAGAGGAGCATCTGTGTCCAGATGCTCAAACACTAGAGTCTCCTCCATCTCCGTTCGATTTGGTGGTGGATGACCAGCAACTCACCCTCATCGACGATGATGTGACGCAGTTGCCGTCAGGGCATCCAGTTGACCGGCGCATTGTGCGGGAGGAGGAGATGAGACAGGAGTTGGAAGAGGAAGTGGTGGATGATGAGGACACTGACCCGACCTGGACAGGGGGGATGTCAAGCGGGGAAAGTAGTGTGGATGTTGAGGCAGGTGCAGCACCAAAAAGGGTAGCTAGAGGCAGAGGCAGAGGTCAGCAGCTTAGGCGAAGCCAGGCCACACCCGGAATCTCCCAAGATGTTCCAGTTCGTACCCAGCCCAGTTCGTGCCAGGGCACGTTTCTCGAAGGTGTGGAGTTTTTTCAAGGAATGCGCCGAGGACAGATATAGTGTTGTCTGCACAATTTGCCTCTCGAAATTGATTAGGGGCTCTGAGAAGAGCAACCTGTCCACCACTTCAATGCGCCGTCATTTGGAATCCAAGCACTGGAATCCGTGGCAGGCAGCAACGGCAGGACAAAGGCCGCCTGCCGTTCACGCCACTGCCACTGCCTCTGCCACTGCCTCTGCCTCTGCCACTGCCACTGCTGACTGTGCTGGCGATGCACTCCAGAGGAAGAGCCAGGACACCACTTCATCTGCCTCCACCACTTTGTTGACTTCTCCCTCATCCTCCCCTGTTCCTGTCTTATCTCCTTCTCCTGCACCATCAAAGGCACCATCAGGCGCTTCTTTACAACAACCCACCATCTCTCAGACATTGGAGCGGCGGCAGAAATACACTGCTAACCACCCACACGCGCAAGCCTTGAACGCCAACATCGCTAAACTGCTGGCCCAGGAGATGTTGGCGTTCCGGCTTGTTGAAACTCCCGCCTTCCTGGACCTGATGGCAACTGCGGCACCTCGCTATGCCGTCCCTAGCCGTCACTACTTCTTCCGGTGTGCCGTCCCCGCCTTGCACCAGCACGTGTCACTCAACATCAGGCGGGCCCTTAGTTCCGCGCTTTGCACAAAGGTCCACTTGACCACCGACGCGTGGACAAGTGCATGCGGACAGGGACGCTACATTTTACTGACGGCACACTGGGTGAATGTAGTTGAGGCTGGGACTGCTTCCCAAACTGGCCCGGTGTACCTCGTCTCCCCGCCTAACATTCCTGGCAGGGACACGAGAAGAACACCCCCCTCCTCCTCCTCCTCTACCGCCTCCTCCTCCGCCACCGCCTCCTCCTCCGCCACCGCCTCCTCCTCCGCTGTTAGATTGACCCCAGCTACGAGTTGGAAACATTGCAGCACTGGCGTTGGTAGACGTCAGCAGGCTGTGCTGAAGCTGATCAGCTTGGGGGACAGACAGCACACTGCCTCCGAGGTGAGGGATGCCCTCCTCGATGAGACGGCAATATGGTTTGAGCCGCTGCACCTGGGCCCAGGCATGGTCGTTTGTGATAACGGCCGGAACCTGGTAGCAGCTCTGGAGCTTGCCGGACTCCAACATGTTCCATGCCTGGCCCACGTCTTCAACCTAGTGGTGCAACGTTTCCTAAAGAGCTACCCCAATGTTCCAGAGCTACTGGTGAAAGTGCGGCGCATGTGCGCCCACTTTCGCAAGTCGACAGTAGCCGCTGCTAGCTTAAAATCTCTCCAGCAACACCTGCATGTGCCACAACACTGGCTTTTGTGCGACGTCCCCACACGCTGGAACTCAACGTTTCAGATGTTGAATAGAGTGGTTGAGCAGCAGAGACCTTTGATGGAATACCAGCTACAAAACCCTAGGGTGCCACAAAGTCAGCTGCCTCAGTTTCACATCCATGAGTGGCCATGGATGAGAGACCTTTGTGATATCCTACGGGTCTTTGAGGAGTCCACAAGGAGGGTGAGCTCTGAGGATGCAATGGTGAGCCTTACAATCCCGCTCTTGTGTGTTCTGAGAGAATCCCTGATTGACATCAGGGATAACTCAGATCACACAGAGGAGTTAGGGATAGCATCCGATCCGTCACAGCTGGAGAGTAGGTCCACACATCTGTCCGCTTCACTGCGTTTAATGGAGGAGGAGGACGAGGAGGAGGAGGAAGAAGAGTTGTCCGATGATGTGATGGTGATACAGGAGGCTTCCGGGCAACTTCGAATCGTCCCATTGTTGCAGCGCGGATGGGTAGACATGGAGGATGAGGAGGAAATGGAGATTGAACTTTCCGGTGGGGCCAGAGGAGTCATGCCAACTAACACTGTGGCAGACATGGCTGAGTTCATGTTGGGGTGCTTTACAACCGACAAGCGTATTGTCAAAATCATGGAGGACAACCAGTACTGGATCTTTGCTATCCTTGACCCCCGGTATAAAAACAACATCTCGTCTTTTATTCCGGTAGAGGGGAGGGCCAATCGCATCAATGCTTGCCACAGGCAATTGGTGCAGAATATGATGGAGATGTTTCCAGCATGTGACGTTGGCGGCAGGGAGGGCAGTTCCTCCAGTAGGCAACCAAGTTTTCACCGGTCCACACAAACGAGGGGCACACTGTCTAAGGTCTGGGACACCTTGATGGCATCCCCTCGCCAAAGTGCCACCACGGAGGGTCCTAGTGTCACCAGGCGTGAGAAGTATAGGCGCATGTTGCGGGAATACCTTTCCGACCACAGCCCTGTCCTCTCTGACCCCTCTGCGCCCTACACGTATTGGGTGTCGAAGTTGGACCTGTGGCTTGAACTTGCCCTATATGCCTTGGAGGTGCTGTCCTGTCCTGCCGCCAGCGTCCTATCTGAGAGGGTGTTCAGTGCAGCCGGTGGCATCATCACTGACAAGCGCACCCGTCTGTCAGCTGAGAGTGCCGACCGGCTCACTTTGATAAAAATGAACCACCACTGGATAGAGCCTTCATTTTTGTGCCCACCTGTGTAAAGCACCCCAACATGAAACTCCATGTCAGTACTCAACCTCTCCAATTCCTCTGCATCCTCATACTCATCCACCATAAGCGTTGCACAATTCTGCTAATACTAGGCTCCCTCCACCCTGATTTCCCCCAACTCTGCTGGTTAGAGGCTCCCTCCACCCTGATTTCCACCAACTCTGCTGGTTAGAGGCTCCCTCCACCCTGCTTTCCCACAACTCTGCTGGTTAGAGGCTCCCTCCACCCTGCTTTCCCACAACTCTGCTGGTTAGAGGCTCCCTCCACCCTGCTTTCCCACAACTCTGCTGGTTAGAGGCTCCCTCCACCCTGATTTCCACCAACTCTGCTGGTTAGAGGCTCCCTCCACCCTGCTTTCCCACAACTCTGCTGGTTAGAGGCTCCCTCCACCCTGATTTCCACCAACTCTGCTGGTTAGAGGCTCCCTCCACCCTGCTTTCCCACAACTCTGCTGGTTAGAGGCTCCCTCCACCCTGATTTCCACCAACTCTGCTGGTTAGAGGCTCCCTCCACCATGAATTGGTCCAAACTGGGCTGTTTAGAGGCTCCCTCCACCATGAATTGGTCCAAACTGGGGTTTTTAGAGGCTCCCGCCACCATGAATTGGTCCAAACTGGGCTGTTTAGAGGCTCCCTCCACCATGAATTGGTCCAAACTGGGGTTTTTAGAGGCTCCCTCCACCATGAATTGGTCCAAACTGGGCTGGTTAGAGGCTCCCTCCACCATGAATTTGCCCAAACTGGGCTGTTTAGAGGCTCCCTCCACCATGAATTTGCCCAAACTGGGCTGTTTAGAGGCTCCCTCCACCATGAATTGGTCCAAACTGGGGTTTTTAGAGGCTCCCTCCACCATGAATTGGTCCAAACTGGGCTGTTTAGAGGCTCCCTCCACCATGAATTGGTCCAAACTGGGGGTTTTAGAGGCTCCCTCCACCATGAATTGGTCCAAACTTGGGTTTTTAGAGGCTCCCTCCACCATGAATTTGCCCAAACTGGGCTGTTTAGAGGCTCCCTCCACCATGAATTTGCCCAAACTGGGCTGTTTAGAGGCTCCCTCCACCATGAATTGGTCCAAACTGGGGTTTTTAGAGGCTCCCTCCACCATGAATTGGTCCAAACTGGGGGGTTTTAGAGGCTCCCTCCACCATGAATTTGCCCAAACTGGGCTGTTTAGAGGCTCCCTCCATCATGAATTGGTCCAAACTGGGGTTTTTAGAGGCTCCCTCCACCATGAATTGGTCCAAACTGGGGTTTTTAGAGGCTTCCTCCACCATGAATTGGTCCAAACTGGGGTTTTTAGAGGCTCCCTCCACCATGAATTTGCCCAAACTCTGCTGGTTAGAGGCTCAATCCACCCTGATTTTCAAAACAAATGTTGGTGCCAACCTCAACTTACTACAAGGGCCAAATTCACTGCTGGTGACAAGCTCTCCTCACTGCAAGTGCCAAATACACATGTTTCAAGGTGTTTTCCTACTGTCAGAGAGGTGGTATTGAGTGTGTAAAGTGTGTAGTTGTTAGGCTGTGATGTTGGGGTAATAGAGGGTCTTTGGTGTGTTAGATGCCCCCAGACATGCTTCACCTGCTGTCCCAGTGTCATTCCAGAGGTGTTGGCATCATTTCCTGGGGTGTCATAGTGGACTTGGTGACCCTCCAGACACGGATTTGGGTTTCCCCCTTAACGAGTATCTGTTCCCCATAGACTATAATGGGGTTCGAAACCCGTTCGAACACACGAACATTGAGCGGCTGTTCGAATCGAATTTCGAACCTCGAACATTTTAGTGTTCGCTCATCTCTAGTCGTTAACTAATTAATCTACAAACTGTGACACATTAGGAGACTGGCAGTGTGGATCCAAGTAAACACTTGGCCAGAAACAGCAATAAAACAGCAATAAAAAAGATGCCCTATGCCTTCCAGTACAGCTGCAGGGCCACCTGTCAATGTGGTCTTAGAGCTGCTGCAAAACTGGAACTTCTATATATTAAATACTTTACTACTTTTTTTCTTCAGAATTATTTTCCCTATTTTCCTTCTCTAAAACCTATAAGCGTGTTATGGTCCTGTGCGTCTTATAGTCCAAAAAATAATTCATTAAAAGGGGTTTCCCACAAAGCAAGCTATTACCTATCAATATAATGTGAATAACTTGTAGATCAGTGGGGGGAGACTAGCAGCTTAGACCTCCAGTAATCAGGACAATGAGGTACTTATGTCTCGCATTTGGAATGGAGTGTTGGTCAGGCACCACCCACACAATTTCATTGATTTCAATAGGAGCTCCAGAGATAGCCAAAACGCAGCTTTATCCAGGGGTTCTGGTCACATGACCAGAACCAGCCCCTGAACCCTGCTACATTGTACCCCATCTCTCCTCACCTGCCAGGCAATTGCCTGTGAAATCAGGAGAGGAGAGAAGAAGGGAGGAGAACGACCTGGGGATCAGAGGCTGGTTTTGATCATTTGAGCCAGAGTACAGCTGGAAGAAACCACCAAAGGAAGTCAGGTAAATTTAAATCCCCAGACATTCCCTTTAAGCTAAATGAAGTGTTTTATGCAATATGAAATGTCTATTTTGCTCAATTTGTCAGACACTGCTCAATATTCTTCCTCAGTTCATTGCCCTTATACAAGGGAATTGCTAGTTATGAAATTCCCTAATGATGCTGAAACTATGGAGGAAGGGAAAGACAGAGACAGTGAGTCCTAAACTTGACTCAGCCCCTGTCCCTACCTACTTGCCCTAGGCGGTAACAAGGCAACTGGGTGACAGTCCCTTCTCTGAATAAGTGTTACAAAAAACAGGACAGGATAAACAACACAGAAGAGGAGTCAGCCAGAGAGACAAAGCAGTACCAAATCGCAATCCAAAAGAGAAGTCACGAAGGAAGTCAAAGGTCAGAAGTCAGTAATACAATACAATAAAGAGAACAGCTTAGCAAGGACAAGTCACAGTACAGAGTCACAATAGCCAGCAAATCTGTGTAGGCTGATGTCCTCTATATAGGTAGTCCAGAACCCGCCCCAGACTTGATTGGCAGAGAGGCTGTCAATCACACAGGTAAGGCTAAGATTACCTATTAGAGGAGCAGAGGAAAACCAAGGAGAAGGAGATGGGTGTGGTGGAAAATCAATTACAGAGATGAGGGAATGGAGCAGTGTTCAGAAAGAGCAACAAAATCAAAAGTAAGGAATCATAACCGAACGTCTCCTGAGCCACAGCAAGCAAACAGAGGGTGGTGCAGAGACTCAAATAAGCAGAGACGTTACTCTAGGTTTCAGATGACCTCTCTTTATCTAGCTCTAGTGGTTGTGCTGATGACTCAGTCCCTTTTCCTTTCCACCTATACTGACTTCTTTCTCTCTCTTAGCTACTGAGCTCTAGTAGGGGTAGAATTTGAGCAATGCCTCTATAATCTATGTATGTTAATCCAGAGATAACTGCAGCACTTTACAAATCAAAACCAGGAAATGGAAAGGGGATGAGACACAAGGGAAGTTGAACCCTCAAGACAGTAGACCCCTTTAACCCCATGCTTACATATCACACAAAGCTAATATTTTGCAAAATGTCAAATGCTCTTGATTTGTTTTGCAAAAAATGTATTTAAATTTTTGGCTGTTTATGTACAGTATGGGCCTCATTGCAGACTATGAGTATCATACAGTATCATGGATCTTTACTTCGTTCATTGGATTACACTTTAGATTAGAGCCATGCTATTCTAGGTCATAATTGCAATTCCTCAGGACACCCCTGATGTAAATAGAGCCTCCTTTACTAAGTGATCCTCTTCCTGGATGTAATTCTTAGAGTGTGTTTGCTTTATTTGTCTGACATGTCATCATTCATACTAAAAGTTTTTCCTTTAACACTGTATTAAATATCTTTACCAATGTCAGTACTCTTCATTATGCACAGAAGAATATGTGACATTTAAACTTGTTTCTATTTTCAGGTGTTTGAACATGACAGATCCATGCCAGAGAGACGAACAAGCGAGCGCACTGGGATTCCATTACATAGGGACTAGACTTGACATTGACGTTTCCTTGAAATCAATGGAAGCATTTTGCTGGACAGCAAGAAAGTCATCTTAATTTCTAAATTTGCAAATATAAATATGTAATAGGAAATGAAATTTAGGACATTTGCATGGGATCTGAATTATGCATCTATCTCTGGTTTATGTTTATGTACTTTAGTGTTGCTGTAAAATTCTCGAAGGCATTGCTGTCTAAATTTATCAGAACTATGGCAGCTATGTGCAAGGCTTGCTGATCTATTTCCTCTGTCACATATAATAATGCTACTTTCCGTTTAATCAATGTATATGAAGGTCTATTAGAAATAGACTAGCTGTTTGTATTGCTCGTGCCCATGCATAGTAAATAACTATCACCGCTAGATATAAAAATTTGTCATAGATAAACTTTAATTGGAAGACATATGTTGTGTTGTATCTACTAATCCAGTGGTCATGTGGTTGTGCCAGCCAACAGGCTTCAATTGGCTAGAAGGTAAACAACAAGTGGAAATTGACAGAATAAACATACTGAGGCATGTAAATTGCAAGTATAGCCAATTTGCTTATTTTCTTTAGAGATATTGAGCAAAGCTCCATAACCATTTTAGGACAGGGCCGTTTTCCTTGGTTCCTTGGTTTCGGATTTTATCATACATGCAGTTCTGAGGGCTATAACAATTTTTCTTGTCCTTATATGTAAATGCTGTTGGTTTCTGTATAGGTATAATTGAAGCAGAAAGTCCGCAGAGGAAAAGTCTGCAAACTGCGGAAAAACCGAAATGTGTTTCTGACAGTTTTCCTGCAGTGCTTTTTTGCTGCGGCTTACTACGTGGGGCCTTTGCCTTAAATATTTTTCCCTCTCCACTATGGTAATTTTTATGTAGATGAGGACTATTGTTATTGTGTTAGGTGTGTTAATCGAACCTGTGATGTGTGTTGTAGCGATGTTTTTTTTCTTTTGGGGAGGGGGTAGTTTTTTTTATTTACACATTGTGCCACCCATCAGGTCATAATAGACCTTTTGGTGGCATTTTAACTTTCCTTTTGTTTATTTATTTTTTTTGGTGATTTCTCCTATAACTGGGGCTGATACACTAGCCTCCGTTAGAGGATGAATGCAGATTCCCATCTGTTGCTACGAACTGATCTGAATCCTTTAGGACTCAGCAACTCTTCCAGTTCCTGGCCCCTTTTATTCATGTGACCGTTGGGCTGGAAGTGGAGCTGCATCAAAGTAGCTCCCACAGATGTGTACACAGTGCTCATACTCACTATTTTAATATTGATCTCCTGTTGAACTGTTATCAACGCCATCAAAATATATTTTGAGATTCTATTTTTGAGATCTGATATTGCATTTACAGTTCGGTGGTAATATGAAGGTAGCAAAATGGTACAAAAAAACTGACCAGAGCTGGTGTTTATTTATTGTATATTTATTTATGTCCAAATTCTGAAATACATTCAGGAAATCATAACAGTTATTGACATCATGATAATATAGGTTTAGGACAGGGCCAGGTGCCAGGGCCAGGTGTGTGTAGGTTTTCAGCCTACAATTGTAGTAGAATAAAATGTATCTTAGACATTTAGTTATCCCTTGAAGAGGTGTGAAGAAATGACCTGAATATAAAATGTATACGATTTAATATATAAAGATATTTTAAAAATTTATACATATGTCTAAGATATGCAATGTATTATTTATCTATTCTTCTAAGGCTTCCGTGGTGTTCTAAAGTATTAACAATAATAATTGAAGCTTGCAGATAGACCTTCTTAAATTACATTCCTCACTGTGTTTCTTAAATCTAAAATAGTTAAAATGGTCATAATCTGACACTTGGTATCACAGCTTCTATTATTATTATTATAATTATAATTAGTATTACTATTATTCATCTCAACTTTCCTCTATTTGTCATGCACAATTTCATTTGAAAATGTAAAATTATTTTCCAGTTTAACCAGTATACAAATTCTTTCAAAATTTTCTTAGTAGGTGTGCATGGGAAAAAAAATCTAATGGCTCATAAAAGCAACTTTTTCATAGAATGAGACTTACTATATATTATTACTATATACTATTTATATCAATAAAAAGCAAAAAATTCTATAAAGTTTTCTGTTTTGAATGTAACCACAGTATGACATTGAAAACACTGAGTGACTGCATGTACGAGGGGAGCTCAATGTATTCTCGGTATAGGAATGAAGGAAAAAGTCAAAAGTTCTGAATAAATTTTATTTTTCAATGTCCCATAACCTCAATACACTTGTTTTATCTGGAAACTAACTTTTCCTCTTTGTCCAAAAAATGTGCGTTAATTGCCGTCTTCAGCTCTTCATCAGCGGAAAAATACTTTCCACGAAGATCTTTCTTGAGGATGGGGAACAGAAAGCAATCGCTGGGGGCCAGGTCTGGGCTGTAGGGTGGATGTTATGTCAGTCCAGGTAGCTGCAACGGGGCTAAGGAATAGCAGTAGGAAATCTCGCCCTGCACTACTCCCACTAGCTATCCCGGTCCCTGCCTCACCGGTGTGGGTCGGCTGTACTCAGGCTAAGCCTGACCCCGACAGCTCCTCTCTCACTGATACCGTAGGCCTAGAGGGAAGTGGGAGAAGGAATGCCCTATAAGATCTCTAGGGACTGGAGACTAAAGGGGGTCACCCCTAACGAACAAGTGAAGCTGCTACTGACAGGGACTAACAAGGGTGTGCGCTGACTAACAACACAAGCAGCACACAGGAAAAATGTGGGAAAGGATTTCCCCAAACTAATATGGGAAGGTACCTTACACTAGGAAATAAACACAGGGAAACTGAGTAGAAATCAAAGGATAAGGCAATTCACTAACAGTCAATACACACAGAGGTAGGATTGGTGAACACAGAAGGGAAAACTCACACACCAACTAGTTCACCCAAACCTCCCAAAAACCAACCACGGAACTTCCTCTATCCAAGATAACCACCTACTCCTCCTGCTAAGGCCTAGCAGTGTAAAAGAGACACTCAGCACAGAACCATGGGAGGCATGGGTTTAAATACAGAGTAGAGACCACTCCTCCCAGGTGCAAATGGGAGGACAGACTAATCAACCAGGAAATAAAGCTGCCTACCAGCAGTGCGCGCGTGCAAGTCAGAAGGTGTGCACCAATACCCACGACAGGACAACCCCGCAGGGCCAGGATGCCACCCCAGACACCGCGCAGCCAAAAACTCCCCAGGTAAGAAAAATAGAAAGCAATGAACCAAAATACTCCTAACAGTGGATGGTTGATTTCTTCAAAACCACAGTCTTGCACAGCAGCCTTGGCAACACACCCTCTGTGAATTGGTGCATTGTCATGGAGAAACAACACACTTGCAGTCATTTTTCCACGCCTTTTCTCTTTAATTGCTTTTTTCAAATTATGTAGAGTGTTTATGTAAGATGCGGCAGTAGTACTATGACCTTTTTCTGTGTACTCACTCAGTAAAATTGCCTTTGAGTCCCAAAACAATGTGGCCATGAGTTTTCCAGCCAATGGAGTGATTTTGAACGTCTTTGGTGTCTGTGCCACTGCTTGGACTCCTGCTTGCTCTCAGGATCATAATGATGAACCCACGATTCATCTCCGGTAACTAGAGATGAGCGAACACTGTCAGATCAGCCGTTCCGAACAGCACGCTCCCATAGAAATGAATGGAAGCACCTGGCACGTACACTTTGCCGGTTGCCGTGCCAGGTGCTTCCATTCATTTCTATGGGAGCATGCTGTTCAGAACGGCTGACCCGAACAGTGTTCGCTCATCTCTACCGGTAACAATCCAGTTGATAATAGTCTGCAGATTTTCACCACAGAGCTCCAAAAACTCCCTACAGCATTCGACTCACATTTGTTTCTGAGGCGCAGTAAAGCATTCACGGCATCCATTGTGCACTGACCTTTGACAGGTTAAGATGGTCATGAAGGATAGTGTGAATGGTAGCCACGGATAGCTTATCAGTTCTGCCAACATTTTGACCTTTATAGGGGTATCTTCAAGTACAAGTATCTCAACAAATTTCATGTTTTCCTCAGTAGTGGCACTAACCGGCCTGCCAGCATGTGGGTCACCTTCAATGCTTTCTCTACCTGTTTAAACTCACTTGACCACTTTTGAAAGGTGGATAATGAAGGAGCAGAATCTTAATAAACAACCACCATCTCTTTGTGGATGATTTTTAGGGGTTTTCCTTGTTTTGTAAGGAATTTTATCACAACGCGATGCTCGATTTTTCGCAATATTGTTACTTCAGTCATTCTGGTCATCTTTCTACAAGGATATCTCGAAAATTAATGATCATAACTAGAGATGAGCGAAACAGCCGTTTCGAATAGCACGCTCCCATAGAAATGAATGGACGTAGCCGGCACTCGGGGGGTTAAGCGACCGGCCGCCGGCAAAGTCTGTGTGCTGGCCTCTTCCATTCATTTCTATGGGAGCATGCTATTCAGAACGGCTGTTCTGAATAGTGTTGGCTCATCTCTAATCATAATGAATTAAAAATTTGTACTTATACCCTTAGGGAGTGTCTTTTGACATTGAGATAATTTAAAAACCTTCATCATTACTAGAGATGAGCGAATATACTCATTCTAATACCTCCGCCACATAGCTCCCGGTGCCAGGGAAGGTAGGAGGGGCAGTAAAAATTCAATGTCCTGGAAGTGTTTTTGCACCGGGAGCGATGCAGCAGAGGTATTCGATCGAGTATATTCACTCATCTCTAATCATTACTAAATCGCCCTGATACCGAGAATACATTGAACTCCCCTCGTAGACCAAAACTAATAACCATAAGATACTTGATCTATTTTGCCTTATTAAATATGTCTGTATTAATATATGAAGATGAAACAAAATTCTTTATAATACTTTTCACACATTGGTCATATTGTCAACAAGACCAGTAGTTAGGATATGTAAGAAATGTGTATTATAATTAAATATGTTCTAAAGTTTCTTCCCATTGCTTAGAAAACAAGAGATGAATGTTTTATATTTGACAAATATACTGTAGATAGGGGCTTGAGAACCACAAGATGTTAAACTATATTTTTATATATGTACTGTATTGTTTTTTATGAAACGGTGGGGTGCTAAACAACCCATTTGATCCTAATAAATTGACTCAAGTTCTCAATTATAATGAATGGAAATAAGTGACAAATAAGCTTTTATTACCCATACCAAATTTCAATTTTATTATCCATATACTGTGCATATAATTGGTTGAGAAATATGTGTTTAAAGTTTGACCAATCTCCTTACATCCCATATACTTCAAAGGAGACGTGGCCATACTTTCTTGCAGCCCTCTTTATTGAGGTCTATGAGAGTCATGGAAAGAACTGAGCGCTGCCATCTTTTTTCGCATGTATTTTTGATGTTTATAATAAACCAAAAGCTTTGATATGAAGTAAAACTAATAAAATAAAATAACATCATCTTGCCTTGTCTTCACACTTACTGTATTTGTACCTTTATACATTAAGCCTGTGCAGGCTACAATAACATGGTTTTTCCAATGTAACCTTTGAGTTCTTATAAGAGACTTTTATGGACTCCGATATTTTATTAAGAATTAAGTAAACAGATGGTAACAAACTTTAAATCTTGAAACAAATGGGATCTTTAGATTTTTGTTTGACAACTTTTTAAGTACTGAAGTCTTTTAATCCAACATTATCTAGTTGTTTTAAGTGGATCGTTTCCAACGTTATAAAGTTCAGTTCCCGAAGATTAATTGCAGATGTTTTTTCTTCATATCAGTGTAACATCTGCTCTTGTTCATTAACAATAAATGATCTAATTACAGTAACATAATGGAAAGAACACACATTAGGGGATGTTTGCAGTAGAAAACTTTGGTACACGTGACTATCTAGAAAGAACTTTCCAACTTTCTTTTCTCCTTTTCCTTGAATAACAGTAACCATTCATAAGCTGCCTTTATATAACTTCTGTTCTTACCAAACCTGGAAATAAGTCACCTGACCACAATGAAAAATCAAACGTCAGGCCATGTTAGTCCTTGATAGGGTTAGAATACATTAACACACCTGCATGGTGTCTTAGACACTGTTCATCTTGCATTCGTTCTCCTTACCAGCCTACAATTGTGGTATATATTAAAATGGATCTATTGACTTTAATAAAGAAACAGAACCATAAGTTTCACTTTTGGTGTCCGTTTTGCCTGGTGACCACTTGTATATTTTTTTCAGACACAAAAGCATAGTATACCAAGCTTTTGTCTCTTCGGAAATACAACCTTACACAAATGGAAACCGGGCATAACAGACACCACATGTGAATACTTTTGGCTTTTGGTACGTCTACTAAAACCTACTGATCGGTTGGGGATATCAATGAATGAATTTTTTCAGGATTTAAAATGCATTGTACAAGCTGATGCTTAAAAGGAGACAAAACATGATGTAAATAGCTACTAATTATTTAATGCAGAAATATAAAGGCAGTCGGGGCATAGTATAGAAATACATAAATAGAAAATCCCTGGCAATTTGCTCTAAGGGGTTAAAATTGACAAATAGGATATCAAACATCTTCAAATTAGGATATTTATTGGGTATTTAATTGAATAAAACAAATATTCTAATTGAAATAAGTAAGCTATGACTGGATCCATTGTATTGAAATTTATAGTCCATTCTAGGTTACTGAAGGAGAACATTTGATAACTGTTATGCTGAGTTCACACAGTTTTTGGACCAGATTTTGACACGGAATCCACCTCAGAATTCACTTCCAAAAAATGCCTCCCATTGACTTTAATGGGTGCTGTTCACTTCTTTTTTTATGCTAGTGGTTTTTCCTGCTTGCGGAAAAAAGAAGCGAGCTGCCCTATCTTGACGCAGATTCGGTGACTGAATCCACAGTGGTGTCCGCGGCACAAGACTCCCTCCCATTCATTTGGCCTTAATCCGGAGCGGAATACTGCTGCTGGATGCCGCGGGAAGCGTTTTTTGGAGGCGGATTCTGAGGCAGCTTCCGCATCAAATTCTAGTCCACAAAACTCTTTGTGAACTCAGTATTATTCAGTCTTCTTTAGTGGTTGATAATTCTGAATCTATGACACCCTTTTCTGGATCAATCAGCAAAGGGAGCCAAATCAATTAACATGCAGCATTAGTCTGTGACAGACAGATCCTCTTAACTAAGCTGACACTAAATTAATCCTATTATATCACTATATTTACTAATATGACGCTAATAGTGGAACCTATCCATTGTTTTGGTTCTTTGGAGGACCAGAACAAAGAAGAGGCAGCCCACTAAAATAATAGTAAAACACGGAGTCCATCGGACCCAATTGATCATAATGAGGTCCATTGGGTGTCCATCATGTTAAAGCTGAAAGGGGCAGAGCGATAGCCTTAGTTTAATCATTAGTCCTTTATATCTAATGTCAAATTCTACTTCTACTTTGAAAAAAACTCATCTCAATAGTTTCTCAGTTTTAAAAAATATTTCATATTGAAACACCCTTAATTCAAAGTAAGAATAAAAGTTAAAAACAGACATATTAGCCATCATATTAAGATTGTTTCATTATTAATATTTCACTTTTTCATTATATATTGTATTATTAAAATAAATGAAACACCTCGCGGGTCTTGACAAGGCAGTCTGTTATGGCAGATTTATGGAGCCTTTCACTAAAATGTAAATTCTGTAGAATAGGTGACAATATTGGTTGAACATAAGAAAGATTACAAATTGATATATTAAAAACAATGGTCTAGATATTTAAGAGACCATGATGGGTCCTTAGATGTTGCTGTTCACAGATTGAAATAGTGTATTTATCAGGTATACAAGGTGTTTACAAGCACACATCCTTTTTTTTTTTCTTTTTTTTAATGGATAGCCAATTTACCTATTGATATTTTTTCTAATGTGGGAGGAAACCAGAGTACCCAGAGCAGTGGTTCTTAACCTTGTTTGAGGTACCAAACCCACCAGTTTCATATGCACATTCACCGAAACCTTCTTTAGTGATAAATCAAATATGATTTTTTTCCAAATTCAAGACATAGGTATATGTTTTTTTTACTGATACACAAAATGAACTGTGCATATGGCCTAGGCTTTGATTGAATCCTGATTAAGAACCACTGACCCAGAGGAAACCCACGCAAACATGGGGAAAATATCCAATCCACAAAGATGATGTCCATAGTTGGAATCAAATCTAGGACCCCATCAAGGCCACCGAGCCACCTTGGCATGGAAGTGCCTTGGACATGCCTGTTTCATGCTAAAATAGTAGGAAGTGTAATGATATGCAACAAATATTTCCTACTTTGAATACTTAATGTCCTAGACAATTTCCACATGGAGCTATGGAGTTATTAAACGTCTATGTTCCTTTAAATTAGAGAAATTAACAGATTGCATAATCAGCCTGCGAAGATAATTGAAACACAAAGTAGGACCAGTAATATTAGTGGCAGGGTGAATTATTTTCAACATTGTTCTTTTTACAATGCCCAGAGGGAATATATTTCAGGCTTTAAAAGTACGGCAGACTTATCCAGCTTATTTATATGCTAATTATGCGAGCTGTTCCCTGCAGAGATAAAAAGAGGAATTCCCAACACAGATGAATGTATGACACAATGGAAAACAGTTATTTCACATTGTTTAAAGAAAGCTTATGGATTGCACACTAAAATCATTTATAAAGCAATAAAAATTGTCAGAGGTAAAAAAAAAGAAAGGTACAAAAGTTAAATTGAACCTTTTTTTCTTTAACAATTTTTCTCATGTATCTGCAAACATATAATGTTTCAGCTCCAGCATAAATCTCTATTTAAGGCGGGGGGGTTGTCTCTACATGGCATAAACACCGTTGCGTTTTACAGTATCGGCAAAGTGGATGAGATTCTGGCTAATTCAATCCACACATTGCGGAAAAATACCCATAGTGGAAATAATAATAATAGTCCATTAATAGCCCAACAGTCGGGAAATTTCAGTATGTTACAGTAGCATAATAATACAGATACAGGATAATACACAGTAATATATTACAGAAGTAGACACACATATGCTGAGAAGAGAAGATATACTAGGAGTCCATAGCAGCTAAGGAAGAGAAGAAGAAAGAAGGAAGACTTCATAATCATAATCATTTAGTTTTCTGTGCAGAGTGATCTTCGCTTGGTCTGATGTAGATTATACAGCCTGGTCGCGGTTGGAAGGAAGGACCTGTGATAGCGCTCCTTCTCACATTTGGGGTGGAGCAGTCGGTCACTTACAGTGCTGCCAAGTGCCATCAAGGTCTCATACACGGGGTGGGATTTGTTCTCCAGCATGGAGGTCACCACGGACAGTATCCTTCTGTCACCCACCACTGTACTGGGTCCAAAAATACTATTGCATTTTTTTAAAAAATCTCAGCATATCAATTATACCTATAGAAACTCTGGCAGTTTCTGTATAAGTATAATTGAAGCAAAAAGTCTGCATAGGAAAACTCTGGGAACATTCTGTGAAAAGCATTGTATGAAAAAATGCAATGTGTTTCCGCTGCGGATTTTTCCCACAGTGCTTTTTCGCTATGGCCCTCTATGTGGGCCCTCAGCTAAAAACTGTTTTTAGATCTTATTATGGGTTTAATTTAACCCCATAGTTCAAATTATGAGCTAGGCTAGGAAGCATGGCTGCAAGTCACTTTGTAAGTTTATTGATGGAAACACATACCTCTCAACCATCCCAAATTTAGCGGGACAATCCTGGACCCTGTCCAGCGGTTCAAGTCGGCGGGAGGTACATCCCAGTATCTGACAAAAGTAGCTAGAAGATAGAAATATAAAACTTGACTTTTATTAAATGTTTCTTTAAAAAAGTATCAATCGTGTTTCTAAAAAATAAAAAACACCAGTGGATCTCTGTTTTTGGTCACTATACAAATTTAGGATTTGCTTTATCCCATATATATTAACCAATTGTGATACAAATTATTGTTACTTGAAGAGGTCAGATGTAAAGACCCGGGTATGAGGGTGCATATATACCTTTAGCTGATTATATAGATCGTGGAGATGCTTTCATTCCCTCACACTAATAATCTGCCTCCCTCAACCACAATATTACATGTCAATTAGACCATCGGCCAGGTTAAACTGATGTCTTTCTTACTATAAATCGATTAAGTCCTCCAGTGCCTGTCTCACCTGAGGTTACTGGCCTAACGCCACGCCAACGGGATCTGGCAAGCCTGAAGGTACTTAGTGAGTGACATAAACCTGTGTGCCGTTTGTCTAATAAAAGACATGAAACTTAATAAACTGACCGTCTCCCTATATTGCTTCCCAATGCTGCGTTTCATCAAAAATTAGAATCATAAGGGGCAGATGAATGGAATACAACATGCGTAAATACCCCTATCACGTAAAGAAGTAACCACAAGTGACCGCACTGATGCCGGCAGTAATGCACCACAAACATAACCCACCTTTAAAGGGTAGTCTCCTCCTTCCCTCTGACATCCCCTCCAATCATTAGCCTCCAAGGATGTGCCAGCATTAAGCAATACTACCCAATCCTCGTGTGTATCACCGACACACCTTCGCACATGCGCATTGAGATGAATGAGGGACTTAGTCTCTTTCCCTTACACCCTTTTCGCTATACTCAATGTGCCTGCGCATGCGCATTCGAATCTAATTCTTCCCGCAGCACATCTCTCCCAGGTAAGTATAAAAAGTGATCTGGTGCATAATCCCAGATCATAAAGCAGCCATCAGCCAATGTGTAACGGCCTGAATGGTATTAAAGTTAACCCGTAACCAGCCTATAATGGATGGAAACCCACCACCCAATACAGACATAACCAACCCCCTGAGCATGTATGCGCTAACCTATCTATAGTTCTGATATATACAGTTCATATATGAACCTGGTCCCTAGCGCGACAATTCACTATACTCAGGTAAGTATCATGGGTATTTAGCAATATTCTGACATACAGGGACGTCAAGAAAGGAAGAAAATATTACGAGGAGACAACCATCCACATATTAATGGGGAATATACTCTAGAAGGATACATATTTCTTACTCAGTGAATGTACGTCCCAGTATCAACTCATCTGCGTCCAGAGAATGCAGATGAGTTAAATATAATGGTGAAGTAGGAGCCACCATCGCAGACGGCTCCCACTTCATCACTCTGAAGCACATCCCTGTGTTCTACGTCCCAGAGAGGCAGGGGAGAAAGGAGAAGTGAGTATCAGTGTTTTATTTATGTTAAACTGGTGGCACATAAAGGGAGGGACATTAAACTGGTGGCAGATGAAGGGTGGCATTAAACTGGGTGCAGAAAAAGGGGGGACATTAAATTGAACACAGACGAAAGGGGGGATATTAGGCTGGTGTCAGATGAAGGGTGACATTAACCTGGTGGTAGATGGAGGGGGCATTATACTGGGGGCAGATGAAGGGGACATGATACTGGAGGAGATAGAGGGGGTCATTAAACTGGGGACAGATGGATGGGGGCATTAAACTGAAGACAAATGGAGGGGGGCATTAAACTGGAGGCAGATGAGGGTCAAATTCCAAAACCCAGTTCATGCTAGAGTCATATCTGTGTTATTCTATCAGATCTTCTGGTCCAATACAGTACTGCAATGGATCTTGTGTGATTCTACTGCCATTATTAGTGGTTTTTAACATAACTGACATAGGCAGATGGAAAAAAGTTGGCATTGTGAGAATTTTTCATTGGGAAAGTCTCCTGGATTCTGCGTCGAAGACTCAGAATGGAGAGGTTAATGCAGGTGTGAACATAGCTTAAGTTACACAATGCCTATGCAGTTCAATGTTTTGTTGTATAAGGGTGCATTCACACTGAGTAAACGCTAGCTTATTCTGAACGTAAAACACGTTCAGAATAAGCGGCGTCTAAAGCAGCTCCATTCATTTCTATGGGAGCGGGGATACGAGCGCTCCCCATAGAAATGAATGGGCTGCTTCTTTCACTCCGTGCAGTCCCATTGAAGTGAATGGGGAGTGCCGGCGTATACGGCAAGCTCTGCTCATGCCGGAGCGTACACGCCGGCACTCCCCATTCACTTCAATGGGACTGCACGGAGTGAAAGAAGCAGCCCATTCATTTCTATGGGGAGCGCTCGTATCCCCGCTCCCATAGAAATGAATGGAGCTGCTTTAGACGCCGCTTATTCTGAACGTGTTTTACGTTCAGAATAAGCTAGCGTTTACTCAGTGTGAATGCACCCTTTACAGTGCTGACATGTGGAAATATCAAAACCTTCATAGGATATTTTCTCCTTATTAAGTCACAAAGTGGAATTAATGTGAGGAATTTGGGGTGGATGTCCAATCTCAAATTCCTCTTCACTTTCCACCACCTCAGCTTGCTCCCTCAGCTTTCACTCGCTGACTAGACTCAGATGAACGGGTTTAATCTGCAGAGCGGTTTTACACCGCAGGTTCTGCAACTGAATCATCTGTGGCATCTACAGCAAGACAAAGCAGGCTGCTTATTTGTTCTGCGTCCTGCTTCAAACTCTGACTCACATTGAAAACAATGACTCCATAAAATTCAAAATTAGTATTGTACTTCAGCTTGGTTATGTGCATGAGGCCTTAGAGAATTACATGTATTATATGTATTATGCACAAATGAAGACATTACACAGTTTGCTTTGCCTACATAACTAATGAATACACTGATGTTATAATGTCATACACAGTAAATGATCATAAACAGCAGTATATATATACTGTGTATATATATATATATATATATATATATATATATATATATATATATATACAGTCCTATGAAAAAGTTTGGGCACACCTATTAATCTTAATCATTTTTAGTTCTAAATATTTTGGTGTTTATAACAGCCATTTCAGTTTGATATATCTAATAACTGATGGACACAGTAATATTTCAGGATTGAAATGAGGTTTATTGTACTAACAGAAAATGTGCAATATGCATTAAACCAAAATTTGACCGGTGCAAAAGTATGGGCACCTCAACAGAAAAGTGACATTAATATTTAGTAGATCCTCCTTTTGCAAAGATAACAGCCTCTAGTCGCTTCCTGTAGCTTTTAATCAGTTCCTGGATCCTGGATAAAGGTATTTTGGACAAACAATTCAAGTTCAGTTAAGTTAGATGGTCGCCGAGCATGGACAGCCCGCTTCAAATCATCCCACAGATGTTCAATGATATTCAGGTCTGGGGACTGGGATGGCCATTCCAGAACATTGTAATTGTTCCTCTGCATGAATGCCTGAGGATTTGGAGCGGTGTTTTGGATCATTGTCTTGCTGAAATATCCATCCCCGGCGTAACTTCAACTTCGTCACTGATTCTTGAACATTATTCTCAAGAATCTGCTAATACTGAGTGGAATCCATGCGACTCTCAACTTTAACAAGATTCCCGATGCCGGCATTGGCCACACAGCCCCAAAGCATGATGGAACCTCCACCAAATTTTACAGTGGGTAGCATGTGTTTTTCTTGGAATGCTGTTTCTTTTTGGACGCCATGCATAACGCCTTTTTTTATAACCAAACAACTCAATTTTTGTTTCCAAAATGAAGCTGCCTTGTCCAAATGTGCTTTTTCATACCTCAGGCAACTCTATTTGTGGCGTACGTGCAGAAACGGCTTCTTTCTCATCACTCTCCCATACAGCTTCTATTTGTGCAAAGTGCGCTGTATAGTTGACCGATGCACAGTGACACCATCTGCAGCAAGATGATGCTGCAGCTCTTTGGAGGTGGTCTGTGGATTGTCCTTGACTGTTCTCACCATTCTTCTTCTCTGCCTTTCTGATATTTTTCTTGGCCTGCCACTTCTGGGCTTAACAAGAACTGTCCCTGTGGTCTTCCATTCCCTTACTATGGTCCTCACAGTGGAAACTGACAGGTTAAATCTCTGAGACAACTTTTTGTATCCTTCCCCTGAACAACTATGTTGAACAATCTTTGTTTTCAGATCATTTGAGAGTTGTTTTGAGTAGCCCATGATGCCACTCTTCAGAGGAGATTCAAATAGGAGATCAACTTGCAATTGGCCACCTTAAATACCTTTTCTTATGATTGGATACATCTGGCTATGAAGTTCAACGCTCACTGAGGTTACAAAACCAATTTTGTGCTTCAGTAAGTCAGTAAAAAGTAGTTAGGGGAATTCAAATCAATAAAATGATAAGGGTGCCCATACTTTTGCACCGGTCAAATTTTGGTTTAATGCATATTGCACATTTTCTGTTAGTACAATAAACCTCATTTCAATCCTGAAATATTACTGTGTCCATCAGTTATTAGATATATCAAACTGAAATGGCTGTTGCAAACACCAAAATATTTAGAACAAAAAATGATTAAGATTAATAGGGGTGCCCAAACATTTTCATAGGACTGTACATATATATATATATATATATATATATATATATATATATATATATATATTAGAGATGAGCGAGTAGTACTCGATCGAGTAGGTGTTCGATTGACTACTACGGTATTCGAAATACTCATACTCGATCGAGTACTACTACCTGTTCAAAGTTAAGATTCGATGCAGAACCAGCGTTAATTGGCAGAATACTATACATTGCCAATCAACGCTGATTCTTCTCCTACCTTTAGAAGTCTTCTCCCTGCGCAGCTTCCCCGCATCCTCTTCCGGCTCCGAATTCACTCTGCCAGGCATCGGGCCTGGGCAGAGCCGACTGCGCATGTCCGCTTGTAGTGCGGGCATGCGCAGTCGGCTCTGCCCAGGCCCGATGCCTAGCAGAGTGAATTCAAGGCCGGAAGAGGACGCGGGGAAGCTGCGCAGGGAGAAGAATCCATCCCAACCCTCACTCATGGACTTGGTAAGTAGAATTTGGTTGAATGTTGCGTACCCCTGAAACGAGCATTTCCCCCCATAGACTATAATGGGGTTCGAAACCCGCTCGAACAGTCGCACAGTGTGCGGCTGTTCGAATCGGATTTCGAACCCCGAACATTTTAGTGTTCGCCCATCTCTAATATATATATATATATATATATATATATATATATATATATATTTGTATCTGAGCTTATTCTTATTTTACTCTGTTACATAAAGCATTCACTCTTATGATTAATTTTGTATGTCAGGATTGTCAAGGCACTGGCAGATCTAGTTCATACTGCAGCAACAAGACATGATTTATCTGTTGTGAGTATAACATTGAAAACTGCTCTCTGATACCTGACTGTAATACAGCTACAAAGCAAGCCTCCTAATACACAGTACAATTATCAGCCTTTCCAGCAAGTAAGTTCTGCTTTTTACAGAAATGCAACACTTCTCATACCCAAAATAGCCATTTTACCCATTAGCTGACTAAGGCCCGGTTCACATCAGCGTTCGGGTTTCTGTCCTGGGAGTCCGTTTGGGAAGCCCTTCCCCCCCATGGACTACAATGGGGGCCGTGTGGTTTCAGCTCATGTCTGCACAAAACATGCAGAGAGAAAAGTGTTGCTTGCGGTAATTTTCTCTCCGCATGTTTCGTAGGGACACCGGACCAAAACGACACCCTGTTAAAGTCTATTGGGTCTGCAGGTTTCCCAAGTAACCGCTTTTTTAAAGTGTATAGGTTTCTGTTCGGGGGGTTCTCAAGTGAACTTCCCGAACGTAAACCCGAACATATGCACTTGATATCCTTATATTCTATATACTATAATACACAGAATAATATACAGACAAATTATGTATTGGCTATAATTTTTAGTTTCAACAATGCAGTAAAAAATTGACGTGGGTTTTACTAATATCCTGTTTTAAATGTTATCAAAACTTTTTATTTTGCATAGAATAATGTACATACGAAAATATAAATATCCATTTTGATGTCCATGTAAAATGAATTAGTAAACAGCAGGAAAATCTGCAGGAGTTGTGTTCAGATCTTGGATACATTTATAGATCTCTTAAAAACAAAAGAAATAAATGTTTAAAGAAAAGTCCCACACAAAGAATTCGCTCATCCATTGCAAATCAGAAATAAGTACTGTTTACAAGAGAAGTAGCAATTGCTTCCAAGAGTCAAATAACCAATCTCAATTGGTTTGGCATTTTAGATTCCAATTCGTGTTCCCATTTCGTATTCAGATAATGCAACCCACCCACTCATGTTGATTTTTAATACATTTCAAGCCAGTTCTGATGTATTATCTGTTTTACAAGAAAAAAAAAAATCACAATTAGAGTCAAAATCATGATAAAATGGGGATATTACATTTAGTTTATTGAATAAATCAGAACTTATGAATATAAAAGGAGCTAAAATTTTCTTTTCAAATCAATACAGAATGAGTAATAGATACAGTTCATATTAATATTTATCAAGATTGTTTATACCATATAAGTTATGTTAACAGAGCGTCACATTTTTTAAGCAAACTACTGTTGTTTGGCCATGGATGGAAAATTAGTTGGCAGAAAGGCCCTGAGCACTACCATTAACAATATAATATACTGAGATGGGTTTTTGGAATTAACTGGTTTGAACCCAAATTTTCCAAATGTTTTGGTTTCCAATGAAACCAAAATGTTTGCAGTTGTCTTGGAAGAACTAAAATTAATTGAAAAATATTCACAAACCTTAAATTAGAATGGACAAAATAGCACACAAAAACATAGAAATGTACAAAAATGTATACATTATCCCCTATGGCATATGGAAAAAAAGAAGCGACATGCTCATTCTTCAGGCGGATTCGCAAGGCGAATCTGCCTGAAGACACTCCCGACTAGGCCCATTCATCGGGCCTTATCCGGAGCGGAGTTTTTTGGTCCGGAAACTGAGGTGGCCTCCACCTCAGTTTAAGGACCAAAAAACCCTGTCTTAATCCGGCCTAAAGGTCCCTATGCGAAATAAGCAATGGATAGCCTGCCAGTAGCTGAATAAAATTCCCACGTGTATCATGTCTGGCTGGCTTTCTTAAGGGTGAATAATAGAGGGAACCGACTTCTTTAAATATACACCTGTTAGGACCCGGTATTCTCTATCTCAGCCTGTCAGGTTTGGGTGTGGAGTGTCAGAACAGCATTCTGCACGTGAACTGTCCGATGCGCAGTAGGGGAATGTTCACACTGGCATGCGGTTCGGCGGCTGCACTCTGGCAGGGATTGTACTATGAGCTGCACTGCTAACCATTGCTAGTGTGTCTTAGCCTTGGAAGGGGTTAAATTTCTCTGCTGTGCTGGGCTTCTATTCAGGTGGTTCTGATATCCAATGGGCCTTCTCTTTACGCCTGCTTTTGGCTATTTATACTCCGTCTTGCGTTTTGCCAGTGCTGGTCTTAAATCTTCGGTGCCTTCGTTCCAGACGTGGTCTGTTTGTCTGAAGCCTGCTATCTCACCTGCATCTGAGCCCTGGCCTATTCAGCTTCCTAGCTGCCTGTTCACATTATCCTTAACTTCAGCTAAGTGTTGAGCTTCTATTTCCAAGCATAGGTGTTCCGGGTGCACTGAAACCTAGTCTTTTACTGCTTGGATGTTTGGAATTTTTTTGTTAAGTTTTTTTGTGTGTGATACTAAGTTCTGTTTTTTCCTATCCCTTTGTAGTTCAGTATTCCTGTGTTTCACATTTATTTGCTACCCTATACTTTGTGTTCCCTCATATTCACCATGTCCAGTCGGACCTCTGTGGGGGGCTTTTTCTGTATCTGCTTCTCCGTCATAAATGTGAAACTAGACAGGGGTTTCTGTTTCACTATTATAGGTGAGCTATTCTCCGGCTGTGTTCGCACTCACTCAGGCAAGTTAGTCATGCCCACGGCTACTTCTAGTTGTGCAAGGCAGGGTATAGGAGTATCCACACTAGTATTCCAAACTGCTCATACTTCTGTTTTTTTGTATGTTTTTTCTTTAACCTGATTGAGAAGTTATCAATCAGGGGCCAGTCCATGGTCAGAGATACCCAGACCATAACAACACCACGTAGAATTTGATATTGTCCACACCTGCTTAGGGGTCCTCACATGTAAAACCAGACACAGAGTCCAACATGTCAATGGTGAAAACACAATATACATAAGCATACAAAATAGACATTAAGTCCCAATTAGGGTTGAGCAATTGGGATCAGAAAAGATCGGATTCCGATTGGCGATCAAGTAAATTTCACGATCGCGATCAGAATTCCGATCCTGATCTTTTTAGGCAGGATCGAGGTCAGAGATTATTTCCCACAATGCTTTGCTACTGGCCAAGCATTGTGGTAAAAGCTAACAATGTTAGCTAGGTCCCATAGGAATGAATGGATGCAGCCAGCACACAGCCTGTCCTGGCGTCTGACCGCTTAACCCCCTGTGCGCCAGCTGCATCCATTCATTCTAATGGGAGACTAGCTAACATCTCTAGTAGCTAACACTTACCTGCACAGATCGCTGGTTCACTCCCTGCTGTTCTCGCTCCTCTTCTAGCCTCGCTGCCCCCGCCTCCCAGGTTAGTGTTAAAGACCTACGAAGAAGACGGGGCTTGTGGCTTAGGAGAGTGTGGGCAGGTACTGGGAGGGGAGACATGAAATCTCAAGATTGGCTCAACCCCAGTCCCAATACACCTTGCATTAAATACATAGCACATGCACCAACAAAATTGCAGTGCATGCACAACAAGACGCAACCACATCTAAATGCAAGTGAATCCTTATGAGGTCATCAATTAAATATAGGCGGTGGTCTGACACTCAGAATCCCTGCTAAACAGTGGTTAGAAGAGACACCAGTGTTCAAGTAAGCTCTGCAGCGTCTTCACAGAAAACCAAGCACAGTGCCATTCAGTGTACAGTGATTGTGCTTGGTATTTCAGGTCAGTCCCACTCACCAATGAATGTGACATCACATGGCCACTACTGCTTATAACAGCTGATCTGTGGGATTCCCAGGTGTCAGATTGGTCATCAATTCATAACGCCCCTGAAAAAACCCTTTAATTCTGAACTATTGCCTTTAAGTCTGAACTAGTACACTGCAGAATATATGTTATCCATTTTATTCTTATTCATATGCCTTCTTATAAAGCAGCAATTTACCATATAGAAACATACACAAGAGCTATAAACCTATGACAGTATAATTGATAAATTCACTATAAATGGTCACTGGAGCATAAATACTCTGCAAACTCTCGTAAATATGAATGGAATTACATATA
Source organism: Leptodactylus fuscus (assembly GCF_031893055.1). NCBI lineage: Eukaryota > Metazoa > Chordata > Amphibia > Anura > Leptodactylidae > Leptodactylus > Leptodactylus fuscus. The sequence continues at coordinate 150,446,711 of NC_134269.1, forward strand.
TATATATATATATATATATATATATATATATATGTAATAGATAGCTTTGACATTTAAAAATGCTGTAAACTTTCACTAGGAAAAAATAAATTTAGGTGGATTTTACATTGCATTCTGACCTCAGGACAGCCGCATTCAGACACAACCCAGCCTACACTTAGAAGTATATACCTTTATATACTGTAAGCCAATGGCTGGTCAGGTAATGGAGTGCATCGGCATCCCGTCACGGCATTCCGCTCCAGATTAGGCCCAAATTAATGGGCCTAAACCTGAGGGATCCTTGCGCCGCGGACGCCGCGGCTGATCCATCCACAGAATCCGTGGCAAGAAGGGTCATCTCACTTCTTTTTTCTGCTACTAGCTAGTGGAAAAAAGAAGTGAGTGGCTCCCATTTAAGTCAATGGGAGCCGGTTTTAGCAGCGGATTTTGAGGCGGATTCCACGTCAAAATCCACCGCCAAAAAACTCTGTGTGAACTGACCCTTATTGTGAAATGGGGTGTGCATAAAAACAGCAAATCTGCCATTACTTTTTATAACATGACACCATTTTGGAACACATGCAATTTATCTGTCAAACGGCATTGATTCCACTGGTCCCTATTTCCAAGTATATCTAAAAAATGAAATGGCCAGCACCGGAGGTTTCTCTGATTACAGCCGGATTTTGTCAGTGATCACAAGGGCATATCTTCTCTGCTCACAACTCACCAGGATTGATGATTCTGTCATTCTGTGGTTAAGCGAGGAGAAATTAAATACATGCACAATACACCGGAAGAAATATAGAAGCAGAATATAAGCATAGTCATACTAAGATATACTATAACAGATATATATTTCACTAAGAGCTAAGAATGAGCGAATTTTATTATAAAAGGGACAATAATTAAAGTGATGATAGTAATGCAATGTAATATTCTCTATTATCACAACAGACAGAGCACACACTCAGCTTGACATTATACACCAGGCACACTGAGACTATAATGTTTTTGACTAAGCTAATTCTTAGACCATAGTTAATAACTATTTAGCTGAGCCTAGAAAGAATTCTGCAACTGATCTTTTATAATGCTGGCAGGATGAATGCTCAATGATGCCAGCAGTTTTAGAGTTGGCAACACCCATTTGGCAGAAAGTGAGTTGCAGTGGGAACATTGAGCTCTACAAATCATAGTCCTTTCCTGTACAGGCTGTGATTCAATTTGTTTTATCAGTGTCTAAATTTTTATTAAGCCGCAGTAAAAATGCCTTCGAGCTATAGATGAAAGATTCTCGTGTTTACCAATTAGACATAAGATTACAACCTGTCAAATGGTTTTAGACTTTGCGGGAAATGGCAAAATAATTTCATAAGACTTAAACTAAGTGGAAATGAAATTTATTACTGTAATTTAAAATATGATATAATTTCATCCCATCATGTTGTAATTGTGTACATTAAAAATACAACCCAAATGTTCTGATGATTCAGATGATTCTTTAAGACTCATTCCTTAAGGTTTAGGAAGTAGGTCTGCCTTTGTATATCTAAGAATTACATGTACAGTTAATCTGTAACTTCGTTCTGTTATCAGAATTGCTTCCAATAAGATTGGGACTGATTCAATAATAGACAAGAGAAGCCATGTAGAAGTCAAATCACTTGCTGCCTTTACAGCATCGCAGCAGACACTGATTTATGACAACCTGTGACTATAGTACAATGGCAGAGGACATAGCTTACGTAACTGATTTTCTGCAGGGATGCGCTGAATCCTCCTGGAGATGTAGGTGGGGTAGACTGGCAAGGCAAGTTCATCAGCAAGTATGTGATCAAGTCAGTTTGCATTGAATAAGATATTTACATATAGGTCTAGGGCAGCAATCCGAAGCTTTGCCCTGTGAATTAAAGACTTTTTAGGAAACCCTTACATCTAGAGCAGGGGTCGGCAACCCCTGGCACGCGTGCCAAGACTGGCACGCGAGGCATATTTTGCTGGTACGGCAGCCAGCCCGCAACTTTCATACACTAATTGAGAGAGAGAGAGCGTCCCTTTCAGTGCTCTGGTAGAGCTGCGGTGTAGGACACGCCCCCTTCTCTCACTGCCCACCAATCAGAGGTGAGCCTCTCACTGCACAGGATAAGGGCTTCCTGGACCTGCTGCTACACGTGAGGAGGAGCTCCTGCCGTCTGCAGCCCTGAGGATGAGAGAAGCAAAGTGAAAGTAAACACAACACCAGGTACGTGTGTTACTAACTATTCTTATAAATGTCAGGCATTTGGGGTTATTACTTTAGTTTTAGTAACTCCATGTGCCTCACATTAATAGCAGTTAACCCCATCATGTCCCTCACATTAACCCTGTGTGGCTCACATAAGGGTTACTGATATGTGAGACATATGGGGATACTAATAAAGGATCTATATAATGAAGATATTCACTTATTACCTCCATATGTCTCACATATCAGTGTCCCTTATGTAAAGCACACAGGGGGTTAATGTGAGGGACATGATTTGGTTAACTGCTATTAATGAGGCACATTGAGTTGTAACTTGTAATGCACATGACAAGACTCTTTATCTACAACTGTGGATAAAGTACAGACCTATATATTTCAATTGACCCATATATACAGCCATTCTTTTTGTGGCTGTGTATCTGGGTCAAATTGAAGAGCTGAAAACTATTGAGCAGGTCCTATATCTGTCCTATACATCCCCTATATCTGTCCTATACATCCCCTATATCTGTCCTATACATCCCCTATATCTGTCTGCATTTGCAGCCCTGTCAATTCATTTTAACATATAGGTCAGTGAAAACCACATCCGTGCCATTTGTATGCAGGAGGCGCAAGGCTGAGGCCCCACATTGCAGAAACGCAGCGTTTTTGTTGCAGATTTTGATGCGGTTTATTTCAACCAAAGCTAAAAATGGCTACAGAAGGAATGGGAAATATATAGGAAGCTTCTTATACGTCTCCCTTCTGCTCAATCCACTCCTGGCTTAGGCTCAGAAAAACACAGCAAAATATGTAACAAAAAAAGCTGTGTTCCAACAATGTGAGGGCCTTAGGGTGAATTCACACTGAGTAAACGCTAGCTTATTCTGAACGTAAAACACGTTCAGAATAAGCGGCGTCTAAAGCAGCTCCATTCATTTCTATGGGAGCGGGGATACGAGCGCTCCCCATAGAAATGAATGGGCTGCTTCTTTCACTCCGTGCAGTCCCATTGAAGTGAATGGGGAGTGCCGGCGTGTACGCTCCGGCATGAGCAGAGCTTGCCGTATACGCCGGCACTCCCCATTCACTTCAATGGGACTGCTCGGAGTGAAAGCAGCATCCCATTCATTTCTATGGGGAGCGCTCGTATCCCCGCTCCCATAGAAATGAATGGAGCTGCTTTAGACGCCGCTTATTCTTAACGTGTTTTACGTTCAGAATAAGCTAGCGTTTACTCAGTGTGAATGCACCCTAAGGCTAAAGCCCCACGTTGCAGAAACGGCATTTTGTCGTTGCAGATTTTGCTGTTTTTTTTTGAGCCGAAGCCAGGAGTAGATTGAGCAGGAGGGAGACATATAAGAAGCTTCCTATATATTTCCCGTTCCTTTTCTAGCCATTCTTGGCTTTGACGGAAAAAAAACGCAGCTAAATCTGCAATAAAAAAAGCTACATTTTTGTAATGTGGGGCCTCAGCCTTAGTGTGATTCTATTGGGTGGTGACACTGTAACTAGATGCAATTAAAGCCAAATCCAGTTCCTGGGCACCAGTGCATTCACTTTTTTGAAAGTGTGACACCGATTAATTCCTGCCTGGGGTTTTGCTGTTACTGCACCACCAGGAACTAAAAGTGACTGAAATTAATCTGCATTTCACTTAGGGAGTGTTCACACTACCATCGGTGTCCGACAGCTAGTGTCCACTGCCACAGGTATGACCTCACTCTTCTCCCAGTCACATACATTATCACTAATTGTGGGTTACGCATGTACTTACATTGCTTCTAAAGGAAAAGAACATGTGTATCCAGGCAAATAGTGGTAAGTGCATGTGGCTGGGAGCACAGAATGACAGCACCTCTATGTTGTGGTTTGTGCTATATGACTTTAGTGTAGGTGTCGTCAGCTTTACAATTATTGCCCGGCACTCCGAGGACCTCATCTTTGATTTTTTAATTTAAATCGGCACGCCGAACAAAAAAGGTTGCCTACCCCTGACCTAGAGTATAGTGCATAATGCTGATAGTGAAAGAGGACCTTTTGTCACCTCCATCAGCTCCAGCTCTTTGCAAAAGTCCATAGGCACCTCAATAGCTATGTAACAAAGCCCCATAGACTACAATAAAGTTGTATTGCCGTCAAAGGGACTTGCAATTAAAAGATGGTAGGCTAATAAAATAGAAAAAAAATGTAATTTTTTTTTTTTTTTTAAATAAATTTTTTTAAAGGGATTCTATCATTATAATTCCCTTTTTTAACTAAGTAAATGCATTTTCAGACAGCATTAGAGGTATCCCCTGTACTGTCTGAAAACTCTCCAGCGATGTCTTCATCTTCTTCTCTGGACCGCCTCTTTTCCTGTGTCACCACCGTCTCTTCATCCAAAAGCGCCGACTGTGCATGTCATCGGCCATTTTACTGTGGCCAAATGGTAAAGGCCACAGGAAAATGACCGACAGACATGCACAGTCAGCGCCTTTGGATGAAGATGCGACGGTGACATGGGAAAAGAGGCGGTCTGGAGAAGAAGATGGAGTTGTCATTCTCGGGTCAGCGCTCGGTCTTTGATTGGGCCTCATCGATGACCTGAGCAAGCCAAGCATCATGATGTGGCCCAATCACAGGGCTCAACCATGATCCCTGGGTAAGGCAAGGTGAGCATTTTATCTTTATACCTCCACCTATTGTACTCTTGGGTCTAAAGAGCCCATAATAATGTCACTTTTTTATTTTGACATAACTTGTGTTTGCCATAGAGATCTAGAAATTGGATAGATGGGTTTCTAGTAGCCCTATGAGTATTCTACAATATATTTTAAGTCAATTTAAGTGAAATAATCCAACCTGAGCTGCCAAACCAGAACATAAAATTAATCTTGAGAGGTTCTTCCAGCTTAAGTAGGGAGTCTTACAGGCAATGCTATGTGGTAAGAAGAATGCAAGATAGCTCTGAAAACTGTCTCTAGTCAGAATGTATATGGTAGTTACTAGAGATGAGTGAACAGTGAAATATTTGAGATTCGATATTCGTTTCGAGTAGAGCCTCAATATTCAACTACTCGATCGAATATCGAATCCCATTATAGTCTATGGGAAAAAATTATTGTTTCAGGGGAAACCACTATTCGACTAAAGGAGAGTCACCAAGTCCACGAATAGCAGGAGGAGAGTGTTTAGGAGGAGCACTGTGCAGTTAAAGCGCATGGACCCCATTATAGTCTATGAGGTCCGTGCACTTTAACTGCACAGCGCTTGCAGTTGCGCTGATAAAAAGTAAGCTCCCTCATAACAGCAAGCTGCCAGCATACCCCACTAGCAAAGACGAGCCTGCAGCAAATCAACGCTGGTTCTGCAGCAGGCTCGTCCTTGCTAGTCGGACGAGAGCTGGCAGCTTGCTGTTACAAGGGAGCTGACTTTTTTGTTATAGGAAAGCATTGACCAGCGTTGAATGGCCAGTGTACAGCATTAGGCCAAACAACGCTGGTTCTGCCGGAAGCTCGTCTGTGAGGAGGCGGAGTCTAAAATTGGACCACAATGGAGACTGCTGTAGTCTGATCTTAGACTCCGCCTCCTAACAGACGAGCCTCCGGCAGAACCAGCGTTGATTGACGCTGAAGACCTCGACCGACCCCCTCCTCCGCACTCTATTATGTCCCTTACTGGCCCCTGCACACAGTATTAACCCCAATAGTGTCCCCTGCACACAGTATTAACCACAATAGTGTCCCTCTGTGGACACCCATAAACAATTATTATACTCTGGGGTCTTTTCAGACCCCAGAGTATAATAATCGGAGACCCGGGGAATAAAAACATTTAAAAAAAAAACCACTGTTGCTTCTTACCTGTTCCCCGGCTCCTGTGCTGTGCTGTCCTCCTGTGCTGAGCACCGCTCGCGTCCTTCGTTAATGACGTCGGACGTCACATGACCCGGGAAGCATGCCGGGTTCATGTGACGTCAAAGACGTCAGACAACAGTAGGACGGAGGCCTGGCAGGATCGCGGAGAGGTAAGTAACAGTTTTTTATGTTTATTACCTCTCCCGATCCGCCGGTCATTATACTCGGGGGTCTGCAAAGACCCCCGAGTATAATGATAGCCCCTGTGGGGCCCGCGGTGTCACTTGCCGATCCCGGCCCAGCCAGGATCGGCAAGTGAATAGGGCCCGTAACAGCCTATTTAAAAAAAAAACGCAGCGGTATCGGCTGTCACCGGGCCCCCTAATGGCCCGGGCCCTGTGGCAGCTGCTACTGCTGCTACCACGGTAGTTACGCCACTGTCGCTGGTTCTGAATCGAATATTTAAGGTGAATAGCTAGTAGTATTCGATCGAGTACAAATATTTCGAATACCTGCTCGATCGAATACTACTTGCTCCTTTCTTGTTTTCTTGTGTGTATTATATTGTAAGCTCTTGTACTATGATTATTTTTATTTTACTGTTTGCCAAGTCTCAGCTGAATTGCAGTATATAGTATATTTATATTTAATGATATAATAAAACGTTATTTTCAATACCACGGCTGTTTACAGATCAGGTTTCAATGCTTTTTGCTGCTGACTTACAAGTTAGCTACCTATAGGTGACACTAGAAGGACTGTTTTCTTGTTTGTGAAGGAGAGCAAATTTGCAAAGAGAAAGAGATCTGCAATTGTGTATTACATAACATATTATGCTTCATTGCAGTTAGTGTACTGTACAATGTATTTGGACTACTATAGCAACATAAAATAACACAAATGGATATAATTCAGATAATCTGAAAACTCATCGATGCCTAAATGTTTTCAAAATAATCCTAAAATGAAACATTTGTATAAATAATGAATTCCTTTTCTTCCTGCTATGTTTTATCAGTGGCAAGTGTATTGCTTTGTCATACAATGCTACTAGCTAATCCTCCACACTTTCACAATCTTCTTATTCTGACCATCAGAGCATTGCTGAAGCTAGGGATTTAAGCCACTAAAAATAGAGCAAGGATTACTTGGGTTGCAGGCAGCTGAAACAGTTTTTAAGACTTTCTTGTTAAAAATTTGGCATTACACCCATTTGTTGAATTCAAGATACCATGCTAATGTATTGACCTGGTTACACATTATGATCCTTAATAACATGCAGCATTTAGATTTCCAGCAACAGGGAGATAACAAGACGTAGCATAGCCTATCTTTATTATGTTAGAGTACCATGCTGAAAGTCTATGTCAAGAACACTGGGTTACTAGTGTTTGCCTTTGAAGCACAATTCTGCCCAAGTTTCAAGCTTAAGATACATTTATTTCTCAAATGTAGAATTTTAAACTATTTTGTTTTAGGTGAAAAAAGAGTTTTCTGATATATATATATATATATATATATATATATATATATATATATATATATATATATATATATATATATATACGTCCACTGATCAATGTGTTCCCCAGCCCAAACAGCTTCAAAATGTGAGAGATTAAGAAGAGGACATGGATTGAATGGTATAATAAGATCATTATAGCCAGCAGAAAAATCTTTAGTCACTGGGAAGTAAAGGTCAATGTTATTCAGGCTTACTCTCTATTGAATCGAATAACCCTGGCCATTATTAACTTATGCTGTAGGGGGAGCCCTATTTCAACAATTACTTTCAGAGCACAAGACAAGCTGAAAGAAAAACATAATGGCTAGAAATGTATAATCTGGCCCTTCTGATATTGATACATGTTCAGGAGATGGAACATTGATCTAGGAATGTATGTAGATTTCCATATTTGGAGTCATTTTGCCACTAATATGGAGCAATTGTTTTAGTCGTGGGAGTTCTTCCCTTCCTCTGGATCAACACTATAAGATTATAGCTTGGAGCTGATGGACTTGTGTCTTCTTCAACCTGATCATCAATATAACGCTATTAATATTATTTTTTAAACATACTTATATTAGAAAACATCAGTTCTATATAATGATTTATCAAAAAGCTTTTGGATCACTGTTGTACAAATCCATTAAAAAAATCCAGTCTGTGTAGACCCTTCTTATACCTTCAAGTCTTTCTGACTTAATACATATACTTGTTTCTTACTGTGAATTCCTTGAGAATCTTCAAGTCTTTCTGACTTACATATAAATACTTTTTTCTTACTGTGAATTCCTTGAGAATTCATGAATATAGCAAAATAATCCCTCATATCAAAGTCAGAACTATATGCACTGAGACTCATGGAAGAACAGAGTCTTGACTGTTTTATGAAGCTGAAGGTCTTCCATATGTCACCATATCGTGCCTCTATATGGTGTTATTCCACTAAGATTTCTCACAAAAGCTGACCATAAACATTAGACTTTAGACTGCTAAAGTGGTAGATTTTGAACTGTCTGCTGTTGGTTGAGCGTACGTCAAACCATGACAGATTGTCCCATACAGCCAACCATGGTTGGAAGGTTCATGGTTGTTGATGTGTCTTGAACTTTGGTTGGTCTCACAGCCATTTCAGATGAATAATGGCAATCTAAAATGTAATGTGTATGACCAGCTAGATGGGGTCCCATAGAGCATGCCATTCCAAAGAAAACTTCTATGCCTATGTATGTAATCACAGGGGTGTGAAGGTACAGCACCAAAGACTTCTATTGGTACCGTAATATAGTTCCATACAACTCAGAGGTTGTAATACAATTGTGGGTATGAGCACCACAAATTTATAGAATAATCTTCCTTTACGATACTTTTATCAAAAATATCTTTTCATGTTGTTTCTGTGGTTTTTGAGACTATAGAGTGAGGGAGTTTGCTATGGGTGTATTTTGCTGTGCCTGATGATGGCACTGATGATGGCACTGTTGATACTGGTTACAAGTCTTCCTCTTGCACAGGACATGGTATCAAAAAGCCCTTGGCATGTAAAGTAGACAATAGAATAGTTTAGTGTTTAGTCAAAGTTGGCCTGTTTACATTGTGTAATGAGGCTTGATTTGGTACTATTCTGTATGTACAGTGTGGGTCCAATTTGCCATTCCTCTGTAAAAATATCTAATAATAAGTGATACACTGAAACAATAAACCAGAGGCAGACTTAGTATAATAGGAGGTTCATTCACATAATCACAGGATATGGTGAGTATTTGGGCACTATAATCAACAAATATACTATTGAGGCCAAGCTGATTTACTTCTTAGCCTTATACATTTACAATTCGTGTAAAATAATTTTTAATTTTACCCCTTTTGATACTGTGGCCAATAGCTCAGTGTCTAAGTGGATGACAAACAAACAACTTTTGTCCCTGGTTTTATTGAACATATTCCATAAAAACTAATAGAAAGAGCATTGACAAAGATCAGGAAATAAGAGAAAGTATGCCCTAATAGTCCAAGCTTATTGTTAGACTATATCAGTTGCCGAAAACAGACTTATTTAAAAGAAAGGAAAATGTTCTTTGATGGACAAATGGCCATGTCCCTTCTCATATACCTCTCCTTAAGATTCTTTCATAGACTGCCCTTCAAGCAGCATTTTTCACATTCTGCTACACATAGTTTCCCTCTAATTTATACACTCACCACTATGTCTTCTTCTAACCTGTGTCCTCATCTGTGTTGTTGATGTAAGATCTTTGGCATGTGACTATGACTCCAAAGTTCCTACAGCACCCTTCTTCAAGTCTGTGTTCTCTTTTGTGGTGCTGAAGCAGGACCTTTGACATATACCCATGATGTCACAGGAGGGCCAGTTGGACGCATTGAAGCAGTGGTTTTGCCATGTTATACACACACCACACTTTTACTGTAATTTGTGTAGAACTGTGTTATGACCTGATTCTGTGTAAATCCCTTCCTCTCATGGGCCAGACTAAGCAGAATGTAACATCACTAGCAGAAACTCCCTCTCTATGGTTGATATTGTCACCTGCGTGCTGAACTAGTCATACCTCTTCCAGATGGAGGAGATATCTCTATACATTAATGAAGCCAGGGGCATAGCTCAAGGCTCATGGGCCATAGTGCAAAAGTTCATCTCTGGCCACCACCCTTCTTATAACTTCTTTCATGGCCACTGTCCCTGTCTTTAAGGCTAGGGTTATAAGTTAATATTTGCAGAGACTTCCGTTGCACAACCAAAGATCACTGTGTCGTCATGTGACTCCATCACTAATGTGATTTAATGGGTTTGGATTGGGATCTGGTGGATGTTGCAACTTTGACTTAAGTCAATTAAAGACTAAATTAAGCACTTTTTGCACCTAGAATTCACATTTGGTCATATTGCAACCTCATTCCCCTATATTAGTGAAGTAGTATCAAGGCAACACAAAGATCTTCAGTTGCACAACTTTCAGCTGAATTGCTGTGTATCTTAATTGACCCATTAATGCAATGTCCACCTTTAAGCCCCCCCTTCATTAAGTTAATTGTGGCACCTTGTGACTCCCACAAGGTAACAGTGCCATAATAGTCCCTCCCACCATAGGTTACAGTCCCCACAACACAGGTAATTAGTGCCCCAATATTGCTTTCACAAGTAATATTGTTTCCATATTGGTAATAGTGTCCTATTAGTTAACAGTTCTCCCCTTCATCCACATAGGTAAGGGCTGCGCCCGGCATTCCGTTATGCAAGTTTCTGTTTCCTGCATAAAACAGAGCAGGAGATGGAAACCTGCAGGAGTCTTTCATACCCATTCATTTGAATGGGTGAGAAAGCTGTCCGGCCGTGAGCGGCGGTGAGCGTTTTATTCTCTCCACAGCGAAACCGGGTTTTTTAATCCGGACACAGAGTCAGACATGCAGTACTCTGTGTCCGGATTAAAAAAAACGGTTTCGCGGCGGAGAGCATAAAACGCTCACCGCCGCTCACGGCCAGACCCGGTCTGTGCTTTCCGTCTTCTTGCATGCAGAAGACGGAAACCACAGAACGGACTGCTGAACACAGGTGTGAACCTAGCGTAATAGCCTTCCATCTCACCTCCGCATACTGTAAAATCCATATAACTGCTGCTTGCTTTATTGGATTTTAAACCTACCTTTCCTCCCTGAATAGCACTGGCGGGGTGCATGGTAGTTTATGTTTTCTGTTTTCTTCTTGACCATTTCTACTGCTCTATGGTACCGCTGGTTCCAAGAAGAGGAGACAGGGAAGCAGAGAAGAGAACACAAGACACATGCTGGCATGTCCCATATCAGCGCTGTGTAGGTAAAGAAGGTTCTTTAGGTATAACATTAATATAGTTGGCAGCAGGGGTGTGGTGAGGGGGCTTGTGTGACCACTTTAACCTTTATGCCACTGACTGAAGCAGAATCCTGGGGCACAAGAAGGAAGATCAGAAGAGAGGAGGAAACTGAAAGCTCCTGTACTGGTGTTTACAGCGCACATAAAAGCTTTTCAGGGGCACTTGATGGTTATTTTTCCTGAGAGTTTGTTCTCTTTAGTTTGCTGTGCGCCAGTTAGTTGTGCTGAAACATGTGACTCCTGGTTTCCCAACCATATAATAATTCTGCCTGTCAGTGGAATGTCATGAGGCCTCCATATGTATTGTAGTACAGGAACACAGCTGTAGAAAATATTAATTGATATATGTGTGCAGAGCCAATTCTAGCTCTTTAGCTTTTCTGATGAAGCGAAAATTGAAATAGCACCTTACCCCACCTAGAGTTATGAAGTGAGGCTTGACTACCACTGCACATCTGTACCATTCAGCACTAAAGCTACTTGACTGAGATACATTAAAAGGCCCCAATGCATGTACAGTGATTGAAAGAAACCAGGGAAATACACCCAGCCTCAGTGCTCATCTTAAAGGGATTGTCAAGGAATTAGACAAACTCTGGAGGGACCCAGGGCAGGTGTACTATAAAAAAAACACAAAAAACTCAATGACTGCCACTAGCGGCAGGGGTAGGCCTCAGCGAACCAGACCACCACTTTGTTTGGTGTTATCCTTTTCTACTTTTTTATTCACATTTTATTTTCTGCATTGTATTGTGCTTTTACCTGTATTTGCTTTATAATCCTCTGATGTATACTCTGAGTATTTTAGTGGCTAGTACCAGCCCACTTGAGTTAATAAATATATAAAAGTTATAAAGCTTGTTTCATATTATCCTCTATACTCAGACACTCATGGGGCATGAATGGAAGGTAAGAAGGGTGATCGCAGGTGTGCCAAGCTGCTTTGCCAGGTGATCTTCTTCACAGAGCGCTACTTTGCCCAATACCCTACCATTTGCGAAACCCCGCTGTCCTCATTGTATCCCCGATGGACCCATAATATTAGGCTATTAATTGTACTGTCCGACAATGTTTTAGGCAGCGCAATTTTAACAGGTCATTGGGGAAGTAGGGGGGAGATAATAGAGCTGACTAGCCGGTCAAGCTATCCTCTTCTACATTTCTCTATTTACTTACCTGGATGTATGTCTGTTTGTAGACAGCCTTGGCAGGGCAAGAAGTTGTTTATTGCTTGAATTTTCCATATATGAGCCAATACCACTACCCTGCTTTTCAAGTAAAAAATAACTACACTACACAAGCGTTTTTACATTTGTCTTTGTAGGGCCATGTACCCAAAATAAAGCATTTCATTTTAACTGTCTACAAAAAATGTTTACGTGTCAGAATCAATGCCGCGTTACATCGTGTGAATGGACCCTAATAGGGTTCAACTCTTCTTAATCTAATTCCTCCATGTATTTTCTCTGCCACCCTAGCACAGAAACCCAAAAGATACACTACCTAATATAATAGCTTGTTTTAAATAAAAATGTCAGCAATATTGTAGCCACAGTACATTTCAATTTACTATTAGATTGTGTTTTCAATATAAATATTGATTCAATAAAGCTGAGAGCCAGCAGAACTAATGTGGAACACACAAGCCTTGTTGTATAAATAATAATTACTTGTGTCAGTACAGTCATTCCCTATTTGTTCCATTGGCTGCAGTCGAGCATATGACTGATGCTAGTTTTCACTTTTAATCTTTATGATTCACATGTTGAGTTAATTGTTTCTGGTCTATTTATTTTTTACAAGAATTAACTGTTAGCAGGTGTATGCCAGTAATAGTCTCTTCCATAAAGGACAGGAAGTTTCTCCATGATCTGTGGGGAACCACTATTTCCGACTGTAATCCCTGCAGCTGTCAGGTTATTCTCTCATAGCATTCTCTTCATAAGTGAGCCTCAGCATGTGCGTTTGTTTGTTTGCTGAAAGGGCTATTCTGGTTTGTGCCCTTGCCATGTGAATATGTTTTTCATGGATGTATTATGTAACTGAGGGTGTTTGAAGAAGTGCGGTTATAATTATATAAATTGGGTTAACATCTTAATAATTGGGTAGAATCATCTTAAACATTGATACATTTTCTTATATATTGGATATTTTTTGCATTTAACATTCCATTTCTTTTATTTTATTAAAGGGTTTTTATGGAATTTTTTAAGGCCTATGTTTAAAGGGGCTGTCTGGGCTAAATAATATTTTACCAATTAGGCCAGGGGAGGTGAAAAAACCCAAAAAACATACCTGTCCCGGTGCTCAGGAGTCCTCCCACGGAAGTCTAGTCCTGCAGCTCGGGTGACTTCTTGCTATTGAATTTCTCGCCCCCTGGGACATCTCAGCTTCCTTCCGCTGAGGTCGCTGATGGGCTTCAGCAGTTATGTGACTACTGAAGCCAATCAGGAGCCTTAATGACCTCATGAAAGGAGACCCTCTTTAGGCCCCTGACTTGCCTCAGCTGTCACATGTGGCGGGTACTTCCGCTGGAAGACAACAACAGATTTACAGGACAGGATCGCGTGGGGTGGTGCTGGAGCATCGGGACAGGTGAGAATGGTTTTATTTTATTTTTATATATTTTTTTCTATTTAATAAATAAAATGTTAGTTCTTTAAGGACTGGCTATATGTATCTGATCGGTGGAAGTCTAACACTTGACCTCTACTGTTTGCAGCTGCTGGACATGGTATTATACAGTGTACAGAGCCAGAAAGAGCCAGAAGAAGATAACTCCTCACATTGTATATTGCCTGAGTTGCGCTAATACAGCTTAGCTTTCATTTACTTCAATAGGAACAGAGCTGTAGTAACAATGAATGGTTACTATACAGTATACAGAGCTATCAGCTTCTGGTTTTGTATAGTGCGTAGTAACAAGCCTGGCAGTCCAGAACAATTTATTGGTGTGGTGGCTACTCTACCTGAACACAGCCCCCATAATGCCTAGGCACAGTTCCACATATTAGCTAAGTACAGCCCCTTGTAATGGCTAGGCTTAGCTCTCCCAACAATAGCTAAGCACAGTCCCCCTGTAATAACTAAGCACTCATAATACCTAGGCATAGTCCATCATAATAGATATGCACAGTCCCCTCATAAAAGCTAGGCATATGATAACATTCACAGACAATAACAATAGTAGTGTAATGGGCACGGCCATAGCCTCCTGAATCTTTGTCTGTTCCCATTGACTATAATGTAAAAAAAACATGACAGACATTATCTTCTGTCATGTTGGTTTACTTTTGTAACAAAAGAAAAATTTCTGTATGCAAAAAAATTAAAAACATGACAGAAGAAAGTTTCTTTTATTTTTTACATGATGGTATATGCTGATAGACACCAGATGGGGGGCTCCATATGCATCTGTTGTTTAATGCCTGATGCTGTTTGTTGTGGTATGTAATTCCATGTTGAAGCATCTTTGATTTAATTTCTATTTTCCTGCTGAAATATTGGTCTGGTAAAGTTGACTTTTGTTTAATGCCGCTGTCACCCACCAGTACTGGAATGTTCATGTAGTCATATGAAGCTTTAGTCGGCTTACAATATTCAGTATATGGTATGCATTGTACAATGTATTGGTAGCCTGCAAGATGTTCTGAAACAGCTCCTTTATCATATCAATGCTCACCAGGTCCTCTAGCCATAGTTTTAGTCTTATGCTGGTTCTCATCTATGCTTTTGTTTCTATTTGCCTGATCTGTAGGACAACCAGAACGTAAAAATGGCTCCCGGCAATGACGGACATGAATGGAGCCAGACCAGATAGCAATGCAAGGTGACTTTTTGGTTCAGTGATTTTCATTTCAATGGATCTATGCTGAACAGAGACCTGGAGCAGATGTGAATGTATCCTTATCTGCCATATATAGACTTAAGTTTGTAAGGTGGTGGGAACCAACACCTTCCACAAAGTTAGTTTTAAGTGGGCAACTTACGTTATGTCCTTACTCAGGATGGAGTTCATATACAGTTACTGTGCAATACATTTGTTAAGGCTTGAAACACATAAACAAGTTTTGAATGCATACCTATGGATGAATTTTAAATGAAAATTAATAGCTATATTTTATCATAATAATATTACTTGGTGCTGGAGTTTTATGCAACATATGGATTGTCGTTGATACATAGACTCTGGGTCCAAGGCATCTAACTACACATAGTATGATGGTGAGGTCTACATAATTTTGGTCACCTGTATATATACTTTTATATTTGTATACTAGGTGAAGGTCCAGGGCAGGTTTATAAAAATAAATAAATATTCATCCTGTGCTTTCTCTCCATTTCCTCCATGACATCATATGACTAAGGTCACCGCTGAGGCCTGTGATTGGCCCTCCACAGTGACACATGATGTTTGTGCCCATGTGACCACTGGTGGCCCAATCACAAACACATCATCAGGAGAGCACCGGATTTTTTATTTTTTCTACCTCCTCTGGGCCTCCATCTATTATAATCTGGGGTTTGAAGATTAAAAAACTGAATAATTCCTGCTTGTTACGAGTTGGTTCACCCATGCCTAGTACGCGATGCCATATTAATATTTCACATGGCCAGTTTACAGTTTAGTCCCAATCAACTGAATGAGGATGAATGAGGATAAGCTGCAATGCAAAGCACAGCACTTACACATTGTACAGTTCTGTACTTGGTATACTGTCAATAAGCCACAGAACTCTTCTGAAACAGCTAGTGGATTTGGGTCCCAGGTGTCAGACCCCACCAAGGAAAGGTCATAAGTAATACAAGTGGATGAGATTCTAGCGAATCCCATGCCCACTTTGTGGTAAAAACCATGGTGCGGACACGCCGTGATTTCCAAAACCAGCATGGTTTTGGAAATTGCAGTATGTCTATTATATCTATGGAAACGTTGGCAGTTTCCCAATAGGTATAATTGTAACAGAAAGCAGGTGGAGGAAAACTCTGCAAACTTTGTTTAAAACGCTACATGATGAACCGCGATGTGTTTTCCCCCCCAGCACTTTTTGGCTGCAGGACATCCTTTGGGGCCTCAGGTTTTTTTGTTACAGATTTTGATGTTTTTTTTTTTTGCAGCCAATCACAGGTAGCATGTCACAGCAGCAGTCACTTGCTATTTGTGAAGAGGTCCCCGCTGAGGCCTTTGATTAGCTGCAGTGGTCACCAGGTACAAACAGCCTGGGGGACCTACATACAAATAAACAACCCTGCTGCCACTAGAATGGAGGCCTGAGGACAGGTGAGTACTTGTTAGCTGTTTATTGGCCCACTAGCAGCAGTAGTGTCTCAGAACACCCCTTTAATGATCCTTCTTTTCCACACTATTTATCTTTAACTTGGTAGATTCACTAACATTTATTTTTTGGGAACATTTTGTAATGGCTGTACAACCAAACAAGTTATTTAATAAAGTCAAGTCATTTAAGGCTTAAAGGCAAATAAAATAATATATTTACATAGAAAATTTGCCAGAGGTGACTGAATCAGTAATGTTCTTTCAGTACTGGCATAACTGGTTTTGTAAGTCAACGTAAAAAATATTATGGAATGTAATAAACACATGATACATTACATTCACTGCATAGGTGAATTAGAGTTTAAAATGCATTGTCTAAATCTATATTTACTTGATCACCACTATTATGGAGATGCATGAGAGTCATCACAATCAAGTACTCAGTAGCACACCTCCCAACCATCCCGGATTCAGCGAGACAGGCCCAGATTTCGGATCCTGTCACACGGTCTTGGTCGGTGGTAGGTATGTCCTGGATTCAACTCCTCTTCATCCGGAGAAGATGCAGATGAGCTGAATAAATAGGTGAAGCAGGAGAAGAAAGTTCCTACCTCACCACTGTTACCCTGCGTGGACTGGTTTTGGGAGCTGTAGGCACGATGTGATGACATTACTCACATGGTTTTTCATTTTTGACTCCCCGCCTTCCAAACTCCATAACTTTTTTTTCTGTTCACATTACAGAAGAGACCCAGCGGCTATGGCGGCTGTTTGGCTGCAGAGTGGCCACCATCTTTAAATACCTGGCATCTGTTGTAGTAGTGTAGCAGGTGTCGGGAAGGGGATAAGCAAAAAAGTGGAAGAGTGCACATAACTTTTCAGAACATTTAACAAGGAGGTGTGTCTACGTCCTAAATAGACTCCACAGTAAAACTAAAAAAAAAATAGTGCGACTGCGAGAACAAGGCAAAAAATTAGCAAATGATCAGTAATAACCCGTATGATTAGGCAGCATGACCTATGCTCTGCAGGGGTTAGCTGCTCTCCTTTCCATGTAAAGTATTACATGGCATAGCCCAGTCTTCAAAAATTATATATAATGTATTTTACAGATTATATCATCTGTGCTTTATCTGGTTACCTCAGGTTATAGGATGTATAATCTTTGTTTTTATAAACTATGTTATATACTTTACAGGTGATATCTGCTATTTCTCTAAGTACATAAAGAGGTATTATCTCCTCTGATCAGATTATCTCTGGTGTTATTACGTGGGTGTATCTGCTGAGATTTGATTATCTGTAGTCAAACATTCTACAGTATAGAATCTGTATGTTCATGTATATACCCTATATGTATGCAGGTGATATCTGCTGTGATCCACCTCTGGTATCTGGTATTATAAAGCATATGACCATGATGTGTGACCATGTCATATACTTGGCTTATAATATTTGCAGTACTCTGATTACTTCCGGTCTTAGGCATTATGAACATACAACCTTTGATCACATTTTATGTTGTATATTTTGTAGGTGATATCTGCTGCACCTGGTTACATCCACTATCAGGCGATATCTTCTGTGAGCAATCTGATTCCCTCTGATATCAGATATTATAGAACATATAACCAGTAGGATCATGTATTATATAATATTCACCACTGATGATATCGGTGATGCCTTGCTCTCAGATATAATTAGCTATGCCTTTACTCCTAAGTGTCATGTCTAGTCATGAACATAGACGAAGTGAAGTAGTCTGTGAATCTGCATATTAGCCACCTCTGTCAGAGTCTTGTAATATTTGCTCATGACATCTGCTCCTTCAGATTGATGATGATCATTAGAGATGAGCGAAATTTTTAAAAATTCAATTCAGCAGCTTTGCTGAATTTTCCGATAGGGTTTGATTCGATCTGAATTAATTTGTGATGAATCTGGTTTAAAAAAAAGATATTTTCTGGCTGCAGAGAGCCTGTATAGTGGTGTAGAACACTGTACCTTGTAGTGGTTTTTAGTAATGTCCCACTAGGGGACCTGAACCAATGATGCACTGATCGCTGGTTCAGCACTAAAGACTGCAATACAGGTATATTACAGTCTATAGAGGAAGTCAGCTTATGTAGACGCATAGGCTGACTTCTTCACTTCTGGGCAGGATCTACCAGGTACTGAAGCCTAGCCTAATAGCAACCTGGGTCACTGGCCAGACCGAAGATGCATATCGGTGCTCCCTGATCTCGCCGCAGGGGTTGCCGAGGGGGACATGTAGCATGGCGGAATGCTTGGCTGCCACGGTCATGTTTGGCCATGACATTCAAGGGGTGAAAACCCGCAATCAGAGCTGTGCTCCTACCAGGATTTATAGAGCAGGTTTTTAGCTGTCAGTTTCGCTCCTGATGCCGTGGGGGCGGTCGCAGTGGTTATAGGGCTGTGATATCAAAAGGCTGGCTGGCTGCTGATTGGCTGCACGCATGGAATTGAGGGTGATCCCGTGTTCCTTGACCCATGCCCTAATGTGCAGCAGCCATTTTTAGAAAAAATGCTATTCATTACCATGAAGAGTGAGGAAATCCAGTTTCAATGCGAATCAAATATTTCCTGAAATTCAGATCAAATTCCACTTCGGCAGCTTCAATTCGCTCATCTCTAATCATGATGATGGTCTCCATCAGTGTGCAGAGAGCAGATCTTTATCTTATATCTTTTCTGGTTACAGATCAGATCTCAGCTCCTTTCCATGGTGTCAGATCTTCACATAAAGTAGAAATCTGCAGTAGTCAAAGGAAGAATCAGATGACTGAGATCTGAATGTGACAAAGGTAAAACTAATAAATAGGGATTTTTCTTTCCAAGTTACCCATTTTCTGAATGCCTATAACAAGATTGGCAGAGAGGCAGATGGCTGTCTTAAAATATTTTCTGCATCTGCAAACTGTAAGATTTACATCTACTACATGTATTGTAGATCTCTGAGAGTATCAGTAAGGGCTCATTCACATCTGCGCCCCGGAGTCCGTTCTGCAAATTTCGGTTTCCTACACAAAACTGTGCAGGAGACGGAAACCTGCAGTCATTTTTCAAACCCATTCATTTGAATGGGTTTGAAAAGTGTCTGGCCGTGAGCGCTTGTGAGCGTTTTATGCTCTCCGCGGCAAAACCGTTTTTTTTTTTTTTTTTTTTAAACGGACACAGAGTCGGACATGCAGTACTCTGTGTCCGGTTTAAAAAAAACTTTCGCCACGGAGAGCTGACAACACTCACCGGCGCTCACAGCCGGACTCGGCATTACAGGTTTCCGTCTTCTGCCGGCAGAAGATGGAAACCTAACACGGAGTGCCAAACACTGGTGTGAACCCAGCGTCACAGAGATTATATAACTGCAGTATCTAACACACATGTTGACAATGAAGTGAAAGGGAAGCACAAGACAAAGAAGATAAGGAAAGAAAAGCAAGGGAAGACATAGAGTAATGAAGAAGCTGCACTGTCAACGAAAAGTTCAGAGGGAATCATATCAGTGGTTATTATCATGAGATTATGATATACCCAAAAGTGTCCCCGGGTTCCCATACGGCCTGGCTTCGTTCCTCCTCATCATTTAGAAGGGCAGTCAGGTTCCGGTATCCAACTCTGGTATACAACGCCTCAACAGATAGGGGAAGGGGTGTCTCTCTCCAACTCTTATCTCTTAGGTGACGCGCAGATATGAGAATATACAACAATAGCTGGAAGGATTTTTTTCCAAAGTTTTTCTGTGGGGAAATTAAGAAGGTACAAGCGGGAAAGAAGGGACCAAACATATTTGGGTTAGAGGGCACAAAACAATGGGAGACAGTTGCGGGATGGAACTGGTGATGATTCTTATGTTACTGACTGGAAAAAAGTTCTTGCAAAAGAAAAATAAAAACGTGTTTTTGGCTTATAGTATTTTGCAATTTCCAGTATCTTTCCCATATTGCTGAGTTGTAAAACGGTTTTATCTTGTTAATTGTTACTTCTCTAAACAATTAGGCAATATAGATTACACCCATCCTTGATAGAAACCAGTGAAAGCATGTTTTTCGAAACAGATATACTATGCATGCATTGTTTTGGAAGATAGACTGTGTAGTTGTTCTAAAAAATGTATTCATTTTAGACATAAATTCAAATACTTATGATCTATAAAACATAAAATAGGAATTTGGTAATCAATGCACAAATAATCCAGCCTCAAAAAATAGAGTTATGTCTTCTATGTCCCAGCAACATCTCAGATTCAAGACAGCAATTGGATCCTAGTTTCTAAAATATTATTATTATTATTATTATTATTATTATTATTATTATTATTATCATCTTTATTTATATAGTGCAGCACTTTACAAATCTGATAACATATGAACAGACAATATGAGATATTAACATAACTTAGAAAATATAATTCCTAAAATCTCAATATTAACGTATATCACAAGGGGGTTCAGGGACAAAGAAAAAGTTTTTTTTTCAGTGCAGGTAGTTAGTAATTAAGTTGATATCTTGTTAGTAAGAAAGCTGATTTCTCACTCTATTAGTGACCCTAAACCCCCCAAAATAACTTCCTCCCTGACAAGAGCAGTCCTAAAACCTTAAAATGGTTTTCAAGCCACTCCTACCGATGCTTTTCATCCCATATTTGTCATAGCGCACCCGTCAGAGGATTAAACTGGAGTTCACAGCTTTATCCAAAGAAAAAGGGAGCTGCCACAAGAAAAAGGGGCTTCTACAGGTCCATTAGACCTGAAGACGTAAACCCTTAGCTCAGGGGGAGCTCAGCGTCCTCACGGTGACTCTGTGCTTTACTTCCCTTGTCAGGGTGGGAGCTATTTCAAGGGGTTTAGGGTCAGTAATAGCATGAAATATCAGCTCTTCTCTACTTACCATTTCTACCTGGACTGAAACCCTTTTTCTTCATCCCAAAACACCACTGTGATCTACTTTAATATGGTGGTAAGATTCTTGCATTTCTATTTGGTATTATAAAAGTCTATATTGGGGCCAGATTTTAGGAACGATTATGATAATGGTTATTATTATTATTATTATTATTATTATTATTATTATTATTTAGAATTAATTATATATTATTAGAATAATAAAAATAAAAAGTTATTGAAATCTGAAAGGGCCCTTAATCTCTCTGCAGTCTTTTGTATATATGATATAACCTCATATACATCTCTTATTTGTAAATATATACGCACATACAGATACAGCACTCAACAAGCAAATAACTGTTGCATTAACAAACATTTGTTTTGCCATTTTTGCTTACATAATTTGCATCACACTGTCACGTCCCCTTCACCACTACTATGCAGCCTGAAACAAACAATTGTTAATGCGATACGTATCTTCAGCTGGCAAATGCTACATCTGTATTTCTTTTCTTCTTTCACAATGAAAATAAAACTATATTGATTCCTGTACTTCTAGTTCATACGGCAGGTAAGCACTTTTGTTTAGTCTCAAATTCCTTTGTCAGATAGAAAAGGCTTTTTTATAATTTAAACAAGAGTGTTATATTTATCATCTAATTGTACAAAACACAGATCTAGTATAGCTCAAACAAATCCACATATGTAGGGTGCCAAAAAATGTATACTTAATAACAATAATTAATACCTTGTTACTACTGCTTTGCCACTGCACCGCTGCCTGCTGGTCTTGTTGACTTGTCCTGCAGTGACCACTTCAGCCAGTTACTGGGCTTGCTTCACATGTAACACCTGCAGGCATTTTGAGGTTACCTGAACAGCACATAGACAATATATGTTTGCTCATATACTTTGCCCATGGTGTTTTTTAAGCTCCCATTCTATTTAATGAAACCCTCAAAGTCATCTAAGCTCCTTTCATCATAGGTAAATATTTGTCTGCACAATAAAAAAGCATCTTCCAGGTTAACCCCTGCTATACTGCATGCACAAAACCAGAACAGAAATAAATGCAAATGGATTTTTCCTTTGCAATGTCATGATCTTTAAATGAT
Organism: Leptodactylus fuscus; assembly: GCF_031893055.1. NCBI lineage: Eukaryota > Metazoa > Chordata > Amphibia > Anura > Leptodactylidae > Leptodactylus > Leptodactylus fuscus. The sequence goes on from NC_134269.1 coordinate 150,469,431, forward strand.
TCTCCTGAATCCTCTTACGAGGACTTTCTAGTTTAAAAAATTCATTTTCATATACCCTATTATGAAATCGTGAGTTAATAGAATGGGCTCCTGTTCAAGAACTTCATCAGCTTATTGGCAAATGACTCTTGTAGCAAGGAGCATGTCTACAGCAGAGGATTCCTTAGTAATAGTCCATTATCATTAGCAGTCACTGCTGTCAACAATTACAACCCTACTGTAATGCAAAGTCAGGCAGTAGGACTAAACTGGGCCAACACCAGGAATTGTACATGATTCCCTGCCAGCTTATCTTTATAGAGGAACTACAGTTGAAGACTTGTTTCTGCATCAACATACACAGCACTACACTGAACAATAATGGCCAAAATAAACTAAACAGGGCGATTATAGTGAGGTTAGTACATACAGCAGTCTGCCACTAAAATGAGACATGGAGCTTCCCATGAGAATCTATATTGTTAAGCTGGGTTCACACAGGGTTTTTTGGTCTGGATTTTGACGAGGAATCCGCATTAAATTCCGGCTCAAAAAACCGCCTCCTATTGAATTAAATGGGTTCCTTTTTCCATAAGTGGTTTGCTCCTGCTCGTGGAAAAAAGAAGCAACCTGCCCTTTCTGGAGGTGGATTCCGCTGTGGAATCCGCCGCAGAGTCCACGGTGCAATACCTCCCTCCCAACTAGGCCCATTCATTTGAGTCTAAAACAGGGCAGAATGCCGTGACTGGATGCCAGTGCACTGTATGCACTGCACTGGCATCCAGTCGCAGCTATCTGTTTTTTGGACCGGATCCTGAGCAGCCTCCACCTCAAAATCCGGTCGAAAAAACCCTCGTGTAAACCCGGCTTTAAAGGGAATGTCTGCTTTTCTGTTCTATTTAAGCACCTGAACCATTTCACTCCAAATTTGGCAAATTGGGTGCCCAGGAAGGTTTTTGGGAAGGTCCAAATTTGCCAGATATTACCAGGACACAGGAGTGAAAGGAGGGCGCTATCTCTCGCCACACTTAGAAAAACTGTCTTTGTTGCTCATAGCAACCAATCACACCACAATGTTTATTTTACAAAGTCAAATTACAAAATGAAAGCTGTGCTGTGATTGGTTGCTATATTCATCACAATTGGTCTCTGTTATTAGACATTATTAGAGGATTGTAAAGAGAGAGAGATATAATATATACACACACTTATACATATATATGCATACATACATATATATGGACACATACTGCAGATATGTGTGTGTATATACACACTATAAGACACCAATTCACCATCCCAAATCATCCCATATTACTTTTTTCCTCATAACTTTTGAAGAATAGAGGCAACTACCAGTTCATCTTCTGAACATGACTGAGATTACACTAAGATGTTTTTTAAACTTAAACCAAGTGCAACGGAGGCTTAAAGGGGTTTTGCAAGACTTTGTTATCATGGCTGTTTTCTTCTTCTCAGGAAGTGACATCGTGTCTGTCAGTTACATGGCCATGTTGCAGCTCAGTCACACTCATTTTAATCGAGATACTAGAGATGTGGCATGGTCATGTGACCAACAGACATGATGTTACTTGCTGAGGAAGTGGAAAATAGTCATGTGTTTAAATCCTGCACAACCCCTTTAAAGTCGATTTGGTCAGAAGATTTCACATTTTGGCTTGGAACATGAATTTTCCTCCTGGGCACCTTTGGAATAAGTCCAATGAACATGCAAACATTTGAACATATGAATATGAGTTGCAAACATATGCATATGAGCATGCAAACACAGCAGCACTGGATACTTTTTCTAGTGTTAACATACACATTGAAAGTGTGAAGGGGTTAACCAATAAGAGTTCACATTCACTTTGCTTTATTATAGAATATAAAATACCTCATCTGAATTTAGAGCAATTCCCATTAAATGCTAACATTGGGATTTCTAGCCCTTGTCATTAATACACCACCAGCCATGTACAGGAGATGGTATTTGTCAATCTGATGTCTTACATAAGGACAGGTTCTTCTATCTGATCGTGGCTATTTTACAGCTACAGAGAGGAGTTATTACCGGTTGCATCTGCATTGAACACAACTATGAAAAACATGCTGAGCTATGCAATTCTCAGCCAAAATAACTACAGCAAAGAGAAACTAGTTAGTAAGTTATTTGTGTCCATCAACAACAGGGTGACTGTGTCAAAGCTTTTTTTTTTCCATGAGCTGGCAAAATTCGAATGGAAAATGTCACAATCTCAGCACAAGATTAATGTTAGAAGGTTCAACTGACTACATTTTCCACTGCCAAAATAAACTGAAATGAGAAATAGAGACAGATATTGTTAGAAAGCACTGAGAGACCTAAGTACTAACAGAAACATCTAGACTGTGTGCAGAACCGATATGAGCAAGTCTTTAAAGAGGACCTTTCACCACTTTTGGGCACAGGCAGTGTTATATACTGCCAGAAAGCTGACAGTGCGCTGAATTCAGCGCACTGTCGGCTTTCCCGATCTGTGCCCGGTGTGAAGAGCTTATGGCCCGGTACCGTAGCTCCTCTATGGTCAGAAGGGCGTTTCTGACCATTAGCCAGGAACGTCCTTCTGCCTCGCGGCGCCAATCGCGCTGTGCTGTGGAGCGGGGAGGAACTCCCCCCTCCCTCTGCTCACACAGCTTGTCCGTAGACGAGCATTATCAGGAGAGGGAGGGGGCGTTCCTCCCGGCTCCACAGTACAGTGCGATAGGCGCCGCGAGGCAGAAGGACGTTCCTGGCTAATGGTCAGAAACGCCCTTCTGACTGTAAAGCGCTACGGTACCGGGACCGATAGCGCTTTACACCGGGCACGGATCGGGAAAGCCGACAGTGCGCTGAATTCAGCGCACTGTCAGCTTTCTGGCAGTATATAACACTGCATGTGCCCAGATATGGTGAAAGGTCCTCTTTAAGATGTACTACACAATTCATTTATATAATGTATTTCTGTTGCTTATACAGTTCCCAGATATTCTGAAACCTTGTATAGTTTGATATTGCAAACCGCCAGTGTCTGCATGCAGCTTCTCCTGTTTTATTCCACAGACACAAACTCCTGCATTTCTGACTTTGTGTCCATGCAAAAAAAAAAAAAAAACAGTTTCACCAAAGAGAGGCTGCATATGTACACCGGCAGTTCAAATGAATGGGTTTTAAAACTGACTGCGGACAAGCCGTCCTCTGTGCAGTTTCCCTGGGGCTTAGGATGGATAGACGGTGGGTGGACACGGATGCAAGTGTCAACGCTCCCTTACTCTTACACCACAATATAGTGTCAGCTATAGTGGCAAACACCACCATTATTCAACATATCTCATTGACTTACAGTGTGGTCTGTTGTCATTGCATGCTTTTACACTGGCCATTTGTTGTGATGATTCTTCATTACAGCTACAGATATACAGATAGACAGCTGTGTAACAAGGGTGAGGTACTACAAGTTCCAGGGTAGCACAGTGGACTGAATTATAAACTTTAGCAAATTAACATGATTAAAACTTTTACAGCTTATACACTTATCTGTGGCCACTCACATACCAGCTGCCCATTGTCTGTGTAGATCAGTTACAGGCTAAACTAAATATGTATTATATATCACTTGGAGAAGACAGCAGTCAAAGAGGAGTCAGAGGTCAGAGAGGGGAAACTCAACAGACAGGGACTTGAGAATGGTCAATAACAAGATTAGCAAGAGAAGACACTGTCTAGAAGTCTGAAGCACCACACAGCACAATTTAGCCGTGGTGGAAACATGTCGCAAAAGAAAAAAAACTGCAGCATTTTCCAGTCCCTGCAAGGTGAATGCGATTCTAATGAAGCTTATCCATACATTGCAGAAAAATACAGCAGAAATGCTGTGTTTTCCAAACGAAATTGCAGCATGTCAATTATAGGTGTGGCCCTCACAAAAGTCTCCAATGATCTCCTAATGGCTAAATCTAATGGTGACTTCTTTCTTCTTATTCTTCTGGACCTCTCTGCAGCTTTTGAAACTGTTGACCATCAACTCCTCCTCACTATGCTCTGCTCAGTCGGCCTCAAGGACACTGCGCTCTCCTGGTTCTCCTCTTATCTCTCAGACCGCACGTTCAGTATATAATTTGTGGGCTCTGTTTCCTCCCCTCTTTCCCTTGCTGTTGGGGTTCCTCAGGGCTCGGTCCTAGGCCCCCTGCTTTTCTCTCTCTACACAGCCCCCATTGGACAAACCATCACCAGATTTGGCTTCTGGTACCATCTTTATGCTGATGACACCCAATTATACACATCTTCCCGTGACATCACCCCTGCACTCATACAGAACACCAGTGACTGTCTTTCTCTCTAAGACTGAACTACTACTGTTTCCACCATCTAACAGATCTGTCCCTGATATATCCATTGCGGTCTCAGGCCTTACTATAACTCCTAGGCAGTATGCCCGCTGCCTCGGGGTCATGTTTGATGCAGACTTTTCCTTCACCCCTCATATTGAATCACTCGCACGTTCATGTCACCTCCACCTCAAAAACATCTCCAGAATACGCCCTTTCCTTACCAGAGATACACTAAAGATACTTATTGTCTATCTGATTCATTCTCGCCTTGACTACTGTAACTCCTTACTAATCGGTCTTCCCCTTACTAAACACTCCCCTCTACAATCTATTCTGAATGCAGTGGTCAGGCTCATCTATCAGTCGACGCTACAGCGATGCCTCTGGTCTGTGCCAGTCCTTACATTGGCTGCCTATTCATTATAGAATAAAATATAAAGTTATCACCCTCATCCACAAGGCTCTCCATAATGCCGCACCTCCATACATTTCTTCCCTCATTTCTGTCTACCGCCCAATCCGTTCACTCAATGATCTAACACTTACATCCTCTATTATCAGAACCTCCCACGTGCGTATACAAGACTTCTCCCGAGCTGCACCACTTCTCTGGAATGCTCTACCCCGGACAATCAGATTAACTCCCAATTTCTACAGCTTCAAGTGCAAACTAAAGGCACATCTTTTCAGACAGGACCTATCACAATTCCTAATGGAAACCCTTCCGTACCATCATTAGAATCCCCCAAATCTAACCCTCCTCTGTTCCAGCTCTCACATTACCCCACGATATGATGCCATTTCAGGCTAACTCTATATGTCCAGGCACCATCTACATGTTAAATAACACGACTGGTGACGGCTCATAAAGTTTTATATTTGTGTAATGACAATCACCTCTATTACAAAATTGTCTGACCACTGTATAAGCAATGCCGCCCCTGCTACCTCTTGTGTCACCCCCTCTACCTCATAGATTGTAAGCTCTTGCGAGCAGGACCCTCAGTCCCATTGTGTGAAATGACTTTCTTTGTAATGTATCTTTCTATCTGTATTTGAACCCTACTAATTGTACAGCGCTGTGGAATATGTTAGCTCTATATAAATAAAATGTATTATTATATTATTATTACTAGTCCTTTGTATGCCATGAGTAAGAGACATGTCTTGAAACACATAGCAAGTTTCCTTACTTGACTACTGAACCCATGGATCATTTTTTATTGAAAGATTAAAAGTTATGTTTTACTAAATTTCATCTGGACTCGGTGCTGAACTTTTCTTTCATGGATATTGGTCCAGGGATCTATCCAGGTTTGTTGGGTGGTGACACTACCCCTGATTTAGTGAACCACATAAGGTTTATCTGGTGAATATTTGCAAGGTTTGCCCAGCAGTTTTGCTTCAAAGTTTGGTCCAAACCATCTTAGCTCTTACACAGTATAATATGCTCTACAGTGGCCCTATAGTATAATATGGTCTACTGTGGCCCTACACAGTATAATATGCTCCACAGAGGCCCCCACATAGTATAATATACCCACAGTGAAATAAGTGCTTGCTCACCAGGGGTTCTGGGACAACTGGCTGGGATGACGGTGCGCATGCCCACAGAGAGAGCTCTGAGTGCAGCCTCTGGCACACATGTCATAAGTTTTCCACCACGCTATATAGGGAATGTAACATTACATACCAGTCATTTGAAAGATTCCATATATGAAGAATGTCTCCTCTCTAGTACATAGTGAAGTGTCTGGAGTAGAGGACAACCTTGTTCCCCACTTCTCTCTGTCATTGATTGAAGAGAGAGAAAGAACAGAGAGAGATGATGCAGTCAGGAGCAGTATGCTGTCTGATGTATGCCCTTAATACAGAGAATAAAATCAGCGATTGCACATACTATATAGCAATGGAGCCTTGTTGTATATAGAGCCTCATACTGTACATGTGATGCATGTTCATATACACCTCATGTATATTTATAAATAAAAAAAGTGCCAAATGAATGTTTATTGCACCAAATGATTGAATGGGTGGTTTGGCAGTGAAAATATTATAACTGTGAAATGAAGGTTCATTAATCTGAAACTTTTTTTTTTTTTTTTTTTTGGTGCTTGCTACATCTGCAACCACATTTTGTATTCATGTCCTGGCGGGGGACTCAGGAAACAGGTGCGTAGGTTTAGGAACCACAGATTGTAATCACACCAAGGTCTTAAGGGTACATAGGAATATACTAGTTCTATAAATGGTGCTATAGGTTAACATATTTCCAAATTGGGATCCAGAAGCTTCAAGCAATGCCTCTGGCAGGAATGACCAGAAAGTGGAAAAAATACTGTAAAAACTCATTTAAAAATGTAATATAGACACAATAAAGTACTAATAGAAATATTTATGTGGCACTAAAGGCAAACAAAATCTTTCATACTTAATGTCCATATTTAGTTCCATACCATAATACAGGGGACATGGACCCGGGTTACTCCTTGGGCCAAAAAGTTTCCCTGGTTTTCACCCTTTAACCCCCAAACTGGGATCTGGTGCAGGGAAACCACTAAGTCTCTACCTCTTAATGTAGACTCCATGGTCAAAACACTTGGAATAGATTTAGATTCAGGCAACACAAGCAAAGGTAAAACACAGGTAATACAGAGAGAATAATGACAAACAACTTTGTAGGACGTTATGCATCTTATTGCTCTCATAGAGAAAGTTTCCTTTATAACAAGGAATGAGTGGTGATTGTTCTGGTTTGTGCATGCCCACATGACACATACGTAAAATCTGTATTTAGTTCTATAGAAACTTTCTTTACACTGTAAAAAAGGGCTAGAGGGGGCTAAAGATATCTAGTGAAATTCAAGGACATTACAAAGAATTAGCACATAAATAATTATTCATGCGAAGAAGTATATTAAAGAGCAGGAGAAATCTTTGGCTACACTACACATGGGGGTTTCTGCATATCCAAGAAACTGAATCATAAAGGTGAAGTCATCAGTTTATGATTTTTTCCTGACATTTAAACTTAATATACATTAAGTCACTTAGGTCAATTAGGATAGCTACTATATTTCAAGAATGTGAAATATCAGAAAAATACTGGAGGAAATGATTTATTTCAGCTTTTATTTCTTCACATTACCAGTAGCATAGAGGTTTACATACACCTAGCTGACCGTGCCTTTAAATAGCTTGGAAAATTTGAGAAAGTTGGGCTAATTAACATCATTGAGTTAATGGGGAGTATACCCATGGCAGAATTTTAAGGTCTTTCTTCAAGAACTATTTGCTTCTTTCCTTGATATTATGGAATAATCAAATAAATCAGCCAAGACATAAGAAAATTGTGGGTCTCCAGTAGAGATGGGGAGAACCTCTCTAGATTCTATTTGGGTTCAGTGGCTCAAGTCCCTGAGTTGTTTTTGGGTCAAACAATTTCGGAATGACCCACACCTTCAATTGTCTTAAAACATAATGTATAACACTCTAGTGTACACGGCTAAGGTCGCATATAGCTGGCCACAGCAAAAAAGTTATACGGGAAAAACAGTGGTGGAAACACACAGCGGTTTTTCGTGCAGCGCTTTTCACAGAAAGTCCACAGAGTTTTCCTCTGTGGACTTTCTGCTTTGATTATACCTGTCACCGGCAGTTCTGTAGGTATAATTGAAATGCTGTGATTTCCAAAAATGCAACGGGTTTGGAAATTTCAGCATTTCTGCTGCACATATTTTTCTGCAATGTGTGTATCTAGCGAATCCCATTCACTTTGTAAGAACAGTAAAACGCCGCAGTTTTTGCCGCAGCATTTATGCCCAAATCTCCTAGGAACCTGTCCATTCCATTTCTAGCTCACGAAGGCAAACACTGCCAAAGTTACGTCAATAGGTGTATAATAGGTGGAGGCCCATGGGAGGTGTAAAAAAAAAAAATTGGCTTTCTGACTCCTCTTCTGTGTTGTATTGCCTTGTCTGCATTTTGTGTTTATACTTACCTAAAGATGGAACTGTCGCCCAGTTGTCCCTGTCATTAGGATAGTGAGGCAAGTAGGTAGGGACAGGGGCTGGGTCAACTTTAGGACTCACTGTTTCTCTTTCCCTTCTCCCAGGTTTTAGCAGCAGCAATGGGGCTAGCTAACAGAACAGGGAGGGTTACCAGATGCTCCTAGACAAAAACAGAAATCGCTCAAAACACTGCTAAAGGTATTTTGGTGCATTTATTAACCCTTTAATAGCACTAAAATACTTTTTTTGCCCAGAAAAACCCTTTAAAGGACAACAAAATTAGGGGAATGGAATAGCCAGCACAAAGCCCTAACCTCAATTTTATAGAAAGTCTATGGGCAGAACTGAAAAAGCATTTGGTGTACAAATCTTGCCGAGTTACACCAATTATGTCAGGAGCTATATCTCAAAATACCAGCAACTTATTGTGATAAGCTTGTAGAAAGCTGTTGAAAATTCTTGACCAATGTTAGACAGTTTAAAGGCAATGTGCCAAAAACTAACCACATGTATGTAAACTTCTGAGCCACTGTAAATGTGATGAAAGAAATAAATGTGGAAATAAATTATTTTCTGACATTTTACATTCTTGAAATAAAGTAGTGATCCTAAATGACCAAGGAGAGGGAATGTGGACCAAGGTTAAATAAGCAGTGTATTCCTTGTGTTAGCTTTAAAGGAAAATATGCCTATATAACAATATCTGCAAAAATATGTCTTGAAGTATGCCATATAACTTTCAGCCACACCCAGTGAGGTGTGATCGATATGTTCCTCTATACCTCTAGTCTACAAGAATATTGCATATTTGGTACACATTTTCCAGGAAGGCTTTGTAAGGATTGGAGTCAGGGTCAGGCAGTGCAAAGTGACACAGCTGGGAAAGCAACACTGTGCAACTAATGACAAAAGGGGTTGCAGGCCCTGCAGCTATAACTATGCTGTTATATCTGAGATGAGGCAGACCAATGCACTTCCTAATTGAAGTGCGCCTACCACGGCTCCTAACCTTCTATCCGGCGGCTAGGATAAGGGGAGAGGAGGCCCTGAAAGTCCTAGGGACTGGAGTCACACCTAAACAGAAAGCACAGTGTAAATGCAATGCAAAACAAAAGACTAAACAGCATGGAACCAGGGAGGACCACAAGTCCCAGCAAGACACAGAAGAGAAGGTGAGGTCAGACGAGCAAGAGGTCGAGCCAGGAGATATAATAAAGGTACCAAATCAAAAGACAAGGGATAGTCAAAAATACTAGCCGGGTCAAAAAACCAAGAAACATATGGAATACAAACAAACAGAGAATCAGACTGAGCAGGGGGACCAGGAAACACAAAGTGAATGGCTGGCAAGGATCCATGCCTGGGTGGGGTTTAAATAGCAGCAGAGAACACACCTGATGGCTAACGGCATGGAGACTGAAGGCAAGGAAAAGATTAACCCTTAATGACCTAAGCACACCCAATAGAACTCCTAACACGTCTCCCAGGGAGACGCCGCGCAGCAAGGAGACCGTGGCGACTCCGTATCCTGACAGGCTTATGTCACTTGAAATGGTGATAAATTAAATTAATTCAGATGGCTAGAAATGAACACAATATAAACTTCTCAGCTCCACCATAGTCCATACAAGTACCTTGTGCTCACAGTGTTCACCTGACTGCTGGTATGTGCCAGAGTTTCTCATGCTTACTAACTTGATCGGACAACTGGAGGATATAAATGGTTATATAGTCACACCTAGGGAGCGCCCTTAAAGATTTATTAAAATGTCTCTACTTTTATTACAAAACTTCAAGAGAGATATCAGTGCCACCAGACCTGGATAAGCTGAGAGAAGCTGTTTGGCCACAGTCCCTGGCATCCCTCAGCTGCTTTAGTCCAGTTAACCACTCCTAAGCTAATAAGAGCAGGGCCAGCTATTCTTAACACATAGCTCAGCACTCCTTTGTAATATGTATCGGACAGGCTGAATGGACTGTATTATAGCAGAGACCACTGTACTTGGCCAGCTAAGATGGACATGAGCGTGAGAATGATATAGTTTGTGCATGCATAGACAGCAGCTTATTCTGTCTCAGTGCAGTTATAATATGGGAGGAATATGCAAATCTGTCTCCCAAGATGTAAATAATGTGTGAGTGGAGTGACTATGGCTGTATAAGTCTCCACACACCAAATAGGTGGTCTCTCCTTAAGGAGTGACATTACGGAGCGAGGTGGTCTCTCCTTAAGGAGTGACATTATCCCCATAATGCAGTTATATTATTAGATCTGTGGGTAGAGTCAAGTAGTTAGTTTATCTCTCAAGTATTCTATGCCTAATCTTTTTGCCTCTTTAGGGCTGAGACCCCATATTGTGGAAACACAGCTTTTTTTTTGTTCCAGACTTTGCTGTGGTTTTTTGTGCCAAAGCCAAGAATGGCTACAAAGGAAATGGGAAATATAATGGAAGGACTTATACTTCTTCCCTTCTGCTCAATCCACTCCTGGCTTTGGCTCAAAAACATGCAAACTCTGAAACAAAAAGCTATGTTTCCGCAATGTGGAGCCTTAGCCATGTAAGTTTTTCTGCAGCATTTTTCATTGGAAGTTTGCAGAGTTTTCCTCTCTGGACTTTCTGCCCCTATTATGCCCAAATGGAAAATAACAGCGTTTCCGTAGGTATAATTACATGCTGTGATTTTCGAAAATACAGCTTTTCCACTGCAGATTATTATTTGCAAAGCGTGGATCGGATTAGTCAGAATTCCATCCACTTGGTAAGTACAGTAAAAGACAGCATTTTCCACCACAGCAAAAACGCTGCGTTTTCGACTTAGACCACCTTCTCTTTGCTTTTTTGTGCACCTTGTTTTTGATATCAGAGAGAATTCTAGGGGAATATATTCCCAAAGTTACCAAGATGCGTGCTCTCTCTCGGAGAGGTAGGACGCGATACGCTTGTAGTGCAACAAAGGACTTTTATTGGTATGGATAACGCGTTTTCATTTTTTATTTCTGCATTGGTTGTATTTTTTGGGTTTTATTTATTTGCGTTTGTAATTTTGTGTTTCGATAGAACTTTGGATCTGATCAAGGGGTATGCTCTGTGTAGCATTTAATAATGCCCCGAAATGCGTTATCCATACCAATAAGTGTCCTTTGTTGCACTACAAGTGTATCATGTCACAACTTAATTCTACCTATACTGGAGCTTGTTTAGGGTTCAAAAGGGCCCCTTTTATTTATTTGTATATTTTTTGTACTTGCATGAAATAATCTATAGCTCTAAATCAATGCAATAACAGTAATCTATGAGGTATATCGAGTCTAGATTAGTTCCCGTCAATGCTTTTTTTGAATCTTTTATTGAAGCAACTTTCAACTAAATTGGATTGGCCGAGCCAGTTTTTAATAATAATATTGTCAGGAGTAAACTGGAAGGGCATATGTTGTCGCTACATCATAAAATATCTGCTAGTTATAGCCTAACATTGGCAAAATATTATTCTGTCAAAACAAGTTATACTCACAAAATATGACAAATTGTAGATGTCTGAAACTAAACTATTGCATACTGTTTTCAGTTCAGGCTCCATAACTCCATAGTACACCTCCAAGCCAGTCATCATCCCATTTTGGTTTAGCATCAATAGCACGGGTGACTCCGGAGTCCATAGCGTATATTAACTGGATCGTGTGACCTCTAAGTCCTCCTCTTAAAGTAGGTTGAACACTTCAGCCAGAGAAACATTCAGCATTTGGTTAAGCTAGACCTTTTGTTTGCTGTGTTCACATGAATAACTTATAGCATGGCATCATGAACAGCAGAAGTGCCACTGTTGACATGACAACATTATAGACTGAATCTCGATCTGCCCTCCAGGATAAGATGGAATATTTACTCGTTTTACATTTCACCAAGTCCAGCTCTTCAATTTTTTATGAGTTGAACAGAAATTTCCACTACTTTAGTCGACGCACCTGACAGTACCTTAGCAACTGAGAGAATAGAACAGGAAAACTAGATTGCTTTTGTTATGTGTTCGGGGAAATATACAAATGATGGCAGACTCTTAAAAGGTGTTAAAATGCTTTTTCGGAGCTGCAGAATAAAAGTTGTCATTTCTAAGAATTTCGATGATCTTCCCATAAATGATGCAGAATGAGCTTTGGGGTCTCCACAAGAAAGGAAGTCAAGATAGTTGATGAAAATAAAGACATGTATCCCTCTTTCTACAGTTCGATCAAAAGATAAATGGAATATAGACAACAAATGTATACTAAGAGCTATATTTTAGACATGAGGACACCTACTTAGCAGAATGTTAGCTTTCATATCCACCATCTACTTTCATGCAGCAAGTTGTGAGCATGCACATATTCCAGGTATCGCTGCTAAGGCCCCACGTAGCATAAATGCATCCCGTTTTTTTCCTACAGCGCTTTTCACAGAAAGTCTGCAGAGGTTTCCTCTGTGCACTTTTTGCTTCAATTATATCTATAGGGAAAATGCCAGTGTTTTTGTAGGTATAATTGACATGCTGGGATTTCCAAGAACGCGGAAGTTTTTGGAAATTACAGAATTTCTGCTGTGCGTATTTTTCTGCAATGTGTGTTTGGGATTCACTAGGATTGCATCCACTTTACAGGGACTATAAGATGTTGTGGTTTTTTGCTGAGCTGTTTTCGCCTTGTGGGGCCCCAGCCTAAGCCCAATTATAATAGACAAGTCTCATCAACTTGGGGGGGTCTTAGTATTTAAAATGCCTCTTATTAAGCCTTTATCACCAATCCTATAACTGAATAAAAAGACATACTGAAACTAGTGTTTACTATTGGAAGAAAAATTAGCTCATTTATTAGATTATAATTTAGTAATGTGTCCTCAAAATGTTCAATTGTCAATTATTTTTGTCTTTGTTGTCCATACAAACATAAAACTGAGTTTGACAACTACACTTACTAGTTAGGGTCAGGCTAGCATTTGAGAATTTTTATTCCATTTATCCTAATCGAAACCTGGTAATTTAATATGATAAATATTGTAGAAAGTCATTAACATCCCTATATTTCTACTAATTAGACTGTTTAACTGAAATATTATTATAATTTTTTTTTATCATTATTATTACTAGTAGTAAGAGTAGGAAGAGGAGTATTGGGAAACTGGCAATTATAGCTTTATAATTGGAAATTATAGCTAATTCTTGATATAAGGGCATTGTTCTCAGAAACAGTATAAAAGTACTGCAGGATATCGATAAATCATAAATAATATAACATATACTAATCTAAAAAGAGCTATTGAAAGGAAATTAGGGTTTTACAATATAAAAATAAGACTGTCCATGAACCATGAACTATGGCCTGACTTTGTTTTAATAAGGTCAAAATATTCCTTGCTGAACGATATTATATAAAATAAGAATATTATATTATATATAATATAATAACCTTATATATACACATATTATATTGTATATATTATATTTATGGACACAGTCGGCACGAAGCCGGGGACGGCGTCCTGCCGCTTAACCCCCTGCGTGCCTGCCGCTCCCATTCATTCCTATGTGGGAGCGTGCTATTCGAAACAGTACTCGCTCATCTCTTATATATATATATATATATATATATATATATACACTATATATATTAAATATACCACAAATAATTGAGTTATAATTCTGTAAGCTTACTTTTGCTAGTCTTGTGTTGAAATTTCTCATTCACACTTTTTTTATATGCCCTTCAATGACTTGTGGGGACGTAACAAGCTGCCATCAATCATACTGTTCCACAAAGAGAAGAACATTGGAAGTGCTTCACACCCCTGCATAGTGTTAATTACTACTAGATAATGACATCACCACCTTTGCCTTTCAGGAGTTGTGCCAAGTAAAATATATTGGCAGGTTACACTTACAGTATGTATTGTAACACATCAGTTGTTGTTTATTAAGAATTACCAAAGCCACAGAAGATTACAAACTACATACACATGTCATGTTAAATCATCTGGACATTGGCAGTTACCCAGATCAGATTTAATAATACTTAAACCACTTAAACTTGCATTTTTAAACTGTCTAGTGTGATTTATTCCACTTACTAGTTGTTTTATTTTGTCTCAGAATTGGCAGCACACTCTCACATCTTAAAGAGGTGTTCCAGTATATTTTTAACACAAAGGGAAGCCCAAAATAGCAAATACCCACCCGTCTCTTTGGTCGGAAATCCAGCAGGGAGTTCAGGTCCCTGATATTTCTGACCTTAGGCCTGCACATAAATCATTCAATGGCTAATCAGTGACGTTGTATACAAATGGAGCATCAGCGCTCAGCCAGTGGTGGGCTGAAGTCCTCATGCACAGTCATAATGTCTATAAAGTCCTGGGACCTGGTCGGAAACTTTCGGGTAGATCACCGGCCGGCCAGACAGGTGAGTACCGGTATATCCTGTTTGCTATTTAAGGGAGCCTTCACACGGAGTAAACTCGCGTGTATTTTTGCAAAATACACATGTAAAAATAAGACTATCCTTGACTTCAATGATATTTTTTACATCTGTAAAAATGTGCCTGTAAAATGTCATTGAAGTCAATGGGAGTCTTATTTTTACACGTGTATTTTGCAAAAATACACGCGCATTTACTCCGTTTTGAAGGCTCTCTTAGACCTTCTTATGATTTTGTTTTAAAATGTACTGGATCCCCCTTTTATGCTACACTTGTTTCAGGATACCAAATCCATTTCCTGCTAGATCACAACCTCCTGCCAGAAGAGGCAAATAGCAATATCTTTGTATCATTACAGTCAGAACCCTTTCCAAACATGTATACTGCATATAATACTAAATCAGTTATATAATGATTGATAATACTGCCTTCAAAACTCAAGAACTAGTGAATTTTCTACTGAAAAGCAAGACCAAGTCATGAATGGTAGGAGACGGTGCCAAATCAAGTTTCCAGTTCCTATTCAGACACATTCAGATTCTGTTTCCCTAGTTTTATAGTACTACCAGTGTCATTGATGTATTTTGATTGGAAGACAACTAGAACTATTATGGCAACTTATGGCACATGTTCGCAAGGTGAGATGCATACAGTATTTATGATACAATCTTCACTGCTTTTTGCTCCCAACAATATGGGGTATATTTATTAATATTATTTTATTGTCCATTGATGACGTTGGTAATTACACTACTCTTCAAGCATAAGCAATGATAAATATGTCGGGCTGTGACGGCCATAGCAATCCTCACTCAGACACTATCCTTTTTGTTAGAAAGCAAGAGGAGTTGCAGAAAAATGCTAAAAATGTGCACTTTGCACCATATTTGTTATTTTATGATAGCAGTTTTGATTTAATGAATCAGACCCTATATTTACATAATTTATGAATAATTTCTATAATATTTAGCCTAAAGTAATATGTTTATATATTTTCAAATAGCCGCTCAACATTTTATCTCATGAAAATGTATTTTGTTTTCGCAGATACTGTACTAATCCCAAATTGACACAAAACAATGGTAAGGCTATATTTACATCTGCGTTAGAGTCTACAATAGGATCCTCCATCTAGAGTTCATCAAAAAATGTGGATAAGAGTCCTCCATGCAGGACTTATATCTGGTGAAATTAGGACAACATAACGGATATCTGATGGAACTATAATGCAATAAAAGAAAATGGAAGTTCTCACTTTCACTAGTCTTCCTATAATGGCAGTATTTATGTTGCAAACACCTATGGCAAGTCTTTCAATAGACCAAAGTGACAACTCTCATGAACACATTGTAACATATCGGCATCTTTTTGCACCCTACTGTTTTTGCATGTCATTTGTACATTTCTATCCCTGGTTTTCCAGCGCTTATGCAGTTGTCTTGCTGCTTAGCCACAGGTTCATATATGCTAAACCTCACGTGGACTCTGTTATCTTCCTGGGGAGTCTGACTTCTAACTTTTGACATCTGTTTTTTCCATGTGGGTTATCATGCTAAACTAGTACTTCTCTTTTTCGCACTCAGGCACATCTTCACATGATCAACAATGTTGATGTTTCATGCAAGTTCCAACATTCCTGTCTTCATTACTTCTGTTGTTTCTTCCTACTAATGTGGCTACTGTTCTGATCTGTGCTTTTCAGATTCAGCTTTTATTTAGCTTTTTAGCTTTGCTCATGTGATTCTGACTCATGAACTCACTGAATCTACATCTCTCCTGCAGCTTTTGTAATTCATTGTTATAAAAGAATATCTTATGTTTTTTGAACATTGGTGCTTTCTAGTTTGCCTCATTTTATAGCATTTTACCTTGTCTGCCCTAGTTATAGAGCAAGCTCAAGGCGTTCAACTGGTAGAATGACATAAAATCCTACTTGTGGGAGACGATGCATTTTTAGCATCAGAAGAGTCACTATGTATTGGATATAATAAAATATTAATGCCTAGATTCTTTAACCCCTTAAGGACCAGGCCATTTTTTGGTTTCGCATTTTCGTTTTTCCCTCCTCACATTTCAAGAGCCATAACTTTTTCATTTTTCAGTTCACAGAGTCACATGATAGCTTATTGTTTGCGGGACAAATTGTACTTTGCAATGGCACCATTCAATATGCTGTGCAATGTACTGGGAAGCTGGAAAAAAATTCAGAATGAGGCGCAATTGGAGAAAAAATGCATTTGCGCCATTTTCTTATGGGTTTAATTTTTACAGCATTCACTGTTTGGTACAAATGACATGTTACCTGTGTTCTACGTGTCAGTACAAACGCGGTGATACCAAATTTATATAGTATTTGAAATTTTTTGATACTTTTAAAAAAATGATAAACTTTGCAAAATAGAAAAAAAAATTTGTGTCATCATGTTCTAACACCTGTAACTTTTTCATATTTCCATGTATGGAGCTGGTTGTGGTGTCTTTTTATGCGGGACAAGATGACGTTTCTATTGATACCATTTGGGGAAAGATCCGATGGTTTGATCACTTTTTATTCAATTTTTTATAGGAGGCAAAGTGTTGAAAAAAACGCTTTTTGGCTGTTTTTATTTTTTTGCCGCTACACCGTTCGCAGTACGGGATAAATGTTTTAATATTCTAATAGTTCAGGCATTTTGGAGCGCAGGGATACCTAATATGTTTATGTTTAATGTTCTTTAATTACTTTTATAGCTGATCTAGGGAAAGGGGGGTGATTTGAACTTTTATATTTTTTTTATTTTTTTAATACTTTTAAAAACTTTTTTTTTTCTTCTGTTACATTTATGATCAGACCCCTTAGGTACCTTGAAACCTAGGGAGTCTGATCGCTCATACTATTCACTGCAATACTACAGTATTGCAGTGAATAGGAAAATCGCAGCACTTCTATTAGACGATGCCTCTGGCATCGTCTAATAGATCTAGTGCAGAGACAAGCCTGGAAGCCTTCAATAGGCTTCCGGCTGTCATAGCAACCGATCACCGCCCTCTTGTGACGTTCAGGAGGGCGGCGATCGGCAAAACATGGCGGCGCCCATGCCGCCGGCGCCGTTTACACACTGCGGTCACGTTTGACCGCAGTGTGTAAAGGGTTAACAGCAGCGATCGGCTCGGGCACCGACCGCTGCTGTTAGTGGCAGGTCCTGGCTGTATTATACAGCCGGCATCTGCCGTGTATGGAGCGAGCTCAGCGTGTGAGCTCGCTCCATACAGCCCCATGCGACCCATGACGTACAGTTACGTCAAGGGTCGCTAAGGGGTTAAAATGTCTCGAATCTCCAATCAATTTTGTCATCTTAAGTGAATGAACATTTGAAGACTTTGCTGTTTCCTAGGATTCCAAGATCAGTTCTATTCCCTGTGAAAGTCACACCTATCAAGTCATCTCTACCACATCAATCAACAGACAAAAATAAACCTTCTTGTTTATACAGATGACTTTCCCCGCACTGAGAAGTACAGTATGTGCAGACTTCCTAGGAAAACAAGAATATGTCAATTGTACTATTGAAATTGTTTGTCCCCTGAAAACAGCTAAAAATCACCAATGCTTAGAATTTAGATCCCCACAATCTCTACTGATCATAATCCTGGAGGCCTAGAGAATTCAGATGGAAGCATTGTCATACTGATACATCATGTTGCTGAACTATGTGTAGCCATTAAAAAGTGTTTTCAGCAAATTCACACCCTAGTTTAATATAGGTTAAACAGTGGGAGTATCCATTTATAGTGCGATTGTCAGCAGGGACCTCAGTTGCAAACTAAACACATAGTACTATAAAGCAGTTGACACTGATTCTGATGGTACCATTTTATGGGCAACTGATGCTCTCATGTTGAGAAATCCTGCTTTTTATAAATGTGCAAGTGCTACTTTGTGCTCCTCTTTATCTGAAAGCATCCTGTCTCTTATCCCAACTCACTGTCCCTCTGCAACTTGTAACTTCCCCTTTCAAATTCAGCAGTTTGCCATATATTTGAACAAAATACCTTGTCCTGAGTCTGGGTCCTATTAAGTATTACAGCCATGTTAATGTGACCTAGCTACTTGATGACCCGGAAGGAATTGTTGCATTATAACAGCTGGTTTTGCACAATATCAGGTTTTACCTGTATACAGTCCTATGAAAAAGTTTGGGCACCCCTATTAATCTTAATCATTTTTAGTTCTAAATATTTTGGTGTTTGCAACAGCCATTTCAGTTTGATATATCTAATAACTGATGGACACAGTAATATTTCAGGATTGAAATGAGGTTTATTGTACTAACAGAAAATGCGCAATATGCATTAAACCAAAATTTGACCGGTGCAAAAATATGGGCACCTCAACAGAAAAGTGACATTAATATTTAGTACATCCTCCTTTTGCAAAGATAACAGCCTCTAGTTGCTTCCTGTAGCTTTTAATCAGTTCCTGGATCCTGGATGAAGGGATTTTGGACCATTTCTTTCTACAAAACAATTCAAGTTCAGTTAAGTTTGATGGTCGCCGAACATGGACAGCCCGCTCTCAAATGATCTGAAAACAAAGATTGTTCAACATAGTTGTTCAGGGGAAGGATACAAAACGTTGTCTCAGAGATTTAACCTGTCAGTTTCCACTGTGAGGAACATAGTAAGGAAATGGAAGACCACAGGGACAGTTCTTGTTAAGCCCAGAAGTGGCAGGCCAAGAAAAATATCAGAAAGGCAGAGAAGAAGAATGGTGAGAACAGTCAAGGACAATCCACAGACCACCTCCAAAGAGCTGCAGCATCATCTTGCTGCAGATGGTGTCACTGTGCATCGGTCAACTATACAGCGCACTTTGCACAAATAGAAGCTGTATGGGAGAGTGATGAGAAAGAAGCCGTTTCTGCACGTACGCCACAAATAGAGTTGCCTGAGGTATGAAAAAGCACATTTGGACAAGGCAGCTTCATTTTGGAAACAAAAATTGAGTTGTTTGGTTATAAAAAAAAGGCGTTATGCATGGCGTCCAAAAAGAAACAGCATTCCAAGAAAAACACATGCTACACACTGTAAAATTTGGTGGAGGTTCCATCATGCTTTGGGGCTGTGTGGCCAATGCCGGCATCGGGAATCTTGTTAAAGTTGAGAGTCGCATGGATTCCACTCAGTATCAGCAGATTCTTGAGAATAATGTTCAAGAATCAGTGACGAAGTTGAAGTTACGCCGGGGATGGATATTTCAGCAAGACAATGATCCAAAACACCGCTCCAAATCCTCAGGCATTCATGCAGAGGAACAATTACAATGTTCTGGAATGGCCATCCCAGTCCCCAGACCTGAATATCATTGAACATCTGTGGGATGATTTGAAGCGGGCTGTCCATGCTCGGCGACCATCTAACTTAACTGAACTTGAATTGTTTGTCCAAAATACCTTTATCCAGGATCCAGGAACTGATTAAAAGCTACAGGAAGCGACTAGAGGCTGTTATCTTTGCAAAAGGAGGATCTACTAAATATTAATGTCACTTTTCTGTTGAGGTGCCCATACTTTTGCACCAGTCAAATTTTGGTTTAATGCATATTGCACATTTTCTGTTAGTACAATAAACCTCATTTCAATCCTGAAATATTACTGTGTCCATCAGTTATTAGATATATCAAACTGAAATGGCTGTTGCAAATACCAAAATATTTAGAACTAAAAATGATTAAGATTAATAGGGGTGCCCAAACTTTTTCATAGGACTGTATTTGGTGTGTGTGAGAGCAATGCAAACAGACCCCCGGTTCATACCTGCATTCAGGATTCCATTTGGGGAGTTCACTTGGGGACCCCTGAACAGAAGTCTATATGCATTAAAAACTGGTTAGCTAAAAAACCACACGTACCCCATAGACTATAATGAGGTCCATATAGTTTCCGCACAAATCATGCGGAGAGAAACGTGCTGCTTGCAGTGGTTTCTTAGCTAACAGCTTTTTAATGCTTTCCGTTTGGTGGTCCCCAAGCGGACTCTCAGAATGGAATGGAATACCAAACGCAGATGTGAACCGAGCCATAGAGATGTCTACTTTCCTTTGCTTGAATTTGATACACAAATCCAATTTCACTGTAAAAATAAATAAATAAATAAAATAAATACAATATTGTAACATGCTAGCAAAATCTTTAATGTGCTGCAACATACTCAGTGGCCACGCTAAGGTAGGGTTCACACTACTGTTGGTGTCCGTTCAGAAGGTGTTCGGTTAAGAAGAATAAAAACAGATACCTGTCATAACAGACACAAACAGACAGTAACTGAACAGCTACTCTCCGTTATATATAGATAGGGCCCTATTTATCTGGCATATGGCAAAAGATTGTGATTTTGGATACACTGGGCTGGTATATAACAACATCCCTTTTTTACCTCTATATCTACTACTGTAATAGCATTGGAGGTAAGCATTAGGAAGTACTTCCAACATCCCCGGTGACAGTTAAAAGGAAACACATACTGAGCATCCTGTTAATATTTTCACTTTGTTTAGCCTTTGCCTATTAAATGTAGAATTTGAAATGTGTTGAAAATGTTAAATTCTGCAGAGAATTCCTGTAGTAAACCAGAAGGAAAAGACAAAATAAGAAGTATTTACCTAACAAAGTCAAATGCTCATTGAGCTAGTGTCTGAGTACTGTAATCATCTTCAGTCTTCACAATGCTTGGGTTATATAGAGCACTTGACAAAGGATAGTAATTATCAGCTGCCACAGTTCTCAAGTGTTACTTTCCTTCTACACTTGCAAGGTTTGTCAGCTTATAATCTGAAAAGCAAATTAGAAACCATTTTTAGGAATATTTGGAAGAAAAAAAAACAATCTTATTTAGGAATATACATCCACGGAGCCTTAAAAAGCTTTAGGAATGCTTGTTATGGAGTCATTTTCTCCCATAGTAGCTCTGAATGCATAGAAAGATGGATTCATATTTAGGCATGCTTGAGATAGATAGATAGATAGATAGATAGACAGACAGACAGACAGACAGACAGACAGATAGATAGATAGATAGATAGATAGACAGACAGATAGATATGCTAAGCAGCTAGTAGAGGGAGTGCTGGATGGTAGGTATCGCAGTAACATAAATCCCAAAGGAACTGGATTTTATGGTCTAAGATTTGGGAGTAAGTGGAGTGTAGGTAGCATGGCTGTTCCTATAATAAGTCTAAGATTTCACTCTGTTGGACTTGGTGTCAAGGTGGGTTCCTAGTTTAATTAAATAGGAAGCAAGTGTCTTGAGCAGTGTAGGGAGTTATATGTGACCTCCATGAAGCTGAAGAGCTAACTCTGCTCGACTCTTCATCATTGTGCAACGCATTTACCAAAATCTGAACTTTATCTGGGTGAGGAAACAAATTGAATTTAACATTATGCCTGCTGGATAAAAACACATCTTTAGCTGTTGCTGGAAGAGTCCCTGTTTCAAGTATGAGTGGTATTGAAAAATGGAAGTACTTAGGACCCACAGCAATTCAGTGCGAAAATGGCAGACCACGAAGAGTCACCTATGCTTTGCTGACTTCACCTGGCATGAACATCACAGAAACTGCATCGGGAGCTTCATGGCATGGGCTTCCTTCCAGGTTAAGCAACTGTAACCAAGTCTTACTTCATCCAGAACAAGTGTTGGGTAAGATGGTGTAAAGCATGCCTGCACTGGACCCCGGCAGCAGAGATAATGTCTTCCGATTATTAATAAACGAGGATTCTACTGAATATCTGGCAGTCTAATGGACAAGTCTGGGTTTGATAAACACCAGGGGAACATTACCTACCTAACTCTATAGCGTATTGTAAGCTTGGAGGGAGAGGCATAATGTTTTGGGGTTATTTTCAGAGTCTGGCCTAGTGAAGAGAAATGTTGATGCTTCAGCATACCATGAAATTTTGAATATTTTTTTGCATTGTGGGATCAGTTTGGAAAAAGCCTTTTTCTAATCCAACCTGCCTGTGCCTTAATGTACAAAGCAAGGTCCATGAAGGAGTGGTAGGGTGGGTATGGTGTGGTGGAGCTTGACTGACCCACACAAAACCTGATCTAAACGCAACTGAACAGTTTTGGGATAAACTGTAATGCAGACTGCAATCCAGGCCCAAAATCAGTATCTGACCACACAAGTACTCTTCTGAATGAATGGGCAAAAATTCCCACAGACATACTCCAAAATCTCGTAGAAAGCATTCCCAGTAGCTTTATAATCTATCTGTCTGTCCGTCCGTCCGTCCGTCCGTCCGTCCGTCCGTCCATCCATCTACCTGTATTACAGTGGAGAAAAAAAAACACTTGTTGGGAGAAGAAAAAATATCACATTGTTGAGTTTTCTTCAGAAAACTTACAGTTCATTAAGGTAAAACAACCATAAAAGTGCATGTTTTGGTGGGTTTCAAACTTTTTCATGCTTGAAAACAGTTGTGTGGCTTATGGAAATTCTGGACATCTACATATTACACCTACAAGAGCTTTTATGACATTCTTAATCCATAGAAATTAATATGAATTTCTCCCCCTTCCCCTTCACTTTTTAATTGTGACACAATATCTCCCCACTGTCAGAAAGTCTGGCTTAACAGCTCAGAGTCATCACTGGGCTGTGAGGAAAGTCTACCTTGACTGTACACTTCCATAGACTTGATGACGCTGAGCTGTTAGGCCCACCCATCTGACAGTGGGAAGATATCAGTGCTGAAATTAATAGCAACGATATCTCTAGCACCGGGGTGCATACTGGGAAAACCAATGAATTCATCACATGGTTGGCTCTGTAGCGGTATATAATACCGCACATATATGACAAGGTGAAAGGTCCTCTTTAATATAGGAATGGATGGTGTAAAACAGACAACCTCTTAACATATGGTGTAAGTAAAGCTACAGGTACTAGCCAGAATAGCCAAACAGATTTCATCTATCAGAACAATGAGGTCCATTGGTCTTCAGTTATGACACTTCTCAGCCTTCTCCAACAGAGCTTGTACAATACCATTCTAATATTTTCCTACCAAGCCTACAAAAGGCAAGCATATGACAGGAAAATGCATCTCTAGCAATCCTGTAGCAGAGAATGAGATTGCAATGGTCTCACCGTCAGTAACCTTGAAACAATATATTGATGGAAATGTCATTCAATATCCAATTAAACCTCAAAACAACTTATCTAGTTCTTCTATAAAACCATACTTTCCATTAGAATGGCATTAGTATGTGATATTATGGTGTTATTATATTGTTGTGAAAGATGCCTGGCCACAAGTGATTCAAGTGTTCCTTCCCGCTGTGAGTAATTGACAGCACTGGTTAACATTAACTGAGCGCGAGAGTGAGAGGAATAAGAAATTAGAATTGGATTTGGCCAACAAATGTTTGTGGGATTTAAGGTGTACTTATAATTTCAGAGTAAGCTGTTTATGTACATTTGGAATAACATTATATCTGATATATATGATATGTATGCTAAATTTAATTATATATACACTGCATTTTTCACCAGTTTCCCCCTCTTTGCCAGTTTTCTTTAAAGGAGTTGTCCAGGCAAAAATAGACAATTCTTTTAAAGTTTAAATAGGTTGGTGGCAGTGAAAAAAATAATGCATACTCACCTGTCCCCGACGTTCCGGTGTACTCCTGTGCCTCCCGGTTCATCTGCTCCGGCGGCATCTTCTGATGTTGTGCTGAAGCCGTGACTGCTAAGGCCAATCATTGGCTCAGCAGGCCTCAGGAAGAGGACCCGTGATGTCATAGATAGTGACCGCTGAGGCCAATCAGTGAAGGGCCTGAATGTCACTACCTGAGACATCACAGCTCCTCTTTCTAAGGCTTGTTGAGGACACTGATCAGTGGCTTCAGCACAATGTACCAGAAGAGACCTGGGAGAGCAGAAGAAACAGGAGGCACAGGAGGACACAGGAGCATCGGGGACAGGTGAGTATGAATTATTTTATTTTTTTTCACTTCCCCTAGCTTATTTAAACTTTAAAAGGGTTGTCTATTTTTGCCTGGACAACCCCATTAAACTCATAACCACTAAACACAGCACACAGAGAAAAGTAGAGCTCATGTCTGTCCCTCACACAAAAGCAGCAGCAGCATGGAGTATATTATACAACAATAAGCAGTGTTACTGAGGTGCAATAGTAAAACACTTAAAACTTAATATATACTAAAAACCTATAGAAAGCTTGGAGTGAAAGGATAATGATATGAGTATACCCTCAAAAGGATCATATATATATATATATATATATATATATATATATATATATATATAGTTCCAGTAACCAGTAAAGAAGAACAGACGATAACCAAGGCCGAAATAAAGGCAACCACAGAGGCAAACAGAGAGCAGTACATTGAAGAATGGAGAAACGAAATAAATAACTCCAAGAAACTCACCGTGTACCAATCCCTACAAAGGGACTACACCATGGCCACCTACCTGGAGAGAATACGCCACCCCAAACACAGACAGACCCTGAGCCGGTACAGACTGAGCGCCCACAACCTAGAGATAGAGACGGGGCGATACAGGCAGCCGTACAAGCCACGGGAGAACAGACTGTGCCAGCACTGTGACCAGGGGGCCCTAGAAGACGAGACCCACTTCCTGCTACACTGCACCAAATACTCAGCTGTGAGGGCCGTCTACTACCAAAGACTCTCTGCCCACATCCCAGACTTCATATCTGCAGACGAGAAGAGGAAACTCTACATCCTACTGGGAGAAGAAGAGGCCACTGTGGAGATCACTGCCCAATACGTGTCCAGCTGTCACCAAATAAGAGGAAGATGAGACTCCATGGACTGTTATATTTATCCCAAAACACCTGCCCCACCCCACCTCCCCATATAGCAGTCACCAACGAAGAGGAAGATGAGACTCCACGGACTGTTATACCCCAAACCAACCGCTCCGCCCCACCCCACCTCCCCATATAACGGTCACCAACGAAGAGGAAGATGAGACTCCATGGACTGTTATACCCCAAACCACCACCCCCCCACCACCACACACCCACCCGAGTCCAACTCCCCCCCCACACACACACTTTACTAGCTTTGGCAATGCCAAATATCTATTTGGACGTGCCAATAAAGCTTTTTTTGATTTTTTTTTTTTTTTAGAACAAACAGATACTATATTACAGACAGCCCTGCATGGCACATATGTGCATAGATTATTATCAACCAAGGAGTGATACTCTCTAACAAGCGCTACCGTTTAAGAAGGCCATTTATTAAGGCAAATTTAGAGCGGTCATCTCTGTGTTGTTTCACTGTGAAATACAATGTTTCTTACAGTATCTATGCTTGTACTATTGATTTAAATAAAAAAAAAAAATAACACTATAGTTACTTTCTTAATAACCAAATGGAAGAAACAGCATAAAGTTTATAAAAGTTTACATACTGTTGACTCATACTGTACACACCACATGAATTTCCATAGAATGCACATATTCTGAAATCCATGTGATGTTCTTTAGCAGAAAAGTATTTTAATGTTATCATAACACATACACAGAAATATGCAGTGATAATACTGTTCTCAAAACAAGATATTTCGCAACTACATATTCATGTATTATAATAAAGTCACTAAACTACGACATACAAGAGGTCCTAATATACTGTAAAAGGTATGCATTCAGGTCAAGCCCTGGACTATTTGTACTGTATCTCTGGTCTCTCTCATATACACAGTTGTATTATAAGTTAGATCCACAGGGTGATGCTGTTCTGCCAAGCCCAGGACATTTAGAGAACATCCAAGGATACACCTGAAAAACAACATCAAATAATTCAGCATCTGATATATTAGTGAACTGTGTCAAGAAAATAATATTATTGATATATAAAATCAATTGTCAGATATTTCAAAACTCCCTCTTATTAATAGGAAAAAATAAAATGACCGTAGAAAAAAAATCACATTTTTAAAGCATCACCACAAAAATGCTTATTATTGTCCCATTAGTAAGGAAATGTATTTATTTATAAATGATAGATTGTATCACTGATGATCTTCTTACCAATGGCTGTATTTGTGACTTGGATATGTCATGTTACTTTCCTACAGGACTTTTTTTTCTACCGATTTTCAGCAGACATGGCAAGAGAGTCTCCAAAGCATTTTCTGTATGGACAGAGAGTCAGTTTCTCTATTCCTATAAGACTCACATAGAGGCTCTCATAGGAATAAATAGAGAAAATGACTTTATCTCCACACACTAGAAGGCTGTGTCAGTTGGTAAGTCTTATTTGTGGTCACATGACACAGCTGAAGACCAGAAGGAAGTTGATAATAGCCACTGGTAACGTAAGAATAAGGTTAACCTTCGAAGTAAAGCCACCTTAGTAAGTGAACCATAAATGGCCATATGCAGAGTGTCCACCTGAGACGTGGTAGAATCCCCTTAGAAACGTTGTTCGGTTGTGACTTTTGGTTGAATACGCTGTGTAAGAAGTGTCAGTAATGCAAAGGGTATAATGATGGGTTTCTTTTGCAAGTGCAACATGTAACAGAGGAACATTGACTGGGCCTAGGTGATGTACCACACGAGGAGTTGTCTGGCATGTCCCATGGTATGACCCCACACTAGCTGCAGTTAATGTGGTGAGTCTGTTCAATAGGTTGGTCCTTGTTGTTGCAGGGAGCAGCTAATGTGTCGAAAAGTCCGAGCCTGACCTCTCTGAGTGTGCCAGCAGATTCATGTGGATGACTTCCATGTGACTTATCCTGTGTCTACACATTGCTTGTCTTGCGCTACAGTTTTACATCACCTTTCTAACAGGACAGAGAGAATAGGGACTACTTCTTTAAGAGTATATTTCTTGCTAAAGAAGAAAATAACCTTCAACTGCAGAAGCAGTACATAGTGAAATAATGGCACTCACCCATGCTCATGTTCCTACTATCCAACAAATTGTTGGCACGCCTTAGCTAATCACTTAGGTCCATTGTGCTGTATTGCTGTAGAATACTATCCAGAGTTATACGTTACATTACACTAAATCATCAAAATAGTAATTCATTTAATGCTAATATAGCTATAAATAATGTGGTAAATCTCAAGACACATCACATCATTTTACATCACTTGAATAATTGGGAATTGAGTAATAGAGAGACATATAGGACAGATTAACTAGTTTGTCCTTGGACATATCTTGGGGAATTTATTAAAACTGAAGTGGAGCTGGAGCATAATGTTCTAAATGCAGAACATCTTGGGCTGTCTTTAAATCCAAAAATGATATATATGGCTGCTATGAAAATGTTGGTCTCTGGTCCATTACAAAAGCACATGAACTAAATTGTAGTGAAGGTAATCTTCTTATTTCTGAGATACAGATTTGTGCGTTATCCACTCTTCTTTTCCTCAGTGTCATCTGAATAGTATTGGATGTCATAATTGTTGGGCACACCTCGTGAGGTCTGAACCTGGAACTATTATTATATTCTGGGGTCACTTAAGACCCCAATGCATAATAATCAGAAGCCCACAGGAGATGTGTAAACATAACAAATAATCATACCCTCCTCTCCTGGGACTGTTGCGGTGTCTGGTGTGGGTCCTCATCCTCTTCTGGTCTCTTCCTGAATTACATCAGTGGCCTGGGGGACAGCTGATGCATGTGAGTAGGAAAGAGTTGTCCCCCAGGACTACTGACATCATTCAAGAGGCAAGAAGATCTGAAGAGATCTCAAAGTATAATAGTGATTCATGAGTAGTGATCCCAGAAGTTTTGGGTTTAGCTGACCTGAAATTTTTTGAAAATTTGCAACAAATCTAGCCATTATGAGCTGATTCACTCATCCCTATTTATATCCTTGCAACTCCATCCTGGCAAGCCACACAGCAGACAGTTGTGAATTATATGTGACTACTCAAATCACTGATCTGGGATTCCTGGACTAGGCTATCTCCACATAGGAGTAAATAAGGAAGTATAGCTTCTGGCTGTCTAGCTAGGCTAGGTTCTGTTTTAATTAATTGCATTGCATTAGCATGGTTGTGTGCAGTCTACGGGTCAGTAAAACCAACATGAATTAGTATCCGTGTTATCCTTAGTTTTCATTGACCCATACATTGAAAATAAATTGACAGATAATGGATACATACATACAGAGCCTGATGGACCCCATCGACTACAAAGGGGTCCATAGGGTGTCTGTTGTGTTTTGTTGTTTTTTTTAATGTAGATTGTGAGCCCACATTAAGCTCACAATGTACATTTTTCCCTATCAGTATGTCTTTTTTGGAATATGGGATGGAAATCCATGCAAACACGGGGAGAACATACAAACTCCTTGCAGATGGTTTTTGGCAGATTTCAGGTGAACACTGCTAAGGAGTCTTTTATGGAGACTTCAATGCAGATGTGAACTTAGCTTTAGGATGAATGTATTCCTGAATGTACTTTCTAAACTGAAATGATCTGTAAAGTAAAAGCTATATTTCTCCTTTGAGCACACCTTTTCCAGTTAATAAACAGATTTAAATGTATTGAAGTGCAAAGCAGTTCACCAGTATAGCTTTGCATTTATATATTCAGGATCAGCTGCGGGGCACTCCTCACTTTTTCAGTAATGTTTCCTAGGAAAAAATAGAACAAAAAACCAAACAGGTTACATAGTTTCACTACGTGTAAAATGCAATTACTCCAATTCTATCAAATAGATTCTAGATGGAAATGTATAAAGGTGTTATACCATAAAAATATGTATTCCTTATCCATCTATCAAGTTTTGCTCTGGGGACTTTCTGTTCCCTATTATACCTCTATGGAAAACACCAGCATTTCCGTAGATATAATTGATTTGCTCCAATTTTAAAAACACAAGCATTTTTTAAATCCATAGCTTTTCCGCAATGTGTGGATGGGATTAGGCAGAATCCCACCCACTTTGCAGGTACTGTAAAACACAGCATTTTCGCAAATTTGGCCTTAGAAGGTCTTAAAACAAAATAAATACAACCTCAAATGAACAACTAGCCTTTATTTGCTGTAATGGGGGAAATACACACACATCTATCTCAATGCTATCTTATTGGCTAAGCTATAGCCAGCACAAGTCCGAAGAATTGAAAGCTGAACAATAGGTATAGAAGCACTCGGAGAGAATCAAGCAATATACACAGGCACTTTAGTGGTGCAGTTCTAGAATCGAATTGATTAGACAGACAATCATATAAGACAGGTTCAGTCAGTGAGTCTGCAGAGCAGACCGTTAAGACTTTCATTGCCAGGCAATAATCTGTATTGTCTGATAGTACTTGTAATAGAACAATTTAATCTCTTCTCTATACACATAGCACATTCTTTCTAGGATTTTAAATCTGAACAAAATATTTTCGCCATTTCTCTTCTCTGTATGCGCAAGTGCATTTAATTCTAGTTATACATCATATTTTTGTTTTTTTGGGGGGGAGGAGTTGGTGTATATTCACCCACTAGTGTATAGCCTGCTATGATCTGTAAAAAAAAAAAAAAAAACACATTTAACAAACTTGTTCATCTCAAAATGAACCGAGGACCCGAGTCACTAAATGAATCTTGAGAAGATCATCCATCTCTAATGCTGACTGCAGCTGTATTGTACATGGTGTATCGAAGTCATAGATGTCATCTTTTTTTTTGCAATTTCTCAGCGGATTGCATGGTCTGAGTCTGGGGTGAATTTACTCGGATGTCCACTCCTGGGTAGAGGACTCCTGGGTTTGTACATTGAATGTTTCCCACTTGTGAGAAGTCTTTCTCACTATAGAAAGATGAACTTAAAATTGTTTTGAAATAGTTTTATAACCCTACCCAGATTCATAGGCGGCAACAATTGCTTCTCTAAAATCATTGCTGATTTCTTTCCCCATTGATATTGTGTTAACACGCCTGAGAGCTCCAGATCAGAAAACTGCCAAAACCTTTACTTTCCTAGAAGTGGTCACACTTGCTGATGATCAATTGTTCAAGGACATTTCATTAGCACCACTTATTTTGTTCATTCTTATGGAAGAAATAAGACTATAATTACTTTTTCACGCACAGCTTCTATATTTTGGCTTATTGTTTACCAAATAAATAATAAAAGGGCAGCCTATGTTATGTGCTGTTGTTTTTCAGAGGTTGCATTTACCGATCTTACTACCTTCTAAGTACCAGATGTTTTTTTTTTATTGTCCTAATGTCCTGATACATAAAATCATAGAAATGATAACCTAAAGCTAGGATTTGCCGTATTTTGTTTGATGGAGAAATTATGCTATACACCCCTGTTAACATTTTCTTAGAAGGATTGGTGCGTTCAGTGGCGCAACTAGGAATGGCGGGGCTCTGTGGCGAACTTTTGACATGCCCCCCCAACCGACCGACGCTGAAGACCTCTACACCTAACGCCACCCCGCCCCCCGGCGCATTTCTGTGCACACTCTAATATCCTATATTGGCCCGTGCACACAGTATTATGTCCCCATAGTGGCCCCAGTACACAGTATTATGTCCCCATACTGGCCCCAGTACACAGTATTATGTCCCCATAGTGGCCCCAGTACACAGTGTTATGTCCCCATAGTGGGCCCAGCACACAGTATTATGTTCCATACTGGCCCCAGTACACAGTATTATGTCCCCATACTGGCCCCAGTATACAGTATTATGTCCCCATACTGGCCCCAGTACACAGTATTATGTCCCCATACTGGCCCCAGCACACAGTATTATGTCCCCATAGTGGCCCCAGTACACAGTATTATGTCTCCACACTGGCCCCAGTACACAGTATTATGTCCCCATACTGGCCCCAGTACACAGTATTATGTCCCCATACTGGCCCCAGTACACAGTATTATGTCCCCACACTGGCCCCAGTACACAGTATTATGTCCCCATAGTGGCCCCAGTACACAGTATTATGTCCCCATACTGGCCCCTGTACACAGTATTATGTCCCATTGTGGACACCCATGAACAATTATTATACTCTGGGGTCTTTTCAGAATATTCGGAGACCCAGAGGGATACAAACAACAAACTACTATTACTTACCTATCTCTCGACTCCCTTGCATTCTCCGTCGCTATCGGCCATCTTCCGGGACGTCATGTGACCGGGGCCCTGGGTCGCGGGTCATATGACGTCACGCAAGTAGGCCGGAGCCTGGAGAGGTAAGTAACACAGTTTTTTATGTTATCTTACTTCTCCCCGGCCTCCGATCATTATACTCGGGGGTCCGAAAAGACCCCGAGTATAATAGTGCTTGTGAGGCCCCTGCCAGGATCGGTAAGCATATAGGGCCCATTACTGGCTGGAGTAACACCAGCCGGTAACTGCGTATTAAAAAAAAAAACGCAGCGGTAGCGGTTGACGCCGGGCCCCTAATGTCCCGGGCCCTGTGGTAGCTGCCTCTGCTGCTACGGCGGTAGTTACGCCACTGGTGTGTTTTCAGTTTGCACATAACATGGGCACAATGTACAAATACTGTTGTATCTGTTGGGCTTTAATTCTGAACCTAATTCCCAGTTTCGATGACAAATGAAATAAAACATTCCTGGTCATAGGAAAATCATTTGAAAGACACTGAAGGAAACATGACCTTACAAGAGACACAAGTCAAAGTATGGCTGAAGTATGGATTGTTTATGAATAAAATGACCAGGTCAGGATGTACATAAAGAATTTTGCCATAAAATAGGATTTGAAGCTAAGCATGCTGCAGCGCTCATGTCCTATAAACCTATAGAAATGCTCTCATATTTACACGTACAGAAAATTGTCATTCTGTCACGTAATGCTATGCAGATCTTCTCATGTTAAAATGATGTCTGGCCTGCTTCCTTTGTGTTTCTCATGCACTTTCCATATATAGTATTTCTTAGTATTCTCTCTAATGATATTGTGCAGATTATCTATCTGTCTGTCCATTTATATTTATATCTTTTTTCATCAGGAACTTGTAGTTTTCTTAGTAAATGTTTCTTCTCCACCTGAAGGATATAATAACCATATCCGCACAAATTAACTCATTACTTTATTTTTTATAATCCCAAAAAAAATATTGTCTCTATACTAAAGCAACCTGAGAGTAACGTTAGTGCTTAATACAATACGTTTTCTGCCTAAAGGTGTCCATACACATTAGATAGCTAAACATTTGACTGGCAGCCATCTCTCTCCTAATTTCCTATATACTTACTAGACTCAGTCTACTGTGTATATTGGCTTAAATGGGGTAGAGCTGGGACACACTGCAAAAGATTTGGGCACCATATCCATAGGCATGTTTATATTAATTTTTTCATATGGAATGAGTTGCAGTTTTGTGCATTTGGTCTATTATCTGAATTTATTTTATGAGGACACCTTATGAACACAGTGTTATAATGGTGTAGTCTCCCCTTTATATGATTCTCTAGTAGAGTCTAGTGAGTCAAAATTATCAGCAGCTTCTCATTGCAATAACACGCTAAACAGTTGCTGATGTCACCCAAAATGTCTAGGCGTGTCACCTTTGACATGTGTGTTATAGGGTTGCCATCACTGACATAGTCAATGATGATTGGGCCTGATCAACTATCAAATGTATATTGGGATGTCCCAACTCTTCCTCTGCAGCAGATGTCAAATTAATGGAGGGTTACTCTTGTTGGATTTCAGCATGTCCAATCCTTTTGTTCTGAGAGTAGATAAGTTATCATCCGAAGTGTTTCAGTGCAAATATTCATTTCTCTCCAATGAAAACATATATACACTCAGCTGAGTACAACTGTTTGGAGGTATCAGGAGGGATAGCTATAGGTAAAAGGAGCTCTCAAGTGTAGGATATATTAGTGAGAATATATCATGTAATTCTGTAAATTGTTCTACAAGTGCAATCTCAAATACAGTTTACAGAAATAATAGCTATATATAGTATGACAGCAATTCTCAGAAAGTGATACTAGTTATATTTTAAAGTGTTAACTGTAAATTTTTAATGGAATTAGACGTGTTTCATTTGTAGAAATATAAACTTTATATTCTTAATAGCTTTTTTTAGCCAAAGTCAGGAGTGGATTGAGCAGAAGGTAGAAGTAGAAATATTTCCTATATATCTTCTAGGGTTGAGCTGATCTTGAGATTTCAGGATCGTTTTTAAAATCTGATTTCTGATCATTTTCCAGCGATCTGAATCGTGAAATGTGCTCGATCACCGATCGGGATCCGATCTTTCCCGATCCCGATCGCTCAACCCTAATATTTTCCAAACCTTCTGTAGCCATTCTTAGCATTATTAGAATGAGATTTTTGTTGGAGAAATCCACTGGAAACTTTGTCAGCAAAAATTAGCATTTTATGGTTTACTATTGGTTATAAAATACTTTGAAGTCTAGTTCATGACAGAACAGAAGATTCTTTTTTTTACAAGTCATTGGCCACTTTGGGCTGTTTTTCAGCCTATTTATACAGACTTACTATTTGTATCGGGCAGTTATTAGTGTTGATGGAGGGATTTTTTGTAGGTACGATCCCACCATCAAACTGCTCCATCAGACGTCCATAATCCAATCCATAATCTAAAGTGTGATCTGTAGACCTCTGTTTTTTCCTAAATTGACTGTCCTGTTACATCATTGTAACATTGTTGTGTGGTAATTTTACTACATGAATTCTTTCCAATGTCAATGACTATGACTAAAGCTTTTCAATATAAGATTCTAACAAGTCTCTAGTAAAAGGTGATCTTGACCTGCTGATACTTCATTTTTATGGAAAAGGTCCTTCATTGTTAAATAAATCTACGGAATTTAACCATTTGTTATAGTGGGGAATAAAATAACAGGAATACATGAGATGGAAAATTACTAGACCTTGAATAATAATCACCTACGGGTTTCTATCTTTCTACAGCATTAATAGTATATATTATATTCTGTGATATTTGTCTTTTCTTTATGCCTTTCCTGTTGGTGAGACTTGTATTCTACTTCAGAAATGCTAATAGTCTACTTCTTGCTACATAAAGGTTCTGTTAACAGAGTTTCTACATTCAGTAATCTTGTCGTTGCTAAATAACCTAGCTCTTCGGCTAAATAACATCAATAAAACTAGCTTATCAGTCCTACAAAATGCTATTTGATAGCTCGACCTTTGAAATAGAAAATGCTAATGGAACTTCAAGATTTTCCATTATAAAAAGTAATATACAAACACTTTTACAGTCCTGTTAAGAACGTCTACTGGCAGTGCAAATAAACTGCCTGAACTTTGCCTATACCTGTTATCTTTATAATAATACTATGTACATAACAATTATATACCTTAACACTGAATGTTCTTATTTAGCTATGTATGTACATATATATATATATATATATATATATATATATGCTTGAACATGCAGCAAGCTAATTTTCCAGTTTTTGTCTTCAACTAAGGGTCTGGCTGCCACACTTGGGAGAGAAAGATAACCCCTCACTCCACAAACACAGGATAAGCTCCAGTAAAAAAGCGGGTGGCAAGTTCTTATTTTGAAACATGGCATTGAAAAAAAAACTGTATCTGAAACCTGTAACATCTCTGCTTGTTTGCGTCTCTGCGCCACCCTCTACTTGCATATTGTGGCGCAGGAGGCATGTTCAGTTTGATTCTTTGCTTATTGTTTTTCATTGCACTGTGTGAACACTACTCTATCTCTGTGATTGAACTTCCACCACACCCATCTCATGCACCTTGTTTCCCTCTGTTCATTAAATGGTTAATTCTAGCATTGCCTGTGTGATTGACAGATTGTCTTCCAATCAAGCCTAGGGCGGGTCTTGGGCCTCCTATATACAGGCCATCAGCCCATACAGGCTTTCTGGCTATTGTGACTCTATCCTTAGACTTTGCTCCTCTTTCTTCTATTATTGTATTATTGATCTCTGACCTCTGGCTTACCCTTTGACTACTTTTTTGGATTATGATTCTGTACTGCGTTGCTCGACTATTACTGGACCATTGGCTAGCTGACATCCCCATTGTTGTTGATGGTCTTTTCTTTATTCTGTGTTGTCACTTACATAGGTAGGGCCCCTCGACCAGTTGTTGCCTATTGCTTAGGACAGGACCAGCAAGCAGGAAGGGACAGCAGTCATGAGGGTTCCAGCTTAGGGCTCACTGTCTATTGTGCCCCTCCCCCCAGGGTTCAGCAGCAGCTACTTGGGAATTGCTGCTCTAGCAATTCATTTACAAAACCAGTCTAGAACCATCCATATAAAAAGGGGTACAGTCAATTTTACGTAAATGACAAATTTTCCACAATCCAAAAGGTGAACAAACTATAATGTAACCTTATTATTGTCAAAATTATAAAAGTATAATCAGAAGAAGTCTTAGGTAAAATTATAAATACTGAGCACAAAGTATCATACAATTGGTAACTTACTCAAACCATCCCTTTCATAACCAGTTTTAAGGAACAGAAAACAACTAATACTTAATGTTTGCATGTTCCCATGGAGTGTCTCAGCTCTTCAATGTTCAGGCAAGGAGAGGTACATTAAGTTACCAATGTTGACATACCAATTAATTGGAAGGGTCAATAAACAACCTAAGGTGTGGATTCAGGGGTAGTTATGGACTATTATACCTATTCCACCCTAAAGAACATATCTTTGGAGCCAAGCCCTAAACAACTGAAGCCTCAACAGGAACTTGACCCTAATGCACTAGACCCTGTAAAGTCCCTACCTGTACGAGAGTGGTCTGGATCTCATAAGTCATAGTTAGTTAAGTCAATCCTGTTCTGACAAGCATGTTTCACTAAAGCTGTATATAGCTTTTCAGGGGACCATAATTGTTATGCAACGGCCTGTTCCAGCTTGGCTAGCAATATATGTGTCAATTTTTGTGTAAAGTTCAAATTGGGCTTACTGTGCCACTAAAATGTTTTGGGGCTTAAGGATACTTCTGAGGGTATTGTCTAAGTGATCCCTTGGTCATCACCTTTAATCTTTAAATGGGCATCTGGTCTTCACTGTAAGGAACCACTGGTGGCTAGCTCATGGGGCAGTCAAAGTTCAGGGACAGCTCAACCAGGCAGATTACAAAATACCAGTCCATGTCACCCAAAGGGCATGGATGTGGTCATTGGACAAGTAAAGGTCAGGACAGGTGGAGTTCTTTCATAATAGTATAACTGGCAGAAGTCAAAGTAGGTGGAGCAGGTTAAAATACTCTTAACTGTATTTTAACAGTTAACAGGCAGAGGTCAGGTCAGGCTGTATACTCTTTAGATCTATTGCCTTTTCTTATTATGCTTATGAAAGTTCTTAACTTGAGAACAAGACAGTATGAAATAATAGTTTGTGCATAATCCTGAACAAGAATACTACAGTTTTTTACTCCATGTTTAACTGCTTCTTTCTGATGGTCATAAGATCTGTCCCTCCACTCACTGAAAACATTTTCCATTTCCCCTTAAGCACCTTGTGATTTTTGCCTAATTATAGATGTCTTTCCCTCCTATATACAGACGGATATTTTTCCTCATTCCATTCTGTAACGTTAAAGTGTTCCATTGTTTGTACAATATAAAAGTGGAGTATACCTATATAACTAATGGAAACTGCTCCTCCTACTGCAAATAACCAGTAAGGCAAATTGTAGGTGCCCACTATCTTTGGTGACTATGATTAATGACATTATAATAAACCTTAAGTATTTCTTCCAGAATAACAGGAAATTGCCATTTCAATACATATCAAGAAATTGCTCATATAGCATTTCCATAACATAAGTCTTCATACATGGTGAAAAAGAAGCTGAGAAGAGCTCAAGTGAACGTCAATATCTAAAAAAGAAGATGAAGCTGAATAATCTGCCGCAAATACTCTCGCCTACTTTGACATCATTATTCAGGTAACTGAAATGTCTCTTTTCAATATACACATAACAGAAAAATGGAGACATTCAGACGCGCTTCAACATTTCTATTTATATACATATCAAGTTCAAAGCTTCCTAAGCTATTTCAAAAACATTAATATGCATTATGTATAACGCTTGCACATAAAATTATGATGATTAATATACAGAATTTATGTAATTTACAATTATAAATGCCTGAGTTTTACTCAAACTATAATTACACATAATTATTGTAATTATTAATACAGATTAAGCTGTGCAGGAAACCTACAATATACCTTACGTGTTATTTGCTGAAGATATACAAGTCAAGGTATAGATACTGTAGATAGATAGGGAACAGCAGCTAGGATCATGAAAAGGTTATAGATCACTCGTCACAATGACAAACTTATTATAATAATAGCATAAGTATGATACCTTATTAAGTAGACTAGATTGTACAAATGTACCCACTAAACAGCCCCCTAAAGCGCTGAACAGGTGAGCTGAATAGATAGCACTTCTAGCCAAAGGCCCTAAAATTGGACCATGTGATGCAGTTTGCGACCCTGGTAATTTAGGAGTATTACCCTTGAGTCACATGACCGAATTTTACCTCTGAAGCTCAGTCCATGTGTTTGCTAGATTTAACAGCCTAACCTTCATACTGGGAGCAGGACACCTAGCATCATAGTTATCTAAGATAATACCTCCCAACGACGTACTGTCCCATATTATAATCGGCATGAGACAGTATGATGCTGGAAGGCAGATAATCCTAATATTAAGATATAACTATGATACTAAGAGTCCTGCTCCTGGAATGAAGGTCTTGCCAACAAATCCAGCGAACACACAGATCTAGCCATAGAGTACATCCTATTCTAAGCTGCTGACTGATCTGGAAAAAGAACATGTAATGCACATTGTGAATGAGTCCATTGAGCCAGTGAGAGCTCTCTTATAAGTCCATCTTATTAGAATTGAGTGTGATGGATTTTGTATTATCTAGAATATCAATATTAGAATATCAAATTGATGTTCAGATTCTAAAGATGTGTCTGACAGTGACAGGCTTTCTTTATAAATGGCAAATATATGAGCTCAGAATCTGTGCAACCTATGGGGACCTTTAAAAAAATGCTAAAGCCTTTCACTTAGGACTCAGAGGAGTGAATTGTTCAAGGTTGGTGCAGTCCAACAAGTTTATTCAGTGAAAAACAATAGTTAATCATTTGGGACATCGTAGTAATATATGACTATGTGCAGTGTTCTGTTCACTTTGTACAGAAATGATAACCACAAATTCTTGAGTGTTGGGAACTCCAGGATCACCAGCTATCTACTGTACACAGAGTAACAGAAGATCAGGAACAGTATTACCTTTTGTTCACATCTGCATTAGTATTCCGTCTGGGGGAGTCCGCATGGGGACCCCCGAACAGAATACCAAACGCAATTGCAAGCACACGGACCCTATAGACTATAATGGGGTTCATGTGCTGGCCGCACTGTGCCCACACGAATCATGTGGACAGGAAAGTAGATTGTGAACTACTTTCCTGTCCGCATGATCCCTGGGGAGATCTGGCAGCAAGCACACGGACTCTATTATAGTCTATGGGATCCGTGTGCTTTCACTGGAGACTCCCTCGGACGGAATACTAACGCTGATGTGAACATGGCTTTAGGAGCAGAGTCCGATATCAGGCTGATGTCACC
Source organism: Leptodactylus fuscus (assembly GCF_031893055.1). NCBI lineage: Eukaryota > Metazoa > Chordata > Amphibia > Anura > Leptodactylidae > Leptodactylus > Leptodactylus fuscus. Next base: position 150,508,843 of record NC_134269.1, read on the forward strand.
ATATGGGAGATCAAGCATGGAATACAATCTCAAAATCCTCACAAGAAATGGATATCCAAGAACCTATGTTGCTCAGGCCCAGGGGTGAACCTGCCTTATTCGTCGCCCGAGCCAACAGGAGGGGTCGGAGCGGAGGGGGTGGAGTGAAAGGGGGCGTGGTGGAGCGGTTTTAGCAGGCAGAGAGCAGGCACGGAGAGGACCTGCTCTCTGCCTAAGAATGAGGGGAGGCTGATGGAGCAGCGCTGCATCCACAGGGCCTCCCCAATCCACTGCTCGGTGAAGGTGACGCTAAGCCAGTCCAGGACAGCTTGTCCTGGACTGGCTTAGGTAAGCATAAGCAAAAATGCCGCCCTCCCTGGGGTCCTGGCATAGCGCCGCCTGAAGCGGTCGCTTCAGGTCGCCTCATGGGAGGTGCGGCGCTGCTCAGACCCCATGCAGAGGACTCAGCAGGCATAAATAGACTAACATATACTATGAAATACAGTGATGGTTACTGTATATAAGGCTAGCAAAGAGTAAAGCAATGTCCACATGATCACAAACAACAAATCAAGTAAGTATGGATGATAAAGAAGCACTTCAGCAAATCAATTTTTTCCATCCCTGTACTCCTCCTTAGGTAAATATTAAATAAGGAAAAAACCACGGCAGGGCTTCTTTAATTATCTCTTTTGTCATTATTGCTAAGTTTTGTTCCAAATACACACTTGAGCAAATAACTCAACACTACTGATAAAGCTGAATAATAATATGTTATATTACAGCAGAAAATAAATCCCTTCTTTGTTTTCTCCAATGGCATATAAAGGTGGAGTGAAATTCAAGGGTTTACTAGCTTTGCTCATGTAAACACATTTATTTAAAGTAATTAATCTCTATATTGAACACAGGATTATTTCACATATCCTTATACAAAGCTATGGTTGCCGTCACATCCTTCTCATCCCGTATTACCATGTGCTGTATGAAATTGCACTATATATTTTATCTCTGATAAGGTAAATGTCATAAGAAGAAACAAAGTTGACATTTCAATATATTTGTCTACTACTTTCTTATATAGAATGTATTCATGACTAGCCAATCATCATAGTGCCCCACCTATAACCTGGAGTATCTAGGCACACATAAACTTCATACAAACCGTGAAAACTTCAACTTTTATGTCATAAACCCAGTCCCTCATTATCCTACTCCATCTCCAAGAAGATGATCTGAGAATGAAATAATGATCGTGGTCACAGGAAGTGTGACCACGACCAGGCCCGTAGGGGTACGTGACCCGCAGCCAGCTGGAAATGGCCAGGGCCTTAGACCACAGTGGTCAAGGAAAGCCTTGTTTCCTGACCACTATACATATTGTTAATGGAAAGGGACCTGACTGAACCCCTTTCCATTAAATGCTAGCCCAGGGGAGGTGTATAAAAATAAAAAAAATACTTATACTCTCTTGTCCTGGGCGCTAAGGGGCTCTTCCTGCAGCAGATGCTAAATCCTAGTGGGCTAAAGGACCTTTGATGATGTCATCAAAGTTCCTTTAGCCCTCTAGGATATGATCAGACTCTTGTGTGGGTGGAGCTATTCTGGATTGTACAAGACAGTGTGGAAGCTGCTGGGAATGAGACTGATGGAAGGTAAGAAGGAGAGAAGAGAATATGTGTGAGCAAGAGGGGGGGAATGGGGGTGCAGGCTGTGTGTGAGCAAGAGCGGGGAATGAGGGGTTCAGACTCTGGTGGAGGTGTGCACTTTTATCACATAATACTGTGTGGGGGCCACTGTGAGCATATAATACAGTATGGGGGCCACTGGTGAGTACATAATTCTGTGTGGGGTGTCACTGTGGAGCATATAATACTGTGTGGGGACCATAGTGGAGCACATAATACTGTTTGCGGGCCACTGTGAAGCAGCTAATACTGTTTGGGGGCCACTATGGAGCACGTTATACTGTTTTGGGGCCACTGTGGAGCACATAATACTGTGTGAGGTCCACTGCAGAGCATGTTATCTGTCCCAGTATTGTTTACATGCCGGGTTCTGAGATGCTCACTCACCGTATTCTTGATAACTACAGTTGTGGGTACTAAAGCTGTACCCATTTCAAGTATCTGACATATTGCTTCAGCGCCCGTAACTGCCACTATCATGAATTCGCTCTAGGAAGGGAATAGGGGGCCCCTGGACAAAGTTTGCACCCAGGCCCACAAGACTTTAGTTACGCCACTGTCCCCTCAACCCTTAGTCCATGAGGTTCATCTTGACATTACTGAGGAAATACTGTATAATGGAAATCAACGGTTTTCTTTATTTAAGCACTTAGAGACAATTATTTGAAGAAAGTTCACAGAGTAGTTGCCGCAGTGCTCTGCAAGAGATGTCCAGAATAGCTAACAGTGTATGCTATGGATAAATGCATTGTCCATCTCCTATAGTTGTACTACTGAAGTCTTTCTCACTGACTATAGTCTGGACAGAAAATATTTAACATCGGTTGTTAATAAAGAAGTTTCACTCTCAGCAGCTTCACCTTCAAAACAGTAAAGGAGAACTTTGCTTTTTTCAAGTGATAGATGAAGACGGCAATGATGTTGGAAAAAAGCCAAAGTCACTTTAGTATGCTGCCAGCATGAGAAATTAAACCATCTCATACAGGACAAGATTTTCACTTTGTAATACCTGTATAAATAGGTTAATAGGGTAGGTTAATTGAATTCCCATAAAAATAGCTTTAGTGTATGTTTATGATACTGAATTTAGATTGTCTGTCCCAATGGAGAAAGGGACCGATGTGATTAATGACAACCTATGTACTGCTTTTAGGAATATGGTGGTGCTAAATACAGTACAGTCATGAAAAAGACAAAGCACACCTTTTAATACTATGGTCTGACGTATCAGGACATAATAGAAGAGCTATGCCTAAACTGATGACCACAACTTCAATGGAACTGACACAACATTGTAAAGAAGAGTGGGCCAAAATTCTTACAGAGTAATGAGAGAGACTGATAAAGTCTGTGAGAAGGTGACAGGCAGAATGCTGGAGTCCAGATATATCAGCCCCAGGTTTCTGACATATATGTGGACTAGGGCGGATCCGGAGTAGGCCTCAGCCCAGGTGTGAGTCCTTGGCTGATTATTGATCTATAAAAGGCTGCAGCTATTGCATTGCAGGGCAGTTACATGAGGTGAAAGGAGGTGGTTGGGTCTGTCCTGTAACTCTGAGTCCGGTGAGGCAATATTGCGACTGTTTTGTTTGTGGCTGCAAGTAAACCACACGTATAGTTAGGTTATCCATTCTATTTAGTTAGTGGTTCAGATGTGCAGGTTTTTATTTTGTTTTAGCCTGAAGTTAAGGCTGTATTTTCTTTTGTTTATTTTATGCCTGAATCAAGGTTTATTTATTTTCTTGTTTTTGTCTAAATAAACCAGTTTGCTGCTGATATTGTGTCCCTGTCTTGGCTGTTTGGGTTCGCACCACTGCTGCTACTGAGCTAACTTCCCCACAAGTCATATAACCAATAAACAACTTACTGTGACTTTTGGGCAGTATCTGCGACATTATAGTAGTTGCCCAGGATTAGAAAACATGGTTGATTCTCAAGAAGTGACATTGTCGCAGGGAAATGATGAAACTAGGGATTTGATCAAATCCCGGAAGATGTTAAAATAACAACTCTGTCGAGTAATTTCGCTAAAGAAAGTCAGTAATTTGATCAAATCCCTGAACTGTTTTAGTAAAATGATGAATTAATATTGTTTAAGATATGAAAAGTATTTATTTAGTAAACCGTGCATTATTAAATGTAGAGCAGGTAATACAACAATAGTCATTGAAACACAAATTATTTATTCCAAAGAAATAGGTACTTAAGGTGATATTTTTTAGCACCTACTTCCATAAAATAGTATTTTTTGTACCATAATAGTCCTGTGTGTGTCCATTGTAGTTTAAGCAGTGCAGCTAATTGTAAATTGTTCAATGACTGCGATCACTTCTTCTGTCCTTTCGTGAGTCCACAAAGGTTTTATTATGCCACTTGTTCAAAATACGTCCTGATAGTTTCATTAAACTGTTCTTCAGATACAAATTCAGTCAGAATTTTGGTTTTTCTTCTATATCTGAACCCATTGTGGCATGTCAGAAGCGCGGCACGTTGGCCGGCACAGACGCTGAGGGGAGCGGTGAGGTAAGCTCTGGGTTCATATGGGGTTTTTTGGACTGGATTTTGATGCGGAATCCGCCTCAGAATCTGGCTCAAAAAAACCACCTCCCGTTGACGTCAATGGGAGCCGTTCACTTCCTTTCGGTTTCTTCCTGCTCGCGGGGAAAAAGAAGCGACCTGCCCTTTCTTACTGCGGATTCCGTGGCGCGACACTCCCTCCCGACTAGGCCCATTCATTTGGGCCTAATCCAGAGCGGAATTCTGCGACAGTCGCAGCAAGCCGTGGGAGGTGTTTTTTGGTCCGGATTCTGAGGCGGCTTCCCACGTCAAAAACGTCAAAACTGCGACAACATCACACCCATGGGTCACATGACAATGCTATAGCTCTGTCCTTTTTAAATGAAACTCTACAGTTGTACAAATCAAATAGTATTATCATTGTGTCAATGACGTCAAGCAGAATGCTGTAGTGTCAGCGAAATAACAGTGACATCACTGACCTCAGTGTCTGTGTAGTAATCCCAGCCATATACTTCTGGCTACATTATGTTTCACTGAAAACCATGCATAACTGCATGCAAATCTAAGATGTTCTGTCTTAATAGTAAAATGTGCCCTTTGCACATGTAATAGTGTATGCTCCATTAGTAAGACACATTAAATAAAATTTACTGTATATCTACTGGTGAACAAACAGCTTTTGGAACTAAAAACAAACATCAGCAGATGGATTCAACAATACCAGGGCTCTTGTATGCCAGTAAAATGCTGTTCAGTCATGGGTTATTGCTTCCCTACACAACCTGTTGTGTCTTTTCTAGCAGTACATCATGACAGAAAAACAGAACCATAGCCACTAGAAGAAGATATGATTAAAACAGAATAACAGCGCACTGCACAGACACCCATCTGTTCTTTTGTAATACATACAAATGAATTCCAATGGATTATTACATTTCTGCAAATTCATGGTTTTTACAATTAACTCTGCTTTTTTGTTAAAAGTGGAATTTATATTGCCTATTTGATTGTCTCATTTACATACGTATGGGAACACATCATTATTATATATATTAACATACAGTGCAACATTGTTTAAAACAGAAACCTTTACAAATAGGATTTGCAAATGAATATGTTGCTGTATAAGAAGACCTTTATCTCTTGTGAGTGGGGAGATACAGATGGAAGGCTGATGCTTGATGACATCAATATATATTTCTGATTATAGTTTTAGACTAAGAGGGTATGTACACCATTGTAGCTAGAGGTATTGTAGTCTCTAGTCAGGTCAAGCGGAATGGACATTTCCGTCTATAGGGATCAATCCTCAGAACCAGGTTTGCCCCATACAAGATTTTGTAGCAGAGAGATATGGAAGCTGTTTGGAAGGCAAAGACTGGAAAAAATATGAAAACTGTATGTCACTGGATTGGTGTGTCTGAGAACTGGGATGAGACCAATGAAGCTAACTTAGAGGTTTGAAGAAGAATATTCTGAGTTATTTTTTAGCCTGCTCTTCCACATATTACAACCTCAGATTTACTTCTTTCCTCATTGACGTTATATCTTTATAAAAAAGCATAGGCCTTCTCTCCACTGGGGTCACCTTTAGTATCTTGTGAGGAAATGAATAGGGTACAGCCTTCTTGGATCCATAAGGATGACAAGAGGATCCCACATGGGCTAAAATGGGGGTAGTAATGCAAAGAAATGCAAACAAGTAATGCAAGGAAAGGGGAACTCACCGTTATATAAAGAACCATATGGGTACGATAACAGAAGGTGGTTCTAATGGATGATGGTGGTGACAGGTAAAAGGACAGATAAATGATGATAACAAATGAGTAGACAACACTTGACCCTTAATAATTCTACCTGAATCTTTCCTTATATGTATCACTAAACACTAGTCCTAACACCAAATACCATTGCAAATGCTTAATCCTAATCTATAATACTGACTTAGAACATAACAAGCATTAGGACCCAAGAACGCAAACACAGAAGAACTGAAGCAAGAATGAAGGCAGATAAAACCAAGGAACACACACAGAAGGGCTACAAGTTTGAGACTGGACAAGATTAACCCACAAGATGTTAAAAAAAAAAATTTAAGCATAAAATCCCCAAAGGGTATGTCCAGGTATTTATAACGCTCAAGGGAAGATGAAAGCTGTACCCCACTTATCACCTTCCTCTATACATGGCCAAGTTATAGCTTCCACAGGAACCAATTTTGTAAAGATGCCGGCTCCCTTTAACTGGTCAAACACCTTCCAGAAAGGAAGAGGATAACTTGCTACGATTATCTGTCATTCCAGCACCATTTAAGTCTGTTGCTCTCGTCATATGTCACAAAAGAGCAGCGGACTGTAAGAACTGAAGTGTGTACTTAGCCTTAGTTTATATAGGTTGGTAGAGGGTAGAACCAGATAGGAAACTTACTCATAATCATCCAGAGTATGTCAAATGGGGGAGATCCTTCCAGGCATTAGGCAAAGTGGTCATCTCATAGATAACTAAAAGACCTCTAATTTTAGCAAACAAATCATATTCCAATGAATTCCCTTTGGTTTTGGAGTCAATGAAATTTTTTTTTTATTTTTTTTTTTTGGGGGGGAGGGGTGAATTAAATGAGTCTTAAGTGATCTTAGTTGTCAAACTTAGCCCAGGGAAGTGCATGGTTTACCTTTCCGTCTGCAAAAAACCCTGAGACACTTTACCTAACTCTATTCTATGAAGTCGTAATAATGCAACACTAGCATTGACTCATCAGTGATAGATAGAACAATGGAGGCAGAAGGTGTCAGCACACTGTTGAACAAAGGAGCTAGACATCGAATGAGGTGGGAATACTCATTCTCCTGAATCTTCTCTCTAAAAAGTCCACCTGACTGGCTATAATAATGATGTAATCCAGTAAAGAGAGAATATCTCTCCTGGGCAACTTTTATATGACCTGTCAATCTCTTCCAGAAGGCTGCCACCAAAACTTTGTGTTTCAGAAAAAGTCAAGGTATAAAATTGAGCATGGTATATTACAGGAGCAGCTATGCTTGAGCACAGCTAGCAGAAGGTCACCAAGAAATGTTCTAGAGAGGACATGGTAGGATCATTGTGTTCCTACACAGATGATGACCAGGCCACAACTTCTCTGGGCAGAGAAATAAGCTAGACATTCTTAGTCTAGTTAATGTGGAATTGTGTGCACAAAGGATGGAAAAAAAATGGATAAAACACTGTTTTAAAATGCCCTGGCAATTTTACAGTCCCCATTGTATTGTTGTCAGCTACATCATAACCATTCACAGCCAGTTGCTTGAGCAGTTTCAGTTGATTCCGTGGCCTGAGTATAGGGTTAGAACAGAATACCTTGAAAAGCTGAATCGGTCTAGTATTAATTGAAAAGTTGCAAAGTCTAAGGGAGCATTCACACGGCGTAACGTCCCGCGAGATTTGGCACGTGTACGCCGCGTGACCCTTTGAGTGCCGTACACGCTCCCATTCATTTCAATGGGAGCGGGGAGCGTATGCGCCGCGCTAGTTTGCGGCCGTGAATAAATGCACGGCCACAAACTAGCGCGGCGCATACGCTCCCCGCTCCCATTGAAATGAATGGGAGCGTGTACGGCACTCAAAGGGTCACGCGGCGTACACGTGCCAAATCTCGCGGGACGTTACGCCGTGTGAATGCACCCTAAGGGAACCCTCCTTGGTCATGATGCTCAGAATGGTCTCCTCAGTGATCATCTAATAACACTTTCCACCACCATTACACTCTTGAAGTTGCACCCCTTGATGGCATGATGAAAACTTGCTGCTCCGTAGCTTACAATTCTGATTGTGATGTCACCACTTGTTAGTGATGTCAAGATATAAATTAAAAAAGCAATAAAATGATCCAATAATTAACTAATAGGTTAAATTATACAGTTCAAGGAATGTCATATGTCCAGGAAAACAGGACATTGTATTATTCTCAGTATAGTACATAATATGTACCGTTGTATGCATGGAATCAAAAAAGAAAATTACTATTTTTTCAAACTGTGCCATTAAAAGCATGATGCCATTGGCAGGCGCAGTAGCAGCAGCAGGCTGACTATGAGTCACAGTGCATGTTCATCCTTTAATTTCTGTTATTGTTCTGAATAAAGATAATGGCCACTATAACAGCAGCTGCTCCAATAATAAGCCAAGGTTTCTTCTATGATACATGCAAACCATGAAAAGAACTATTAGAAGCAGATTTAAAAAATAATATGTTTATTAGTGCAATGGTGGTGACATGGAAAAGGGGGGAAAAGTGATTCCATGGTTATTTTGCAGACTAAATACATTAGACTCTGTTCACACTCAAAAGTTTCTACTGTAAAATGCATAATAGTTACCTGACTACAATAAAACTTATGAAGTCCATCTCATTCTCATACTGTCATGCTTCTGTCAAGTGACTGAACCTTATTTGTTTTTATCACAATATTGGATATTTCTACTTATATTAATATTGCAGCCATGAGACTTTGATAGATCAGACTGACAATAATATTTCCTATTGACATTAGTGAGATCTACACAGAGTAATACATACCATGGTTACATTCAACTGCTCGTAGTGGCACATTATCAATATGTTCATCCCTGGCACCCTGGTACATTTTTAGAGAAAGAGATTATATAATATCAAATGTGAGTGGTATGTATACACAAAGTATAGCTCATTCTGAAGACAGGGTCACAACTGCGTTTGGGTTTCCGATAGGCATTAAAAAGCAGTTACCTAAGGAAACTGCATGGACTCCATAGACTATATAGCTGATGTTGGAAGATAAACTTGGTAATGCTTTAGAACAGGGGTGGGCAATTAATTTTCCCATGGGGCCGCATAAGAAATTGAAGGTATTTTAGAGGGCCGTGGCAAATTTAGCTCCACCCACTTCTATGTTGACTCTGCCCATTCTCAATCATCTTTCCATATTCCCCCACACAGTATAATCCTCCTACAGTCACCCATACATTATATGTCCCCACATTATAATGTTCCCTCCAAATGTTCCACAGTATTAAGTTCCTCTCCTGGTGCCCCAGTTTAAACTGGGGGAACTAGAGGGGACATTATACTCGGGCAGCTGGAAGCAGACATTAAACCATAGGTGTAGCTGGAGAGTGACATTAAACTGGGGCAACTAGAGGCAGACAGGTCCCCCTCCAGCTACATCCATGGTTTAATGCCCCTCCAGTTGTCCCCAGTTTAATGTCCCCCCAGTTTAAGTGCTCCCTTCATCTGCCCCCAGTTTTATGTCCCCCTCCGTTTCTCCACCAGTTTCATATCCCCCTTCATCTGCCCCATTTCATGTCCCCTCTCCATATCTCCCCCAGTTTCATGTCCCCCCTCTATCTGCCTCCAGTTTCATGCCCCCCCTCCATTTGCCCCAGTTTCATGTTCCCCCTCTATCTCTGCCCCAGTATAACATTCCCCTTCCATCTCTGCCCCTAGGTTACTGAGACACACACACACACACACAGACACACAGAAAGACAGACAGACAGAAACACACACACAAACACTCTCTCTCCACTCTGCATCTCACATCCCCCTCCCTCCCCTCTCAGTACCTTAGGACATGACTATTTAGTGTGATTCCTGATACTTCATGTCCTTCACTTACTGGTGTTTGTGCATTTGTGACAATCTAAAGAAGTAGCATACAATTTAATGGTTTAGATATGGACACCCCATTTGTTATTGAATTATTGATATAGTGCTAAGGGGTTTTAACACATTTTGTGCTGTAGAAATGGAAACATTGAACGCATTCAGGAAAAAAAATGTTTTCTGGTTTCAGAATTCAGCCACTCATCTCAGGTGTATGGTTTCTCGATTGTCATTCATTTCAGTACTGGCTGTTTTTACAGATGAGCAGCTGGTGAGTCTGGCACTTCATAGTATAGTAGATGCTACAAAGTAACAAAAATCAGTTTGCCAAGTTCATTTGCTTGTTTTATGATCAACTAATGCATAATGTGTGTACACATAAAAATACCAATTTATGTAATTATACCTGAAAAACATATGCTACATATATCTTTTACCAGTATTAAATAAAATAATCTTAGGGACTTAGGTACTAAAAGGCATAAATAATGCAAACTGCACGCTACTAATGCCACGCTACATTATGCAATGTTACATGTAATGTACTGTAGACCTGGATGCACCAGCGTGACCCAATTACTGCATCACACATATTGGCAATTGCCAGCACATCATAGCATAAAATATGATAAATAGCCTGCAGTTCTAAACAATTTGCAAAGTTTTTACTTAGAGCAGAATTTGACTGTGAGCCGAGTTCAGTACAAGGTGATCTTCATTTTTGATGACAATTGCCCGTGTGTAATTTGCACTGCATGTTTGAGTTCTGTTTGCTCCTCCACTTACTACTTTATCATGTTTTGTATAATATTTAGATAATCTGGGTTTATCATACAAATTTGCACATGAAAAGACCCCTTTAAGATAGGCCATCAATATTAGAAAGTGAATTACATAACTATTAATACATCTGTTATATTGTGAATATGCAACTATTAAAGGGGTTCTCCCATCTCACTGTTTCAGCAGTCTGTCTGCAGTCTCTTCTTCTCACTTCCTGTATTTCTCTCCCCTCTCCTCCCAGGTTGCTGAACAGGTATTACAATACTTATGCAGGTCAGATAATATGCAAATTTTTGTACAGAACAGACTCAGTGTTATAGAGAGATAACAGTCCCAGTTTTATCAGCAAACTACAGTTTGCTGAACGATAATCCTGCCAGCAAGAGCAATGAGTAAGTGACATCACTTGTAGAGATGAGCGAACACTGTTCGGATCAGCCGATCCGAACAGCACACTCCCATAGAAATGAATGGAAGCACCTGTGATGGCGGCCGCCGGCAAAGTCAGTGTCACAGGTGCTTCCATTCATTTCTATGAGAGCATGCTGTTCGGATCGGCTAATCCGAACAGTGTTCAGATCGGCTAATCCGAACAGTGTTCGCTCATCTCTAATCACTTGTCATTCAGTTCTGTGGTTATAGCAATACTGTGCATACAATTGGAGGAATAAGTTCACATAGCAGGCAAACAAGGCAGCATTTCTAAAGCAATATATTTAGGAAAAGACTTCAATTTACATAAGCTACCAGTATAGTTAGGATCCTTGAGATGGAACAACCCCTTTAATATTTGGATGAGGCACCCAATGTGATGGTATATATGTATGCTGTCTACAAGTTGCTAGGCCTAGGTTATTATACTGCTAGTTATACTGTATATGTGTGTGCAAGAGTGTGCCATGTAACCATAGACAGATTGTTGTAAGGGACAAGAACTGTTCACTAATTAATGAACCACTGAGGAATGAGAAGTGTAGGAATTGTCCACCAGCATTGCAATGCGAGCTGACGCAGGGTAAGATTAGGCACTTGAAGGTTAGTCCTTACAGTCAAAACTGAGTTACAATGGCTCTCAGGTTGTTGAGACTTGCATTGGCCTACACCTTGTATAGGCCCTTAAATAATTGACACCGGAGGATTCCATTCTATGTGACTGCTAAACTGTTAGGCATAAGTCTAGCTTCTTCCTGCTCTGAGAAGTCAAGACTGCTTGGACTGGAGAGAAAGAGAGACTGTGTCCTATGAGATAGGTGAGCGGGGTCTGTGACTGATCTACAAATAATGTATTGCGATAGTCAGCCTGTACCCTTGGGACAATACAGAATGATGAGCCAGTGCCTGACAACAAGAGTGTTAGATACAAAATGCATTGAAAGAATACGATCAAGTTATGTAATCTTAAAGAGAGACTGTAACCACCAAGCTAGTTAGATCATACATGTCTGTAGACTGTTGCTGTCACATGCCTCACCTTGAGCACAGACTTTGTTTTATTTCACCTGCTGGCTTAATATGCCATTCTCAAAATGGTGCCCCAGAAATACCATTCACTGGGCCAAAGATCCTGGTAAGCTCTGTCCCAACTGCAACTTCTCCTCTCCCTTTAGTACAGCAGGCATGGAAACATGACACAATATCCAACTTAGATTGGCAGATTCGCTACTCAAGCTAATCTGCATACTTCCCATTGCAAGAGAGAGTTTTGCTACCTCTCAGTAAAAAAAAAAATAATAAAATCATGGTTATAGCTAACCTGAACATTTTAAAGAAAAGTAAGAAAATAAAAAAAGTTTGTGGAAGTGATGAAAATGGTTTATATAAAGCAAGAGAAATGCAGATAATAAAACCGTCCTGTCATGTATCATAAATAATTGTCTGGTTTCTTTTCACAATATCCCATAGAGACTGTTTGTTTGACAAGACTTTATTATGTATGCTTTTAAGCGGTGTATAAATTAACTAAGACCTTAGTTATGTTTGGACATTAATATTTAGATTCTAAGACACAAAACAGACCCTTTAAAACCTTATAAAGGTAGAGCCTTGGAGTGTAGTCTTGTGTTTGAATGTGAAGCTGAACTAGTCCTGACTTACTAGGTTTTACTATTCTTAAGGATTACTCAGTGCGGAAAGATTGTTGGCAGCTTACAAAAATATCATCATTTAATAACCTTGACACAACCGGTGGTCAAAATGGAAAAATGATTGCTTACAAATGCATATTTATGTAGAAAGGAAATTGTTCATATCTAAAAGCAGAAGGGAAAATGGAAGTATTAATAGAGGGAAAAAAACAAGTACATGTTAAACTCAGTGTAAAAAGAGCTTGTATCTGGAGCTGCATGTGTATATAGAAATAAACTGGTCAGTGTTTGCATTTGCAGAATATTTCTTCTTAAAGCCAGTACTAAGATAACTCTTGTGTGATACCAGTCAAGGAAGAGTGGCAGGATACAATACAATTGTCAAGATGCGACTGTGGGTCCTGCTTGAGTAACATTCCAAGAACTGGAAAGGTTATCCAGCCATCTATTCATTATCATGAGGCTGTTGGAAACTGCATCAGAGTGAGAGAGATTTACCAAGCATTGCCAGCATTTTCTATGCCACTATCGATAACCCTTGCAACAAGTTAGGATGAGAAACACGCACAAACATTTTGCAGCAATGGGGTTTGAAAAGTTCATTTTCAACTTGTTTTACACCACAAAAGTGACATAGAGGAATGATAAATGCCCCTCACTGTTAAAAGTTATGAATCCACTGAACAGCATTTAAGAGTACCTCCAAAAACATTCCTATAAATACAACTATTACATGACTGTTTCACCATCCAATAGCGGTGATCTAAATGAACAGCAAATATTAAAAAAATAGACAGACTTATCTCTGGGTCTGAAAAGTAGCTGTGCATTCTATGGATACAACAGTAGATTAACACTTGTGTCCATGTGCCCTAGCATCATGAAGGGTGTTCCTCCACTATGGAGTCCCTCCATGAGTCTGGCCTGGTTCACATCTGCGTTCAGTATTCTGTTCAGGGAGTCCGCTTGGGGAAAGGAATTCCGAACGCATTGACAAGCAGTGTGCAATGAAAGCACACGGACCCCATAGACTATAATGGAGTCCATGTGTGCGCGATGTCTGCACAAGTCATGCGGAGAGGAAAGAAGTTCAAGAACTACTTTCCTCTCTATATGACTCAGTGGTGCCTCTTCTTCCTTGTCCCGTCACGTCTTCTTCAAAAAGCGCCTATTGCGCATGTCCATTGCCATTTTCCTGTGGCTGAAAGGGAGAGGCCACAGGAAAATAGCCGACGGATATGTGCAGTGGGCGCAGTCATCCATTTTCCTGTGGTCGAACAGGAAAGAAGAGGCGGACATGGTGAACAATAAAAAGGTGGCGCTGGGTAGTTTTCTCGCAGCACAGGGAATGCCCCCAGTGCTGTTTGAGTGCTGGAGACCACCCCCAGTGCTGCGAGAGAACTAATTAGCATATGGACTAAAACCAGGATATCTAAGGAACGGTGGTGCGGAGAAGACATCTAAAGGTAGGGGAAGAATAGCCTTTCTTAAGGCCATTCCTACGTGGGTTAAGCTAAAAACGGGATTCTAATGATGGAATCCCTTGAATTAATGCTATTTTGAAAGCAAAAAGTAGTCACACAAAATATTGATTTAGATTTCTCTTTCGCTCATAAATTTGCATATTGTTAATGGGCAAAAATAAACAATTAAAACTTGTAATGGTAAACAAATTCTTACTTTGCAGTATTTCTTCCACATTTATCTATTTACATATATATATATACATATATATATATACTGTATATAGTGTGTGTATATAGTGTGTGTGTGTGTATATATATATATATATATATATATATATATATATACAGTATATACTGTATATAGTGTGTGTATATAGTTTGTGTGTGTATATATATATATATAGTATATATATATACACACAAATATACCTCATGACTTCATGACTGTTACTAAAGAAACCCATTAATAATTGTGCACATGAAATCAAGTACATCTCATATGACATGTGGAGAAATACAGCATGTGCTTGTAATGTAAAAAAAAAAACATTTAAGAGGAGGATGCAGAGGATTTGGAAATGCAGACAATACTAGACTGTGGGAGAATGTAACATCTTGCTCATTAATCTTTCATAAGAACAGGTGGTTGGCCTTCCTGCCAGTGCTGGAGAGAGAAGTACACTATTTTATTAGCATTAGTCAGTAGAATTGTGTTATTTGAGGCCAAACCAAGATTGAAATGTTAATGCTCAGTATAATACATAAAACGGTTCAATTCATCAATTTTGATTACCAAAATGAAGATGAACTATTCAATAAGATTACTAAGCACAACCACAAAACATGACGTATCATTTCTTTTATATGCTTGCACAGTTTTTGGAACGGTTTCTATTTTGTTTTGTCTTGCATTGTAGTTTATCAGTTAATACAGTGGTGCCAAGCTGAAGTTGACAACTTGCCCACTTTCCATCATATATCTGATGAGGAATTATCTGATAACTTCATTGGAAACTTATCCTGTAAGGCTTGGGGCCACAACAGGCAAACATTGTTTTGAAGGGCCAAAGATCAATCTTTCAACATAGAAAGATTGCACAAACACTGGTACAAGGGCATCACGTAAAAAACTGTTTAATTTGTTTGCGCATTACTCCTACAGGAGATTTTATAACATCCCATTCTAAATCCAAAGATATTAATATGAAGCTGGTTTTCCCTTACAACTAAACCAGTTTGACTACTCTGAGAAGGCTTTTTACAAGATTGGAGTTTGTCTATGGGAATTTTTGCATTCCTCCAGAAAAGCATTTGTAAGGTTAGACATTGAGGTTGCATGAGAGGGCCTGATTCATAATCTACATTCTAATTTATGGGGTGTTTAGTGGGGTTGAGGTCAGGGCTCTGTGTCGGACAGTGAAGTTGTTCCATACCAAACTCAGCCTTGCTTTGTGCATTCAGGTAGTCATGCTGAAATAGAATATTGCCTTCCCCAAACTGTTCTCACAAAGTTGCAAGCATACAATTGCCCAAAATGTCTAGCTATGTTGAAGTTTTAAGTTTTCCCTTCAATGGAACTAAAGGCCTAGGTCAAGCCCTGAAATACAGCCCCATAGCTTTATCCCTCCTCCACCAAATTTTGCAGTTGGCTCAATGATGTCAGGGAGATAATGTTCTCCTGGTATTGTGACAGTTTTGACAACTTAGCTCTTCCACCAGACTGCCATGTTCTATCATCCCACAGAACATTATTCCACTGCTCTGGAGTCCATTGGCCATATACTATACATCTCTGCACCTGATATTTGGCATTGTTCTTGGTTTTGTAAGACTTGCATATACTTACTCAGCCATGGAAATCAATCCCATGAAGCTCCTGGTGCACAGACAATGGTTTAGATCTCTACAGCTGTTGAGTCAGCAGAATGGTGGCAACTATTATGCACTATAGGCCTCAGCCATCGGCATTGTTGCTCTGTAGCTTTACATGGTCTGCCCCTTCATGGCTAAGTTGGTGTGAATTGTGAATCCTAAAGGCTTCCATTTTTCAGTTTTCAATATTACCCCTCACAGTTGATCATGAAATATATGGGGGGGGGGGAGAAATTACAAAAACTGACTTATTACAACAGTGACATCTTATTACAATAAGATGCTAGAATTCAGGGAGTTCTTTAGAACAAACCATTCATTCACAAATGCTTGAAAAGGCAGACGATATGGCTAGGTGATGGATATCGTACAGTGAATGACCTGAATTCATTGAATGGGCCGCAATACTTTTCTCTGTATATTATATTTCCATATAGTGCTGTTGGAGCTTCTTTTTTGGATAGACAGATAGATAGATAGATAGATAGATAGATAGATAGATAGATAGATAGATAAAAAATAGTTTTGAAATGTGTTTCAATACATGAAACTCCTTCTGATGATGACTAGTTATCATCTCTTACAGGAGCTTGAAAGATGATACCCCACAATTCTTTGTAGTATTGTGTTATACTGTATTGTACTGTACTGTCCTGTATTGCATGTCTTAATTGCTTGGCAACAGACACAAAATCTTTTCCTTGGTGATATTCCTTCCTTCTAAGCCATGAGGGCTTCTCCAGCCACAGAACATTAATACTAAAGAGATCCATTTCCACTGTCTCTTTGATACATGATGGTTACATGAACACGAAGTGTTAAAAAATTTATCAACATAAGAAAGATCAAAAAGCCCATCTTCGAGTTGCCTTGAACGATGAATTTTAATGTAGTCTGAATAATTAAGACAGAATGTCATTCATTCTCATGCAACACTATTCAACATTGTTCTTTAAAGTAAGAAGTAAAGCTATTATAAGATGAGCAAACTAAATCTGGAAGGAAAAACCTTAACAACCTTAACATTGACTTAATATGAGCCTTTAATTATAACACAACATAAAAGGATTCCTTCATAATTGGTATATCATAAAGTAGCAGATCATTATTGTTATAAGGATGGGTAATTACTTCATCAAGTTTATGGGCTTTTTTGGAAGTGAAATCTTGAGTAGAAGAGCAATGCATATAGAGAGCATATACAAGAACAAGAAATGCATAAGCTGAACTAGCGGGACACTAGCGGAATTCCGCTAATGGAAAAAGAAAGCTAGCAGAACCCATTAAAATCAATAGGAGGCTTTTTTTCAGCGTGGAAAATTCCACACCAAATTTCTCACCATTTTCCTCTTTGTGAATGGATTCTAAACCTAATCCCAGTACCTTATAGAGCTGATACTACAGTTTCCAAATAAGCCCCTGTTATTCAGCTTTGGAGACCTATTGTCATGTAAATCATTGTTTTATTCATCTATATATTGCAAAAGACACTTTCCCATTTTCCTCTCATTTTCATATGAATAAAACTGCAATTTACATGAAAATGGATCTCCAAAGCTGAAAAATAGAGACATCTTTGGAAACTGTAGAATCACCTCTGCAAGGTTTTGTGATTAAGTTTATAACCAGTTTACTGTTTATAAGAAGAACCTTTATTACTATGTTTAATGCAAAGTGAGACTTCTTCAGACTTTTGGCTGAAGTTTTGATATTTGTGGATATGTAATATATATCTTACTATATGTAAGCGGCTACAGTACTGTAACTGTGCTCATGAAATGGGCTACAGTAAGAGGTGTAACAGTATATAGCCAGCAGCCTGTACATACATCTCTGCCAAAACTGTACTTACAGTTTTACACTAAGCAAATGATTTCATTTGTAATATTGTGTAAACTCAGTCTTGACAAGTTCTTACAAGGTTTCCACAACAGCAACAAACAAAGCCTATAAAGGCTAACAGTTCTCACTTTGCCACCCTTCCTTCCTTTGTGCTGAAGTAACAATTTCCATCGACCTAACTGTAGCTTCCTCTTACACTTTCTACTGATAGAAGCTCGGAGCATTCCTTATCTTGTAACCATTGATTAAACAGAAAATTATATGCAAAAAGGAGCATTTTTAAGTCACATTGCTTTTACAAGGGTTTATGAATCTTCAGTATATTACTCATATGCATTTATATAACAGATAGTAGTGATATTAGTGGCCCGATAAGTACATTGCACACATTACTTCATAATCTTAACACAATATCATATTGAAGCACCAACTACAGTATATACTGTAGTTCTAAAAACCATAGACTGTATACTGTGCCTTGAAAGATCGATGTCTTAGCCGAGCCATACAGTGTGTAGCAGCTGGGAAAGTACTGCATTTACTTGAATGGAGCTTAGCTTCCAGTATTTTTCTGGCTAGTACATAGCTTAAAACATTGTTCTAGCTCTGGTGCAATGTGACTTCTTCCAATAGTTGAGGTTGGACTGCTACAGATTAGAGATGAGTGAGTACTACCTTTAAGGCTAAGGCTCCATGTAGTAAAATGTAGGTAATGAGTAGGGTTGAGCCGATCTCGACTTTTCAGGATCGATTTTGAAATCCGATTTCCGATCATTTTTCAATCGAACCTGATCTTCATCCCATTTCCGATCCCAATGGAAGTCAATGGGATTTTTTTACTAATAGGAGATCGGATTTTAAAAACGTTCCTATTCACTATACAGCATGGAATCTAACAATCGAACGCTTTAATTGTTAGAATCCACGCTGTGTAGTGATTTTTTTTAATCACTAAGTAGCCAGAGGATTTTTTAAAATCCTCTGGCTACTTAGTCCCCCCTGGTGTCCACTCACCTACAGAGATGGCTGGTCCAGTGCCCGGTGTTCTCATTCTTCTTCGCCTCGCTGCCCCCACCTACCAGGTTAGGAGAGTGTGAGCGGGTTAGGAGAGTGTGTGCGGGTACTGATCCTGTGTCCACTGCTATTTGGTCACATCATGTCTCGGTCTCCGGAAGCCCTGCGCCAATCTGTGGCCGCAGCAGTCATTTGTGAATGACAAAAAGACCATACTGGTCCATCTGAAGTGACCGATGAAGCCATTGATTGGCCTCCGTGGTCACATGAAGCTGAATGGGCTGTGGAGGTGGAAAATGTAGCACCAGGTACAGATGAGTATGGTTTGCTTTGTTTTTTGTCTTGCATCAGCCCCATCCCCTCTGAACTTTTATTCCAATAGTCAACACAGCATGATGTCCTACACTGGCCCATTCAAACTCAGAGTATAATGAGCAGAAGTCCAGGAGAGGTGATTATACATAACAGTGTTACTCTCCTCTCCTGGGCTCTGGTGGTGGTCTAGGGCCTCAGAGATGTAATGAATGACGTCAGAGTCCTCTTAGGCATATGAGGCCCAATCACATGCCTACATTCCTGACAGTGTATAATGATAGCAGTTCCATTTCAGATGTGTTTGGTCCAAACAATACCATTGGGAAAATATTTGCCATCAAATACTCTGTGCTGCCCCCTGAGATTAATATTCATCCTTCCTCATGGAAGATGTAGCCCTGTTTATAACCAATATACTGCTGACAGACTCCAAATAAAGGTCTACAGCACACGCAAAGTAATGTGTCTCGTAATAGGATTCTAGAATTACGGTTGAAAAACTTGTGACTAGAGTTTTATCCTAGAAGTTTATTTTTCTTGCAACTGTTCAACAATGTTCGCTTCATACATACCTACAGTGTATATCCTAAGCTAAGCAAACTGAGCAACCACTACAAACACTGGGTACGTATTACTCACTAGCTTGAGCTGACTGTACACACTGTCGCCACAACTCAACCCATATGTTTTATAACTTCTTCATGTAATAGATCTAAATGTACAGATGAATGTCAACAGTGCTCCATCTATTACTACTAGCAATGGTCAGTAGAGAATGACAGTGTACAGAGTGAGGCATGGCAATATAACTCAATGATCACAAAGGTTGCAATTTGTTTTAATGCAGCTTATTTAGAAAGTTAATTTATTTTAGTAAATGGTTTCTAAGTCTGAATGAGAACCTATTCAAAATCACATAAATAACCCCCAGCACCATCCCAACACCAGAATCACCTAAATTCTTATATACCATGTTTCCCAAAAAATAAGACATGGTCTTATATTATTTTTTTTCTTCAAAAAACAGGCTACAGCTTATTTTCAGGTAGGTCTTATTTTTCAGACACCAGAAGATTCGCTTTGTATGAATCTTGTAAAACAGTTAGGATTAGTAACCCCAACTTACAGCCACAATTGAAGATCAGTATCAGTCAGTTTTAAACAAATTTACTGGCACTCTCTCTCTCTAAACACTCTGTATGGCAGTGGCACCATACCTTCTGTATCCCCTCTCCTTTACGCTAAGGGGGAGGGTCTGTAGTGGAGTGGCTGAGTCTGTGGGATCGAGCAGGGGTAAAACCTAACATCTGGTCAGGTAGATAGCCAAGCCAATAGCATAGCAGCAACCATGAGCAGGACTTGGAAGGTGGACTTGGGAAACAGGAGGCGGGTCTCGGGAGCAGGTGAGTGAATTTTGCCCTGCCTTGGCGGGAAGTAGTGGCGCACTTGTCCAGGAGGGTTGAAAGCTGCAGTATGTCTATTCTCCAACTCTGTGACGTTACATAACACAACATAGCACTGGAGGCCTGACTACAACTGGGGCTTATTTTTGGAGTAGGGCTTATATTTCAAGCCTACTCCAAAAACCCTGCAAAATAAAGCTAGGGCTTATTTTTGGGGTAGAGCTTATTTTTGAAGAAACAAGGTATAAATCATTTCTATTCTGTTATTAAGGAGATTACCTTTATATACCTTTCATATGTGAAAGTTCAATCTTGATACTGATAAAATCAACTTTAAATTAATAAATGAGCTATTTGGTGCACCCGGGGCATAGCCACATCTCTCAAAGCACCCTTTTTTGTCTGTGGTTGATGTACTTTGGGTTTTGTCAATTTTTATATTTGGGTGAGGTCCAGGGTGGTGGAATTGATGGCAGATGTGGCCACACTTTGGATACGTCTAACAGCTCAATTGCATATGGATTAAAAGTTGAATCTCAGGAGCAGACTAGACTTTGACACAAAAAGCTGTTCACAATGCCGCTGACTGTTCCTACATCATTTCAATGCCTGACAAGCAATTTTGGTGGCGGTAGAATCCCTTTAAGAGAGAATTTGACGTAAACCTTTAAGCAAACATAATGACTCGTGATTTTAGAGAAACCTGTAATATTGCAAGCGCCCATTACTATAGCCTCATTCACAAGCAGCAGTTTGTATTCATTTGAAGAATACTTTCTTCATGTCTTCATGTCAAATGAATAATCCTTAGGTAGAAATTACTATTTTTGTAAATAAGAAGGTAGAATTGAAATAAGATAATTGGCGTCAGAAAAGAACATAAGAAGTAATAAGCAGGGAGCACAACTTGTGCTTGTTTAGAATCTATTGCGTACATTGTTTAAGGAGAAATATTATTATTAAGACAGTAGTTATTTAAGCAGGAATTTCATTATATGTTCTATAATTAAGACAGCATTTACTTAAACAGCTTTCATTAAATGCAATATTGTGGTGTACGGGGTGGCCATGGTTACATAATTGTATTTATTCTTATACAGTAACTTTGTAATTTACCTTTGTGGAAAGTGTAATTATATTGTTCCTACTGATAATATGGTGTGTTGCCTTTGATTGTAAGGTTAAAATAAAGCCATTCAAAATAATACGGTTAGATCATGAGTTTTGACTTGTTCGCATTACATTGTTTTGATCTGGTTTATTTGGCCTGATTCGAGCCACCATACTGTGATTAAATCAAATATTACTACTTTGCTCTGAGCACTACTTTACTCCATTAACAGTGTATGTACAGTGGAATAGCTGAGGGCTTAGTGTTTCGTCCCTGACAGAATATGACATTTCATTTAAGGGCTTCTTTCAGTAAGCTTACCAAGTTTGGCTAAAACAGAAGCTCAGGAGCTGCACTGTGTTTAGTCAAGTACCCAGATAGGCAAAATGTTTAATGTCTTTTAAGTTCCTCTATTATACAAGCATAACATTTACATTGCACAGGGACTGAATGTGATCGAGGTGTCCTTGTCTTTAACTTAAAGTAAGAGTACTGCATTGTAATCATGAGTTTGTGATTCGACCAAGTTAAAGTGTCAATTAAACATATCCAATATAAAACAAGAAAAAAGTGCACAAGCACCTCGACAAGTAAATACAGGTTCAGTTTTCTTACTTTTGGAAGCACAATGGAGAAAATTTGGATGTGATGGTATTGAGCACCTTTAATGACTCTTGATTCCAGTTCCTTATTTCAAATGGGTCGATAAACTTAAAACTGTATGTCCCATAAATACAAACTTTATTAGGGTAAGGCCCCACATAGCATAAAACACTGCAGAAAAAAACACTGTATAAACGTATTATATTTTTTTCCACAGAGAAAAAACACTGTGGGAAAAAAAATGTAATGTGTAGAGATGAGCAAACAGTAAAGTGTTCGAGGTTCAATATTCGTTTCGAGTAGCCCCTCAATATTCGACTACTCGAATCGAATATCGAACCCTATTATAGTCTATGGGGGAAAAATGCTCGTTTTAGGGGTAGGCAACGTTGAATCAAATTATACTTACCAAGTCCATGAGTGAGGGTCGGGCTGGGGCAGAGCTGACTGTGCATTCCCGCACTACAAGCGGACATGCGCAGTCGGCTCTGCCCAGGTCCGATGCCTGGCAGAGTGAATGAAGAGTATTACTCAATCGAGTACTACTTGCTCATCTCTAGTAATGTGTTTATACAGTGATTTTTTTTTTCTTTACGTTTATACAGTGGTTCCGTCACCAGGGCCCCAGCCTAAAAAAAGTCTGGGGCCTCCTGTGATGGAAACACCACAGCAAAAATAGCAGCGTTTTACAGTCACTGCAAAGTGGAATGGGATTCTAGCAAATCCCATCCACACATTGCATAAAAATATGTGATGTGATTTTTTAAATTGCTGTCGCATTTTTTTTCCGCAGCATTTTTTTTGCTATTGCCTTCTACGTGGGGTCTTAGCCTCAAAGAGAGTCTGCAGAGCTTTCCTCTGTGGACTTTCTGCCCCTAATATTGGCATGAGCCTCATGGGGTTTTTTGCCTTCCCCTGGATCAACACTGTAGGGGATTGTAGGGATATAGGTTGGACTTGTTGGACTGATGTCTTCATTCAATCTCATCTACTATGTAGCTATGAAATGCTGTGATGTTCAAAAATGTGGGTGTTTTTGAAAAAAGCTTTTCCACTGCAGATTTTTTTTTTTCTGCAATGTGTGGATCGGATTAGCCAGAATCCCATTCACTTTGTGTTGCCATCATGGTCAAAACGCAACATTTTCACAGTGTGGAGCCCCTGCCTTAAACACAAGATTCCGAATATGTAACCAACATTGATATAGTGTAATAGTAGCAAACACATAAGTTCTAAATCTCAATAAGTTAAACAGCTGGATGCAGAAATACAAAGGCCAGCTTGTGCTCAATATTGAACCTACTGCAGCTTTATTAAATGCCCATTATACGTGACTGGGAATTTTCCACTATGGTCAGATTAACAATCTGTTTTACATTTGTCAGAAAGCTGTCTATAGGGCTCAAGAAAACTGGCCTAACCTAGTCATTACTTATGCATATCTAAAGTCTTTACGATCTATAAACTATATGAAGAGCGTATATTGATTTCCTTGCACAGCTGATTTAGTCATTAACATGCCTCAACCTATAACCATTTCATACCATTGGATTAGTTTTTATGTCTACATGTTCTATAAATCAGTAGATTGGGCATAAGTACCACCATTAAAGGTCACGGCAAGATCAAAGATTTCCTGTAGACCCAGTCTAGTCTCCTGTTTGTGAGAATGAGGAAAATGGTTCTGATAATTTGTTCAGACAATATCACAATATTAGACATAAGTAAACACCATACATGGATTATGAACTGTTACTACATTTACATTGACAAAGGTATCCAATAATTATACAGAATCACTAATGTGAAAAAGCAACTTAAACATAATAAATATTTGCGCCAATATTAGCAACAATAATTGTTGACAAGCATTTCACAGAATTTAATATTCGTCACATTCTTTTTGAATCTAAACCTCCTTTGAAGGTAACCATGAAATTGACATATACTACTTAAAGGGGCTCTATCACTGGGAAAAGTCATTTTTATCTAAACACATGCTTGCATAGGCTTTAGAAAGTCTATTCCACACTTACCTTTTGTATGTAGATTGCTTCAGTGGTCTCTGAATAAGTCCGTTTTTATTCATATGCTAATGAGCTTTCAGCCAGTACAGGAAGTTCCCAGCAGCCTCCTCTCTCCCATTATCTTCTATGTGTGTGAAGCAAACAGGAAGCGAGTCATCAGCAGCAGCAGGAGCCGTCTCCCATAGAAGACAATAGGAGAGGTGTGCACCTTCTATCGTGCACTAGTCTAATTAGCATATGAATATAAACGGACTTATTCAGAAACCACTGAGGCAATCTACATACAAAAGGTAGGTGTGAAATAGACTTTAAGGGCTATGCAAAGGTGTGATTAGTTAAAAATGACTTTTCCTAGTGATAGAGCCCCTTTAAGACAAACTTTCCTCAAGAACACGGTAGAAAAGATAACAAAAGTAGATTTTAAATACCTTATATCCATCTGAAAAATTAGAAAAGTAATTTCTAAGACTAGAAGTCCCATTGCACCACTATTTCCAACTATAGATGAGTTGTAGATGATGAATTGTTAAATCTTCTCAAATATGGTGACTGGAGGTGCCACACGGTGGCTCAGTGGTTTGCACTGCAGCCTTGCAGCACTGGAGTCCTGGTGTTCAAATCCCACCAAGGGCAAAAAAAAAACCATCTGCAAGGAGTTTGTATGTTCTCCCCGTATTTGCATGGATTTCCATCCCATATTCCAAAGACATATTGATAGGGAAAAAAAAACATCTAGCTGGATCCAAAGTTATTTGGAACGATTTACAATGGTCTAATAAGTCACGAGAGGCAGAATTTCTAGCTCCTGGGCCCCAATGTTAAATTTGTAAGAGGCTCCCCTTCCTACCATGTACATTTATGAAACCAATATCTTCTATATAACAACAAAGCAGTTGTCCAAGAGCTCTGGGGTCCAGGAGTAATTCTTGCTTCTTCAACACCTATAGCTATTCCCCTGTGCCCAGACAAAACCTCATTTTATCTAACAAAAAAACGTAAAGAATTCCAAATAAAGAATTTACTATCAACAGTAAAAACATGACATGAAATTGCATATAAATTAATTTCCAAAACTGCAGGAACTAGCAGATAACAGAAAGTAGTAGAACAAGATATCTAAAACTCATACTACACTGGGAGATAGTCTAAGGTTGCCCATACGTCTTTACCAGAGATAGATGGTTGGATGGACTTGTCAGAATCTGTGGCCAAGGGAATTGCTCCAGAAGATAGTTGAAGAAATATGCACACTACAAACTGAAAATCATACCAGGAACTAGAGCAGAAATCTCACAAGGTAGGACAAACCAGGAGAATGGAATCAAAGGAATAAACATGTCTGAGGTCAATCCAATCATTAACAGTTATAGCTAAAATAAATATACAAGCAAAAATTCAGTAAAAAAGCCAAGGTCAGGAGAACAGCAAACCAACACATATGTCCAGCACACTGGTGTTATGATTGATATGCAAGGACATATAGTAGCAAAAGGCAGAAACTGGCTGATAACAGTGAACAGAGGAATAAGATATTTGAAACCAGTACAGCACTGCAAGGAAACCTATAATAATATTGGTACGAAGTCTATGATGTTTCAGTGAAAACTGCAGTTCCTGGAGCCCTGATGGTGGACTCCGGTACTAAAATAGCCAACACTGTACACTGGCTCTGTCTCATATAGCTGACTACAGAAAGCATGCTCCGCCTACCATCATGTCCAGAAGGAGGCCACTAGAAAGACATAGGGCAGTGGTATTACATTGGTGGGGCATGCAGGCTAACGAAAGGATGTAACCAACAGCTGATGTGCTATCAGAAGCTGCGGTGGTGATCATAGGTGACTGTAAGTTGGGAAAACAAGCTACATTCAGAACTCTGAATAGCAGTGCCAAGTTATACAATGTGAATGGGCCCCGGGTCAGGATGTCACCCCGAGGATATAAGGCCAATCGTATCCAAAGATGTTAGCAGATAATAACAACAAGGTCCCTCTACATAATACATTAGCCACAAGGCCAGATGGACTTTGCAGAATCTGACAGTCTAGTTGTCACAACCAGTAACTGTACAGGTAATAAATGCTGCACTAACTGAAACTGAACTAGAACCCAACAATGAAATTACAGGGCAGATCAGAAACAGAAGCATAATCGTTCAGACAAAAGGGTCAAAAACTAGGAGAAGTTGTCAGAGGCAGAATCAGGAGACAAATCCAATGTCCAATAGAAAATGGGAAAATTAGCAGGCAGACAAATAACCAGAAAACAAGCCGAGGGTCAGAAAAGCAATCCAATTCACACATCAGGTTCACAGCCAAACTAGAGAACTGAATTAGCAGGCCTCCTGGGATAGGAGGGAGGGATCTGGATTTTTTAGCAGGACATGTTCCAGCTCTACGTTATTTAACTGATAAACAAAAGTAAAAGTTTCTGATCGTCAAGGTCTCTAACTTCTCTAGTAATCTCCTGGTGATCTGGTGATACTAGCTCAACAGTTGAGCTGTTAACACCTTGGAAAAATACCAGTGCCTGTACATGTAATATTTCATGGTGTGCATTTAATTTTGAGGATATAAAACAGTATATGGTTATGACAAGATGTGAGTGGCAAAATATGCACTTAGAATTAAGACTTCACTATAAGGAGGGCTTGTTCACATGTCCTAATACAGTATATGGTCAGGGGTTATCACAATGCAAGAGTTGCCCAGATTTACTGATGTTTGGACAGTGTAAGCTTAGACAGGCAGTCTGGAAATATATGCCAGATTTATAATAGTGGCTGATGCTACATGTTAAATCTGGCGTATCTGTAGTCTGTTTAGTCTAAGTTTACTCCACCTTTTAGTTGGCTTACTTTAAGACAAAATTTTATTACACAATATCAGTGCATCATCGGCTCATCTTGGTGCTTTTAATTTGCGCACAATTTACTGACAAGTCATGCCCACATGTCTAGCAAGCTGGACAAGATTCAGGTCATGCTAGATGTACCAATTTGCCCCAAGATGCACTGAGATGCATATCAAATACACCGTGGTCTAGCCATAACCACAACAATAAATCTAGGCCAATATCTTTACGTTTAGAGAGCATTACAATATTTAAACATGTAAAACTGTATTATTAATTTGTACAGTTAATTTAATATTACATTTCATTCCAAAATGATAAATCATTTGACGTGACAAATCTACAATCATAAGGATATCTGGAAGAAATAAATACAGTATGCAAATTGCTTAATATTTTTTTGTATATATTTGAGAGAAGAGTGACCTTGAAGATCTGGTTGTTAGTTTAGAAGCTAGGACCTTTGGCACATTTAGAACATTATGTTTTATGAGTTTGGGAAAATGTGGCATTCTTAAAAAGCAATGGACTAGTCAGTATGTCATGAAAGTGAATTGGGAATAGTGTTCTGCTGTCACACCACATTGATTCAGCTGTCAATGCACTTCATGCTCTTTTTCAGAATGGAATTGCAAAGATGTGACAAGGATACAGAGTACCCGATTCATTTTCATTATATGCTGACTAGAATATCTTTGTGCTAGAATAGTGTCATTTCTTAATACAAAAAAAGAAAAAGAAAATGAAATTGTTCTAAAGTTGTCTTTTAAGGGTTCCCTAATGCTAGAAAGGACAGCATTATAATCTTTGCAAATAATACAAATTTTGAATATTTTATTTGATCTTTGAAAATCTGCTTTGCTGACTTTCACAGCCCACCAAATTTCATATTACAGCACTGTTTCTGTCTCAAGACCATGGAGACTGTATAGGGATGCATATTTCAGCATGATTTTAACTTCTGCATGACAGTTGGCAAAACTTTAGTAAAGTAAATTTCACTTATCTCATGCTGAACAGGTAACCAAATTAATAATTGCCTGTCTATATCATTGGTACAGTGTAAATGCCCTTCACTATTGTGTTTCCTCAGTTTTCCTTTTTGGCATTTTATGATATGTTCTAGATATGTACATCTTAAATTCATGTATTATATGACATATAACACATATCAAAAGTAGAGATGGACAAACCTCTCAAGATTAGTTTTGGGCTTGGGTGGTTCAGGACCAAGGTTTGTTTCAGATCAAAAAAGATTGGTATGAGCCACAGCTCAAGTTTCAAGTTGGCTTAAACACAGTGTATAAAGCTGCCAGGCTACTAGGAACCTTTGTATCCAATTTCTAGCTCTGTAAGGCATATACAAAGAGAAGTTATGTCAAAGTGAAAATGACATGTATTTCTATGGAAAAATGGGTGATAAGCAGAGAATACGAACTGAATTTAACCATACAGTGTGCTGCCACTTGCTTTTACACATTTTAACATTTAAAACAATCCAAAATGTATCCTTTTTTTGGGGAACACAATGGTTTTTTTTTTTTTTTTTTTGTGTTTTTTAAGAAAAAATTTGCTCTTTTTCAGTGATATAGTCATATTGTTATTTGGGAGACAAATTTGTGGCTGTGAGCCTAGTTGAAAAGTAATGAAGAATTGGCCTTTCAAAAAAAAAAACCCACCAACAATTATCTCTTAATCCTACTGTGGTAGGATGTTACTATGCCATCGGCAGCACTGAACACCCTTGGTGATTATGCTTGAGGCCGGACAAGATTAAACTCCCATGGTAAAATGAGCCAGCTCATTCCACTGCTGTAAGCTATTGGCCCAGAATCCCACAGTTATCTGCTGGAATATAGGTTCATGCTAGTAATGATTGTACCTGCTGTAGCAGCCAGAGGGTGTCAGTTGCCTTTTGTGAGTCTGGTTGGAGCTCAAGGTGAAAAATTTATGGTTCATCATGTTCCAGATATCTTCTGATGCTGCTACTTCTACTCCTGCTACTTGTATCTGTGGCACTAGAATGGGACGAGAAGCGGAGCACTGGCTGAGTGAGGTGGACTGAGAGTTGGCAGAAGCCACTTGGATTTTAGCGAGGGTCTAAGAGAACTACCATCCAGTACCCATTCCTATGTTTGATGCCACTAATACAGTTCTAGCTGTACAAGCAATGGAGCTTACAGACCACCATGATCACCAGCATGAATACAGGCCTAGGGGCCTGCCATGCTTTTTTTGCACCAATAACCTTGCAAGCAAGGTGGCACAGGAAGCAGGAAAACGTAGGCATCAAAAAAAAAAAAAAAAAAAAGTAAAAAGTCATTGGCTGGCGAAATCAGGTGACCTTCGATTTATAAGAATAGTGTTAGCCATATTCGTTTCAGATGCGGTTTGGAGAGCTAGGGAAAGTCATTGTGAGCAGGGTGAGAGAGAAAGTTTAGCTTGTGCTAGGCAGCCAAAGTGAAAAACAGCAGCTCTTTTCAGAGCTACACTGCAGGAACAGTGTACACCTACACTGAACCTGCCAAAGATGCAGCAAGGTACCACCAAAGGATGGGGCGGGCACGTGGACGTGGAAATCCAGCTGTAGATCCAGTCCACAGTCCAGATACTGGAGAGGGGCTGCCAGCAGTGCCTCTCATCAGTAGCACAAGGGGGCAAGGGCAAGGACGTGGAAATCCAGTCCACAGTCCAGCTACTGGAGAAGGGCTACCAGCAGTGCCCCTCGTCAGTAGCACAAGGGGGCAAGGACGAGGACGAGGGGATCCAGGCCGCAGTAGCTCGACTCCAATTATATACTGGAGAGGGGCAGCCAGCAGTGCACAGCATCAAGAGGGGTACAGGGTGTAGTGCTCTCGAGGCCCGAGCACCAGGAACCTATACTAGGGTGGATAGCAGATATTGTGGACCCGCAACCAGCATGTTCTGTCCAGAGTACTGATGAGACACAGTTCCATGTGTCTGTGCCAGCACATAATTTCCTCGTCCTCCTCCTCCTTCTCCCCCCAAGGCCCTGAAAAATAATGTTTTAGGGGTCACCCAAAGGGCTAAGAACTAAAACTCTGCGGGTTAAAGACTCAATTCACCCAAAAGGCCTAAAACACTGCTGGTTAAAGGCTCTACTCATCCCAAGGGCAAAAAAGTAAAACACTGCTGGTGCAAGGCTCTACTCACCCCAAGGGCCAAAAACTCTGCTCGTGCAAGGCTGAACTAAATTAAAGGGCCAAAAACTATGCTGGTTAGAGACTCAGTTCATCCAAAGGGCCAAAAACACTGCTGGTTAAAGGCTCAACTCACCCCAAGGGCAAAAAAAACTCTGCTGTTGCAAGGCTGAACTAACTTAAAGGGCCTAAAACTCTGCTGGTAAAAGGCTCAAGTCACCTCAAGGGCCTCAATCTCTGCTAGTAGCTCAGCTTAAGGTCCTCTAACTTAATTTAGAAGGGCTCACGTGAAGGGCCAGAAAAGTAATTTTTGAAGGTCTCACCACATCACACACACATAAACAATGACAGTTAGGGGTGGGGGCTTTTGGATTTCCCATTGCCTATGCCATCTGTGGTTGTCATGGGCAATGTGATTTAAAGCGGTGCATGCTAATGTTTCTTTAGCTTTAAATTTGTGTTTCTGTCCATCCAATTGGGGAGGAAAGAAGGTTTCCAAGTATTTTTCCACTTTCATAGAGGTTCTATTGAGTTTGGAAAGTGTCTAGTTGATAGGCAGTGATATTGGGGTAATACTGGGACTTGGGCTTGTTAGATGCCCCCAGGCATGCTTCCCCTGCTGTCCCAGTTGCATTCCAGAGGTGTTGTTATCATTTCCTGGGGTGTTATTGTGGGCTTGGTGACTCTCCTGAGTCGAATTGTGGTTTCCCCTGAAACAAGCCTTTTATCCCCATAGACTATAATGGGATTCGATATTCGGCCGAATAGTCGAATATTGAGGGTATACTTGAAAGGAATATGCAATTGCCAATCCAAACATTGAGCCACGAAAGTTATCTGTTGTCCTTGTTCATAGTTTCTCTGGTATGTGTCAACAGAGGCATGACCTTTCCTGAGACTGACCCACATTCTCCGGCACATAGCATTATAAAACCGGATAGCTTTCCTAGAGAAATAAATGAGGCTAGGTATCCTCCATAGAGGTTAAGCGCATGCCATCAAATGGGGAAACACACTTAAGAAACAGAGATTTTTTTTCTAATTATCAAGCTCCATCACACTGTTTATTGGGTGAGGGGAAAAAAAACCTTAAATAACACATTTTTTCAGATTCACACAGGCAGAATCAGCATATTTTTGTTAGAACCGCAGTTTGTATCTATTTAACAATTCTAATACATTTTAAAATGTAAACTCTTGCCAAAAAAGCCTTAAGAAAAGAATCTTCACTAACAGGACTGACTTTGTCAGTAAAAACTGTGGACATATCAAACTGCTCTATTGCAGAACAGAATTAGACAGAATTAGATTATTGCCAATGAAAGAGTTAACTGTCCTTTGTCTATCTGTATTACTGCTGTATTTCTATCATTAATCTGCCTGTAATTTGTTGAATCTGACTATACTGTGTTGCAACTTTCCTACTCCTAAAATTGTCTAGTTCTATAGCAAACTTTTCAGCACTTGATGTGTTGGATCATGCAGTGATGAATAACACATCACTGAAATGCCTTGTGCTCTAGTCCAAACCATCTTACATACTGCATGTGACATCAGCACTATTCAGTATCTACCAACCCCTGAATATTGACTGAGAGACTGTTAGGCGGTGCCAGAGCATCAACAGTGACGCACAAGACATATGTATTACTTGTTTTCTTACTGTGCAATATATTTGTCAGCTTTCATTTTAGTTTGTGTTAAAAACTGAACTAGTTAGACTATTTGGGTCGAAGCCCATTTCTAATCAGAAGTTGAAAGTTAGACATTTTTCCATTTAATTTGAAAAAACTAAGTCATCATTATGTAGCATCCATCTTCTATTTTTTTCCAACAGTGTGTAAACATCTGGGAAGTGAGGAGACCAATTGCTGGAGCTTCGGGAGAGGAATGTTGTTCCATTTTTGTCTGATGTACGCTTCTAGCTCCTGGGTTTTCTTTGACAGACTTTTAATTTCATATTGTGCCAAATGTTTTCTATTGCTGAAAGGTCTGGACTGCAGACAATCCATTTCAGTATCTGGACTCATCTTTTGCGAAGCCATGCTGTTGGGATGGATGCAGTATGTGGAATGGCATTGTCTTGCTGAGATATGTAAAGCTTTTCTTGAAAGAGACATTGTCTGAATAGGAGCATCTATAGGAGTTCTAAAACCTCTATATACTGCTCAGCATTGACAGTGCCTATACCATAGACACTAATGCAACCACACCCCATCACAGATACAGGCTTATCTATGTGTAGATAATCTGAACGGCCCCTCTCCTCTTCAGTCCACATGACACAATGTCCATGTTATTCATTATGAATTTCAAATTTTTATTTATTTGACCACCTTTGCCCAGAGAACATTTCTGATTTCTGGACTGTGTTGATATAACATCTTCTGTATCTGATACTGATATTTAGCTTGCATTTGGATTACATGATAAACTGTTTTTACAGACAATTCTGGAAGTATTCCTGAGCCCATGAAGTTATATGCATTACAGATTAATGCAGTGCTGACTCTGTGCCCATAGAGCATAAGCATCCAATATTGACCATCACCTTGTCCCACGTTCACATGGATTTCTCCAGATTCTCTGAATCTTTTGATGGTATTAATGTATTATGTTGAGGAGTATTTTTTTTTTAATTTTTCTACAATATTTAGATGCAGTTTTTCAAAGATTGGTGAATCTCTGACGATCTTTGTTTCTGAAGGACTCTGCCTCTCAAAACATACTGTTTTTATACACAGTCATGTGACTTAGGCTGGGTTCATACTATCGTTGTTAATGTTTGTTGCTGTCTTCCATCATAGGATGACAGTAATGGACATTAAACTGTTGCAGAGAATGGACTAATTCTGTGTCTGTTACCACTGACAGTAATGTAAACATTACAAACACTATCTTCCGTCAAGTTTTGAGATGAGTTGTTGCAATTAATTTCTAACTGAGTTAAGTTTTTTTCAACTGAAATGAAAAAAATGTCTGTTAACGTTTGATACGTGTTCTATTGTGAATAAAATATGTTTATATGAGATTTACAGATCATTGTATTTTTAATTTCTTTACATTTTAGGCCACATTCTTTTCCACGCTTTTTTGCTGTGGTTCGCTATGAGAGGCCTTAACCTGGCAAAACTAGCTTTTAGAAAACAGAAGATAAGTTTACAATCTATCAGCAATGTCATCATAATATAAAGTCATGACAAATCTCTTTCAATGTTCATTAAAATGGGGTGTTCTAAAAGATCTTTTCAATCAATGACCTCAGTTGATTTTTGGCACATTTTGTAAACACTCTCATTGGAAACCTGAATATAGCCTGAAGTAAGGAACGCTTTATATACTGGAGAAAAATGTGTATATGCAGCAGAATGTAAGTTGTAATCATATAAAAGTCTATTGCCGCAGTTCAAACAGTTTTACAAGCTACACATTTTCTGTCATAAGCATCATATAAGTAGTTGTGAAATAAATGGTTTGCCTCATTTACAGTTTTACTATGAAATGTAGGTTAAGTTTTTATGTGTTTCAAGCTGCACATCAGAGGATTGTACTTGGCCCTCTTGGATTACTCCACCAACAATTGTCTCCTATATTTCTAATCTGGTTCATTCTGCAGACACTGACACTTTAGGTAATACCTATATTGTCCAAACAGATGATCTCTTACTTGATTCAGGGAAAACAGATGTTTTTATCCAACAGTCCAAAGAATGATTTTACTTCCTCCAGCCTTACTGGTGCCAGGTTCGGGATCTCTCGGAATAGGTGATGGGAGTTAATTTTCCCTCGTCTCCTAGACCTATCTCCTTCATCTCTCCCCCTGTCAAACTGTGCAAATATGCCTTTACTTTTTCTTATCCCTGCTAGGTGCTTGATTACCAAGCATTGGCGCCAGGTGTTAAGCAGCCGGCTGCTGGCAAAGTCTGCGTGCCGGCCGCTTCCATTCATTTCTATGGGAGCGTGCTATTCGAAAACGGCTGTTTCGAATAGTGTTCGCTCATCTCTACTCATAACCTATGTATCTGGTGTATTCTTTCAATGTCTATTGGCACACCATATTGTGAAGAAGGGCTATGTAGCTGTAATATATTGACATTATATAGGGGAAATTGAAGTGATCTTCAGATGTCTCTGGTTTGCCTCGGTACTAAGTATACACAGAGAATGAGAGGTATGAATCACTCTTGGTTTCAGCAGCATTACTATCCATGTAGTCACTATTTTGCTGTGCCATGATTTTTTTGGTTTTACAGAATACACCCCTGCAATATTAACCACTGTAACACACAGTGGTTGTTGTTTAGGGTTAAGGTATATAAATATCAGTACCTGGGCCTGAATCAAATGAATTACAACATATATAATTTTCCACTATATCCGGAATGATCACTTCTGTCTCCCCTAAAGCAACATTCGCTGTGACTAATATAAACACAGGATCAATAATATCATCTATTTTACAGCAAGCAGTAAAATCTCCATAACATTACAGTCAATAGTGCAATTCCTAGGCTTTGAGGCATTTCTAAGAAAAAGTAATATATCCCACACAGCTGGACATCTCTAGCTATTTTAATTATAGACTTAAATATTTACAAAGAAGTCGAAGAAAAACAATGACACCGTCCAATTTCTATTAGTTTTTCATAAAGGCATTGTGAATAAGTCAGATTGTGTTATGGAGCTACAGTATACCATGAATTACATTGGTGATCACTGTATATATTAGGATATTATACCTTTATTGTTTTTATGCTTGGTTATCTTTTGTTTGGTTAAGATTCCACTTTATAAACTTCAAAAATCACTTACAAAAATTTTCTTTCTTGATTCAATGGGTTTTCTAGTTTCTGCAAATAAATGTTATTGTTTGTGTAATAAAAAAGTTGTACAATTTCCCAATATACTTTCTATATTAATGCCTCACTGTTTTCCAGATCTCTGCCTGCTGTCATACATTCTGCTTACTTCCATTGGATAAAAATCAGTCCATGGTCATGTGATATACAGTCCATAGTCATTAGCCATACAGTACTTCTGTGTTCATTTTAAGGTTGAAGCGCAAAGAGATTCCTCTGACTGTTCACTCCAATTTAGCCTTCACCAATCTGATTGCAGCTTAGTGGGTCCAAATTGCAAATCCATAAATATGGTAAAATTAAATTGGAATCTATTCAGTATCAGTGACTATGGCACCATGTGCTCTATATACTGCCCTAACTATAAGAGACTGTCTCCTCATGTCCCTCAGCTTTTGTGAACAGTTATGAAGGTTAAGGGCCCACGTACGTAGAGAAACACAGCTAAAAAGTACTGTGAAAAAGAAGGTAGTGGAAATGCAATGCATTTTTTTCCACAGTGCTTTTCACAGACAGTCTGCAGAGTTTTCCACTGTGGACTCTCTGTTATACCTATATGGAAAACGCCAGCATTTCTATAGTGTGGGGAAAGTAGCTCAGTAGAATCAGTGCTGCAGACCCAAACAGTCAAGACAGGGACACAAATTGTGCAGCAAATGGTTTATTTAGAAAAAAATAAACTGGAAAATAAATAAACCTTGACAAAATGAACAAAACAAAATACAGCCTTAATTCAGGCAAAAACAAAATAAAAACCTGCTCGTCTGAGCAACTAACTAAACCGTAATATTAACCTAATTATAAGTGTGGCTTACTACCAACCACATGAACAAAACAAGCGCAAAATTGTCTCACCGGACTCAGGGTTACAGGACCTTTCACTCCCTGGATCTGCACTGGAGTGCAGGATCTACAGTCTTTTTCTGTCCCAGTAATGAGCCAAGAACTCAGGGTTATAAAGCCTCCCATTCATTTCAATGTGTAGCGTGCGTAAGTCGGCACCCATTGAAGTCAATTGGATCTGTTTTGAAGTGCCTCGCTCTGAC
Organism: Leptodactylus fuscus; assembly: GCF_031893055.1. Taxonomy (NCBI): domain Eukaryota; kingdom Metazoa; phylum Chordata; class Amphibia; order Anura; family Leptodactylidae; genus Leptodactylus; species Leptodactylus fuscus. Next base: position 150,545,107 of record NC_134269.1, read on the forward strand.
ACGTGTATACGTGTCTAAATGAGCGGCACGTTACTTATGTACAGGTCCAGGGCGGGTTTGGAGTAGGCTCAGCCCCAGGTCAATTGATTTTATAATGAATGAATTCAATGAATTCATGAAATTAGAAAAGCCTCATTTTATTTTTAAAGAAGTACATCGGAATACTAGAGCCGTTTTTTATGATACTTTTCTTTTTTTCATGAAAGATAGGAGATGGTGCAAAAAAATCTAATCTTTTATAATCCAGAAGAAGATAAATTCTGCAAATATATGATACTGCTGTGTGCGGCAGGAACCTTAGGTAGATATGTGAGCAAACATGTATATACAAACTGACTTTGCTTCTAAATGATAACAACGTTTGCATAATCTCTGATTATAATAATTCACTAATAATGAGAGAGCTCAAATAATCCAAGAAAAGAATAAACTCATATTCTTTTCTAGCTGATAACATAGTGACAGGAATGCTTCACAGAGGGCAAATACAAACCTTGCATATAATAGTCAAAAATCTCTATAACGACCTAATTCCAGATGTGATTTTGGAGCAGTTTGCGCTACATGACTTTATGCTCCCTGTAGACATCAACTGTCAACAACAGTTGTATGGCGGTATTACAGTATACATGCATGACCTGAATGATTTTGTGTGGCCCACACTGTACAACTAGGTACATTCCTATAGTGCACTCCTGACACTATTCATTATGGCACATCTGAATTTGCCTCATAGCCAGAACATTACGCTGGAAGAAAAAGTAAATGAACCCTTTGGAATTACTAGGATTTTGCATTTGATTTCTCAATGCAGAGCTACAGTAAATGGCAAAAGCTTTTTCAATTACAGATGTGATCGGAAGTATGGCTTTCATGAGTTTCGCCCATAAAAGGCACACAATGCCTTGTTGTTGTTAAAACTGTTCTTCTCAAGAAAGATTAGGCAACAAGGCCTTTAGACAAGCAACTTTTTAAAAACCTCAGAACATATGTTACAGAGACACTTATAAAAACATTGACATGATCATGGACGTATGTGTTTTAGAAGTACTTCTATCCCAAGGCTGATTTACTATTACGTGGATCACTTTTTGAAGCCAAGTTCCAGAAAGGTGTTTAACAGTACTACACAGCACTTCTAGATATCAGCAAAGGTTTCCGTTGCTTTAGGTAGGCCCATAAAGGAAACAAATGAATCCCTTAGTGTTCCTTGAGCTAGGAGTAGCAGAGTAATCACTCCGTACTATATACAGATAGGCAGCATATACTACCTCAGTCAGCCTATGCATCCATATAGAAAACTGGCTAACTTATCTATTTATGTAGATGCAAAGGATGGTTAATTTGCCATCTAGGCATGGACACAGATCGGTGCGTAACCTCACTTACTGCACCATGACCAGAGGTGTAACTAGAAGGGCCCTCACTTACCATGCGTTACGTATAGTACTGGTGCCTCTATTGAGGTGTTAGGACCTCCAGGGCCCATTAGCAATTACTACCTCTGCACTTCCTATAGCTACACTCCTGACCCTTACTCTTTAACATTGTTTCTGGGATCCCCATCAATCATCCTATAGCATCTTACTGTTGAATGCAGCTGACTATATTCTCAGACTTACTGCATGAGCATGTATTCCAAGCTCAAAGAGATAATATTGGTTCCTAATTCAAAGCAAAAGCCAGGCTACAGAACGGGTTCCCAGGACAGAAACAGTCTACACTATGCCGAAAGCCAGGCAGTAGCCTACTACTGTAAAAAATTGTGTCTCCTCTTCTAGTCAATCAAAATAAATTCATCTTCATCCCTTTTCTCTTCATAGGAAACTATAATACCCATCGTGCCCTACCATCTATAGACTTTCATGACCTCTTAGGAGTTGAAGGTTTTCCTAAATGCTTTCCAGATGGAACCTTCTTAAGGTTGCTATCCAAAGAGAACTGTATTGACTTGACCACCATGCATGACTATTAACAATCAATATGATCAATACGCTGTAATTTTTTAGTGAAGTGTCCCCATTTTAATTAGATAAGGAAGGGCAATAGATCCCAGCGATCATGGGTAATCTTTTAAGTGATAAGTGGCAACAGGACAAGTGGGCCATGAGAGTAATCATGATACACACATATACCATAGAGGGGTCAGAGGAGCTGAAGAGTGTGCTGTTATAATTCACCAGATATATATAAGTATGCACAATAATTTAAAGATTGTGGAACCAAAATGTAAGCTGTAATAATGCAAGTGCAAAAGTATAAATACATATGTCAGAATACACTATCCACAAAGTGGAGCATTTTACTTACGATGTATCTAGCTTCATGAATGAATCAATAGATATAGTGCAAGACTAGCATGTGCAAATAGCAGTGGCGTAACTAGGAATGGTGGGGCCCCGTGGCGAACTTTTGACATGGGGCCCCCCCGACACTGAAGATCTCGACCGAGTCCCTCCTACGCATTCCTGTGCGCTCTATTATGACCAATAGTGTCCCCTGCACACAGTATTATGTCCCTTAGAGGCCCCTGCACACAGTATTATGTCCCTTAGAGGCCCCTGCACACTGTATTATACCCAATAGTGGCCCCTACAGGACTAAATACTGTCACATCACCGCTATACCAGGACAATTGTGGATAAAAAATCTGGTCATGTGCATTACAATTTAGTAACTCCATGTGCCTCATATTAATAGCAGTTAACCCCATCATGTCCCTCACATTAACCCTTGTGTACCTCACCATAAGAGTTACTGATATGTGAGAGACATGGAGGTAATAATAAAGTATCTTCATTATTATTACCCCCATATGTCTCACATATCAGTAACTCTTATGGTGAGACACACAGGGGTTAATGTGAGGGACATGATGGGGTTAACTGCTATTAATATGAGGCACATGGAGTTACTAAAACAAAAGCAATCACCCCAAATGCCTGATATTAATAAGTATAGTAACCCCAGTATGTACCTGTTTTCTTTCTTTAGTTTCATTTTCTTGGAGCTTCTTCTTCCTCTCCTCGAGTGCAGGACGGCAGGAGCTCGGCAGGGATAAGCCCCGCCTCCTGGGCTCTCCTCAGCCCTCTCATTGGTGGGCAGAGGACAGGCAGAGAAAGGGAGGGGGGAGAGAGGGGGAGCGTCCTGAAGCACTGAGAGGAGCCAGACCTGCAGCTCCTGTGTCTCAGCCGTTGCTGCAGCTTCGGGGCCCCCTGTTGGTGGAAAGTATCATTATACTCGGGGGTCCGAAAAGACCTCCGAGAATAATGATAGCAGCAGTAGCAGCTGTCACCGGGCCCCTAATGTCCCGGGCCCTGTGGCAGCTGCCTCTGCTGCCTCCGTGGTAGTTACGCCACTGGCAAATAGCAAATAAAACACTAGCCACAATTATATGTGCCTGCATACATAAAGGTATACTCAAACTCCTCAGATACAAGTATATAGAGTATTGTGCTTACCAATGTGACTCCCACTCAGAGCCCCGACGTACGTTTCGCACCCTTTGTCAGGGGTTTTTCTTAATAACTAGAGATGAGCGAGTAGTATTCGATCGAGTAGGAATTCGATAGAATACTACGGTATTCAAAATTCTCATACTCGTTCGAATACTACTCACTTTTCGCAGTAAAGATTCGATTCAGAACCAGCGTTGATTGGCCGAATGCTATAAAGTGTATAGCATTCGGCAAATCAACACTGGTTCTGCAGCAGGCTCGTCTTTGCTAGTCGGGAGAGCTGGCAGCTTGCGGTTATGCGGGAGTTGACTTTTTCCCATAAGAATGCATTGACCCGCGTTGATTGGCCAAATGCTCTACAGTGTACAGCATTCAGCCAATCAACGCTGGTTCTGCCAGATGCTCATCTGTGAGGAGACAGAGTCTAAGATCGGACCACAATGGAGACTGCTGTGGTGCGATCTTAGACTCTGCCTCCTCACAGATGAGCTTCCGGCAGAACCAGCGTTGATTAGCCGAATGCTGTGCACTGGCCAATCAATGCTGGTCAATGCATTCCTATGAGAAAAGTCAGCTTCTGCATAACCGCAAGCTGCCAACTCTCCCTACTAGCAAGGATGAGCCTGCTGCAGAACCAGTGTTGATTTGCTGAATGCTATACAGTGTATAGAATTCGACCAATCAATGCTGGTTCTGCAGGATGAGTAAGGGCCGGTTCACATTAGCGCTTGCCTCCTGTCCGGAAGGAGTCCGCAGGAGGAACACCCCTGAACGTAATATCAGTGCAAATGCAAGCGCTGTGCAGTTAAAGCACACAGACCCCATAGACTATAATGGGGTCCGTGCGCTTTAACTGCACAGTTCTCCTCCTAAACACTCTCCTCCTGCTACTCGTGGACTTGGTGGCTCTCCTTTAGTCGAACAGTGGTTTCCCCTGAAACGAGCATTTTTTCCCATAGACTGTAATGGGATTCGATATTCAATCGAGTAGTCGAATATTGAGGCTCTACTTGAAATGAATATCGAATCTTGAATATTTCACTACTCGCTCATCTCTATTAATAACCCTCTGCATATTTCCTGATACTAGTTGACATCAGAACATTGTGTGCATAGTATACGCATAGTATATCCTAGTGCTATTTGGGGTTAGTACATAGTGTAGTTGTGGCATCTGAAGAATAAAGAACTAATAATGACAGAGAAAGTATTAAGCAATATACTGGTTTGATTATTCATTATTAACTTTATTCTTTCATTGATGATTGCACAATTGTTTACAGAAGTCATTCTGTACCAGGTTATTTTATTACATAGAAATACTTGTAAACCATTACATATATTTCCCTTCTGTCTCTTCTGATGAAACATTAGCTATTTAAACATAGAAACAAAGTCTTTAGATGGCCTTGTGGTGTTCAGAAGTCTGTAGAAATGTACATTCAAGGCAATGTTTACTTGGTTGCGATAATGGAAATGAACAAGAAAAAATCTTATTGTCATCTCAACCAAGTAAACATTGCTATTAATGTACATTCCTGAAGTCTTCTAAAAACCACATAAGTTTATCCAAACTCCAAAACTATTTATCTTACAAAGTTGTTTCTTGTTAGATGTATGAATTGAGAAATAATAATTGACATATATACAACATCATGCAATTATTTTTATGTAATAAAAGAATAACTGTCAAAAATGGCTATACTGAGTCAAAGAGAAACTTTCACCATCTTCAACAAATCCAGAACTTTTCATTGTTTACTAGGCGCTGCACCACTCATTCTAGCACAGTTGGAATTTTTTCTCTAGCCCCCACCATTCCCGAGCAATCAAAGCTGTTACTTTTGGTCCCTCTCATGGTATTTAGGGTCTGTACTGTCAAAAGGGTGGTGTCAGGCAGGAGCAGACAATTCTGAGCTCTGACACTGGTTGTCTCTGATTGGAGCTCTGAATCCCACCCCCTGTCTGACCCTGCCCTTCTGACATTATAGAGCTTAAATAACACATCAGGCAAGAAAACTTCCACACCTGCGCAGAAGAGGTGGATTGTCTGCTGCAGAGCACAGAGCAGTACCAGAACTATTGTTAGAAAAGAGGGAGGAGCCATCCCACAGGAGGAAGTCTGGAAGGAAGAGAGATAAGTATAGTGAGGTGGAGAGGGGGGAGTATTAGTGACGTTCTATTTCCAGAAACGGTGAAACCGAATGCCACCAGTAACCAGAGAATGTCCCTGGGGTGGTCACATGACTGTCCCAGGGACATAGGTAGATATACATTTTTGATAAATTCTGTAATTTAGAAAGTAGGCGGGGAGGGTGATTAGATTAGTGTAGGAATTAGCTTTTATCCCAGACAACCCCTTTAACCCCTTCCCGCCGATGGCATTTTTTGATTTTCGTTTTTCGTTTTTGACTCCCCTCCTTCTAAACCCCATAACTTTTTTATTTCTCCGCTCCCAGAGTCATATGAGGTCTTAATTTTTGCGGGACAATTTTTTCTTCATGATGCCACCATTAATTATTCTATATAATGTACTGGGAAGCAGGAAAAAAATTCAGAATGGGGTGGATTTGAAGAAAAAATGCATTTCTGCGACTTTCTTACGGGCTTTGGTTTTACGGCGTTCACTGTGCAGCCAAAATGACATGTCCCCTGTATTCTGTGTTTCGGTATGGTTCCAGGGATACCAAATTTATATGGTTTTATTTACATTTTGACCCCTAAAAAAAATTCCAAAACGGTGTTAAAAAATTTTTTTTCTAAAAGTCGCCATATTCCGACGGCCGTAACTTTTTTATACATAGGTGTACGGGGATGCATAGGGCGTCTTTTTTTGCGGGGTCGGGTGTACTTTGTAGTTCTACCATTTTCGGGAAATGTTATTGCTTTGATCACTTTTTATTCAAATTTTTATCAGAATTAAAACAGTGAAAAAACAGCGGTTTGGCACTTTTGACTATTTTTCCTGCTACGGCGTTTACCGAACAGGAAAAATATTTTTATAGATTTGTAGAGCGGGCGATTTCGGACACGGGGATACCTAACATGTATGTGTTTCACAGTTTTTAACTACTTTTATATTTGTTCTAGGGAAAGGGGGGTGATTTGAACTTTTAATACTTTTTATATTTTTTTATATTTTTTTTTACTTTTTTTTTTTATTTTTTTTTTGCATTTATTAGACCCCCTAGGGGTGTTGAACCCCAGGGGGTCTGATCACTAATGCAATGCATTACAATGCTAATGCATTGCAATGCATTGCAAAAAATCATCATCTCTTTTGCAGGCTGCATAGACCAACCTGCAAAAGAGAGAATTTGCAGACTGGCTGGGAGCCCTTAACAAGGCTCCCGGCTGTCATGGCAACGGGGGGTCAGCCCTGGAGCATGCTCCAGGAGCCGGCGATCCCTGCCAAAATGGCGGCGCCCATGCGCCGCCGGGAAGATGGCGCCTCCGGCGCCTTTGACAGCAGCGCCGGAGGGGTTAATGCCTCCGATCGGTCCGGGGACCGATCGGAGGCATTAGAGCCGGTTGTCTACTGCTTAAAGCAGTAGACACCCGGCGGCTATGACGGCCGCCCGGCTCCCGGGCGGTCGCCATAGTTACAGACCCGACACGCGCCGTACTATTACGGTGCATGTCGGGAAGGGGTTAATAGGTATCATTTGTATTTATTGTTGCAATGTGTGTGGCCTAGTGCTAAGAAAACTTCCAGTAACGTATAAAATCAGGGATTGTAAGCATGCATTATAACTTTGGAAATCATTTTTGTTCTTTATTAGAGATGAGCGAACACTAAAATGTTTGAGGTTCAAAATTCGATTCGAACAGCCGCTCACTGTTTGAGTGTTCGAACGGGTTTCGAACCCCATTATAGTCTATGGGGAACATATACTCGTTAAGGGGGAAACCCAAATCCGTCTCTGGAGGGTCACCAAGTCCAATATGACACCATAGGAAATGATGCCAACACCTCTGGAATGACACTGGGACAGCAGGGGAAGCATGTCTGGGGGCATCTAACACACCAAAGACCCTTTATTACCCCAAAATCACAGCCTAACAACTACACACTTTACACACTCAATACCACCTCTCTGACAGTAGGAAAACACCTTGAAACATGTGTATTTGGCACTTGCAGTGAGGAGAGCTTGTCACCAGCAGTGAATTTGGCCCTTGTAGTAAGTTGAGGTTGGCACCAACATTTGTTTTGAAAATCAGGGTGGATTGAGCCTCTAACCAGCAGAGTTTGGGCAAATTCATGGTGGAGGGAGCCTCTAAAAACCCCAGTTTGGACCAATTCATGGTGGAGGGAGCCTCTAAAAACCCCAGTTTGGCAAAATTCATGGTGGATTGAGCCTCTAAACAGCAAAGTTTTGGGAAATTCATGGTGGAGGGAGCCTCTAACCAGCCCAGTTTGGACCAATTCATGGTGGATTGAGACTCTAAACAGCCAAGTTTTGGGAAATTCATGGTGGAGGGAGCCTCTAAAAACCCCAGTTTGGACCAATTCATGGTGGATTGAGCCTCTAAACAGCCAAGTCTTGGGAAATTCATGGTGGAGGAGCCTCTAAAAACCCCAGTTTGGACCAATTCATGGTGGAGGGAGCCTCTAAACAGCCAAGTTTTGGGAAATTCATGGTGGAGGGAGCATCTAAAAACCCCAGTTTGAACCAATTCATGGTGGAGGGAGCCTCTAAAAACCCCAGTTTGGACCAATTCATGGTGGAGGGAGCCTCTAAACAGCCAAGCTATGGGAAGTTCATGGTGGAGGGAGCCTCTAACCAGCCCAGTTTGGACCAATTCATGGTGGAGGGAGCCTCTAAAAACCCCAGTTTGGCCAAATTCATGGTGGAGGGAGCCTCTAACCAGCCCAGTTTGGACCAATTCATGGTGGAGGGAGCCTCTAACCAGCCCAGTTTGGACCAATTCATGGTGGAGGAAGCCTCTAAAAACCCCAGTTTGGACCAATTCATGGTGGAGGGAGCCTCTAAACAGCCCAGTTTGGACCAATTCATGGTGGAGGGAGCCTCTAAAAACCCCAGTTTGGACCAATTCATGGTGGAGGGAGCCTTTAACCAGCCCAGTTTGGACCAATTCATGGTGGAGGGAGCCTCTAAACAGCCAAATTTTGGGAAATTCATGGTGGAAGGAGCCTCTAAAAACCCCAGTTTGGCCAAATTCATGGTGGAGGGAGCCTCTAAAAACCCCAGTTTGGACCAATTCATAGTGGAGGGAGCCTCTAAAAACCCCAGTTTGGGCAAATTCATGGTGGAGGGAGCCTCTAACTAGCACAGTTGTGGGAAATTCATGGTGGAAGGAGCCTCTAACCAGCAGAGTTGTGGGAAATCAGGGTGGAGGGAGCCTCTAACCAGCAGAGTTATGGGAAATCAGGGTGGAGGGAGCCTAGTATTAGCAGAATTGTGCAACGCTTATGGTGGATGAGTATGAGGATGCGGAGGAATTGGAGAGGTTGAGCACAGACATGGAGTTTCATGTTGGGGTGCGTTACACAGGTGGGCACGAAAATGAAGGCTCTATCCAGTGGTGGTTCATTTTTATCAAAGTGAGCCGGCCGGCACTCTCAGCTGACAGACGGGTGCACTTGTCAGTGATGATGCCACCGGCTGTACTGAACACCCTCTCAGATAGGACGCTGGCGGCAGGACAGGACAGCATCTCCAAGGCATATAGGGCAAGTTCAAGCCACAGGTCCAACTTCGACACCCAATACGTGTAGGGCGCAGAGGGATTGGAGAGGACAGGGCTGTGGTTGGAAAGGTATTCCCGCAACATGCGTCTATACTTCTCACGCCTGGTGACACTAGGACCCTCCGTGGCAGCACTTTGGCGAGGGGGTGCCATCAAGGTGTCCCAGACCTTAGACAGTGTGCCCCTTGTTTGTGTGGACCGGTGAGAACTTGGTCGCCTACTGGAGGAACTGCCCTCCCTGCCGCCAACATCACATGCTGGAAACATCTCCATCATATTCTGCACCAATTGCTTGTGGCAAGCATTGATGCGATTGGCCCTCCCCTCTACCGGAATAAAAGAGGAGATGTTGTTTTTATACCGGGGGTCAAGGATAGCAAAGATCCAGTACTGGTTGTCCTCCATGATTTTGACAATACGCTTGTCGGTTGTAAAGCACCCCAACATGAACTCAGCCATGTCTGCCACAGTGTTAGTTGGCATGACTCCTCTGGCCCCACCAGAAAGTTCAATCTCCATTTCCTCCTCATCGTCCATGTCTACCCATCCGCGCTGCAACAATGGGTTGATTCGAAGTTGCCCGGAAGCCTCCTGTATCACCATCACATCATCGGACAACTCTTCTTCCTCCTCCTCCTCCTCCTCCATTAAACGCGATGAAGCGGAAAGATGTGTGGACCTACTCTCCAGCTGTGACGGATCGGATGCTATCCCTGACTCCTCTGTGTGATCTGAGTTATCCCTGATGTCAATCAGGGATTCTCTCAGAACACACAAGAGAGGGATTGTAAGGCTCACCATCGCATCCTCAGAGCTCACCCTCCTTGTGGACTCCTCAAACACCTGTAGGGTGTCACAAAGGTCTCTCATCCATGGCCACTCATGGATGAGAAACTGAGGCAGCTGACTTTGTGGCACCCTAGGGTTTTGTAGCTGGTATTCCATCAAAGGTCTCTGCTGCTCAACCACTCTATTCAACATCTGAAATGTTGAGTTCCAGCGTGTGGGGACGTCGCACAAAAGCCGGTGTTGTGGCACATGCAGGCGTTGCTGGAGAGATTTTAAGCTAGCAGCGGCTACTGTTGACTTGCGAAAGTGGGCGCACATGCGCCGCACTTTCACCAGTAGCTCTGGAACATTGGGGTAGCTCTTTAGGAAACGTTGCACCACTAGGTTGAAGACGTGGGCCAGGCATGGAACATGTTGGAGTCCGGCAAGCTCCAGAGCTGCTACCAGGTTCCGGCCGTTATCACAAACGAACATGCCTGGGCCCAGGTGCAGCGGCTCAAACCATATTGCCGTCTCATCGAGGAGGGCATCCCTCACCTCGGAGGCAGTGTGCTGTCTGTCCCCCAAGCTGATCAGCTTCAGCACGGCCTGCTGACGTCTACCAACGCCAGTGCTGCAACATTTCCAACTCGTAGCTGGGGTCAATCTAACAGCGGAGGAGGAGGCGGTGGCGGAGGAGGAGGAGGGGGGTGTTCTTCTCGTGTCCCTGCCAGGAATGTTAGGCGGGGAGACGAGGTACACCGGGCCAGTTTGGGAAGCAGTCCCAGCCTCAACTAAATTCACCCAGTGTGCCGTCAGTGAAATGTAGCGTCCCTGTCCGCATGCACTTGTCCACGTGTCGGTGGTCAAGTGGACCTTTGTGCAAAGCGCGGAACTAAGGGCCCGCCTGATGTTGAGTGACACATGCTGGTGCAAGGCGGGGACGGCACATCGGGAGAAGTAGTGATGGCTAGGGATGGCATAGCGAGGTGCCGCAGTTGCCATCAGGTCCAGGAAGGCGGGAGTTTCAACAAGCCGGAACGCCAACATCTCCTGGGCCAGCAGTTTAGCGATGTTGGCGTTCAAGGCTTGCGCGTGTGGGTGGTTAGCGGTGTATTTCTGCTGCCGCTCCAATGTCTGAGAGATGGTGGGTTGTTGTAAAGAAGCGCCTGATGGTGCCTTTGATGGTGCAGGAGAAGGAGATAAGACAGGAACAGGGGAGGATGAGGAAGAAGTTAACAAAGTGGCGGAGGCAGGTGAAGTGGTGTCCTGGCTCGTCCTCTGGAGTGCATCGCCAGCACAGTGAGCAGTGGCAGAGGCAGTGGCGTGAACGGCAGGCGGCCTTTGTCCTGCCGTTGCTGCCTGCCACTGATTCCAGTGCTTGGATTCCAAATGACGGCGCATTGAAGTGGTGGACAGGTTGCTCTTCTCAGAGCCCCCTAATCTTCTGAGAGGCAAATTGTGCAGACAACACTATATCTGTCCTCGGCGCATTCCTTGAAAAAACTCCACACCTTCGAGAAACGTGTCCTCGAGGTGGGAGTTTTTCGGGGCTGGGTACGAACTGGAACATCTTGGGAGATTCCGGGTGTGGCCTGGCTTTGCCTAAGCTGCTGACCTCTGCCTCTGCCTCTAGCTACCCTTTTTGGTGCTGTACCTGCCTCAACATCCACACTACTTTCCCCGCTTGACATCCCCCCTGTCCAGGTCGGGTCAGTGTCCTCATCATCCACCACTTCCTCTTCCAACTCCTGTCTCATCTCCTCCTCCCGCACAATGCGCATATCAACTGGATGCCCTGATGGCAACTGCGTCACATCGTCGTCGATGAGGGTGGGTTGCTGGTCATCCACCACCAAATCGAACGGAGATGGAGGAGACTCTAGTGTTTGAGCATCTGGACACAGATGCTCGTCTGTTAGGTCCGTGGAATCGCGAAATGGAGGGGCAGGTTGAGGGACAATGAAAGGAGCAGAGAACAGCTCTGGGGAGCAGGGACAGTTGGGGTTATTGTTCTGTGAAGCTTGGGAATTTTGGGAGGAAGGAGGACAAGACTGTTGGGTAATAGGAGGAGAGGAGGCAGAGGCTGACTGGCTGCTGGACAATGTGCTGTAAGCGTTATCCGACAGCCATTGCAAGACCTGTTCCTGGTTCTCGGGCCTACTAAGGTTTGTACCCTGCAGTTTAGTTAATGTGGCAAGCAACTCTGGCACTGTGGAGCGGCGCAATGCTTGCTGCCCCACAGGAGTAGGCACGGGACGCCCTGTGGCTTCACTGCTACCTTGCTCCCCAGAACCATTCCCCCGACCTCGCCCACGGCCTCGTCCACGTTCCTTTCCGGGAGCCTTGCGCATTTTGAATTTCCAGTCAGAAACTGGCACTATATGGCGGTAGCAAGAAATGAGGGTATTTGTAACCCCAATATATTCTTTGAATTCCCAGTCAAAAACTGGCACTATATGTCAGTGGCAGGACTTGAAGGTATGTGTAACCCCAATATATTCTTTGAATTCCCAGTCAGAAACTGGCACTATATGGCAGTAGCAAGAAATGAGGGTATTTGTAACCCCAAATATATTTTTTGAATTCCCAGTCAGAAACTGGCACTATATGTCAGTGGCAGGACTTGAAGGTATTTGTAACCCCAATATATTCTTTGAATTCCCAGTCAGAAACTGGCGCTATATGGCAGTAGCAAGAAATGAGGGTATTTGTAACCCCAATATATTCTTTGAATTCCCAGTCAGAAACTAGCACTATATGTCAGTGGCAGGACTTGAAGGTATTTGTAACCCCAATATATTCTTTGAATTCCCAGTCAGAAACTGGCACTATATGGCAGTAGCAAGAAATGAGGGTATTTGTAACCCCAATATATTCTTTGAATTCCCAGTCAGAAACTGGCACTATATGTCAGTGGCAGGACTTGAAGGTATTTGTAACCCCAATATATTCTTTGAATTCCCAGTCAGACAATGGCACTATATGGCAGTAGGAAAAATAGTGGGTGTATATAGCCCCAATTCTATTGCTAGGGGACTTCCAGTGTATTTCTGGGGTGAAGGTGGGAGGGCACACCGTTGGAACGGGGATCAGGGGTGTATATATAGGGTATACGGGAATACACTGTCAGTGTATTCCATTCAGGATCCTGGGAAAGCTGGGTTGCGGCGATTGAGCCCGTCAGTGCCACGTTACACTGACAAGTTTCTCCCTGGAATTTAGCTCTTACAAGAGCTGTTGGTTGTCTTCTCCTTCCTATCCTAGCCTGTCCCTGCCTACCCAGAATATAAGCCCAAGCTAAATGGACGGAAACCTCCATCCCCGGTGAATTGCAAGCTCAGAATGACCCGAACCTGGGCGGCGCTGTTCTTTTAAATCAGAGGTCACATGTTTTCGGCAGCCAATGGGTTTTTCCTACTTTTTTCAACGTCACCGGTGTCGTAGTTCCTGTCCCAGGGAAGGTGGGAGGGGAATCGAGTAATGGCACACTTTATCACGCGGTGTTCGATTCGATTCGAACATGGCGAACAGCCTAATATCCGATCGAACATGAGTTCGATAGAACACTGTTCGCTCATCTCTATTCTTTATAGATGAAAATTTAGATGTAGATGTTTTAAGATGTGTTCCACATTCCTTTCAGAGTATCTATGTATAGCCTCCTCAAATGTACAAGAATTTCAAGCCTTCATAGAATTTTGATAACTGTTATTTTAAGAGCCCAGATTCCAGAAAACTTGTTTTGTTTCAATAAACTGACCTTTGTTCAGCACATCACTTTCCTAAACTATAGCTGTGGGTTATAAGAGAAGTAGTTTGGGATGTCATAGCTTCTTTTCCTCCGGGGCCCAGATAAGCTACTGTATAGTTTAGGAAAGTGGTTAAACCAGATGCGCTACAACTTTCATTGTGAAAGGGGATCCAGTCTGATGATTTTGTGAATTAACTTTTTACAGACTTTAAGCAGCACTCCAGGATTTTTTTATTTCTTTGTTTCACTGTATAAACTTATTGTTTGCCATTGGCGGTTCTTGATTGGTTATGTGACACAAAGTTCTTATACCCCAACTTTGAAACAGTTCCTTTTGTCATACGATTCAGCTAGTATACCCACTTTAGTTATTTCTATATATCTGAAAATCCATAGGATCTTTCTGTTCAGTTGTGTTGAGATCTCATGATAAACTCCAGCAAGTTTGTGTTTTTGTTCTCTCCAGGAATCACTATCTCACTCAATAGAACTCCCTGTATGAAGAAATTGCATGAATTGTTCCACATAAGTTTTCCAAATAGGGGCAGAAACTCTTATTGCAACTACTGCTGATGATAACACAGATAATAACACACAGTAATAATGAAGATGTCTGTGCAGCCTCCTAGTCTGTATACTTATGGGTAAGGCAAAAGATAGTTACACTGTTTATCAGCGGGCAGAGTTGGTACTGTCTTTAGCAGTCCATATCATGTGATAGTATGATGAGACATGGTTTGACAACAGAGCAACACAGATCATTCAATAAATCTAATTTTATTCAATGGTTATTCAACTGTGATGTTCACTGGCTGCAAAAGACACACAAAGAGGGTTTCTCAATGGCTTTTCACCCAGTAACAGCAGGAATTGGTTCCCTTAATGAGAACCTGTGGTCATGGGTTAACAGTTATGGTTCTGTATATATATATATATATATATATATATATATATATATATATATATAATTATAATTTTGACAGAACCTATTGACTACAGTAGAGACTGCAGTCAAGGTCCACAAGCCCTAGGAGGGCAGCCGTCTGCCTGAGCAAAGCAGCCATCTGTTAGTGCAGCTCCAGTGTGAACAAAGAGCAATATACGTTCACCAGTTAACGTCACTGGGTAAATGTGCAGCTCTTAATGTGAACAGGCTGCAATGAGGTGTTTCACCACTTGACTTCAATGGGTAACTGTGCTTGTGCAGCTGTAATGAGAACAGGCTGCAATGAAGCTTCCACCAGTTGATTTCACTGGGTAATGCACCTGAGTATAGATGTTGCAGTAAAGGTTGCCAAGGGTTAACTTCACCCCTGGTCAGCAACATAAACCTGCTCCAGCAAGCCTGGAGCTGCCGTGTCAGTGCACGGGTGTCCGCATACTCACAGACCCCTGGGAGGGTTCTGACTTAGAGGACCGTTCAGCAGGCTACTAGTCCCTTCCAGCAGTGCCCTGGTTGGGGCCAATGAAACCTAACCTAGAGCCCTATACTGGCAACCTGTCTACACCAGAACCTAGCCCTGAACTCCTGCCTTACAGGCATATAGTCAAAGTGTGAGCACCCGGCGGGCGCGAACTCAAACTATAAAAAGGCAAGTCCCCGCCCATGGGGCGGTGGCCATAACTTCACCGCACATGCTCAGTATGGGCAAACTGGGACTTACTCTCCAAGAGGTTCCAAAAGGTCCGAGCATGCTCAGTAGGGGAAGAATGGGACTTAGCCTCTGAGCACCTCCAGAAGGTCTGAGCATGCTCAGTAGGGAGAAAGCTGGACTTAGACTCCACACACCTCACTGACCGGTGCCGAGGGCGAGAGTTGGATTGACCCACAGGTGGCGCCGTGCGCCTGAAGGAAACCCTGCGGGACACCATCCTAACAACAGTCTTTTAAATGATCCCTGGGTACTTACAAAATATAAAATAAGCACTTACAATGTTAAATCAAGTATCATTTGGATTCAGTATGGATGGGCACCAGTAGATGTCACTTCCTTGTGTACAGTTATTCCCCATAGTTTGGCATTGGGTTCTTAATACATACAGTTGTTATACCCGATTCTCAAACTATTCCTACTGTTTACAGTCCATTTTCTCTTCAAGCACATTTTTCTTATTACACTTATCATTTACTGATAACAGGTGCTTCAATGGTGACCAAATTCTCCACTTCCATAGCTATTGGCTAGATGGGCTGATGCCTATTTATTCATGTCATCCATTGCTTGTTATGTTTACTACATTGATGACCTCCTCCTTATTTGGGGGTTGTCAGTGCCAACCATACAAAACTTTGCTATTTACCTTAATTGCAACACTATGGGCCTTCAATAGAGCCTATTAGCATGAAAATACAGTATAATCTGCAGGCACCATGTTATAGAGCATAAGGAGGTTACCAGACTGATATATAGTTTTGTGGAAAAAGATTCAATATTGCCTACCATTTCTTCATTTATATTTCTGTTTACACACTGCTTAGAAACAGCCATTGAGTTGGAGGTGTGGTCCAATCAATGGCTAAAAGTTATGTCTGTATTCACAGTTATCAGTTATATTTGTAGATATAAGATTTTAATAGTCCCATCATGGAGAAATTCAGTGTGTTACAGCAGCATGAATAATACAGTAATATACACTCACCAGCCACTTTATTAGGTACACCTGTCCAACTGCTCGTTAACACTTAATTTCTAATCAGCCAATCACATGGCGGCAACTCAGTGCATTTAGGCATGTAGACATGGTCAAGACAATCTCCTGCAGTTCAAACCGAGCATCAGTATGGGGAAGAAAGGTGATTTGAGTGCCTTTGAACGTGGCATGGTTGTTGGTGCCAGAAGGGCTGGTCTGAGTATTTCAGAAACTGCTGATCTACTGGGATTTTCACGCACAACCATCTCTAGGGTTTACAGAGAATGGTCCGAAAAAGAAAAAACATCCAGTGAGCGGCAGTTCTGTGGGCGGAAATGCGTTGTTGATGCCAGAGGTCAGAGGAGAATGGCCAGACTGGTTCGAGCTGATAGAAAGGCAACAGTGACTCAAATAGCCACCCGTTACAACCAAGGTAGCCAGAAGAGCATCTCTGAACGCACAGTATGTCGAACTTTGAGGCAGATGGGCTACAGCAGCAGAAGACCACACCGGGTGCCACTCCTTTCAGCTAAGAACAGGAAACTGAGGCTACAATTTGCACAAGCTCATCGAAATTGGACAATTGAAGATTGGAAAAACGTTGCCTGGTCTGATGAGTCTCAATT
The DNA here is from genome assembly GCF_031893055.1 of Leptodactylus fuscus. Taxonomy (NCBI): domain Eukaryota; kingdom Metazoa; phylum Chordata; class Amphibia; order Anura; family Leptodactylidae; genus Leptodactylus; species Leptodactylus fuscus. Next base: position 150,562,059 of record NC_134269.1, read on the forward strand.
TCTGCTGCGACATTCGGATGGTAGGGTCAGAATTTGGCGTCAACAACATGAAAGCATGGATCCATCCTGCCTTGTATCAACGGTTCAGGCTGGTGGTGGTGGTGTCATGGTGTGGGGAATATTTTCTTGGCACTCTTTGGGCCTCTTGGTACCAATTGAGCATCGTTGCAACGCCAAAGCCTACCTGAGTATTGTTGCTGACCATGTCCATCCCTTTATGACCACAATGTACCCAACATCTGATGGTTACTTTCAGCAGGATAATGCGCCATGTCATAAAGCTGGAATCATCTCAGACTGGTTTCTTGAACATGACAATGAGTTCACTGTACTCCAATGGCCTCCACAGTCACCAGATCTCAATCCAATAGAGCATCTTTGGGATGTGGTGGAACGGAAGATTCGCATCATGGATGTGCAGCCGACAAATCTGCGGCAACTGTGTGATGCCATCATGTCAATATGGACCAAAATCTCTGAGGAATGCTTCCAGCACCTTGTTGAATCTATGCCATGAAGAATTGAGGCAGTTCTGAAGGCAAAAGGGGGTCCAACCCGTTACTAGCATGGTGTACCTAATAAAGTGGCCGGTGAGTGTATTCCAATAAATAACACATACAAACTTAGAATAGCAGATAGAAAAGATACTAGGACATCAGAATCATTTAGTTCTCTGTGTGGAGTGCTCTACACTTAGCCTGGTGTTGATTAAACAGCCTAACTGCGGTTGAGAGGAAGGATCTCAGATAGTGCTCCTTCCCTCCATGGAGCTCACCACAGACAGTATCCTTCTATTGACCACCACATGTACTGGGTCCAGGGGGCTCCCCAGGACAAAGCTGGCCCTTCTAACCAGCCTGTCAAGTCTATTTCTGTCCCTGGCTGTTATACTACTCCCCCAGCAGGCCACACCGAAGAAGATGGCTGATGCTACCACAGAGTTGAAGAAGGCCATAAGAAGTGCCCCCTGGACTCCAAAGGCCCTCAGCCTCCTGAGCAGGCAGAGCCTGCTATGACCCTTTCTGTGCAGCACATCCAGGTGATCAGCCCAGTCCAGCTTATTATTGAGGAGCACGCCCAGGTACTTATAGGTCTTGACTATCTCAATGCCTGTCCCTTGGATGTCCACCAGATTTGGAGCACTGCTCTGCTTACTAAAGAATCTATTACACTCTATTAATGTTTTTAAAGGGATTCTACCACTAAAACACATTTTTTTTCTAGTTAACACGTCGGAATAGCCTTTAGAAAGGCTATTCGTCTCCTACCTTTGGAAGTGCTCTCCACCGCGCCGTTCGTTCACAATACCGGTTTGTACCGGTATGCTAACTAGTTCTCTCGCAGCGATGGGGGCGTCCCCATCGCAGGAGCAGCGATGGGGGTGTGAAGGTAGACCATGTCCATTCTTATTTTTATACATGCTTTATACTGCTTAAGAAATTATATTTTTCTTTGTGCAACGTTTATACATTAAGATGGTGCCTGTATCCAGTACTGCACCCAGATGCTGACGCACATGATCGTCATGTGGTTTACAAGAAAGACAGTATCATTTCTCGGGAAATCGAAAGCTAAGAGATGTTGAAATTTAAGAGCCAATGACTGATCGCCAGTGTATTCGGATACAAGACGTATATGCTTACAGCCTGCCGTTATCTTATCTTTCTTGCATTCCTGTATAAAAACTGTAACTTCCTCAATAAACCTCAGTACTGTGTGAGCGCCCAGTTGCATGGACTGAGATTGAAACTGCATCAATGTCAGTGTTTATCTTTGTCAGCGCGCACATGCATGATTGATTTGGAGCAGGTGACTGACCACTGGAAGTGACCCGTATTCTGGCGGAGGTCACTACCTCAACAGGGGCGTCCCCATTGCAGCTCGAAAACCGACCGCAGCGCCGCCTCTATGGTCTTGGGTATCCTCCCCTTGCTTCTTCAGCGTCCTGTCGGACGCCTGCGCAGTACGCTCTGTTCGGCGAAGATTGCCGAACGTACTGCGCATGCGCGAAATTGCAGTGCCCGCACTATGGCTGGGACCGCAATTTCACGCATGTGCAGTACGTTCGGCAATCTTCACCGAACAGAGCGTACTGCGCAGGCGTCCGACAGGACGCTGAAGAAGCAAGAGGAGGATACCCAAGACCATAGAGGCGGCACTGTGGTCGGTTTTCGAGCTGCAATGGGGACGCCCCCATCGCTGCTCCTGCGATGGGGACGCCCCCATCGCTGCGAGAGAACTAATTAGCATACCGGTACAAACCAGTATTTTGAACGAACGGCGCGGCGGAGAGCACTTCCAAAGGTAGGAGATGAATAGCCTTTCTAAAGGCTATTCCGACGTGTTAACTAGAAAAAAATGTGTTATGGTGGTAGAATCTCTTTAAGCATATAATAAATATAATGACAGGTGATACCTTTTCAATGGTGACAGGTTCTCAATACAGAGGTTGAAAGTTAGGACCTGTCACCTAGGAATTGCTGCTGGAAGTCAAAAAACCATAGTAAGCCTGACACGTGGTCTTAGTTTCATAGTATAAAATACTCCCCTCAAACCAATACAAAATTACCAAATTTTAGCCACTGTAATAAGTTGCTTTATGAAAGAAATATGTTGTGATGACAGTTAACTTTTATTTAGTTAACCATATTTTTAACTTTACGTGTGTTAGGACAAATACAGCACATATGTTAGAAGAGCAGGGAAAAAACCAAAGCCCCAAAAACCTTTCCATTATTCATGAAGCTGTTCAGTCAATATATAACATTTAATCACAAATTTTCAAATCACAATTTTAACACACTGAGACTATAGCATCACAAAATATGCAACCGATGGAAAGATAATAGTGTGCTTGGTAAAATACAGTATGTGGCAATAAAGGAAATACACACCACAGCACATCACACTTGTCCTCTTAACCAACCATCGAGTGTCAGTCAAGTGAGAAATACTATTTAGATTGAAATAATGAAAACCTATTACTCATCACATAAACCACAGCTTTAGTTGAGTTTTTTAAAAAACATACAAGCTGTTCCATAGCAACTTTACATTTCCATGACAATTATCACAATAGCATGAACACAGTCAAGCTGATTCACTCATGTAACTACTGAATTCTTATCAAGAAAGAGGTCACTGATGCATTAGACTATCCAGAATACCTTGCACTATTCTAACTGGTGCAATATTATGGCGACCATGTGCTTATATTTATTTACTAAAAACAAGTCATTGTTACTTATTAGAAATATAATTTTGCTTGCTTAGTTTTAGGCCATATCTAAAGGTTTTCTTGTCAGGAAAAATTATTTAGAAAACAGTAGAATATGTTATAAAATAGCAAAAGAAGTGATATTCATCTCTGATGAAGTTGCATTTGGAAGCAGCAATTTACTTGGGGTTCCAGGCTCCGCAGGAATCTAGATCTCTCATAATTGTATCCTGGATATAATCATTTTTCAGATTCAGGCTTGGACACACTATCAAGGCAAGAAATTCCACAAACTAACTATTGACAAAGCATACCTGTTAAATCCCTCCCAGTTGACAACCTTATAAAGCTGACCGGGAGAATGTGCAAAGCTGTCATCAAAGCAAAAGGGGGCTGCTCTGAAAAATCTAAAATGTGAAATATATTCTGGTTTCCTACTTAATTCCATATGAGAAAATGCTGCAAAGTAAAAATGAATTCCAAAATGGAGGTGTTACTTTTGGTGATTTAGATTTCTCTTTTGCTCATCCACTTAATTTTGTTAATTAAGAAAATAAACATTTTTGAAAGCATTAATACTTTGCTTTCTTACTGCCCGCACCGACTTAAAAACTTTTGCACAGTTCTGTATGTTTAAAAAATTGTTCTTCTGTAGATAATGTAAGGACACAATATACTATGTGCCATATTGGAACATTCAGGCTTGAATAATTCCTCGGTTGCCTACCCTTACATAAAAGTTGTTGATATATAATGATATATAATAAAAAATAAAAATAAAAAAAGTTGTACTCACCTGTCCTTGCTCTGGTATTCAAATGATAACTTCAATCACCAGTCCCACATTGCTGCTGCAACTATTCACTAGCTTTAGTGGTCATGTAGAGTAGTGAGGTACATCATCATTGTAGAGATTCCACTGCTGCAGCAATTATGTACTTGACTACCACCAAGATTACTGAGGGCAGTGCTCTGCTTTTCCATGAACTTTCAGGGGTGCCCTCTGTGCCATACATTATGCCCTCTGGAGACTGAAGAGGAAATGTAGGAAGCTGTGGGAAGGAACTGGAAATGGTACATTAATTGCAGCCATTACTGTCTGAAATAATCCAGTCGTTAACTGCCTATTAAATAAGCAACAGGGGGGGGGTATAGGGTCCCCAAAAGACACAGGGACCACCAGGGGATTCACTGGTACCCCAGTAGGCCATCTGCCACTAAAAAACGTTTCTCAAAGTTGCACGTCCTCATCATGTCTTGTCTAGACTACTCCAACATTTGTGTATGTGGTCTCCCATCTAATACTGTTGTTGTCCTCCAATTTACTACCCTGACACATCCATTTACTCACCACTACCACAACCTTCAAGAACAAACCGAAACCCTCTTATTCTGGAAAGCCTACAATCTACACTAACCTGGCTGCCACTACATTATCATCTGAACAGCTTTTATCCTTCCTACTGTCTTCATCCTTCCTTTGTAGATTGTTAACCCTTAAAGTAGGGTCTGCACTTTCTCTTTACCATTTTATCACATAACTAGTCCATGTTTACTTGTCTTTTGTGTTGTGTGCAATACCATACCATGTACAATACCATTGAACAAATAATGCTCTAATATAAATAATAAGAAAAACATTTACAACTTTTTAAGGCTTTTGAAGCTCTATAGAGAAGCTTATGGGCAAAATGCTAAAGAAAAACAACATATTCAAAAAATATTCAGAAAAAAGGTAGAAAAATGCCATCCCAAATTAGAAATATTATCTTACAGAACAAAAGAGATAAAACAATTCATATGCATGTATAAAATGGACTAAGGAATATCTATGTGTTACTGGAAAAGAATAATATAATACATGATATCTTTTGTTCATTTTATAACACTGAAACACAAAGTTTTAATATGAAAAAAAAACAGTCTAAGTATATTTCTGTAGGTTTTCTACAAGGAGTTCACTTAGTGCTCGTACACTGATGTTCCCATTAACCCTTTACCTCTTAAGGGCTCAGTACTGCTTGTTGCACTGTTCTTGCATTGTATTGTTGGAAGGAAGGAACAGTGTTATATAGAGGATGTGAAAGGTATATGGCCACCTCGTAGTGTGCTAATTCTTCAGGTTTCCTAATTTCCTTGTTAGTTTGCCCCATTAAGTTGCAACTGTGCAGGTGAATAAGGAATGGGTGGCAAGGCGAGTTTAAACTCATTACCTTCAGTTGCTGCCAGGCTTCTTCTGTTACAATCCTCATCAATCATTTGTAGGATTCATTAATTAATTACACAAGACAGAAAAATACTTACTTGAAGAAGGTGCAGTTTTATTCACATACTGTATATTGAAGCCACCGTCTGACACTCAATGTTGACATTTGGCTTACAGTTTGCCAGTCTTTACAATGTATATTTTTAAAGAAGACCTGACATGTCTGCTTTAGTAGAAACTGGTATTCCCTAAAATATAACCATTCTGGAGCATCTTTTCATATATGGCTGGATTCACATCTGAACCAGAGTCCCTGGTGGAGACTCTGGCACAGAAACCAATAAGAATCGGTGCATACAAGACTTTTCTCTCCATTGCCTTCAGAGTGAAAATGGTGGACAACAAATATAGTCAATGGAGTATGCCAGTGTCCACATGTAACCACTGTTTTAGCAATCCGGCTCTCCATCAGTCGGGTCCCCCAGTGGACCGGAATAATGAAAAGCCCAACACTATTGTGAGCTTAGCTTAATTGTGTTACTATGTTCCTCTGTTATTCCTACTAGAAACGCCAAAATAAATTGCCTTCTTCGGTTTCTAGTTTACAGTCTGAAACTATCCAATCACTGATGGCAGTGCCAAACTATACAGGGACATACCAGTCGAGTATGGTAAAGGTTTACAACCACAGGTGACATTCTTGGCAATAACTCACCTGCTGGGAGCTTAAAATCCGCAACACGTCACTTTTTACTGAGAGTTTTAATCGCAACAAGTGGATAAGATTTATTTAAAAGTCATCCACACTGCTACTACTCTAATTCACAGTGAGCTAGCTGCCAGCGATTTCATGGTTGCTAACCTGCTGAGGATTGTATGGCATCGGCCTGGCATTAGCTGCCACATACTCACCGGCTGCAACGTACTGTAGCAGGATAGTGGAGATTTCCAACATGTCAGTGTCAAATACTGCTATAGGTTTTTCCTAGCTTACGTTTCAGGTAGCGGTAGTCACATCAGTAGATGCTGCCTTTTCCTTATAGCCAGTTAGGTTCATATACACCTCTATAAAACCACTATGTCGCAGTTTGTCACATCATCATCCTGTTCTACCAGTGATTCCCATAAAAGTTCAACAGATTCACTTGTCCTAGGCAATATAAAATGAAAGGTACTTGACAAGTCCTCTTTTGTTACTCATTGTTACCCCTGTGATCTGTTACTCATATGCAAGGATCCAGGATCCCAGGAACTAAACTTAAAGCAGAACTAAACTTTCAGACAACTTTTGATTTTCTGGCAGAATTTGTATCATTAATACATTTCATAATGTACTTTAACAAATTTTAGCTCCTTTCTGTGAAATCCTGCATGTTTTCACTCTTTCCCTTGTTTCTCTATGTATAACTGTTCCCTTTGTTCAGCTTTGTGACATGAAGAGAATTATCAGAATTATAAAACACAGAATCTAAGATGAGGAGATTCTCATCTTTCATACGATACTAAGGGTACCATTCTACCTGTATGATTTCCAGAGATATCACTGGTTGAAAACACAGTCAAGATTAGGATATGTATGGCTCCAACTACATATAGATATCCCAATCCCCAATGTGTTTTTAACCAGTGATCTTGTGAAAATGATACAGTTAGAACTTCATATGAATAGTTTCGCTTTCATATGACACCAAAACCAAGTTTCTATGTTTTATAATGCCCAGGATATAGCCAATTGAATTGAACTTCCTCACCCTAATCTTTTCTTCATTTAGTTATGCTTAAACTATTGTAGTTTCTCTGTTAGTAATCACACTCACACTAGGCCTCAGAAGAAACAATTATTTTACTGTGGGATCTTATTATACTGGGCTCTTCAAATCCCAGAGTATAATGATCGGAGGACCAGGCGAGATAACAAAAATACAAATCAATGGTACTCACCATTCCTGGGCTCCAGCTTGATTCCCTGCTGTTTTCAGTCCTCTACAATGATATCACAGACAAAGGCTACATCGGCATTATTATGCCTGCCTGACCCACATGATATCTGTGACGTCACTACAGTGGCCTGAAGACAGCATAGAATTGCTCCAGAGCTGAGGAGAGGTAAATAACCCTGGTTTCTAGGTTCATTCACCCTGGGCCTCCTTTCATTATACTCTGGGGTCTGAAGAGCCCAGTATAATAAGAGCCCACAGTATAATAATAACAGTATTTGTTGGGGTTCACCTAACAAATACTCTTGCCATGAGTCCGCGGCTTTACTTACTGATCCCCATGCTTCTAATATCATGTCACTGGAACGCACTGGAGGGCTTAAGGGGAAGCAAAGGCAGCCATGAGCAGGAACAGAGATCAGTCCCCTAAGGTTGCGGACCCCTTAGCAGTCACTGCAGCTGTATTTACGCCACTGAGCTATGATTTGACTTTATACATATATATAAAGTCTACTAAGAAATATACTGTAAAAGCTAAGATGGATGGTATCTGATCAGGAGCTGAGGAGAAGCTCAATTTTAGGGATATGAGGGCAGTATACCTGAAAAAATCCTAAAGAGTGATCAGGTGATAGGTGCGGGGATGGAAAAAAAAATGTTTTTACTGGAATGATTTAAAATATGATATAGTTTATGAAATATTTTTTTTTTTATATATATATATATATATATATATATATATATATATATATATATATATGATGACAATGTATGTGTTATGTTGGAGCTGCTGATGAGTTTCCGATTTCTATCTGAGCAGGTGACATTGCCTGGCAATGGTTTCATCTCCTGTACAATTTCACTAACTGGGCTCATAAAATCCGCATTTTTGTTTTCACAACATCTAAAAGCTCTGGCAGTCTCTTATTTTGTGCTCTTGCCAACTCATTACCGCAGGCAGGCATCTGTATCACAGCTTTTGCAGGTGCATGAATGTTTCTTCAATCTTTTTGATTATTGCTTTATAAAAATGATCTTGTCCAGCGCAGACGTTTGTTTGTGATGGGATTGGGTTCTTTGTGTGAGGCAAATACTGGGATTTCCTAAACTGATTATAAAATTCTCAACATATCTCAAGTTAGACTAGTGATATATTATCCCCTCCACTGACCTATTTTTACCAGTATATATATATATATATATATATATATATATATGAAAAATAGAGACAGAAAATTGTGGTGTGCTCGTGTTACTGCATACCGTATTGTTAAGCATTGCTTCTAGAGCAGGGGTGCTCACTCTTTTTCAGCATGTGAGCTACTTATAAAATGACTAAGTCAATAAGATCTACTGTGTGGGCGGGGCCCACAAGTCTAACAATACTAGGCGGGGCTTAACAAGTCTAAGGGCCGTGGCCTGATCTGATGCAGACGTTCTGATTGGCTCAGAGCTCACATGGCACTGCCCGGGCACCCAGCACAGAGCCGACATGACTGCCAGTAATGGCGGTGCCCGCAGCACAGACCCCCAGCCTGGAAGGCTCCTGTCCGTGGCCAACTGGAGAGTGGGGAGCGCGTCATCCCCCGGAGCTGCTTCTGCCACCGAGACACATGGGACAGAAGCGGGTCGCGTGATCGACCCATACTTCCTTCGCAATCGACCGGTAGATCGCAATCAACATATTGGGCACATCTGTTCTAGAGAATACATTGAAGAACCTTTTGGTCACCATACCATAAATAGGACATGCAAATTCTGGTGAAAAGTATCCAAAATACATGGTATAAAATTGGTTCTCCAGTTACCACCATGTACTTGATAGGGTATGTTCACATGGAGTATTTTCCAGGCGGATTTTGACGCGGAAACCGTCACAAAATCTGCCAGAAAAACGTCTCCCATTCATTTCAATGGGAGTCACTTGCTTTTTTTTCCCACTAGTGATTTTTTTTTCAGCTAGCGGCAAAAAAAGCGGCATGCCCTATCTTCACGCAGATTCCGTAGCTGAATCAGCCATGGCATCCACAGCTTGAGACACCCTTCTGCTTAGACCCATTCATCTGGGCCTAATCAGGAGCGTGAGGCCGCAACAGGATGCCAATGCACTGAATATGTATCCCGTTGCAGGTAGCCATGCCAAAAAACCACACGGCGGTAAATGTAAATTTACCCTAAAACAAAAAGGGGCATCCAGAAATGTTTTGTCTTCATTTTGTCAATGTCAAACCAGTTTAGCTTCAAGGCTTAGTCCAAAGTGAATTTGAATTTATTTACAGGGGATATCCAGTTTCTAATACTGATGGGCTATGCTTAGGATAGGCTATCAATATTATTGCATTTTTGCATATAAAATTAACAGAATACCTATACAGTATAAGGATGAGATGAGCGAACAGAAAAATGTTCGAGGTTCGATATTCGTTTCGAGTAGCCCCTCAATATTCGACTACTCGAATCGAATATCGAACCCTATTATAGTCTATGGGGGAAAATGCTCGTTTCAGGGGTAGGCAACATTCGATCAAATTATACTTACCAAGTCCACGAGTGAGGGTCGGGCTGGATCCTCCGAGCAGTCTTCTCCTTGCAGCGTCCCCGCGGCGTCTTCTGGCTCTTCATTCACTCTGCCAGGCATCGGGCCTGGGCAGAGCCGACTGCGCATGCCCGCACTACAAGCGTACATGCGCAGTCGGCTCTGCCCAGGCCCGATGCCTGGCAGAGTGAATGAAGACCCGGAAGACGCCACGGGGAAGTTGCACGGAGAAGACTTCTAAAGGTAGGAGAAGAACCAGCGTTGATTGGCCGACTGTATAGCATTCGGCCAATCAATGCTGGTTCTGCATCGAACTTTTACATTCGAATAGCGAGTTGTACTCGATCGAGTACGAGTATTTAGAATACCGTAGTATTCGATCGAATACCTACTCGATCGAGTACTACTCGCTCATCTCTAATAAGGATCTAAAAGCAGAGGACTCCATATATAGTGACTACATTGCTCTATCACAGTTCATGTCCCATTCACTTCAATGGGAGTAGAGCTGCAATAACATCACAATGTATATAACTGAATAAATTACTACAAACTGCTTTGTTTGATGTCATCTTAACCTAGTTTCTGAAATCGGAAACTTTTTAAGAATACGTTAATTTAAAAAAATGGCAATAAAAGCGTTTGCAGCTCCCCTGCACATTCCCATTGTTTTCAGGTTGCAGCGTACATTCTTTTTACACTTCTTAGGTTCTCGTCTCTCACATTGCCTGGTATTTTAATATGGATCAAAGGCTTGATCATCAGATTACACTTTCAAGCTACTCTTTTCATTCATTTTAGTATCTCATTTATAATTAGCTGTCTTGTTAAAGTGCTCGCTTAGTAGAAATCATTTTTACTGCATAACCTAAAAGTGTCACTGGAATTTCACTCCCACAGATTTCATTAAAAATAGCATTTTACTTCTAAGCTTAGGGATTTTAATATTCATACAGAGTTCTGCAGATATGCCATAAAACAAGGTGTTTGTAAGGAAAGAGTCATGTACACAGAGATCTGGAAATGATGAATACTGCAGTCTTAAAGTCGCAAAGTAGAACAATAGTTTAACATACATATACAATACAGTATATACAGTATGTGTACATGATACTTGACAAAACAATACATATAGCCATGCTGACATGCAGTCACTCTTTTGTGCTAAATTATTATTTCAGTGTAAAAAAAAATACAGTATTGCATATGTAAAAATGTGACTGATGAATAATGATATTTTGAGCTTTTGTGACGTGTAGTCCATACATGAGACAGGTCTAATACACTGATACTAAAGATGAGTTTAAATGGGATTCTTTAAAGGTAAGGCGCCATGTAGCGAGCTGCAGGGAAAAAAATCAAGTTTATTTTTCCCCCAGTGTTTTTTAAATCATGTTTTAGAAATCGCAACTTTTCTGCTGCAGATTTTTTTTCTGCAATGTGTGGATGAGATTATCCAGACTCCCATCCACTTTGCAGGTACTGTAAAACGCAACAGATCTTACATTTTCAGTACGGTAGGTTCATACCTCATGGGATTAAAAGGGTTAGTTACAGTCAGTAAAAAAACATGTTGAGGATGAAAAAATGTAGACAAAAAACATGTAACGAATTAAAGGGAATGTACACCTTTCAAAAATCAATGGCCTATCATTAAGATAGGCGATTAAATTTAGATTGGTCCAACTCTCAGGACTCCCGTAAGTCAGCTGTTTCCATGATCTATGAAGAGGAGCAGAGGACCCTGGTGATTGATTTATTGCCTTATTCTGTTCAGTGGTAGACTCTTATCATAAAGTGTAAGGCCTCGTTCACATCTGCATTGGTAATCCATTTGGGGTAGTCTGCATGGGGACCCTACTGAACGGAATACCGAACACATTGACAAGCTGTGAGCAGTGAAAGCACACAGACCCCATAGACTATAATGGGGTCTGTGTGCTCTCTGTGTGCTGCCCACACAAATCATGCAGAGAGGAAAGTACTTCATAATGTACTTTCCTGTCTGCCTGATTCGATATATGCAAAACATAGCTCAGTCTTAGAGTGGAGAAAAAAAAATTATTTCTTTAATAAGGTACACTGCCTGGCCAAAAATAAAGTCGCTAGTGTTAATATTTAGTTGGGCCACCATGAGCACGAATAACAGCACGCAACCGTCTCGGCATGGAGTCTATAATGTTCTGTAGTGTAGACTCAGGGATTTTTATCCAATTCTCGCGTATCAGGGAGCCCTGGTTACGCAGATTCGTTGGGGGTGGTGAGTGACAGTGCAGGTTCCTTTCCAGCACATTCCAGTGTTTCGTGTGCTTCTTGTCGCACCCGGACATGCCCATCACTCTGGAACAATGTGAAACGTGATTCATCTGACCACATGACCTTTCTCCACTGCTCTAGGGTCCAATCCTTGTGGTCTCTTGCAAATGACAGGCGCTGACATCTGTTGGTCTCTGTCACCAATGGCTTTTGTGTGGCGACACAACTGTTGGAACTCATTCCTTTGAGTTCTCATCACATTGTTTGCTACGAAATGTGTCGCTCCATCGAGTTGAACATCTGTGTGAGCTCAAAGGTGGTTTTCCGGTGGTTATTCTTCACCAGTCGCTTTAGGGATCTACGACCTCGAGTTTCGAGTATAGTCTTATGCCCACACTTTCCACAGTTGGAGGGGGGTTCTCCACCATCTCGCCATACTCATATGATACACTGAACAGTTCTCTGTCCGATACCAGTTACTTTGGCTATCTCCTTGGTCGATTTGTTGGCCTGATGCAATCCAATGACTTGCCCCTTCTTGAAGGCACTAACATCTCTTCCTCTGGTAGCTCTTCCATTGGTAGACATCGCTTTACACCTTTAATTATGATCTGCACTTGACAGGCTACAGCTCAATTATATATATTCAAGAATATATGCAAATTCCTATCATGAACAGTTCATAATTATATCAGGGGTGGAACGGTACCTTCTTGCACAAGGCGACTTTTTTTTTGGCCAGGCAGTGTATATCACAAAGTTTCTTAGATTCACTTTCACTATTCATTTAGAAAAAATTGTGTTACTGTATAATCGGACGTGCACTTTAAGTAATAGATAGTCCTTTACTTCTAATATTCTATAAAGACCAGATCTGTTCCACAGAATTGGTGCATAGAAGATGTGGTATTCAAGAAGGAGTCAAAAGAGAATCTGTCCTTAAAACGTTCCTGCTTTTCATGTAGGGATTGAGCTTTGTAATGGAAGGGATGTGGGTTTTTGGGAGATTTGTCACATATGTTCATGCAATGTGCCCAATTGAAACCATTTCAGAAAGGGGTATTTGAGCTCATTATTTAAGTTACATTAAATTTTTATTTCTATCCCTGGCTTACCCTTTCAAATCTGGGAATAGAGCAGATACCAAAGTGGGGCAGTTGGGTGGTACAATGTGCTTTACATGTAGAACATAGTTTAATTTCACCATGCTGGAAAATCAGTTAGTGCCAACTAGAAAGGAGGTGAGGAAAAGGATAAACACATATCAACATGAATATTGGCTGGTAATGCAATGTTTAAAGGAATGTTCCAAAACAACTGGAATATATGGCTTACATATTCTTCATAGGTTGGGAGTTAGTATAGATTAATAAGAACAATTGGTTTATGCTGTCTTCTCTTATATTACTTTTTTATTGTTTGGGGGGGTTGTTCTTCTTATCTAAAGGTATCTCCTTTGGGATTGGTGCCTTAGGATATGTATTCTTGAATATGAATTTGTTTCTAAATTAATGTTGTAAATTAAAAAAAAAAAAATAAATGTGAATCCAGAAGCTATAGGCCTGTAAGTGTAACCTTGGTTGTGGGTAAATTATTTGCAGAATTTCTATGAGAAGCTATCCTGGAGTAAGGAAAATAAATGCATCTCTCCATATCAGCATGGGATTATGAGAAATTGGTCCTATCAAGTTAGTCTTATCAGCTTCTAAGAGGAAGTAAGTTCTAGACAGGATGTTGGGGAGACTGGACATTGTATAACTTGATTTTGTAAACGCTTTTTATACTGTACTACATAAATGTTTGGTGCACAGAATAAGAATGTTTGGACTGGAGGAAATGTCTGCAAGTGGGTAACTAAAATCAATGCCACATACTCAGATTGAAATACATAATCATACATTCCTCTGCCCATGCTTCCAGCTTCCTTAGATCCCCTTGTAATATTATACTATCCTCTTCATTTTTGATTACCAGAGTTTAGTATCATCTACAAATATGGACACCCTGCTCTGTAAACCCTCTACCAGGTCATTAATAATGATATTAAACAGAAGAGGACCCAATACTGACCCCTGTGGTACCCCACTGGTGACTGTGACCCAGTCTGAGTGTTCACCATTAACCCAGCCATTACTGAATCCTTAAGTATTAGATATAAGGGTCTGTCTATCGCCTTGCATAATTCCCTCAGAACTCAGGGGTATATACCATCTGAACCTGGTACCAATATCCAGATGTTTTTGTCATGAGATGGTTAGATATTCAGGACAAAACTATTACAATATATTGTAACACAAAGTGATATTCTACTGTATGTGAGTCTATGTGAGGCTATGCATTCTTTGTTTTTCGTTTGGCATCCTTCAGTCTGGCCACACATGCCATATTGTAGCAGGTTACATGCCGCTAAATCATTGGGGCTAAACAATTCAGAATGAGGTAAAACTGACCAAAAATATAACTGTGTCATTTTCTTTTGTTTTTTAAACAACAGATTTACCTGTGCAACATGATTTTGCAGCCCCTGCGATAACAGGTTGGATAAGAAGATAGCAGCAGACAGGATAGGAAGGGGGTATAATATCATGACGATCTGTAACACTAAGAACATGACTTACTGTGTGTGTTGTATGGCTTTATGGCATTCTACATCTTAACCATGTGCCCATTACTGTTTATACAAAACATTCCTAACAAAAAAGGAAGAAAGAAAGAAAGAAAGAAAGAAAGAAAGAAAGAAAGAAAGAAAGAAAGAAAGAACTCTTTTCCCCAGACTTGTGTTCCCAACCCCGATAACGACTAGTTCCAAACCTATCTTTGAAATTCAATCAAATATTCTGTAGAACTTTGAAACTCTGACCATTTTGACCAAATCCAAATCCAATTAAATATTTTATTGGCATAATTTCATTCACTTTTGTCAGCCATAAGCCAACTGTAGGAGGTCTCTGAATTCTCCATAGCACTGAAATATTTGCTCTAGTTACACTTATGAAAAACCTCAAAAGTGTAACTTTATATAACCTCAGAAGGATATCTGTTATGAAATTGCCACAGGCCCAATTTCCAAAAATGTGGGAACCTGCAGATAGCAGAGAGAAACATAAAAAGCTACCTAATTTTAACATAGCGCTGGGAGATCTTATAATCTAAGGCTACCCAAACTTCTTCACTAGATCCCATCGCAAAGTTGGTTGGCCTTTAACTGGATATAGACTCATGTTATCACCCCAGAAAACTTAGCGTAAAAGATAGATGCACTACAAACTGAAATCAAACCAGGATCCTCAGCAAAACGCACAAGGCAGATTAAACGAGGAAAGCAAAATCAAAGAAATAAGTGGATCTGAGTTGAGGTCAATCATAGAGTTAAAAGACAAAGCCAGAAAGCAGGTGACTATCTAGTAAACAAGCTGTTATAGAAATGTGATGTCAGGAATACAGCAAACCAACAGATGTGATCAGAGAACAGAAGCCTAACAATTAACTAATAGCAGGCACATGGGGAGTTCGGCACAGACTTTAATTATTCTACCTCAGTGTCTCAGAGCTCTGATAGCTGCAGAAAGCTTCACATGTTGACATGGTGACCTTAAGGTAATAGCATTAAGCAGTGCTGCAGTGAGAATACACAATAACAATCCTAACAACAATATCACTATGATGCAAGAGGTAGAGCCATGTTGTCTAAATTCTCAACTAGTTGTTTTGTTATTCAACCTATTTATGTCCAAAAGTACTTCACCATTCTACATTCCCCAAAAAATATGAAAAATAGAGACATTCCCTCCCAACATCTCCAAGAGTTGTATGGATATGACTTCATGATTCTTTATATCTTCAAAGGGATCCGGTACCGTCTAGGCATGATTTTATATTCTCTTTCTTTCTTTACTACAAATAGAAAACGTAAATGAAAATGTATACATTTTCACAAAATTGACATTTTCATAAAACCCCAAATTGAGTTCCCATGACTTCAAAAAACTGGAACTGAATCAGTATTAGGTATAATCAATAGCTTGTACATAATTGACAAGGAGTGTTGCGTTCCCACTCTTCTATTACATGTTATTTCTAAAATGTCAACCCTCTACTTAATTGCCACATGTAAGGCAACCATGAAAGAAAATGTACTGTCTACATAGTTCTCCACCTTCCTAACAGACAGGGTTCCATTTTTTTTGTTTTGAAGAACTTGATCCAATGTCAACCACTTCTGCTCATCTTTGAAGTGTAGGCCCCTAAAGTAACCTGCTTTGTTCAATTGTCATGATACAGAGTAAAATCTCTTTTCTCTGTATCATGACAATACCAATCTACTACTTCAAATGAACAGACTGATAATGGGTTTCCAATTTGTCATCTTCTTTTCAGATGGAGATTAAAATATATCAGTTACTGAGGATTTTCAATGTTTGTCTTTACTGTCTGGCATACATCCTACTAATATTATAAATGTGAGAGTTTGGATGTTTGTGTGTTTGTTACTTGGTCATACAAAAACTGCAGAACGGATTTGGATGAAATTTGGCACATAGATAGATTGTAGCCTGGATTAACACATAGGATACTTTTTACCCCAGTAAATTACATAGCTTCACAACTGTTATGAATTTAGGTTCATATACTATATTAAACTGCTCTATGTCAGTGTTCACACTATGAGCTGACATGCGTCTTTTCTACAGTTAGGGCCAGAAATATTTGGACAGTGACACAATTTTCGCGAGTTGGGCTCTGCATGCCACCATATTGGTTTTGAAATGAAACCTCTACAACAGAATTCAAGTGCAGATTGTAACGTTTAATTTGAAGGGTTGAACAAAAATATCTGATAGAAAATGTAGGAATTGTACAAATTTCTTTACAAACACTCCACATTTTAGGAGCTCAAAAGTAATTGGACAAATAAACATAACCCAAACAAAATATTTTTTTTTTTCAATATTTTGTTGCGAATCCTTTGGAGGCAATCACTACCTTAAGTCTGGAACCCATGGACATCACCAAACGCTGGGTTTCCTCCTTCTTAATGCTTTGCCAGGCCTTTACAGCCGCAGCCTTCAGGTCTTGCTTGTTTGTGGGTCTTTCCGCCTTAAGTCTGGATTTGAGCAAGTGAAATGCATGCTCAATTGGGTTAAGATCTGGTGATTGACTTGGCCATTGCAGAATGTTCCACTTTTTTGCACTCATGAACTCCTGGGTAGCTTTGGCTGTATGCTTAGGGTCATTGTCCATCTGTACTATGAAGCGCCATCCGATCAACTTGGCAGCATTTGGCTGAATCTGGGCTGAAAGTATATCCCGGTACACTTCAGAATTCATCCAGCTACTCTTGTCTGCTGTTATGTCATCAATAAACACAAGTGACCCAGTGCCATTGAAAGCCACGCATGCCCATGCCATCACGTTGCCTCCACCATGTTTTACAGAGGATGTGGTGTGCTTTGGATCATGTGCCGTTCCCTTTCTTCTCCAAACTTTTTTCTTCCCATCATTCTGGTACAGGTTGATCTTTGTCTCATCTGTCCATAGAATACTTTTCCAGAACTGAGCTGGCTTCTTGAGGTGTTTTTCAGCAAATTTAACTCTGGCCTGTCTATTTTTGGAATTGATGAATGGTTTGCATCTAGATGTGAACCCTTTGTATTTACTTTCATGGAGTCTTCTCTTTACTGTTGACTTAGAGACAGATACACCTACTTCACTGAGAGTGTTCTGGACTTCAGTTGATGTTGTGAACGGGTTCTTCTTGACCAAAGAAAGTATGCGGCGATCATCCACCACTGTTGTCATCCGTGGACGCCCAGGCCTTTTTGAGTTCCCAAGCTCACCAGTCAATTCCTTTTTTCTTAGAATGTACCCGACTGTTGATTTTGCTACTCCAAGCATGTCTGCTATGTCTCTGATGGATTTTTTCTTTTTTTTCAGCCTCAGGATGTTCTGCTTCACCTCAATTGAGAGTTCCTTTGACTGCATGTTGTCTGGTCACAGCAACAGCTTCCAAATGCAAAACCACACACCTGGAATCAACCCCAGACCTTTTAACTACTTCATTGATTACAGGTTTACGAGGGAGATGCTTTCAGAGTTAATTGTAGCCCTTAGAGTTCATTGTCCAATTACTTTTGGTCCCTTGAAAAAGAGGAGGCTATGCATTACAGAGCTATGATTCCTAAACCCTTTCTCCGATTTGGATGTGGAAACTCTCATATTGCAGCTGGGAGTGTGCACTTTCAGCCCATATTATATATATATATATAATTGTATTTCTGAACATGTTTTAGTAAACAGCTAAAATAACAAAACTTGTGTCACTGTCCAAATATTTCTGGCCCTAACTGTATATCATCAAGCATGCTTGATATGGCTGTACTGAATCTATGTCAACTCGAACCCAAAACAACACGCTGGGCATTTACGAAAGACAAAAGACTTATGTGAGCTTAACCAACATCTGGTTTATTCTTCACTAGCTGGTACCCGCGACTTCGTCTGCGGTGATTGTAGCAGTAGGTATATACAGGGTAAGGTTTTCGTACTGTGTATAAGGTATGGGATATGAAATGTAAGTTTGTATCTTGTTTTTGCTGTAATTCAGAGAATACGTGAGACTTTTGTGTGGAAGTTACTTTGTATTTGAGCTGCTATATATACGGTGTTGTGAGAAACTTTACATAGTGACTTTGGGACAGAAGTATTTGAAGTTAACCCCTTCCCGCCGATGACATTTTTTGATTTTCGTTTTTCGTTTTTGACTCCCCTCCTTCTAAACCCCATAACTTTTTTATTTCTCCGCTCCTAGAGCCATATGAGGACTTAATTTTTCTGGGACAAATTTTTCTTCTTGATGCCGCCATTATTTATTCTATATAATGTACTGGGAAGCAGGGAAAAAATTCAGAATGGGGTGGATTCAAAGAAAAAATGCATTTCTGCGACTTTCTTACGGGCTTTGGTTTTATGGCGTTCACTGTGCAGCCACAATGACATGTCCCCTGTATTCTGTGTTTTGTTGCGATTCCGGGGATACCAAATTTATATGGTTTTATTTACATTTTGACCCCTTAAAAAAAATCCAAAACTGTGTTAAAAAATTTTTTTTTTGAAAAGTCGCCATATTCCGACAGTCATAACTTTTTTATACGTGCGTGTACGGGGATGCATAGGGCGTCTTTTTTTGTGGGCCCGGGTGTACTTTGTAGTTCTACCATTTTCGGGAAATGTTATTGCTTTGATCACTTTTTATTCAAATTTTTAGCAGAATCAAAACAGTGAAAAAACGGCGGTTTGGCACTTTTGACCACTTTTCCCGCTACGGCGTTTACCGAACAGGAAAAATATTTGTATTGCTTTGTAGAGTGGGGGATTTTGGACGCGGGGATACCTAACATGTATATGTTTCACAGTTTTTAACTGTTCTAGGGAAAGGGGGGTGATTTGAATTTTTAATCCTTTTTATTTGTTTTTATATTTTTTTTAACTTTTTTTTAAACTTTTTTTTTGCATTTATTAGACCGCCTAGGGGTATTGACATGGGTGGGCGGTGTCGCGGATTGTCAGAGCGGTGGGCGTCGGCAAACATGGCTGCTCTGGAGCGTTAAAGAGCGCCTCCTGGAGTATCGTTAAGGTGAGGGGCAAAGTGGTAAAGTCTATGTATATGTGATTGTGTGGGGTTAGGGGCGAGGCTGTAGAGGGTAATATGAATTTTGTGGCTTGCTATGGTCCAAAGTGTGTGAGATTGAAGAGATGGTGGTGGTGGTGTGAGTTTGGGTTTTGTGGGGGTCCTGGCACAAACGTATGTGCGCTATTGTGACGAAAAGTAGCCTATTGCGCAATCGGGTGTATTAACTATGTTTGTGGAAAATTTCAGCCAAATCGGTTGAGCGGGTTTTGCGTGATTGAGGAACAAACATCCGAACATCCAAACTCACAAACCCACAAACTTTCACATTTATAATATTAATAGGATTCTTTATTATATGTTGTAATGTTGTAGCTTTTATTCAGATCTGCTAGTTTTGACTAAGTTTGTTTTAGCGAGCATCTCCACACAGATGTGTGGAACCGCATATATGATATTATAGGTATATGTATCTGCTTACTGTAGCTAGATCATATGGGTCTTCCGATGAGTGGTCCCCCTTTACCCTGCCCCTGATGACACTGGATGGGCGCGACCAATCTGGGAGCGCCGCATCAGACGGTAGGTGGGGTTGGGGTGGAGCATATGATTCTTAGTCTGCAGAGACGATGCGCTCGGTGGCATATACCAACAAAGTACCCTGTCCTACCATTTGGGGCAGGGGAACTGCGATTTTGACCGTAAATTTCTTGCTACTATCGTGAGTTTAGTAACTCCTCCTGATGAACGAATCTGATACAGGACTAAGGAAATGCATAGAGGAGAATGCTAGTCTGTGGGGCAGGAATTATGTACACTAATATCCCTATATGGGAATGTGTCTAGGGGTTTATAATATGTCCATACTCCTAACCTACCTAGCCTCAACATCGGCAGCCTAAAGGGATTGTAGGTTCCCTATTATGTGTGCTATATGCACCTGTTTAAAACTCCCTTAGCAGCACATAAGGGTTTTGTGTTAGAGTGTCTGTAGGACTGAAATAGCCTCAAAAATAGAGTGGTGAATATATTATACCACTGTAAGGATTGGAGTCAGGGTCAGGCAGTGCAAAGTGACACAGCTGGGAAAGCAACACTGTGCAACTAATGACAAAAGGGGTCGTAGGCCCTGCAGCTATGACTATGCTGTAGTATCTGAGATGAGGCAGACCAATGCACTTCCTAATTGAAGTGCGCCTACCACGACTCCTTACGCTTCTATCCCGGCGGCTAGGATAAGGGAAGAGGAGGCCCTGAAAGTCCTAGGGACTGGAGTCACACCTAAACAGAAAGCACAGTGTAAATGCAATGCAAAACAAAAGACTAAACAGCATGGAACCAGGGAGGACCACAAGTCCCAGCAAGACACAGAAGAGAAGGTGAGGTCAGACGAGCAAGAGGTCGAGCCAGGAGATATAATAAAGGTACCAAATCAAAAGACAAGGGATAGTCAAAAATACTAGCCGGGTCAAAAAACCAAGAAACATATGGAATACAAACAAACAGAGAATCAGACTGAGCAGGGGGACCAGGAAACACAAAGTGAATGGCTGGCAAGGATCCATGCCTGGGTGGGGTTTAAATAGCAGCAGAGAACACACCTGATGGCTAACGGCATGGAGACTGAAGGCAAGGAAAAGATTAACCCTTAATGACCTAAGCACACCCAATAGAACTCCTAACACGTCTCCCAGGGAGACGCCGCGCAGCAAGGAGACCGCGGCGACTCCGTATCCTGACAACCACAGGCATATCAGTAATTGTTCTGTCCTCTTACACTTTGTTTTTGGGAGTACTCATTTTTATGAATCAATTTTAAACAGACTTAATAAAAGTTACATTTTAATAGTTACTCCCTCAGTGATATTTAGTATTTTGAGTGACATCCCTTCAGTGATATATATGCTCTTGTCAGCAGCCCTATCTCAGCTAATTGGAGGTTGCTGATAAAGCCTGATCTGTTATCTCTATATAAACAAACAGATAACACTGAGTCCATTGTGTATAAGCATCTGAACTGCTCCAGGCAGCCCCTTTAATCCAAATTGACAGTTTGCCCATTTTAAACATGCCAGGAAAAAGAAAATCTAAATTCTAAAACAACAAGAGCTATGAAGGTAGCCAGAAGTCAAAAGACTTCTCCTCAAGCAGAGCTTAGGGGATCATCGACACCAACAACACACTCATTATATGGCATCCTAGTGAGCTGCTGAGATGCTGGAACAATAACGGGCACAGCGCAAGGAACGAGTTTATCGGCAGGCCAGCTTGACAGCTGCCGAAATGCCGGAGCAGGCGGATCAACACCAACAACACGCTCATTATATGGCATCCCAACCAGCCGCTGAGATTCTGAAACAATTGCAGGCACAGCATAAGGAACAAGTTTGGCAGCAGGACAGCTTGAGAGCTGTCAAAACGCCAGAGTAGGCGAACCATCAATGGCAGCAATTTGCTGAATACAGACGGATCATATACACCAACAACACGCAGATAAAGTCGCGGGCAGAGGGTAGTACCAAATAAATGTCTCAGAGGACTCTCCTATATACATGAACACTCAGCGATGCACTGCATGTGTACAGAATAGGAGAGGAAAGATCACCTATGTCAGTGGTTTATCTCCCCATGAACAAAATGATTGAATAGTTAAATACCAAGTTCCTGATTCTTATCACCTACGACATCCACCATCTCAGGGAGAATCAGCAGGACACCATATATACTAGATGGTCTAATCTAATACATATGGCCCAGTTTAACATGGTATAAAGATTATACTCCTTTTTTGGATATTGTTCTGTGTTGCATTATTTGAGAACTTCTTGTCTTTTCTTTACTTGTTCATAGGTTTACAACAAATACATCAGCTTGGTTTTGCAGAAGATTTTGAAATGTATCATCATGCTGTGTTTGGCAAATGCTATGGACCGTGGGAGCAAAGTTAAAATGAATCTACTGGGTCTAAAAATAGTCTGCATACCATATCAAAATTACATTGTTTTAATTCTAGTTTCAGGGATGAAGCATGACACATTTGTTCCAACCAGAAATGGATTATACTGACAAATGGGACAGGCCTTGTTAATCCAAAAACCCTTCTCACAATGTGTCACAAAACACATGTATGTAATAACCAAGAAAGATACAGTGACTTTCACAATGTGCCTCACAATGTGTCACAAAATGCATGTAATAACCAATAAAGTGTTTTTGTCCTTATGGAGACTTGCTGCTATTTATATACATTTGCCTAGTGATATACAGTATATGTTTACTATGGTATATAATACAGTATATTCACTGGCATAATAATTTAAACAGAGTTCAAAACCTGAGTGTATCTGGTCAGAAAAAATAAGGGAGGGAGGGGTAGATTTAGGAATACCTAGGAAATGAACAATAAGTGAGTCTCGTAAAAAGGAAGGTTAGGGGTCAACATGGTGGCTCAGTGGTTAGTACTACAGACTTGCAGTGTTGGAGTCCTGAGTTTGAATCCTGACCAAGGACAACATCTGCAAGGAGTTTGTATGTTCTCTCTGTGTTTGTGTGGATTTCCACCCATATCCCAAAGATATACTGATAAGGAAAAATGTAGATTGTGAGCCCTATATGGGATGTTAAAAAAGAAGGTAAACATAGGTGAGGAAGGGGCGTGGAGGTGCTCCTAAAGCAGAAGGTTGTGATGTATACCATATACAACAACTAGCTGGTACCCGCGACTTCGTCTGCGGTGATTGTGAAAGTGGGTATATACAGGCGCGGGTAAGGTTTTCGTACTGTGTATAAGGTATGGGATATGGAAAGTAACTTTGTATCTTGTTTTTGCTGTAATTCTGAGAATACGTGAGACTTTTGTGATGAATGTAATTTGTATTTCAGCTGCTATACGGTGTTGGTATAAACTGTACATAGTGTCTTTGGGACAGAGGTATTTCAAGTGAATATACTTCGATATACGACATTGTATGATTTGTTATTTTCCGCCAGTACATGTACATTTTGGGCACAGGATACGCTTCAGAAAGCAACATAAAGTCTGTCCCTGTGCATGACAGTTTAGTAACTCCATGTGCCTCTTATTAATAGCAATTAACCCTATCATGTCCCTCACATTAACCCCTGTGAAAGAGTTACTGATATGTGAGAGACTTGGAGGTAATAATTAAGTATCTTCATTATTGAGGTCTTTTATTATTACCTCCATATGTCTCACATAGTAGTAACCTTTGTATGAGGCACACAGAGGTTAATATGAGGGACATGATGGGGTTTATTCCTATTAATGTGAGGCACATGGAGTTACTAAGACTAAACTAATAACCCCAAATGCCTGACATTAATAAGAACAGTAATCCTATGTACCTGCGTGTTTTTCAGTTTCACTTTGCTAGCAGCTTCCTCTTCTCCTCGGGGAATGTTTGCAGGATGCAGACCACTATAGCAGGCACAGACCTGAGCGATTAAGCTCCACCCCCTGGGTTTCCTGCACCCCTCTCAAAGGGGAGTGTCCTTATGCCTCAGCTCTAGCAGCCCACTGAAGAGACTCGGACTTCATTTAACTCTTGCAGGTCCTGTGCTGCTGGTGTGCCAGTGAAATATGGCAGGAGTGCTGACCTCTGCTGTAGAGGGTAATATGAATTTTGTGGCTTGCTATGGTCCAAAGTGTGTGAGATTGCAGAGATAGTGATGTGAGTTTGGGTTTTGTGGGGGTCCTGGGAAAAACGTATGTGCGCTATTGTGACGAAAAGTAGCCTATTGCGCAATCGAGTGTAGTGACTATGTTTGTGGAAAATTTCAGCCAAATCGGTGGAGCGGGTTTTGCGTGATTGAGTAACAAACATCTAAACATCCAAACATCCAAACACACAAACCCACAAACATCCAAATTCACAAACTTTCACCTTTATAATATTAATAATAGGATAACAGTATAACTGCTATAAAGCATATTGAGGAAAGCATTAAGGTGGGAAAGAGGTCCCAAGATGTGTCTACGATCATCGGCGTTGTATTGAAAACTATGGGATTTTATGAACTGGCCCAAGGTGTAGATGTGGAACAAAAGAAAGTTAGGACAGAGCCTTGGGGGGCAACTACAGAAAGAGGAGAGGGTGAAGAGGTGATATGTGAGTGGGAGATGCTGCATGTGTGGTTGGTAAAGTATGAAGAGATCCAGGAGAGTGCCAAGTCTGTGTAGCCATGAGTTGAGAGTATTTATAACAGGAGGGAGTGTTCAACTGTAATGAAGGCAGAGCAAAGGTCTTGGAGGGGGAGAACAGAGTAGTACAATGTGGCTTTGGCAATTCTTAAGTTGCTACTTTGAAAGCAAATATAGAACAGCAATCCCTAAAGCTGGGAAAGATCCATTCTGTTGCTCAGTCTATAGACCTATATATCCTATTAATATTATAAATGTGAAAGTTTGTGAGTTTGGATGTTTGTGGGTTTGTGTGTTTGGATGTTTGTTAGTCAATCACGCAAAACCCGCTCGACCGATTTGGCTGAAAGTTTCCACAAACATAGTTAATACACCCGATTGCGCAATAGGCTACTTTTCGTCACAATAGCGCACATACGTTTGTGCCAGGACCCCCACAAAACCCAAACTCACTCCACCATCTCTGCAATCTCACACACTTTGGACCATAGCAAGCCACAAAATTCATATTGCCCTCTACAGCCTCGCCCCTAACCCCACACAATCACATATACATATACTTTACCACTTTGCCCCTCACCTTAACGATACTTCAGGAGGCTCTCTTTAACGCTCCGGAGCAGCCATGTTTGCCGACCCCCACCGCTCTGACAATCCGCGACACCGCCCACCCATGTCAATACCCCTAGGAGGTCTAATAAATGCAAAAAAAAAGTTTTAAATTTTTTTTAAAAAATATAAAAACAAATAAAAAGGATTAAAAATTCAAATCACCCCCCTTTCCCTAGAACACATATAAAAGTAGTTAAAAACTGTGAAACACATACATGTTAGGTATCCCCGTGTCCGAAATCGCCCGCTCTACAAAGCTATACAAATATTTTTCCTGTTCAGTAAACCCCATAGCGGGAAAAATGGTCAAAAGTGCCAAACCGCCGTTTTTTCACTGTTTTGATTCTGATAAAAATTTGAATAAAAAGTGATCAAAGCAATAACATTTCCCGAAAATGGTAGAACTAAAAAGTACACCCAACCCCGCAAAAAAAGACGCCCTATATATCCCCGTACACGGACGTATAAAAAAGTTACGGCTGTCGGAATATGACGACTTTTCCAAAAAAAAATTTTTAACACAGTTTTGGATTTTTTTAAAGGGTCAAAATGTAAATAAAACCATATAAATTTGGTATCCCCGGAATCGTAACGAAACACAGAATACAGGACACATGTCATTTTGGTTGCACAGTGAACGCTGTAAAACCAAAGCCCTTAAGAAAGTCGCAGAAATGCATTTTTTTGTCAAATCCACCCCATTCTGAATTTTTTCCCTGCTTCCCAGTACATTATATAGAATAAATAATGGTGGCATCATGAAGAAAAATTTGTCCCAGGAAACATTAAGACCTCATATGACTCTGGGAGCGGAGAAATAAAAAAGTTATGGGGTTTAGAAGGAGGGGAGTCAAAAACGAAAATCAAAAAATGCCATCGACAGGAAAGGGTTAACTTCAAATACCTCTGTCCCAAAGTCACTATGTACAGTTTATACCAATACCGTATAGCAGCTCAAATACAAATTATCTTCAACACAAAAGTTTCACGTATTCTCTGAATTACGGCAAAAACAAAATACAAAGTTACATTTCATATCCCATCCCTTATACACAGTACGAAAACCTTACCCACGCCTGTATATACACACTTCTACAATCACCGCAGACGAAGTCGCGGGTACCAGCTATTTATTATATATAGAAATAAAGTTACTGGCCAAGATTTTAGTCAGCAGATTGGTTTCCTGGTTGATAGATGTTATGTACCCAGACCAGGCCAGGCCTACCTATGAAGACGTGGTGTATTAAAGATTAATATGCTACCAAGAATACTATACTTGTTTGAAACACTTCCTACTGCACTCTCTTCATTCATTTTTAGAAATATTAATTCTAAATCTCATTTCTCTAGGCAGAGCGAGTTTGAAATTAATATTACCTAGTCGTCTAAAAGAGATGAAAGTTCTAGCACTACCAGAACTAAAGCGCTATTACATTTATGGCTGTAAGTATTGGCACTCCTGAATTTTTTCAGAAAATGAAGTATTTCTCCCAGAAAATTTTTGCAACTATACGTTTTGCTATACACGTTTATAAGCATTCACTAATTTGCTTCTTTGTTATGGTGACTAGAAAGCATATCCCGCTTGATTTATAAAAAAAAATCTCTCCCTCCGTCCTTGTCCAAAAAGTTAATAGTATAATGGATATGGAAAATTTGATATCCTACATACAGGATAGCTGTAATAGGTTCACTGAGATATGGCAGACATGGATTGCTTTATAACAGAAGGATATTTATACATGACTGTTGGATGAATCTTAGTGCCAACAAGTTTTTCTGGCACAGCTGTCCGGTCAACCACAGAGGTAGAGAGACTCATTTAAGTTATGTTTGTTTGTTGGGGGGGGTTCATCTTTTATTTTATTTTTCCTTACGTGTTAGCTCTAATGAAAATTTGAAGTATTTATCTAGAATTTCTTTACCTCTTTTTATCTTTGTATTATATGTACTATGGTTTTGGTATATTGAGGTATGTTTGAAAAATAATGTTTGTATGTATGTAAATAATTTAAAAAATAAACATATTTTGAAATAATTTTGGTGAGGTTTAAAAAAATTTCCATGCAATTATCTATATTTTAAAAATTCCCATAAATCCTGCAGTATTGACTCTGGCCACTATGTCAATTAATATCTAGAGTTGAGCGATCGTGTTTGGAAAAGATCGGATTCTGATCGGCGATCGAGAAAATTTAACGATTGCTATTGGAATTCTGAACATGATCTTTTTAGGTGCTTTGCTACTGGCCAAGCATTGTGGGAAAAGCTAACAATGTTAGCCTTCACACTGAGTATACGCTCCGCTCATTCTGAGCGGAGTGTATAAACAGTGTGAAGGCTCAGCTGCAGTTCCATAGGAATGAATGGAAGCAGCCGGCACACAGCCTTAACCCCCTGCGTGCTAGCTGCATTCATTCATTCTAATGGGAGACTAGCTAACATCTCTAGTAGCTACTTACCTGCAGAGATGGCTGGTCTGGTGCCCGGTGTTCTCGTTCTTCTTCGCCTCGCTGCCCCCGCCTCTCTAGTTAGTGTTAAAGAGCTAGGAAGAAGGGGGCCTTGTGACTTAGGAGAGTGTGGGCGGGTACAAGGCAGGGAGACGTGACGTCCCCGTCCCAGTACCCGCCCACACTCTCCTAACCTGGGAGGCGGGGGGTAGCGAGGCGACGAAGAACTAGAACACAGGGCACCGGACCAGCCATCTCTGCAGGTAAGTGGACACCAGGAGGGACTAAGTAGCCAGAGGATTAAAAAAAAATCCTCTGACTACTTAGTGATTTAAAAAAATCACTACACAGCGTGGATTCTAACAATTAAAGCATTTAATTGTTAGATTCCATGCTGTATAGTGAATAGGATTGTTTTTAAAATCCGATCTCCGATTAGTAATAAAAATCCCATTCACTTGCATTGGGATCGGAATTGGGATCAAGATTGGGTTTGAATGAAAAATGATCGGAAATCGGATATCAAAATCGATCCTGAAAAGTCAAGATCGGTTCAACCACATTAATATCCTGAGATTTCCTCTTTCCTGTAGGAGAATTCTCTGCAGCAGCCACTTTATTTATCAGAACACTGAAAATTACAGCTATCATGCATATGAAGATAAGACACAGAATCCACCAGTAACAACGGCAAGCGTTGGAATTGTAGAATTTTCAAAAAATATAAATAATAACATGGAATATTAATAACAACATTAAAATAAAAATGCTTTAAAAAAAAAATCTGTAATATATTATATATAACTTAGATATATGACTGCCATATATCTAAGAGTTCTTTCTTCCTATCATTTTGTGATATTCTATAATCTGTCTCCTGCATAGGCAGAAGAGAAGTAATCCTCATAGAAAACAAGTATAATTATATAATTATACAATTGTCAACCATATTGGAAGAATTAGCTTTTAGACATGTAAGTAGGATTTATTGAAAGTAACGTGATATACCAGCAGAATAGTTTGAAAACAAATAAAAGTGAATGTATTATTTAGAAATGTGGCCAGCTCACCCCTGCAGAGCGATACACAAGGAGACTAGAAATCTTTGTATTCTGGGTAGACTTAGAAAAACTAGGCCAGTCAAATTCATACTGCTTTGGAATGACATGATAATCAGAAGTTCATCCTTCAAGTCTGTGATTCCTCAGCCATGAAATGACTTTTTTTTCCAGCGAAGATATATTCTTACAAGGAACAGGAATTAAAAATTGATATACCAAGCTTCTGGGGGTATTTGTTTATATTTTTTAAGTCCTCACATGCAGACTTAAAACCTTAAATTTTTATGAAACCGAACTCAAGGACTAAGAGAGCACAGGAAATACTGTGATTTTTGTATGATTCATGCCATCTTTCTTTTCAAAGAAAAATAATGCGTCTGCATAAAGGATCTAAGCAGTGTCATTAAATGTTTCCCTAGGCTTTAGCAATCTCTTTTAATGATGTTGCTGTGGTATCTGTGCTGCAGATTGCTGGCAGAATTCAATGTCTTGGCAGTGAGAGGGAAGTCAAATATGGACACCCGGCACCGTAGAAATAGAATCATTGATATTACATTGGCATTTCAGCAGGAAACAGAGCATTCTTTTGGTGGGAGGATTTTGAGAAACACAATTTAGGGAAAAAAAGAAGTACACATAATCATGTCAACAAACAGCTAGAGATGCAGCAGGTGGGTCTTCATTTACACGGGTAAGTGTACAAAATCATCTCTGGCAAACGTCATTGTAACTACTATAATGAACAATCTGTACTTCTAATGTACTTTTCACATGAAGCTACAATGTTCCAAAAGACAATATTTAAAAAAAAAATCACAATTCTCTTACTCTTATTTCTTAAGATACTAAGGTTTTAAATCATTATTCATTGTATTCCATAAATGGTACTGTAAGAGGTTAATGTGGAGAATAAACCCTATTATGGGCCTTTAAAATAAATGTTTTGCACTGGTCTTATTACTGCGCCATTAATTTATAGTGTTTGGCTGGTTAAAGAAGGACCTAACGATCAGGAGGCATAGGGCAAACTTAAACTTACTGGCCATCCTCACTCATATGGGACTACAGACACAGGGGCTGCATCATTTGCATTTATAGGTACCCAGTATTTATGGCAACATGAACCACAGAAGTGAGGTTAGAAGGAGATATAGGTGCGGGCTGCCCACCACACCAGAATCAGTTCACGTCAGTCTGGATCAGTTGAGATCAAGCCAAGTCAGCACAGGCCAATTTAGTTCAGTCGGCAGTATAGTCAGAAGAAGCTTTGTGAGTAGGGTTGAGCGATCGGGATCGGAAAAGATCGGATTCCGATCTGTGATCGAGTAAATTTCACGATCCCGATCGGAATTCCGACCCGATCTTCTCTAGTGGGATCGAAGTTAGAGATTATTTCAAGATCGGCTCAACACTCTAGTAGAGAAGCATTGACTAGGGTTGAGGATTGGGGTCGGAAAAGATCGGATCCCGATCGGCGATCAAGCAAATTTCACAATCGGGATCGGCTGGAAAATGATCAAAAATCGGATTTAGAAATCGATCCTGAAATCTCAAGATCGGCTCAACCCTATTTATGAGCAAAACTGCTAGGAGGAACAAACCAGTGCCACTGTCACCAATACTGTAAAATAAAATATAGTACAGTTGGTTGGAGCTGATTGTACTGGAGCTACCAAGAAAATGGAAGTACAGCAGATTGGAGGTACCAGTACCGCACTGGAGTTACCAGTAGATGCCCATGAGACTATTAGATGGAGACAGCTTGAGCAGGAATCAGGATAGAGGATTGCCTGGGTACCAGTCAGAACCAAAGACAAATCAGACTAAAGAGACACAGCGGGGTATATGTACCTGGAGCCTGCCTATAAAGAGTTAAAGTTGAAGTTTACTGACTGTAGGGATGTATGTGTTGGAACTTCTTTGTAACAAAGAGAAAGACTAAACTTGCGAACTTGCACAAGTAACATGAACTCTTGTCCAATGAGATTTGCAAAATAACAGAACTATTCCTATGCCTTACACCCTGGACCTTCCACTGGCAGCTATTCAGATGAATTGGTGTCCTTGTAATAGAGTATTTGTCTCATGTCCACCAGAATGGTAGGTTTATATACAGATGCCCAAATGCCCTCTTTAAATGTCTTGGTACTACTAAATTAAGCGCTGGTATTGTTGGGGGAAGCAGCAACTAGCAAAAAACAGGTGTAGGGAAAATGTAGTATTATATGGCAGCCATTAAAATAAATGGTTGAGTCAGATGTGTTTGTTTCTACTCATGAGGAGCTTTCATAACTGGACATATAGAAAGGGATACCTCAGTGAACCTACTAAAGGAAATCACCAACTCAGCCACCGGTAGCTACATCCTTGTGCACTTTCTATATGCTAGTTAGATTCAGTTTGCTCTCTTCTTCCCACATCTATGCATGAAACGTCAGATTCTTACGAGGCTAGTGGATGGAATATCCTTAATTTAATAAAACCACAATGGATTAATATGCTTCTCACTAAGGATTCTGCCATGCTGCCACGTGGTGCCTCGTTACATAGTAACCGCAAAACCGCATGGCCAATAATGAAAGATAGAGCAATCATTGCTTTATTTACCTATAAATGAATGCATCGGCAGCCCAGTCCCAAGTGCGGCATATGTTGTGTCCTGAGGACTGTATGGCAATACCCTTATGTTAGTGAACTGAATAAATTATATCTTTGTTAATGTAATTACAGAACTGTTTCTAATAACAAATTAATAATAATAGATGATGAATTTAGGACAAGGACACTGGAGTTATGACTATAGAAAATGAATCTTTGTCATCTTATGTGAAAACTACATTATAACATAGTTGCTTAAAGCTATAAAAGTCATCACAATATATGTATTACCTTAATGGATATTAACTATAAAATGGATAACTTTTGTATCCATTTAATTTCTTCTGACATCGAACCATTGTGTACTCCGATCCTGCCGTCACCATCATGTTACTCCCTCCTGTTATTTCATCACTAGCAAGCATGGCCCCTTTACTTACATGGCATTGTGTAACCATTTTCTTTATTTCTAAGCTAGTCATTCTCATTATGCTGTACTGACATTACATTGTACTGATATGTACTCTGCTTGTAATCATAGTCCAAGCCAGCTACATCAGGTCCCCTATGATATCACTGTTTACAGTATCTTGACATCCAGAGAGGCATATTCTTGCAGGCTGATGTAGAAGTTAAAACTGAAGAGACATAGGATTGTCGTAGACATAATGGATTTTC
This sequence comes from Leptodactylus fuscus, assembly GCF_031893055.1. Classification (NCBI taxonomy): domain Eukaryota; kingdom Metazoa; phylum Chordata; class Amphibia; order Anura; family Leptodactylidae; genus Leptodactylus; species Leptodactylus fuscus. Next base: position 150,594,401 of record NC_134269.1, read on the forward strand.
CTAATAAAAGACTCATATTTTATTCATCTGGTAAAAAAAAAAAATATCAGAAAGTTCCACAAACTGTAAGATTAATCACGATCAAGTGAAATATGAAATAAATATTCAAAATTAACCTTTTGGCGTCCACTGAAAAGCCGCACCAGAATGTTCAAGGCTAGGGTTGAGCAAATCTTGACATTTCAGGATCGTTTTTAAAATCCGATTTCCGATCATTTTCCATTCGATCCTGATCCCAATTCGGATCCCAATTCAAGTCAATGGGATTTTTTAAATAATCGGAGATCGGATTTTTAAAATGATCCTATTCACTACACAGCGTGGAATACAAAAAATGAATGCTTTAATTTTTAGACTCCACGCTGTGTAGTGATTAAAAAATCCCCCAGCTACTTAAGTCCCCCCTGCTGTCCATTTTCTTGCACAGAAGCGATGCTGGTGCCAATCCATGCTGCTCTCGCTTCTCTTCTTTCTACTGCGCATATCTGCAGAGCACCGTATGTGCCCCTGCCTCCCAGGCTAGTGTTACTGATGCTGGAAGTAGGAGGGGCTTGTTGTGGCTTAGGAGAGTGTAGGCGGGTACAGTACCCGCCTACACTCTCCTAAGCCACAAGCCCCGCCTTATTCCTAGGTCTGTAACACTAACCTGGGAACTAGGGACGCACACGGATCGAGAAGAGAACAGACGGGGAGCAGCAGTGGATCTGTGCAGGTAAGTGGACTTGTCTATCGACTCTTCTGCTTCGTCCCTGCTTTATCGTATACTTAGCTCTGCTACATCTGAGATGTAGATCTCAGATGTAGCAGAGCTGATGAGTATACGGTAAAGCGGGAATTAAGAAGAATGTAAGTCAATGTAAAATAATGCAGATGTAGCAGAGTCGAGGATACGGCACAGCAGAGAGGAAACAGAAGAGTAGATACTATCTACTCTTCTGTTTCCCCCCTGCTATGCCGTAGGAATGAATGGACGCAGCCGGCATGCAGGGTGTTAAGCGGCCGGATGCCGGCACAGGCTGTGTGCCGGTAGCATGCATTCATTCCTAATATTGTTAGCTTTTCCCACAATGCTTGGCCAGTAGCAAAGTATTGTGGGAAATAACCTCCGACCTCGATCCTGTCTAAAAAGATCAGGATCGTATATTCCAATCGCGATCGTGAAATTTACTCGATTGCCGATCAGAATCTGATCTTTCCCGATCCCGATCAATCAACCCTATTCAAGGCTCATTCCCTATGCCCTCCATAGGCTATCCCTATGCAGAATACAAGTAATATAATTACCAGAAATAGTTTTATTTGTTGTGTTCACATACAGCTTATCCTGAAAGTTATCTCAAAGGGGGCAGTAGAGACGCATTACAAAAATGGAGGGTTCCTTATTTAATATGTCCAGTGAACTGAATCTTCTCTCTTTATACACTGATAGCACAGAAGAGACTTGTTCATCCCCATACAGCACCAAAATATTACTAAAGTAGAATATAAATAAAATGGTAATGTAATGTAATTTTTACTATATATATATATATATATATATATATATATATATATATACTGTATATATATTATATATTCATGTATATAGAAAAAGGAAAAATATCCTAAAAAGTTTCAGAAAAAAGTTTAATTTATATCCCTATTATAATGCCCCAGTCATTTACTGTGAGCTAAAATGTAGAAAAAATTATCCTTTGCTGTTCTAAGATCACACATAAACTTGTACAGAGTAGGAGAAAAGGGAACTTTTAGGCCGAGGCCGCATGTAGCAGAAAATCTGTGATTTTTGTTGCAGATTGTGCTCTGCTTTTGAGAAAAATCCATGAGAGGTTTTAGTAGAAGGGAGAAGTATAAGAGCTTCCTTTATATTCACGATTCCTTTTGAAGCCATTCTTGGCTTTGGCTCAAAAAATCACCGCAAAGTCTGCAACATAAAAAAGGAGCTTTTCTGAAAAATGTGGCCTCAGCCTTAGTTAGAAAACAGGATGGTTGGGGGGCGGAGCCTGACCTCGAACTGCGATGGACGCTTAGCCTGCAAGCTCTGTCGCAAGTGTCCGTTTACTAGCCTTTCTATAGCGTTTATTAGCCCTGAAGATGGTCAAGGTGGGGAGAGACAAGTCTCTAGACTCCCAGGAGGCGAAAGGGCTGCTTCCACACCAGGCAGCCATGCACAAATTTCTTAAAAAGCAACTCTTTAGCCCGGCCAGCGTTACAGACACAGCAATCGAATCTGATGGCGAAGGCTCACTACCAGACACCAATCCAGCGTTAATATCTAAAACTTACCTCCGTAAAGTCCTCAATCAGGCAGTGGCTCCTCTCGTGGCGGAGTTCGCGGAGTTCCGAGCAGAGCTCAAATCTACTACTCGCCGGGTGGATTATCTGAAGGAAGGACAAAATGAACTTATGCATGCATCGGAGTCTGTAATACACCGTATGGACTCTTACTCAGCTCATTTGAACAATACTTACCTCTTAGTAGAAGACTTGGAGAACAGGGCCCGTCGACGAAATTTTAGGATCCGTGGACTGCCAGAGACCTATCTCTCCGACTCACTAAGGTCAGTTGCGTCTTCCCTTATCTCTTCTCTAGTCGGGGAGGAAAAGGCCGCTAAAGTCGCCATAGAGCGGATTCATTGTGCAGCTCGACCGAAACCTTCCCCTGATGAGCCTCCGAGGGATATAGTCTGTGCCCTTTTCTCCTCGGCAGACACCTCCGATCTCCTAACGGCTGCCAGGACCCGGTCGGACTTGACCTATGATGGATGCCCTGTACAGCTTTTTCAGGACTTAGCTCAGTCGACCCTACAAAAAAGGAGGCTGTTCAAACCCTTGCTGGAGAAGCTTAGAGCGCAGAACATACCCTATGCATGGCTCTTCCCTTTTGGGATATCTATCTTAAAGGATGGTAAACGCTTTGCTATTCATCAGCCTGCGGACCTAGAACCCCTCTGGGACATCTTGGGAATACCTCCTGTCCACCTCCCTTCATGGATGCCAATACAGGACGAACCGATCCCTCTTCCATCCCTCCCTAGAGTGAGCACGGAAGATCCACGCACCCCCCGTAGGATGAAGTCTCCGGGTGGCAAGAAAGCCTCAACCAAACCCCCGATCGCTGCGCAAAAGCCTCGCTAGAGAGGTTGCATGGATTGTCATTTCTGGACTCTGGGAAACGGTCCCTTCATTTTCTTACCCCCCCCTTTCCCCCCCCCTCCCCTCCAGCACCTAAACTCCTCTTTAACTCTCCTGAATGATCTCTTCTCCTCCTGCCATGGCTCACAGAAAGGAAGGACTTATTCTCGGAAAGAGGTATCAGAAGGATATGGTCATCCCGGTAACATCCTTTATTTTGTAGGGTTTTATTCTGGGGACTGAGACAAGCATATAACCTTAACTTTATTTGCACTTTTACCCAACATGGCGGACTATGTGTTGTTGCTTTTGGGCGGGTTTTTTCCCGCCACTTTCTCTTCTTCCCGCCCCCTCCCTTCCTCTCCCTTCCTTTCTCTTCTCTTCCCGGGTTCTTCCTCACTGCTCCTGTCTCCTCCCATACCCCTCCCCCCCCCTTCCCTCTAACTCCATGTATGCTATTCTCAGTCGGGTGCATGAGTCATCGCACCTGTCTCGCTCTCCTCTATCTCAACTATGCCTGACAATCTCCTCCCTTCATACTCGCTCTCATTTAACCTTTCCCTTTCCATTTGACACCAAGCATGTCTTACTAATATGTATTCGTGTTGTTGATATTGATATTGTAAACCTTCTTCATGCTGGGCAGACCCGACGAATTGAAACGCAGTATTCTACTTACTATACAACACACTGCTGATATGTTAATTTGCTAAGACGCTTGAAATACATTGTCAGCCGCCTTATACTGCTCTTCATATAATGGTATATCGGTATATATTACTTTGAAATTGGCTTACTACAGTAATTCCAACCCTAGCCCTCAGCCTATCGTCACTTCCCTCACCTCATTCACTTTATACGGTGATCCCCTCCTCCCTAATGCGCACACCGCTCGCTGCCGCTATTCCCCCCCCCTCCCCCCCCCCCTTCCTCACTCCACATCCTGCTCTAATCTGCTGATTTTCCCCTCTCCGTCTCCCAGTTTCTAATGCGCGAATACTGGCAATACCTCTGCCAGTCTTCTTGTGTTTTTGCACTTATCTTGTTGGTATATTAGATGTGCAGTTTTCTATTTGTACGACTCATACCGGTTACTACTTTATCTCGGATCTTCGCCAGGTTTGGCAAATGTTGAACATATTTCTGAATGTTTATTATGCATTGTTCAAAATGGTTTGTGTTACTTTATTTCACAGATGTCTTTTTGGATAAACTAGATATGTCGCATTGCTAAATGTCTCTCACTAATGACAATTCGTCCTCTCTAAACTCCAACACTACCTTCCCCCCCCCTCTCCTCCCCCCCAGCCCACAACCCTCCCCTACACACCCCCCCCTCCCCCTCCCCAACACTGATCTCCTCGTATATCTCCTCCCCCTCCCCCCCCCCCTCTGATCCATCTCCCACATTTGCCTTAAGGCTTTGAGACGGACACACCCCGATCAGGCAACTTCTCTTTTCCACCCCTGTTGCTGCTCCATACTTTGTTGCAGCGTGTCGTGCTCTCTCCTCTCTTTTTCGGAGTACGGCTTACTGATCTGACGGCGCGGCAGGTTACTGTCGGGTCTTATTATTGTCCTGACCTGTCTGCCCCTCTCCCCGAGACTGTGATATTTCTTTTCCCTCCTTAATCGCTTTTCTACCCTGACTGTACCTCTTCACTATCTCGACCTACCTTTTCCCATACTTCTCTACCCCTACTCTTATTCCGGACCTGCTTCCATATACTCCCGTCCGCTATTCAGACCTCCAATTGATATAACCCTCTAACTCCTCCTCCTCTCACACCTACTCCTATCGCCTACCCCCCCTTAACACCTACCTCTGGCTCTCACTTGCTATTCCCCCGCGACTCTCACTCAACATGTCTACCCAACAATGTGCCCAGCTAACTTACACCTCTTATAACGCGAAGGGTCTCAACTCTCCACAGAAGAGACATTATGTTCTTCTCCTACTTAAAAAACTAAAAACCTCTGTGGCCTTCTTACAAGAAACTCATTTTAAAGCTGATAACATTCCCAAACTACCAGTTAAGGATTTTAACCAAGCCTTTCACTCCACCAACCCTCATAACAAGTCAAAAGGAGTTTCCATACTCATTCACGCAAATGTACCGTTTCGACTTAGCAACCTCTATTCGGATTCAGAGGGCAGAGCTCTTTTCCTAAAAGGTACTATAGCTTCCAACGTCTTCACCTTTGCCTCTATTTATGCGCCCAACAAACATCAAATTCCCTGGCTTTTAGGTACTTTATCTACCCTCGCCTCCTTCAAAGAAGGACTGTTGGTCATGGGCGGAGATCTTAATGTGGCGATAAACCCCTTGCTAGACTCTACCTCCCGCATTACTCCTATCTCTCAACGCCTTCTTGGCAAGCTTTCATGCGCTCTCCAAGACCTCAAATTGGCGGATGCTTGGCGCTGTTTTTGCCCGAATACTAAAGACTTCACCTTCTTCTCTCACCCTCAAACTTCGTATCATCGTATTGATTATGTCTTTGTTCCTGTGGATGCGCTCCCGAACCTGGTCCGCTCCTTAATAGGGCAAATTTCAATCTCGGATCACGCCCCAGTCTCTGCCACCCTCGAGTTGACAACGCTTCCTCGTGGCTTTCAAACATGGAAATTGAACGAATCCCTCTTAGAGGACACAAATATTATGTCTACTCTAGCTTCTGCTTTAACTGAATATTTTGAGCTAAACGCACAACCTGATATGAGCCCTGCTATAGTCTGGGAGGCCCATAAAGCTTTCATTAGAGGCCACCTCATCAAAATTGCTTCAGCTCGCAAGAAAGAGAGACAGAGAGAACTAGACTCCGTCCTCATTCAAATTGCCCAATTAGAGAGGATCCATAAACGATCATTGGCTACACAATCCCTGGCTTCCCTGACCGCCTTGAGAGAGAAGCTCAAAGACTTACTCAATCGCAAACAGGCCAAACACCACCTCCACTATCGCGCCCTTTTGTATGCCCATGGAGACAGAGGTGGTAGACTTATGTCCGCACTCATTAAAAAAGCAAAAGCCAAATCTTTCATATCCTCCGTTAAATCCCATAACGGTGACCTTCTCTCTTCGACTCCGGAGATAGCCTCGGCCTTCGTACAATACTACTCTGACCTCTATAACCTAAACTCCTTTCCTTCCCCGCATACCGACACTGAAAGGTCCCTCCTGACGAAGCAATTCCTGGACTCTCTCCACTTGCTGACCCTCTCAGAGGTGGATACCTCTGCTTTATTAGCTCCTGTTACTATCAGCGAGTTGAACTCAGTACTACATAGTTTCCCAACCGGGAAAAGTCCTGGACCCGATGGTTTTCCCCTACAATACTATAAAAAATTCTTAAATACCCTTTCCCCCCATCTTGCTCGTATGTGTAATTACCTCCTGCTTGGCGACTCCCTTCCCATGCAATCTCAGGAAGCCCACATTACCCTTATCCCGAAGGATGGCAAAGATCTCACTCAATGTGGAAGCTACCGCCCAATATCCCTCCTCAATACTGATTTAAAAGTCTGGGCGAAACTCCTGGCACTTCGTCTCCGCCCTTTCCTACCCAAGTTGATACACGAGGACCAATCTGGATTTGTGCACGGAAGGGAAGGGAAGGGAAGGATAACACCGCTACCTTACTACCGCTTATACAGAGAGCTTCTTCACTCCGAGACCCCTTAATCCTATTGGGAGTCGATGCTGAAAAAGCATTCGACCGTGTGGATTGGGGTTTTATGAGGTCAACACTAGTTAAATTTGGATTCCCTCCCCCTTTCATTGATGCAATATTCACGCTTTATGCGTCACCCCATGCGAGGCTGAGAGTTAACGGCACTGTATCAGCAACATTTACCATATCGAATGGCACCCGACAGGGATGCCCCCTATCCCCTTCACTCTTCATCCTAGTCTTAGAAACTCTCCTCCAAGCCGTTCGTCAAACGGACCTAGTCCAGGGCGTCAAGGTCAATGACCGTGTTTTTAAATCGACGGCGTTTGCAAATGACATCCTCTTCATAATCTCCAACCCCTTGACAGGACTCCCTGCTATCACAAACATCTTGACTAACTATGGGATTGTATCTCGCTATAAGGCGAATCTTTCCAAATCTGAAATCTTGCCTATATCCTTGTCTCCCTCTCTCAAAACTGCCTTAAAAGCTTCTACCCCCTACCAATGGGCCACCACATCCATCAAATATTTAGGAGTTCATCTCACTCCTCGCTTATCTGAACTTTACAAGCTGAACTTCCTCCCTCTCCTAAGAGATATCCAAAAGGATCTCACGGATTATTCGCCCCTCCCCTTATCCTGGTTTGGCCGGAAAAATTTGATTCAAACCTACATTACCCCCAAAATACTGTATAAAATAAATATGCTCCCCATCTTTCTCCCCAAACCATTCTTTACTAAACTTAGACAGCTCTTCACTAGATTCATTTGGAGGAACAAACCGCCTAGATTATCGTGGACGCTCCTTACAAAATCAAAGTCAGAAGGAGGCATTGGCCTGCCGGATATGCTTCACTACTATAAGGCCATCCAATTACGCTGGTGGACCTCACTCACCCATCCTCTTCGAGCCCCTGCACACGCCTTAGATAGGCGATCTCTTGCGGCACTCTGGAACCCTCCGCCTAGACTCTCGTCCCTACCCACTTCGTCTGTGTTACTTCAAGGGGCCCTTGAAACGTGGAAATCTTTGGCCCAGACCCTTGCCCCTGCACCCTCCCCCTTATTACCGTTAGGTCTCCTACCCTCCTTGCATCGGTCCTCAATCACGGATAGTGACCAGGTATGGGACCTACTGATGTCTGTCAAGCTGTCTGACATAGCCTCTGAAGATGGCAAGCTTTCTTGGGAGAAGTGCCTTACTCTCCTTCAATCTAAAAGACTCACGTTCCTACACTTCCACACACTTCGACATCACATAGAGCAGTTTAATTCCGCCTCGTGTCTTCGCATGCTTCTCACCCCCTTTGAAAAAACCTTATCATCCCAGACTAAACTCCTGAGAAAAACCTCGACCTTCCTTCATAGATACGTCACTCCTCCTAGACTCTCCAAACCCGCCTTCCTCACCAGTTGGGAACTTGAACTGCATCACTCTCTTTCTGAAGAAGATGTCAAACATGTCCTACGACAGTCCCATGGACCTTCGTCCTGCATTCATTTGCAAGAATCCCACTACAAGCTCCTCTCCCGTTGGTACCGCACCCCCGACTGGCTATTACATAAGCGTTTATCTACCTCAGACAAGTGTTGGCGATGTGATTCCGATTCTGGTACGTATCTGCACTTATGGTGGTCTTGTCCACTTCTGAAAGATTTTTGGGAAACAATTCAACGCCACATCAGATGCATCACCGGCTCCCGCATCACTCTGACTCCCGAGATCATTTTTCTCTCACTGCCATCTCCCTCTTTCCGGCCGCAAGACCAAGTCCTCGCCACGTATCTAATTGCAGCGGCAAAGACACTAATCTCTAGGTACTGGCTACAGTCCTCTTCCCCACCAATCTCATTGTGGTGGGAAAAAGTCCGCGAAATTCTGCGCTTTGAAGAGCTACTTAGCAAATCTAGGAGAAGACATGAATCGTTCTTGAAAATATGGAACCCCCTATTGAGATTCTTTGAAACCCATCCCCCTTGAAGGAAACTCACTAATAACCCTTCCTTCCTTCTTAATTGTTTTTTTTAATGGCCGAGCCCAGGACTGCTACCACGGACTATACCCCCCCCCCCCCCCGTTCTCTCTCTCCCCCCCCGTCTTTTCTTTCTCCCCCTCTTTCCCTTCCCCCTCCTCACTTTTCCCTTTTCTACGCTCTTTCTTTAGTCCCTCTCAAGACTCCCAGATTCTTCTTGCACTTTGATATTCTTATCTGTTCCTTTTCTTTCTCCTCCTCTGCTCCTTTTTCCCACATGTCTCGGGGAGAGGAGGATACGACTTTAAGGTTGCTACGGCCCTAAGGACATCTCTATTCACACTCAATATACTCTGAGCTCATTGCTCCCCTCCTTCTTGAAAATAGATGTTGCTTGAGACTTCACTACTCAATACTTCTCACCACCATATTTGTCAGTTGTACACTGTGAACCTAATCCTTTAAAAGACATATCACTTGTTCAGCAGAAAGTACGCCTGTCCAATTCTCTTTGATATCTGTTTACACCTCTGTTGAACCACCATATTCCTGGGAAAGGTGGCTCTAGGACAATTTGAGCGACCTTCTGCAAATATACTCGTCCTGCATTTGGCTATCTAGCCCATGGAATTATACTTCTTGCTCAGTTATTTATGTGAACTTAATGTACTATTTTTATTTGATGTATCTCACACAAGATTTGTTATCTGTAAAATTATAAAACTGTTCAATAAAAACGTTTCAATTAAAAAAAAAAAAAAAGAAAACAGGATGGTTATCGATGAAAATGTGGTACAAATTTAGAAATTTTTTTTTAAGAAATATAGTGATGTACATGAGTTCCTGAATGTCCATTTATATTGGAAATTCCAACAACATATTTTACCTAGTAGAGTATCTGTACGGTATGTTATACCTAAAACAAGTTAGAAGTAGATCATACCGCCGTCATCCAGTTCTATCATCCTGTCTCACTGGAAAGTAAATGTATATCAACATGTACAACAACACACAGGTGAATTGACCCTTATCCTTTACTACATGAACATGATTTTAGGCGCTACTAATTGTAAAAAAATGCATATTCACATTCTTTCATATTTTCCATGCAGGTGATATATTTTCCATGAAGGTGATATAAGTGAACTGTGTAATAATGCGTCTGGTTGCTAGGGTATATGGGGATAGGGCAGAGTAAATGAGTGAGTACATACATATTTGTACATATACTTATGTAAGGCTGGTCTTACACGACTGTAATTTAAGACGCAAATGGTCCGCAATTGAGGGTTTTCAGTTGTGGACACATTAAACTCAATGCGGTCTCTTACATCAACAGATATTTTATCCGTGGTGTGCCGGACCGCAACCAAGGTCCGCGCTTTTTAGAACATGTCCGTAATGGCTGCAATTCACAGCACTGTACGGTCTCACCCATAGAATTCTATGGGCGAGTGTGGCAGTTTACAGGCCTCTGCGGAGTGTATGTTAATGATCAGCAACTAGTGTTGCTGATCAGCAACATGCAGATCGTAAAAGCATTACGGTCGTGTAAGACCAGCCTAAAGACTTGCCCAGCTTGGCCAATGCCCCAGAAGAGCCAAGCTGCCATAAATTGATGAAAAAGTTAAAGGGTTTAAGAGTTTGTCAGCAGTACATTGACAGTATCACAGTAGCAGTTTCCAGATCTATCTCTGCTATTCAGAGCTGGAGCCTCATTAGCATGTAAATTGTTGTTTTTCATATGTAAATGAGGAGGAAGTTGTGGGAGTCCAGAGCTAAGACCAAACTCTGGGCAAGCTAAGGCATGGCTTCTCATGCCAAAGAACACTGTGAGGATCTGAAAAAAAGAATTGTTGATCTACATAAAGATGACCTAGACTATAAGAAGATTGCCTTCACCCTAAAACTGAGTTGCAGCAAAGATGCCAAGGCCTTACAGTAGTTTAACAAGACAGGTTCCATTCTGAACAGGCCTCACCATAGTACAGTTGAGTGCCCATGCTCAGTGTCATCTCATCATGAATCATTTTGCATCCTGACTACTGTCCATCTTTGCTATGTTTCTGACTTCCCTATACACCTTGCTACAGTGCTTCCAATATCAACTGGTGACTGTTCTATGGATCAAGGGCTGAGATTTTGACTAGGAAAGTGCATATTATTTGCAAAAGGCTAAAGGTGAAGAGCAATGAGTTTTTCAGACTGTGCAGCCCACACTAGCCAGGGCAAAACCATTTAAGGTTTAGAGGATCTACAGTACCTGCCTGGTGGAAACATTAACAAACTGTGCAGAGAAAAATTCAGTTGAAGCATATACTTAATACAATCAATATAGTGCATTGAATAATTCACATAATATCTTATTTACTATTCTCTAGAGTGTTTTGCATAATTTCCTATTACTAAAGTCAGAGCTAAATTAATGGAAGTTCAACTAGCTATAAAATGGTCAGAATAAATTAGAGAACTTATGTATCTAGCATAAGTAACTCTTCAATATTGCTACAGTATATCTAGGCCACAATCTAAGTATACACTTTATCATCTATTTTATTTATGACCCTAAGTAAGTCACTTTCTATGTGACACCGCCATAAATATAAAGATAAGTAAGAGTGACAAAGTAAAAGAATACAAATATATGTTGTGCCTCAAGTGGTCCCATTACTTTCCAGTACTGCCTTATCTTTCTTGGGCATGGAGTTCAGTATCACAGATTGCCACTGGAATTCTCTTCCATACCTCCATGACAACATCATCATACTGGTGAATGCTAGAGAGCTTGTGCTCCACCCCCTTCTGTTTGAGGATGCCTCATAGATGCTAAATGGGGTTGAGGTCTGGAGACATACTTGACGAGTCAAGCACCTATACCCTCCATTTCTTTAGCAAGGCAGTCTTTAGCAATCTTGGAAATTTGTTTGGGATTGTTATCATGTTGGAATACTGCCCTGTGTCTCAGTTTTCCGAAGGGAGGGGATCATGCTCTGCTTCAGTATGTCACAGTACATGTTGGCAATCGTGGTTCCCACAATGAACTGTAGCTCCCCACCATGCTTGACTGTAGACAAGACACATTTGTCTTTGTACTCCTTACCTGGTTGATGCCATACACAATTGACACCATCCGAACCAAATAAGTTTATCTTGGTCTCATCAGACCGCAGGACATGGTTCTAGTAATCCATGTCCTTAGTCTACTTGTAGAACCAACACTTAAACAATTTCCTCATGAATGAAAAAGACCACATATAGAACAAACACCTAAACATACCATGGAAATAGTGGTCAAAAAATATGAATTGAATACAATATCTATAAAATATATAAATTTTATTGAATAAATATTAAAAATTCATTTCAGCAGGGCAGATGGAAAAAGCAAATTGAACCAAACCAACAAGGAAACAACAGTATAGTAATGCTGTGTATGTACTAGATAGTAAATCTAAGAGATAATCTGAAATATATACAAACACAGATATAAATGACTACACACCAGGTAAGGTGGCACACCAGGTAAAGTGGCATTTAAGTATATCGAGAAGTAATAGGTAAGTATGTATCAGGGGTAATAGTCAACAGTCAAAGTAAATTCTCAAGAATATATGCAAAACTGAACCAGATAATGTACCACAAAATATGTGCTGGACAGAAGCAATAATTATATAAATAAATGACTGTAACAACCCACTAGCCTAATAGCTACAACAAACCAATACAGATATACAACATATCCCACAACAATATGTCAACGCAGTAAGAAAAATCACTGCTAAGATTTAAAGACAGATAATGTACCTGTAGCCATGGTGTGTAGAGAGCAAGATACAGATCTATAAAACTGTGCCCCAGACGCCTCTACGCGTTTCGCCTATTCAGGCTTCCTCAGGAGGCATAAAGTACTGTCTACACGGCAACCTATATATACATACTGAAATCATTGGTGATTCAGCGTCACTAGAGCGCGCCAGCACCATGATGGCGCCACGCGAGTCCATTCGCGCATGCGCGCACTAGACGGCAGGTCTACTTGTCTTTACTTTACTTAGTCTACTTGTCTTTAGCAAACTATTTGCAGGTTTTCTTGCGCATCATCTTTAGAAGAGGTTTCCTTCAGGGATGACAGCCATGCAGTCCAAATTGATGCTCTGAGCACTGACAGGCTGACCCCACACCCCTTTAACCTATACAGGAAAGCTGGCAGCACTTATATGTCTAGTTTGCAAAGGCAACCTCTGGATATGATGCTGGGTGCGGGCACTCAACTCCTTTGGTGTACCATGACGAGGTCTGTTCAGAGTGGAACCTGTTTCATTAAACCACTGTACGCTCTTCGCAACCATGCTGCAGCTCAGTGTCAGGGTATTGGCAGTCTTCTTATACCCTATGGACACAATTTATCCATTTTCACTTAGGGGTGTACTCACTTTTGTTCCAGGGGTTTAGGCATTAATGGCTGTGTGTTGAGTGATTTTCAGGGCACAACAAATTGACACTGTTATACAAGCTGCACATTGACTACTTTAGATTGTTTCAAAGTGTCATTTTCTTTGGTGTAGCTAGGGGTTACGTGCAGAGGTTACAGTAGAACCGGGGACCTGGAACCTGAGGGAGCCCAAAATGTCACAATGCCCCATATGAAAAGACCAGTACTACAAGGAACATGTGAGTGCAGTTACATACAAAGGTTTATACTTATGATCTTTGCAGCCATCAGAACTGTACATGAGCATGTGTACCATTTGAAATATAATACATGGTACATCTCAGAAGTAAGTAAATCAAACATTTTTTTTATTTTTCTTATCCTTGGAGTGACAGTCAAGTGACAACTTGCAGAGTGGTAATGTGAAAAATTCAATTTTTCATATTTGTTCTTATGTTTTTACCATTCACTCTAGTGTAACTGATTTAGTATTATGTCAAAAGATGTGCAATAAGCAATATCCAGTACATGGCTAATATATATATATATATATATATATATATATATATATATATATATATATATACACACACACACACGCACAAACACTCACACATAAAGATATCCACCCACGTTGTACCATGAGACAGCATAGCTGGAGACGTTTCCTAATGCAGTTTTTAGTTATACATAATGCATGTATTTCTCATCTCCTCTATGGTAATTGGATTGGATCACAGTAAAGTGTGTTATTTCTATACTGAATTCATTGTCAGTAGCTTGCATCCTGAGGACGTCACTCAGCTCTCGCTTGTTTTCTGCAGTGTGGGATGAATCTCAATGACACAGTCAGGAGTCACAAGTCAAAGTCAAGGCTGGCACACTTAGAAACCTCAATGTGAGTCAGTGACTACAATAAGATTTGCATTTGCAGAGTTGCACATAGCACAAAAATAACATCATTACATCATGGAATCGTTTTAAAATAAATATCATGTGTATTTGTGCTCAGCTCTGGGAAAACCTCTCATGGTCTGTTTTTGATATTTTAAGCATTAATCTTTCAAATGTTTCTGTACTACTAGAATTGATGCCGCTCATTACCGAAGCAGTGATAAATTCACACTATTAGAATACAAATATGTCTAAAATACAGCCTTCTGGCACAAGATTATTAAACCCATCTCAAGGACTCTGAGATCATTAACTTTGCATTCTTAAACGCATATACTGCTATTGTACAGCAAAGGACATGCATGAATATTATTGATCTGTAATGGTTAATTTTTAGTGATTGACAACAGTTTAAATGCTTAAAAAATAATATTTAAAATGGTCTTGTCTGGGAGGAAATGGATCTGTCACGGATACGATCCCATCAGTCTTAAACTAAAAACTATGGCTCAGAGCTGTCCGGGCAACCTCTGGTCAATGACACTGATGGATTGTGTACATATTCCCATATGTGCCATATTTAACAAGGTTCAAAAAAGTTAAACTATTCAAGGTATAATTAATCTGCCCCGGTGTGTTTACATTTATTTATACAGTCCTGTGCAAATGTTTTAGGCAAGTATGAAAAATGCTGCAAAGTAAAAATGCTTTCAAAATCAAAAGTGTTGATAGTTTTGTTTTTTTTTGGGGGGGGGGAGTGGAGGGTTATTTGGTTTATTTCAAGATTTACTTTTCAAAGCAGAACAACACAACAAGTCATGTGAAAAAGTGTGACAAGATACATTAAAGACAGATCAAAACATCAAATGTCACTACATATTCAAAAACATAATATTGGTAAAGCACAACCAAATTGACTTGAGGAGTCATCAGGGACTCATCAACATCATCACAATAATCAATTAGAAAGAGTGAGTAACACCCATATTTGGCTAAAGTTATTGGGGTTTGACCCACAAAGATATAGTCAATGCAGTCAGTGCCATCCATCTTAATGTGGAGAACGGGAACGGACTCTAAGAAAGATCTGTTGATAGTGTGTCTAAACCCCATCAACTTCCAAAAAACCAAGCAGATAGAGTTTGGGTGACAATTGAATGGGGAAATCCATTAAAGAGCTAAGAAATTGCACAAACTCAAACTCCCCAGAAGATGACCACAGGATGTAAAGCAAGAGCAGGTGCCAGAAGTCAAGTCCATCCTCTTTGCAACAAGAATAAGGGGAAGTTGGAATTATTCCTGCCATGTGGAGGCATGAAGAGAGGTAAGCTTAGTGAGTAGTGTACAACAGTGAAAGCTTATTATTGGAAGTAGGTAACACCAAAGTTTAAGATTCCACTGTCCATTCCTCCTCACGGGAGGCTACAACCAGAGGCATGATGTGAAGCCACTGGGCTCCATGGTATAATATGTAATGAGTCCTCACCTACCCTGTTCCATTTAGAATGGTGGTAGGTTTTACTTAACTGAGGGACCTTTGTAGCTGCCTCTGGGTCCAGGGCCCAGTAGCAATTGCCACTCCCGCATTCCCCATAGTTACGCCCTTGGATGCAACTGAGCCTCTTACAGATAAGAGCAGGTATTTTAAAACCTATTCAGTAGCTTCGCATAAATGTCTGAGGTAATAATCACAGGGGACTCAGAGGTAAAAGTCTCAGCAAGTGGACAGCTGTCCACCTCAACCACCTCATAAAATTGCAAGAACCTGTAAGCAGCTTGACAAGGAGGTCAAAACTATACCACAGCCTCTGAAAGGACAGCCAGACATCTGGCCCTTGTAGAAGACTCAGATAACACCCCCCCCCCCCCCCTAGTCTGTCACAGCTCAAGGTCCTGTGGGACAGTCAGTTCTACAAGCAGTGGGTTATTCCTTAACAATCAATTAAACTGGGGATCAGGTACCTCGTTCCTGACTTGGACCCAGACCTGTCGTGTTAGGGAGTGTAATGGAGTGACTGATGTTCTAGGGGACAAACATTTAATCTCTTTCATATAGGATTGCAAATCTCCCTTTTATGCAAATCAGACAGAAGATCCTCATTGTACATTTTCAGGAGCAGAGTGAATTGGGGAAAACATACCTAATCTGTATGGCCAGAAAATGAGGGGAAGCTAAACCACAGCATCTTAGGGTGTTTAAAGATAACAAGAGTTATAAAGTTATTGTCAACTCAGAGCGGAGAATACATGTGGGCAAATAGCAAATATTATATTTAAGATTAGGATTAAATTATCTCCATGCATCTACCCAGAAAACAGTAGCAAACCATTTGCTCAGCATGGTAGAACCTGTACCTGGAGCAGTGCTGTGTAAAACAAGTCAAGACCAGGGTCAACTGTTAAACTGAATTCTCTGCAGCAAATCACCAAGTTGTCAGGGTAATCCAGGGTAAACAATAATACTCACCTTGGCAGAGTTACAAATTATCAGAAAATTAACTTTGTAACAATAAATCATACACGGCAATAATTAACACTTTACTTTGTAGCATTTTTCTAGACATGCCTAAAACTTTTTCACAATAGTGTATATGTCCATCTGTTTAGGCATTTAGCATATTAAGACATCTATTACTTGCAGACATAACGATAGTACTCTTAATTTATATAATGTTCATTTTCAATTCAGGTAAACTAATAGGCAAAGTAGTGTTTGAGGTATCTCACTGGATACATATAACCACTGAGATACCTTTAGAAAGAAATTACAGACTTTGTACCAAGGCATAGTAGCATTAAAGGGGTTATCCGACACAGCTTCTGTGATAATTGATCCCTAAGGGAACCACCACTGGGTCTTCCACAAAACTGCACAACCTCTGTGACAATATGGCGCTGATGAGCAGCAGGCACCCTGGCACACTGATGCTCTTTTCAATGTATGTGAGGCCATCAAAAACAAGTGATAATTTTTGTGGGATAACACCTGCAGGACATTCATTACAGTAGTGATTTTACTTTTACATATGTTCATGTATAACCCATGAGACGGCCAATACAGTAATGGCAAATCAGGTCACACCATAAAATGAAAGAAGTTTTACTTTATAGAAAGGTTAATTAATTTAAGGAAATAAACTTCTTGGCAAAAAGAGTCTTTGTGATAAAACTTGTTTTATGACCTAATTTGTGTTGGTGATGATTTTATCAGTGCTATGTAGGTAAACCTAATGTAATATGGTATATGTTAGATAGTTAAGGTGCTTGTATACTGTTTTAGAACATATTGGCAGCTTCTTGTTCTTTTCATATTTCATATCTACCTCATATATCATTAATTTCCAGATTACTTACTAATATATAATTGTCAATATACATATGTACAGTAATCTACTCACAGACATATAGTTATATATAAATCAATGGCCCTTTTGAGTATGTACGGCTGTATTTTCATTTAGCATTCACAACAGGAATCTAGGGGGACAGATAAGTTACATTTGTAATTTATTATAACTTGTGCTTTATGCTATTTTATGTACCCAATGGTCCCCAGGCAAGTAGTAATGCTCCCCAGTGGCCCCCAGGCAAATAGTAATACTACCAGTGCCCCCAGGCAAATAGTAATTTTCCTATGTGGGCCCCAGACAAATAGTAAAGCTCCCCAGTGGCCCCCATAGAAGTATTAATGCTCCCCAGTGGTTCCTAATAATAATACTCCCTAGTGGCCCTCAGGCAAATAGTCATGTTCCCAAGTGGCTCCCAGGCAAGTAGAAAATCTACCCAGTGTCCCCCGCATAAGTGTCAGTGTTTAGCCTTTCCTAACACAAGGAGGAAAAGATGAACCCTTCCACCATAGCCTCCAAAGTCATGGGTCATACCAAATGCTTATCTCTCTGCCCAAATGGTTCACTGCTAGGGTTGCATGATCGGGATGGGAAAAAAATCGGATCCCGGTCAGCGATCAAGTAAATTTCACAATTGTGATCAGGTTTCCAATCCCGCCTAAAAATGATCGGAAATGGAATTCCGATCCCGAGTTACCTGCATAGAACTGCTGCCGCTCCCCGGAGCTTCAGGCCGTTGTTCTCTCCTCTCTTTCACACGCCAGCTGTGCGCGCCCCGCCTCCCTAGGCTAGTGTTACTGATGCTGGGAGTAGGTGGGGCTTGTTGTGGTGGGGACGCATACGGCGCTCTGCCGGCGTCTGAATGAGAGTGGAGAGAAATGGACAGAGAACAATGGCCCGGAGCTTCGAGGAGCGGCATACACACCAGGAGGGGAGGCAGCAGCAGTTCTGTGCAGGTAATCAGACAGCAGGGGGGACTAA
Organism: Leptodactylus fuscus; assembly: GCF_031893055.1. Classification (NCBI taxonomy): domain Eukaryota; kingdom Metazoa; phylum Chordata; class Amphibia; order Anura; family Leptodactylidae; genus Leptodactylus; species Leptodactylus fuscus. The sequence goes on from NC_134269.1 coordinate 150,612,841, forward strand.
GTAGCCGGTGGATTTTTTAATCACTACACAGCGTGGAGTCCAAAAATTGAAGCCTTCAATTTTTGGACTCCACGCTTTGTAGTGAAAAGGATCGTTTCTAAAATCTGATTTTCGATCATCAAAAAATCCCATTGACTTGCATTAGGATTGGAATTGGGATCGGGATTGAATGGAAAATGATTGGAAATCGGATTTTAAAAACGACCCTGAACTCCCCCGACCCTGATCGGCTGAACCCTATTCACTGCATTAAAGACACATTTCATATGGGGATTTCAGGCTATGTATCCCACCAAATATATTTTCCTAAGTTATGGAGTGTTCCCAATGGAGCACTACATATTAAAAGGAAATCTTAATGCTTACCAATACATAATATGCTTCCAACAATGGAAAAAGTTTGGGGAAGGCCCTTTTCTGTTCCAGCATGACTGTGCCCCAATGCACAAAGCAAGGTCCTTAAAGGCATGGTTGGGTGAATTTTATGTGGAAGAACTTGACTGACCTGCGCAGAACCCTGGCCTCAACGACATCAAGCACCTTTGGGATGAACTGGAACATAGATTGTGAAACAGATCCACCCATCCAACATCAGTATCTGACACCACAAATGTTCTTCTGGATGAAAGGGCAGCAAATGCACACAGACTCCAAAATATTATAGATGCCTTATCAGAAGATTGGAAGCTGCAAAGAGAAGAGCGACTTCATATTAATTACTATAGATTCAGAATGGAATGCCTTAAAATGTAACTAAACTTTCAGACAATTTTTTATTTTCTTGCAGTATTTGTGTGTTTAATAAATTTTGTAATACACTTTGTTAACATTAATATTTGTTCTCCTTTCTATGAAATCCTGCATTTCTTTATTCTTCCCCTGGTTTCTGTGTTATGAGCTGTTCTTACCTCTCAGTGTAAGGAGTAGGGACTTGGAGAAGGGACTGTGTAAAATTGGGGTAGGGGAGGGTCACTTCACAAAGTTTTATCTGGGGTGTTATTAAACATTAAAACTCTGTTTTCAACCTGTGATATCTTTGGAAATAATGTAGATAGTACTGCAACCTTAGTATCATATCAAAGAAGAAAATCTCCATTTTTATATGACACCAAAGCAAGTTTGTATATTTTATGATATCCAATATAATACTGCCAGTAAATCAAAAGTTATCTCAAAGTTTAGTTGCACTTTAAGAGTTCCTGTAGGTATAACGTCTAGGTGCCCCTGTACTTTTGTCCATTTAATGTGTATTGACTTGCTGACTTAATACATAAGAATGTACTTGAATTACTAAAAATATTAGTTCATTTAATCCTAATTTGTCACAAAACAGTACATAAACAGGATAGTCTATACTATTATTATATTGTGCAAACATCAAACAAAAAACACAAAGCTGACATTACATATCACCAGTTGTAAATTTAGCACTGCTTAAACAAAAGGAACAAAAATAAAATGTCACTTGATCTTCAATTTAAATCAGTGTTATTTTTATCGCTCAAGACCTCATGTGGCATCTTGAAGACTCTCAAGGATTATACTAGTGGTCTGTTAAGTAGCCATCACATGATGACTTATGCATTAACAAGGAACCATCGCTAATGTGCATACACAGAGCTGCTTGTGTCATTTGTCAGTGTTACTTCACATGCACTTGTTTTATTTTCAATCAGTTCACATATGCTCATATTCCGTTTAGGACAAAATTCCAGCACTACAATGAGCCTCTTCATAAAGTGGTCAACTCATAGGAAAAAAATCAAGAATGATCCATAAATAGATAGGTTTATTGAATTTTGTCCAGCACGGAAAATAATTTTGCTTTGCAATGGAAAATTGCAAAATGTGCTGCCTACTCAAAATAAAAAAGAAAGAATTGTATACAGTGACTAGAAGCAAACAGAGTTTATATTCTCCTACAAACAAGCTAGAATTGTTGCTCCTGTATGGTCACAGTGACTTACAGTGGTAAATTCCATTGACATCTCCAAGTCAAACAAACCCAGCCCAGTCATTTCAGGTTGTTATTGCTGCTGATCTGCAGCAATATTCTGCTTTGCATTTCTCACAAAATCTATTTAAAGTAGAACTAAAACCAGCCTAGGAAAACTTGAATACCCCGTGTATTTATATCTTGCTGTATGCTGTTCATTTATATCAGTTATATCGACCAAATATATGGCAACCATTAGCAGCTGTTTTGACCTCTTCCCAGGACCCAAACATTTTGTTTTATGGTATATGAGTAGACATAAAATAATGTAAGAACAGTTGTTTAGAGTTTTTTCCTTTTTTTAAAATTTCTGTTTGACGGGAGTTGGGGTAAAATTCATATATGTAGATGAACATATATCATGCGCATGTGCATCAGGGAATGTGGTTTATTAGTGCTTTCCCACATACATGTATGTGAAAGTCATCATGTAGGATCAGAAGGCTCGATCCGATCCCAGCTTTTTAACACCCTAAGATGCCACAGTTAATAGCAATCACAACATCTTAGGAGTCTGTCAGTCAAACTGAAAGCTCTACCAACTCCTTGCAAAGCAATCTTATGCTGAGTTCACACAGCGTTTTTTGGACTGGATTTTGATGTCATCTCCCAAAAATGTCTCCCGTGGCTAGCCACGACTGGATGCCGGCATTCCGCTCCAGATTAGGCCCAAATGAATGGGCCTAGTCAGGAGGTAGTCTGAATCAGGCATTCACAGCCTCCACGGCAAGATAGGGCAGCTCGCTTCTTTTTTTCATGAGCAGGAAAAAAACACTAGTGGAAAAAAGAAGTAAACAGCTCCCATTGAAGTCAATGGGAGACGTTTTTTGGAGCCTGATTCTGAAGCGGATTCCGTATCCAAAAAACTCAGTGTGAACTCAGCATTAGAATTGCAGAGCAGGGTTAGGCGAGAGAGCAAGGATTTTTGGAATTTTTTGTAGTGTATTAAGCGGAGTCAATCAGGACGCGGGCTCTTGTCAACGGGGAAACTAGTGATGACCTTAGCCAGTTCGACAGGGGTGACCAGAGCTAGCAGGATTTTGCAGGCTTTTGTTTCAAGCTGAGGGAGGTCTAGGTTCAGTAGGAAGCTTTTTATCTGAGCTAGTCTATTTTCTGTGTCTAAGTCTGATCTGGCATTAAATAAATGATATAATTCAGAGAAGAAATCTATAAGGCCATCAGCAATATGATCCATTTCACAAACTAATTCACCACTTGGCTTTCTTTTTTTTTTTCTTTTTTTTTAAATGTAGATTGTGAGCCCCACACATAGAGCTCGCAATGTACATTTTTTTCCCTATCAGTATGTCTTTGGAATATGGGATGGAAATCTATGCAAACACGGGGAGAACATACAAACTCCTTGCAGATGGTTTTCTGCCCTTGGTGGGATTTGGGCACCAGGACTCCAGCGCTGCAAGGCTGCAGTGCTAACCACTGAGCCACCGTGTGGCCCCCCCACCACTTGGCTTTCTGATAGCCTCTATGTGGGATTTGCTTTTTTCTTTTTTTATCATTGCTGAGAGGATTTTGCCTCCTTTTTCTCCATGTGCTAGGAGTTTAGCTTTGGAGTACATAAGTTGCTTAGCTGCTGAGTTATTCAAAAAGTGTTTGAGTTTTTCCTGTGGGGCTATCAGTTCCTCATGGGCATTAGCGAAGTGTTGCTGTTTGCGAATTCTCTCTATTGCTGAGATTTGGGCTAGCAGAGAGTCTATTTCCTTCTGACATATCTTCTTTAGTGCAGATGCCTTAGCGATTAGGAGACCTCTTATATAAGATTTATGTGTCTCCCACACAATTACTGGGGGAGTACCCGAAGTTCAGTTTAACATAAAATAGGTGTCGAGGTGAATGACTATTTCTTCTCTAACTACTTCGTTATCTAACAGGGATTCTCCATGTCCACGCTTTTGGAGTAAGGTTTGTGATTACCAACGAGGCAGAGACATATGCATGGTCGGAGATAGTTATGCAGGAGATTTCGGCTATTGTGATGTGTGCAGCCAGGGAGGTTGAGGAGAATGGGTAATCAAGTCGCTGATAAGACTTATGGGGTATGAAGTAAAAGGAAAAATTATTAGTATTTGGGCTATGCAAACGCCGTATGTCCAGCAAATGCAACTCTTGTAGCGCTGAATGCACTTTCTTTAGCCCTCTCTGAGTAATGCTGAATCCAGAATAGGGTCCAATGTGAGGTTTAGATCTCCCCCCAATAGAATCTCCCCCTCGGCAAAGAGTGAAGATCATTTAAGGCCTGACTAACCAGGAGATCTGGTTTTGGTTTGGTACATAGAAGTTGGCTAAAGTCAGTGGCTTTGAGGCTAAGGTGCCATTGATGAATAGGAGTCTCCCTTCTGCATCCGTGTATATCTGTTTGCATATAAAGGGGACGGACTTTCTAATACATTTTATGATATTATAAAGGTAAACTGTGGAAAAGTTAGAGCCAAAAAAAATAAATTCCAAATTTCCCAGTCTTCTTTCCAATTTTTATAAATTGCCACAGAGTCTTACAGCTTCACCTCAACTGTGTTCCAGTTTATCAGCCGTAACAATAAAAGTATTCCAAAGCAAAATATAATAAGTAATGACCCACAGAACAATATGTGGCTGTTTATGTGAAAAGGGCCCACATTGTAGATATGGAGTTCTTGGTATCATTGTAACGGTTATGGTGTAACATTGTCCGAAACAGCAAAAAAAAATTTATTGAAAGCACAATTGACATATTTTTAAATAAAATTTTTGCATAAAACAAAATTGTGATTTTTTTACCCAAATATGTTTTGGACTATTTTCTCTATAATTAGTATCGACGATCTGGGCCCTTTTCACGTAAACAGCCACATATGGTTCATGTACAGTATAAGTAGAGGGAGATCTATAAAGTTTGAGACAAAAAATCTTACCAACATTCATTAAAATGATAGAAAATATCAGCAGGTATAAGTTGAATGAGCCACATTCCATTTATGGTTAAATTATGTCAAACTTTGAACTTAGGCTTCAATATCATGTGAACATTCATTTGTAAGGAATCCAACATACAAAAAACTGTGTATGCCTTTGTAGAAAATTGGCTAACTGAAGTCCAGAATTTTCACCAGTTATTAGACCTGAGCCTTTAAATAGCTCAGCAGCCTGTTAAGTAAACTGAAACTTTTATCTTTAATAGCCTGTTGTTTCCTGAAATCTTTAAACTGATAGGCAAGATATCACTTGAGCATTTCATTTGTGTTATTGTGACTTGTTAACCATGTTCTAAAATATAGATATGGAAATGTGTCAACATCTAATAAGGAATTATTATTTTAAAACATTGTATACAGAATTACTTATAATAGAATGTATGAACTGTAGCTGATTTTATTGACTTAGCTGGTGGTGATTTTTCTATGTCTTGATGTCTACCTCTTTGTGCTTTACAGCAATGCCTATAGCCTAAAATTGCCCCTTCTGGACTTGCCCATTGGGGGTGTTCTGGTTAGTGTTGTTTTGGGGTATTACGATTATTTTGAAAACTAATATTAAAAGGAAATGGTCAAAAATCCTGTACACCCTTCTTATTTCACAAGCATCCTGGATGTGATGTTAAAGGGAGACTCCACTTCCATGATTCTTTTTACATTCATCCATCTAGCTAGACTACACAACACAGGAATGAAGCAAGCCATTCACTGACATTTGTACAGTCTCCCTCTCTCCTCCTTCCCCCATAGATTGTAAGCCCTCACAGGCAGTGCCCCCATCGTGCCAGTCGGTCACTGTTAGTACCGTATTTTGCGGACTATAAGGCGCACCGGACTGTAAGGCGCATTACCCATGAGCGCCTTATAGTCCTGCCTACGTCCATATATAAGGTGCACTGAACTATAAGGCGCAGCGCTGTCCTGTGCGCCTTATATGTGATTGAAAGCGGCGGCCGGCAGACTTTGCCGGCGGCCGCTTCCGGCCGCTTAACCCCCCGCGTGCCAGCCGCTTCTATTCATTTCAATGGCACGCTTCCATTGAAATGAATGGAAGCGCTCGGCACGCGAGGAGTTAAAGGGATTCTACCATTAAAAGAACTTCTTCCTTCTTGATCACGTCGGAATAGCCTTAAAAGGCTATTCATCTCTTACCTTTTTACCATAGCCAGCGCCGCCTTCTTCCGCAGCTCCGTCTCTGTCTTCTTTGGGCCTCATGGATGACGCATGCGCAGTCGGCTCTAACAGGCTCTCGCAGCCAGAGCCGACTGCGCATGCGTCATCCATGAGGCCCAAAGAAGACAACACAGACGGGGACACGGAAGGTGCGAACACAGCTCAGGGAGAAGGCGGAGCTGACTATGGAAGAGGTAAGAGACGAATAGCCTTTTTAAGGCTATTCCGACGTGGTCAGGGAGAAGAAGTTCTTTTAATGGTAGAATCTAGAGTTGAGCGAGTGCTGTTCGGATCGGCTGATCCGAACAGTACTCGCTCATCTCTAGTAGAATCCTTTTAAGCAGCGGCCGCCGGCAAAGTCTGCATGCCGCTTCCATACATTACAATGAGAGCGCGCTATTCAAATAGTTAGAGATGAACGAATACTATTTGAATAGCGCGCTCCCATTGCAATGTATGGAAGCGGCATGGAGACTTTGCCGGCAGCCGCCGCTTAACTCCTCGTATGCCGCTGCTTCAAGCCTTATATAAGGCGCACCGGACTATAAGGCGCACTTTCGATTTCTGAGGAAATCGAAGTATTTTATGTGCGCCTTATAGTCCGGAAAATACGGTATTATATCTACATGTATATTTTGTGTATTGTATGTAAACCCCCAAATGTAAAGCACCATGGAATTAATGGTGCTATATAAATAAATAATAATAATAATAATAAATGAGACATTGATATCCCCAGACCACTCCCAATTGCCTGCTCTAGCTCCCTATAGCAAGCAAAAAAAGTAACAAGCCTAAGCAGTATTTACTCTTTTCAGAACGGTGAGGCTGTTTGGAGCTAAGGACAACCTTATTATATTTTACATTTAATATATGCAAAAATTACAGTGCTTTAAAAAATGTATCAAACAAAGACATAAACATGCAAACAAAATAAAATAAAAAGGGAGTAAAACAAACAGATCTTTTTCAGCCTGGCTGAGAGCTATGCGGGAATTATTGGAAAGATCTACATTTCCAAAATATCTGACCCCTGTGCATCCTGACATTAACCTTTTTGTAGACCCCTCAACTCCAGCACCTTTTCTGGAATTAACTCCCTTGGACTAGGGCTGACTGATGACATAAATTAAATTAAGAGAGATATGACATATTTTAGGAATATGCCATAACGCCGGCATTTGGGTATCATAAATAGATATGATATGCTTGGCAAGTGATGCCAAATGATTGTCACGATACTAGTGGTACAGGATCAGGAGTCCAGTCGTCGGGTAATGCAGAGGAGGCTGGAGAAAGCAGGTGGATAGCCCACAGGGGGCTGAGGTAGTAGTCCAAGAGCAGATGAGTAAAGACCAGGTAGAAGTCTGTAGTCTTTCAGGAGCTGTAGTAAAGCTACTGTGAGCTTGCAGCCAGCAGGTGAGGTTCCAAGGAACTGAAGAGGATCTCCAGCAAGGAGGTCTCCTGGGTGTTCAGGCTGTATCCGGAATAAACAGAACACAATACCAACACAAACAGGAAGTGTCAGAGTCACCTATATATAGCCAGTCCAATCAAGGTTAATACAGGGCGGGTTACCATCATTAGCAGCAGCTGATGAGCCTCAGGAGTAGGCTCCACACAGAAGTCCAACAGGCCATGATTCCACAAGCCTGATAGCTCAGGTAGCAAGGAGACACTGAGCAAGACAGCAGGTCACAGGTTCAAATTCTGACATCACTCCCCTCCTAACGGCGACCTCTGGGCGCCACAGGACCTGGTTTTGTCGGATACTGCTGATGGAAACGTCTAATCAAACGAGGAGCATTAATGTTAGATACCGGTTCCCATGAATTCTCTTCTACACCATACCCTTGCCATTTGATAAGGTATTGTAGTCGATTTCTGTATATACGGGAGTCCAGAATTTTTTCCACGACAAATTCTTCTTGTCCATCCACTTCCACTGAATCTGGAGGTTGAGAGGACCGTTCAGGAAATGGATTGGTCGTAGCAACTTTCAGTAGAGACACATGGAAAACAGGATGAATTCTCATTGTTTCTGGAAGTTGTAGACGTACCGCCAGAGGACTAATTATTTTAGAGATCTTATAGGGTCCAATAAATTTCTGTCCCAGTTTGGGTGAAGGGACCTTCAGCTTAATATTCCGGGTAGAAAGCCATACTCTATCCCCCACTTTGAATTCAGGTGCTGGTCTCCGATGTTTATCTGCTGCTTTTTTGTATCGCTCCTGAGCCGCTCCCAATGTTTCTTTCAACATCCTTAGATTTTGTTGTAGTGATGTGATTCTATCTGTAACTGCTGGAATTAGCGGAGCAACCGGATTTTTGGGGAGAATACTTGGATGGTATCCTAAGTTTGCAAAAAATGGTGTTTGTTTTGTTGAAGAATTCTGAGAGTTGTTATAAGAAAATTCAGCAAAAGGTAATAGGTCTACCCAGTCATCCTGTAAATGACAGATGTAACAGCGCAGGTATTGTTCTAGCGTCTGGTTTGTACGTTCCGTCTGGCCGTTAGTCTGGGGGTGATAAGCAGTTGACAGGTGGAGCTCAATATCTAACGATGTACAGAAACTTCTCCAGAATTTAGACGTGAATTGTACCCCACGATCCGAGACCACTTCATCTGGTACACCATGAAGACGGAAGATGTTATGGACTATTAAGTCAGCAGTTTCTTTGGCTGAAGGCAAACCGGTACAAGGGATGAAATGAGCTGCTTTTGTAAGTCGGTCCACGACTACCAGTATCGATGTCTTTCCTTTGGAATTAGGTAGATCCACTATGAAGTCCATTGAGATCGAACTCCAAGGTCGTACTGGAATGGACAATGGCTGCAGCAGCCCCATCGGTGAGGAACGTGATGGTTTATACCGGGTACAAGTATCACAAGAGAGAACATATTTTTTCACATCTTCTAGACAGCTAGGCCACCAGAAGAAACGGGATAACAATTCATATGTCTTCTGTACTCCCTTGTGTCCTGCTAGTCTGGAATCATGTACAAACTGTAGGATCCTCAGCCGCATTGCTTCCGGTATGTATAGACGCTGTCCATCAGTCCATACTTGATTCCTAAGGAATAGGTGTACATCCCTTGACGGTTGTGCTAGAAATGGATCAGTGTCATAGGCCGCTTTTAAGTCCTCGAGCAAATCACCTTCATGGATAATACCTACCACCCTTGCCTCAGGCACAATGGGAGTAGGTGGAATTGAAGGATTAGAATCACTAGAAAACATTCGTGACAAAGCATCTGCTTTTCCATTGCGGGATCCTGGTCGAAATGAAATTGAGAAATTAAAATGGTTCAGGAACAGACTCCATCGGGTCTGACGAGGGGAGAGGCACTTGGCTGATCTGATGAACTCCAAGTTACGGTGATCAGTTAGAACTAGTATCTGTTGTGAAGCTCCTTGTAGATGGTGTCTCCACTCTTTAAATGCCGAAACAATAGCAAGTAACTCTTTGTTCCCTACATCATAATTCTTCTCTGCAGAAGACATCCGCTGAGAGAAGAATGCACATGGATGTAACAGCTTCTTCTCACCTGACCTCTGAGAGAGGATGGCCCCAACCGCACAGTCTGATGCATCTACTTCGACCACAAACGCAAGTTCTGGATCGGGATGACGTAGTACTGGGGCTTTGGTGAATTTAATTTTTAAACGAGAAAAAGCTTCATCCGCTTGTGGAGTCCAGGAAAAGTGGGTCTTCTTCTTTGTCAGCTCTGTAATAGGAGCTACAATTTCTGAGAAATTTTTAATAAAGCGTCTGTAAAAATTAGAGAAGCCAATAAATCTTTGCACTTCTTTCACAGTCTTAGGAGTCGGCCAGTCGATAACTGCTTGGATCTTTCTGGGATCCATACGCAATCCCTGAGAAGAGATGATGTATCCTAGGAACTGAATCTCTTCCCGATGGAACTCACATTTTTCCAATTTGATGTAAAGTCGGTTTTCCCGCAATCGTTCCAATACACGTCTTACATGCTCCTGATGTTCTTCTAGAGATCCAGAGAAAATTAGTATATCATCTAGATAAACCACTATGAATTGATCTAGCAAATCTCTGAATATGTCATTTGCTAGGTGTTGGAAGGTAGCCGGAGCATTGCAGAGCCCGAATGGCATCACCAGACTTTCAAAGTGTCCATATCGTGTACGAAAGGCGGTTTTCCATTCATCACCTGGCCTTATCCGGATTAAATTGTAAGCACCCCGTAGGTCCAATTTGGTAAAAACCTTCGCTCGTTGAACTTTCTCCAATAGTTCAGGAATCAGAGGCAATGGGTAACGGTTTTTTACTGTAATTTTATTAAGTTCTCTGTAATCCACCACTGGCCGTAATGAACCATCCGATTTCTTAACAAAGAATATAGGAGCCCCTGCCGGAGAAGATGATGGCCGGATAAACCCTTTTTTCAAGTTCTCGTCAATGAAGTCCTTAAGGGCATTTAATTCAGGTCCTGATAATAGGTATATAGTCCCAAAAGGTATGGGTGCTCCAGGAAGCAATTCTATTGGGCAGTCGTAAGGGCGGTGAGGTGGTAGTTTGTCAGCTTCCTGTTTATCACAAACATCCTTCAAATCCTCATATACTGTTGGTAACTGATGCTGTTCCTGGTCTTGAGTAGAGACTGTAATGGTTGGTTCAGGTTGATCCTTTACGTCATTGTCTTTTGGGGGAAAACTCAGCATCTTAGTTCCCCAATTGATGGAAGGATTTTGTGCCTGTAACCAAGGTAGGCCTAAGATGACTGGAAAGTGTGGAGAAGAAATGAGTAGAAATGAGAGAGTTTCACGATGCTGAGGTTCAATGTGAATCTCCAAAGGTACAGTTTCCTGGTCTACAGGTCCCGAACTCAGGGGAGACCCGTCCACAGTCTCCATCACAATAGGTGAATGTCTCTTAGATGAATGTATTCCATGTTTCTGAGCAAAACCCAAGTCCATGAAATTTCCGCTAGCGCCAGAATCTACCATAGCTGATGTAGAGATCCACACGGAGTTGATTAGTAGTTTAAGAGGGACGAAGTAATGTGAATCCTTGTTCTCCTTTTTAACCTGAGAGGTCACTGATGATATATAGTGGACACTTTCTCCAGCTGACTGTTCCCCCTCTGAAGCTGAAGATTCTTCATTGGATGCATCGGGATCCATTACAGCGGCCACTGTTCTCCGGGGGCGATTCGCAGAGCGGCTTGGGCAATTTATAAGGAAATGTCCCGACTTTCCACAGTATAAACACAGATTTTCTTTGAACCTATGTTCTCGTCGCTCTGCACTCTCCCGTTTCTGAATCGCATCAATCTGCATCGATTCTGGTTGGGATTCTCGGGACTGCTGATCAGATGATTTTTTATAACCCAGTGGCAATGTGGTAGTATATTGACTGGTCATGCGGTTTGCATAGCCCCATTTCTCTTGTCGACGTTCTGTCAGACGAGTATCAATCTGAATGCAGTGATCAATAAATTCAGAGAAGACTGAAGGAGTTTTTGCTCGTGCTAGTTCGTCTTTAATACTACTGGAAAGTCCACTCTTGAAAAGAGCTAGTCTTGCGGAGTCATTCCAGCTAGTGTCCACAATCCATCTCCGGAATTCCATGGCATAATCCGCAACAGAACGTCTGCCTTGCCGCAACGTTAATATGGTGGTCTCTGCTGTAACCATTCGGTTGGGGTCATCAAACATCTCCTTCATGAGGTCCATGAAGTCTTTGTAGTTATTTAGGCAGACGTCATCGGTTTCGATTAGCGGATTTGCCCAGGCAATAGCTTTGTGTGTTAACAGCATAATGACGCACAGCACCCTTGATCTCTCAGATGGATACTGGTTAGAATGTGCATCAAAATACAAATTGCACTGGTTTACGAATCCCCTGAACTTATCCCGATCACCATTGAATCTAAATGGCGGCAATCTTGGGGATGGAGCAGAGGTGGGAATCAGGCCTTGTGCATCCAGCTGTGCAATACGTGCTGTGACCGTGTTCATGGATGTCTGCAATTCCTGCAGAGTTTGGCCTTGCATAGCGATTTTACCAGTGGTCAGTTGATCAAAAGTTTCCCATTGGTGCTTCATATCTTAGACCTCCGTATACATTGCGCCCAGGGCAGCTTGTACCTTTTTGAAGCGAGCCTCCCAAGCTTCTTTCCCAACGGACTCCATTGTAGGTGTTGGTATCCTGTCACGATACTAGTGGTACAGGATCAGGAGTCCAGTCGTCGGGTAATGCAGAGGAGGCTGGAGAAAGCAGGTGGATAGCCCACAGGGGGCTGAGGTAGTAGTCCAAGAGCAGATGAGTAAAGACCAGGTAGAAGTCTGTAGTCTTTCAGGAGCTGTAGTAAAGCTACGGTGAGCTTGCAGCCAGCAGGTGAGGTTCCAAGGAACTGAAGAGGATCTCCAGCAAGGAGGTCTCCTGGGTGTTCAGGCTGTATCCGGAATAAACAGAACACAATACCAACACAAACAGGAAGTGTCAGAGTCACCTATATATAGCCAGTCCAATCAAGGTTAATACAGGGCGGGTTACCATCATTAGCAGCAGCTGATGAGCCTCAGCAGTAGGCTCCACACAGAAGTCCAACAGGCCATGATTCCACAAGCCTGATAGCTCAGGTAGCAAGGAGACACTGAGCAAGACAGCAGGTCACAGGTTCAAATTCTGACAATGATTTTACAAGTCCAAGCATACCAAACATGAAAATTAAAGTAAACTTATTAACGCTCAATATCTAGATTTTTTACATTGTTTACTAATTAGGGTTCCCCCACCATCTTTTGATACATGGGTGGTTAAAACATAAATGATGACATCCATACTTTTGCTCAACATATACACTCACCGGCCACTTTATTAGGTACACCATGCTAGTAACGGGTTGGACCCCCTTTTGCCTTCAGAACTGCCTCAATTCTTCGTGGCATAGATTCAACAAGGTGCTGGAAGCATTCCTCAGAGATTTTGGTCCATATTGACATGATGGCATCACACAGTTGCCGCAGATTTGTCGGCTGCACATCCATGATGCGAATCTCCTGTTCCACCACATCCCAAAGATGCTCTATTGGATTGAGATCTGGTGACTGTGGAGGCCATTGGAATACAGTGAACTCATTGTCATGTTCAAGAAACCAGTCTGAGATGATTCCAGCTTTATGACATGGCGCATTATCCTGCTGAAAGTAGCCATCAGATGTTGGGTACATTGTGGTCATAAAGGGATGGACATGGTCAGCAACAATACTCAGGTAGGCTTTGGCGTTGCAACGATGCTCATTTGGTACCAAGGGGCCCAAAGAGTGCCAAGAAAATATTCCCCACACCATGACACCACCACCACGAGCCTGAACCGTTGATACAAGGCAGGATGGATCCATGATTTCATGTTGTTGACGCCAAATTCTGACCCTACCATCCGAATGTCGCAGCAGAAATCGAGACTCATCAGACCAGGCAACGTTTTTCCAATCTTCAATTGTCCAATTTCGATGAGCTTGTGCAAATTGTAGCCTCAGTTTCCTGTTCTTAGCTGAAAGGAGTGGCACCCGGTGTGGTCTTCTGCTGCTGTAGCCCATCTGCCTCAAAGTTCGACGTACTGTGCGTTCAGAGATGCTCTTCTGGCTACCTTGGTTGTAACGGGTGGCTATTTGAGTCACTGTTGCCTTTCTATCAGCTCGAACCAGTCTGGCCATTCTCCTCTGACCTCTGGCATCAACAACGCATTTCCGCCCACAGAACTGCCACTCACTGGATGTTTTTTCTTTTTTGGACCATTCTCTGTAAACCCTAGAGATGGTTGTGCGTGAAAATCCCAGTAGATCAGCAGTTTCTGAAATACTCAGACCAGCCCTTCTGGCACCAACAACCATGCCACGTTCAAAGGCACTCAAATCACCTTTCTTCCCCATACTGATGCTCGGTTTGAACTGCAGGAGATTGTCTTGACCATGTCTACATGCCTAAATGCACTGAGTTGCCGCCATGTGATTGGCTGATTAGAAATTAAGTGTTAACGAGCAGTTGGACAGGTGTACCTAATAAAGTGGCCGGTGAGTGTATTTCCCTGGTACCTGCCTAAAGGACGCAGTTGTACTGTCTGGTTTACGCCACACGCAGACTTGCTAATTAGTGGCTTGGCTGAATTCACACCCTGCTGAATTGATCACCAACATCTTGTGGAATGGATTTGAAAATATCATACAAATGAGATTAACACCAACACCTATGCACTACAAAGAACAAGCCCCATGACCAGAAGAAAATTCATAACTAGGCAAATAACTCACACAGTAGGATACATAGTTCATCACAGAAATGATTGCAAATATATACATAATATATGATATTACTATGACATTTCATAGGTTAGTTAACATTGTGGATTCAGAAAGGAATTGAAACAAACACAAATAAAAGAAAAAAAATGCTTCTATACACTGACAATATAAATAAACCTTTAATATGATTTACTTTTCTCAAACCTTACCCAAATCCACAAGCAGATACAAAAACAATACTTATAGACAGCAGAATGTAAGCAAAATTAAGACCAAGTACCATATAACGCTAATTACATTTGGTTTAATTTATGGATTCTAACCACAGCATCTATAACACACTAGTAACAGAACCACTGTCATATGTTATAGATGCTGTGGTTAGAATCCAAAGACTGAACCAAATGTAATTAGTGTTGTATGTAAAATGTATGTATTGTAAAATTTCCCTATGCCTATGGCATAATTTCTTTATAAGCGTTCATCCATCACTAAACAAATAGGGAAATATCTATGTTACTTAAACAAGCTTTGGAAGATTACTGTTAAAGATGAGTGAATCAGTTCAGACTGTACCCAATTCAACCCAGATTTCCCAAACGTTTGGGGGTTTGACCTGAAACAAGAATAAAATTATTATCCCCAGAGTATAATATATATTGTCCGAGATGGCACCGCATGAGTGGCAGCCTGTTACAGAAGCTCCAAGCTGAGAGCGACCTTTATCTTTCCTTTTTCACTCTTTGTCTGTATCTACAAAATCCTTTACTCAAGTACCTTGGCACTATGAATAGCTAACTATTTGGACTGGAAAAAATTTGCAGACTATTTCAAAGGTATCCTTTTTTGTGTCTATTGTTATGCTTGGAAGATGCCTGCATTTCCTGTGTACATGTGTAAAGGCTTTGTTACAGCCTAGGAATCTACCATCAAGTGAAGCATGGACAATAAGAGGCAGACAAGTATGGAGGGGAAAGTTTATGCTTGGAAGATGCCTGTAGCCAGCAGACTGGAATTTTTTCCTGTGTACACATGGAAGGCTTTGTTACTGCCTAGGAACCTACCATTCCCCCAAGAGTTAAGGGAAGCATGGCCAGAGAGGCAGATAGTATGGATTAATAATCAGCACCCTTGTCTCCCTGGATGGCTTCAGACTTCTTCGAGTGTATAGAACAGTGGTAAGAAGAAAGGAGGAGGGCTTGTGATTAAAGATGGTGCATATTGGGGCATATTGTGGTTAAGGAACAATAGTGCTGATGCAAAAATATCGAACTATCAGCTGTGAGCATGAGATCTTATTACCTACTAAAGGAATTGTCACATGCTATCGTAATAAAAGCTGATTCTGCCTGTAATGTCTATATGCTGTGTCTCCCTCCTCGTGTCTTCCAAATGCAGTCAGGCTGTATAATAAACATTAGAGATGAGCAAACACTAAAGTGTCCAAGGTTCGAAATCCGATTCGAACAGCCGCACACTGTTCGACTGTTCGAACGGATTTCGAACCCCATTATAGTCTATGGGGGGAAATGCTCGTTTCAGGGGTAGGCAACATTCAATAAAATCATACTTACCAAGTCCACGAATGACGGTCGAGCTGGATTCTGCTTGAAGTCTTCTCCCGGCGTAGGGTCCCCGCGTTCTCTTCCAGGTGGAATTCACTCTGCCTAGGCATCCGGCCTAGACAGAGCCGACTGCGCATGCGCTTGCGGCTCTGCCCAGGCCCAACGCCTGAGCAGAGCCGACTACGCATGCGCGTGTATGCGCGTGCATGCCCACGCATGTGCAGTCGGCTCTACCTAGGCAGGATGCCTAGGCAGAGTGAATTCCACCCGGAAGAAGATGCGGAGAGGCAGCACGGAGAAGACTTCGGAAAAATAAGAGAAGAACCAGTGTTGATTGGCAGAATGTATAGCATTCTGCCAATCAACGCTGGTTCTGCATCGAACCTTAAACTTTGAACAGCTAGTAGTGTTCGATCGAGTATGAGTATTTCGAATACCGTAGTATTCGATTGAACACCTACTCGATCGAACACTACTCGCTCATCTCTAATAAACATCACTTTGCATAGAGAACTGAATGATCCTGAAGTTTTTTTCTTTTCTTTTTAGTTGCTATGACTCTTAGTTTCTATCTGCTCTGAGCTTGTATGTGTTATTTCTTGCAATATACTTCTGCACTATCCATGATGCTGTAACATACTGAATTTCCCCATGGTGTGAATTTTAAAGGATTATCTTATCTTAATAAGTATGACCCAAGGGGACGTGTGGAAACATAGCAAACAGTTATACTCTCTCATCTGTCCTGGTCATCCTCGAGGGTGTCCTGACATCATCCAGAACTCCTTCAGAGTGCTTTTATGACCTTACTAGACACTAGTGTATATTCACAGATAACCTATCAGACTTTATAAATGATATGTTTCGTGTGTGCAGTCATAACAAAAAATATTATAATGAAGTTCGAAAAAGATGTGCAATATTCTGCGCAGATGGTGAATCAATGTCAGAATCATTTGACTTGGTGATCCCAATAATTCCAAGAATTATACTAGAAGAAGAAAATAAGCTAGAAATTAAGCTAAAAAATTTCTACATTAGCTTACTTCTCAGTAGAACAAAGGATCAGACATGTTGAAATCTAACATGTCATATCCTTATTTTCCTCAAGATCCATTACCGGGCAGGAACGATAGATTTCTATCAGTCCTCACCAACAATTTGATTTGTATAGACAGGTTTAATAAAAAAAAAAAAGAGACATTGATAGACAGAACCTAAAAATGTCTACACATCTACATTTCCAAAGATGGAGCTATCAGCACTGCCTTCATCTCTACATCTTTGTTAAGAAGCTTCAATAACCAGGAAAATCTGCTTTAACAGACTCTCAGATATCTAGCATTTGTTGTAAATAATGCTGATTTATCTTCGAGTGATAAAGTAAGCTCTTTCATCTCCACATTCTTTTTAAAAATTCACAGCAAGTGAAAGTGATAAAGTTGACATCTGGAAAGATGGAAACCTGGCTTTGATGAGTTAATTTTCCCATATTAGCAAGTGATATTCTTTTTGCTATTTTACTTGAGAATTTGGCGGAGCTCAAATGAAAGGAAAAGGAGGATCAATGAAGATCCCATCTTATGTCACACGGATGTTATGTTGGTAATGCGGTTGTATTCAATAAATATGCAAGTCAAATTGCAGAATCTAGTTGGCTGCTATAGTGATGGAGATATTTTAGCTATAAAGATTTTTTAACATTTTTTGAAGAATAGTAGAGATGTGTTACCTATGAATTAACTTACAATTCGATGTTTAAACTTCATTAATGCTCTATAGTTTGCTCAGGCGAGTTTTACCGCCTGAAAAATAGATTATTTATCAATAGAATACTCATAGCTCTTGTCATTTATAGTCCCCTTGGAAGGCCATAAATGGATCAGCGACCATAGATGAAGAGTGAACTCTACAAAGTCTATGAACGATATGTTAACAGCCAAGCAAATATTTCTGATGCATACAAGATCTCTACATTTCTTCTCCCAGTTTGATTATAGATAATGGGGCATGAAAAAGGTGGTCCTATGGTTAGGTTAAAAAAGGTTACACATGATAAGACCCAAATGAGCATTTAAAGAGATTGTCCCATCTGAGATAACGCCTCCTAGAATGCAGCCCCCAGTAATCAACTGACTACTTCTATATTCACAAACTGTCACCCCCAGCAAACAGCTGATTTTGACAAAGGAAGCAGTGGTAAGCCAGACACTTCCCTTGCAACAATTTCCCTTGTTACGAACAGAAGGAGTTCTCCAGCACCTTTATTTTTTAGTCTAATACCAATTTGTTTGTTATTGGGGCATTTGCAACACAACTGCTTGTCAACATTACCTTATGCTGGGTTCACACCAGCCCTTGTTCTACATTAAGGGATTTCATTCCCCTTTCCGCATGAAAAATGTGGAGAGAAAAGCGCTGCATTCTTCACCCTTTTCAGGCGGAAATCGAGTGGAAACCACACAAAACCCATTATAGTCTAAGTAAGGGGTTCTCTGGGTATCCTAAGGTTTTTTATGCAGATTAGGTTTCCATTCGGGGGGGTCCCCAAGCCGACCCCTGAACGGAAACCCCAATGCAGATGTGAACCTAATCTGAGTCATTAGTGAGTCACGTGACCACTAATGAGATTTGCATGTTAAGAGTTAGGAGGTGTTCACCCATAGGATTTGATCAACAAATCAGCGTCCTGCTTGATATTGCTGTGGATGCCAAGACTTTCTGCTGATTAGGACCAGTCAACGGTGGAAAGTCGCGATGGGATGCTGATGCTCTGCAGCTGGTGGCCGAAAGATCAAGAGGAATTCATTTTCATTTTCCACTGTCCTCTTCATTTTCCATCATGTGAACTGCCCCTTACAGGTTAAAAATAGGAAAGGTTTCAACAGTGCTAAAGTTGGTGCTCAGCCACAAAGAATTGAAGCACATCCAACATCCCAGAAGAAGTATGGCTTCATTTTCATCAGTTACATGCATGCACATGTTTATTTGAATTTACGGCTCTGATCTAGTTTGGTCCTACTTTTAAACCTTTGTGATAACTGAGTACCAGGAGATACTATTAGTACTAAGGAAAGGGAATCGCTATAGGTAAAGTCCAAATCTGCCTTCTTTTGGCCATCATTACAGAAATGTAACATTATATAGCAGTCATTCCAATGAATGGTAGACCATGTAATACATACAATCTCACCTCTCTGTTACCCTGGGATCCAGCAGAGAATTTCCATTCGAGTTTGTGGTGTTCTTAACCTTAGATGAGAACATGAGAGATATAGCCAATCAGGGGTTGAGCAGCGATTCTCCATTAGGGACTGAGCAGTTACTTTCCATTCCAACAGAGCATCACCACTCAACCATTGGCAGCTGATATGCTCACATGTGGGCAGAATATCAACAAGGACCTAAGGACCTGAACTATGACTCCCCACTAGATCCCAGGCTGAACACAGAGGGGAGTATGCAGAATTTGTTACTTTATGCCTAATGAGGGTTTTTTAAAAAGTAATTGGATAACCCCCTTAAAGAGTAAGTATATAAAATATTCACTGGGTTTTTGGCATTTGGCAAAAAAAATTGTTAAATAATGGCAGATATGTACATAAGGTATACTAAATTATCTGTTCTTAGTGTTGGACACAGTACGGCATGAATGTGAATGTTTTGAGTCTGAGATTGATGCCTCTTCCTCAGTATAGTAACACTAACCCTAACTCAAACAGATGGAGTAACTCCTATCTCTCTCTTCCAAAGCATTATAGAGAAGGTGGCCTGATCCATAGTTATGTGATTCTTCTTCTGTACTTTTTCCATGCTTTCATATGACAGATGCCACTTGAGTTGGTTTATGCAAATCATACTGTGAAATGTTCAGGGTTCAAAACCAAAATTTTTTGAAAGGTTGGCCGAAGCCCAGTTGGTTTTAAACCTGATCACTCACCTTTAGTATCCAGGCTGACTACTTTTATTAAAAGTTTTATTTTCTGCTAAGAGAATAATGTAAAAGCAGTAAAAATGAGGTTTGCATTCCCATCAGATTAAATGCTACCAGGTGGATTATGTCTTATTTGTCTTTGATTTTTGTTTGTCATTACTAGGAACCATTCCCATTTTTTGTTTAAACTAATAGAATTATTTGTAAATGCTCAACATGAAATGCAAGCGCTTTCTGTTGTGTACATATAAGGCTCCATTGACATCTCATCTTTGCTTCCGTCAGAAGTATACTTTGGCATATTCCCCAAAATAGTCCTCAGACCAAAGGTTGCAACACACTCTACAAGTAGGCAGTGGTATTTATCGCCTGTTGGCTCCAACAGTTTTTTTTTTTTTTTTTTAAATCATACCATGCAGTTTATGTTTTTTTCTGTATAGGTCTACTGCAGACTGTTTTTCTATACATGTCAAAGTAAAAAAGCAGGTCAACTAATACCTTTCCAGTGTATGCCAAAATGACCCAAGGGAATGGGACCCTATAGGTACAGAACATTTGGTGTATGTTCTTGGAGCTTTCCAAATATATAAAAAAAAATTGAATATGCACAGAGCCTCCGTCTTGTAAAAGCAGTCGGGCGATCCATTCTCCCAACTTGTCTTTTTTTAAATCAAAAGTAGGAATGAACCTCAGCACAAGAGAGAAGGGAGGAACTTCCTAACATTTCCTTAAGAAATTATTAGAGATGAGCGAGTAGTATTCGATCGAGTAGGTATTCGATCGAATACTACAGTATTCGAAATACTCGTACTCGATCGAGTACCACTCGCTATTCGAATGGAAAAAATTTCATGCAGAACCAGCATTGATTGGCCGAATGTTATACAGTCGGCCAATCAATGCTGGTTCTTCTCCTACTTTTAGAAGCCTTCTCCATGCAGCTTCCCCGCAGTGTCTTCTGGCTCTGAATTCACTCTGCCAGGCATCGGGCCTGGGCAGAGCCGACTGCGCATGTCCGCTTGTAGTGCCCGATGCCTGGCAGAGTGAATTCAGAGCTGGAAGATGCCGCGGGGATGCTGCATGGATAAGACTTCTCGGAGGATCCACCCGACCCTCAGTCGTGGACTTGGTAAGTATAATTTGATCGAATGTTGTCTACCCCTGAAACGAGCATTTTCCCCCTATAGACTATAATAGGGTTCGATATTCGATTCGAGTAGTCGAATATTGAAGGGCTACTTGAAACGAATCTCGAACATTTTACTGTTCGCTCATCTCTAGAAATTATCTTTTCTCAATGAGATTATAGAATCATGTTTGATCAGAATTTGCCTTTATGAGGTTGTGAACATTACTATTACCATTACCATTATTAGTGCCACAACTGGAATTGCCATTTCATAAAAGGTATAAATGGTTGAACTGACAGATGCAGCTCCTACAAAAAGGGTGCACAAGCGGAACTTATTCTATTCTCATACAGAACATCCCCTTTGAAGTAGTTTAGCAGTAAGTTTGTAGAGCATTAGTTTATCACAATGGCACTATAGTATGCAGGTATAAAAATGATAGTTAAAAATCCATAGGACATCATGAGCGAGTTGCAGGTGCAGCAGTATGTTCAGAGATTTGTTTGGTTGCTCACACAAGAGAGTGACAGCTCTGTCAATGTGCCCAGAAATCAACAGGGTTGCTATATAATATATAACAAACTATAGAGAACACCTAAAATAACCTCGAAATCCAAAATTAAACAACAGAAATAACCAGGCTGGCTAAACAGCATTTATCCCAACAAAAATCAACTTTCTATATCTTGTCCAAAATCTGTAACAATCTGGATGTAACAAGCAATCTGACATATATGTAAACATCTACCACTGAATAAAAGTATAAAACATTAAAAAAAAAACAGCCAAAATGTATATTGTGAAAAGTTAAATCTGTCAGTTTTATGTTAGCCATCAGTATAAGGGTGACAATACCCAGCTCCCCCAACCCCTAATAAATAAAATGGGGATTCTAACCCCATTTTTAATTCTACACATATGAAGTGCCTCGAGATTTCAGCAATATAAAAGATGATGCAATCCCTTATATAAACTGAATAGATTAAGAAAAACATAACTTAAACTTTCATTTGACTAGTTCTTCACATGAACACAGCCAAGTGTTATGAAGCACTTATGAAGATATACATAATTTATCTGACCTCAGTTTCACCTTTAAATCTCAATATTAACCATTTATACTACTTGGCACTAATGTAATATACTAGTCAGACTAAAACAAATTAAAGCTTCAGCCTCGTGATAACTCAAGAAGACACTTAAACTTGGTAATGTAAATGCGTTGCTAGATATCTTGCATGCAGCACTCTGCCTTCTTAAATGGACTTCAAGGAATGTTGTCTATTTAGTCATATCCTAAAACTATGGGGAGAGAAGCGCAGACTGGGCATCCGTGGAGCAAATGCAACTTACAGCTTTAGCAGCAGGGCAAGATTGATATCAGCTTTCTGTCCCATTGGTTGTCCTCATGGGCTATTACTAGAGGTCAGCATTCAGCCTACAAGAGGCTTAGTATTTGTCATATCTATTATTGCGTTGCATCATATAGACTGCTGTAGCTCCAGTCATTATATGGAACACTATAATAATTGTAAACAGTGCAGAATATGTTAATACTGTATATAATAGAACCAAGAATGATAATAAACAAGGGCAAATATGTATAGCACTATCATAAGATAGTAAGTTTTGAGGAATTATTTGTCTGATTGGTGGAGGACGAACCGATGGAAAAAGGAGAGCAGGAGAACATCAAGAGAAGAGGGATCACATGACAAATAGAGGTCAGGCAGATGAAGATAACCAAGTAATCAGGGGCGTAACTTGAGGGGGTGCAATCGCAATGGGGCCCAGAAGCCTTAGGGGGCCTATAAGCACTGGCATCAGTATTGAGATTGCAGCTTCCACCTGGCCCATAAGTCAAGAAGACCCACACAATGCCACTTTTGTGCCCTGCTACACATTTCAAACCACTGTCATTTTTTGTTGCAACTTAAGATTTCTCATCTCTCATAAAGTCCCTGCTTGCAAGATGGGTTTTATTCAGATGCCTTTATTAGAGATGAGCGAGTAGTACTCGATCGAGTAGGTATTCGATCGAATACTACGGTATTCAAAATACTCGTACTCGATCGAGTACCACTCGCTATTCAAATGCAAAAGCTGGATGCAGAACCAGCATTGATTGGCCGAATGCTATACAGTTGGCTAATCAACGCTGGTTCTTCTCCTACCTTTAGAAGTCTTCTCCGTGCAGCTTCCCCACGGCGTCTTCCGGCTCTTCATTCACTCTGCCAGGCATCGGGCCTGGGCAGAGCTGACTGCGCATGTCCGCTTGTAGTGCGGGCATGCGCAGTCGGCTCTGCCCACGCCCGATGCCTGGCAGAGTGAATTCAGAGCCGGAAGATGCCGCGGGGACGCTGCAAGGAGAAGACTGCTCGGAGGATCCAGCCTGACCCTCACTCGTGGACTTGGTAAGTATAATTTGATCGAACGTTGCCTACCCCTGAAACGAGCATTTTCCCCCCATAGACTATAATAGGGTTCGATATTCGATTCGAGTAGTCGAATATTGAGGGGCTACTCGAAACGAATATCGAACCTCGAACATTTTACTGTTCGCTCATCTTTAGTGTTTATCCTATAAGTAATCATATTATATCTAATCATAAACAAAAAGAGAAAAAAGTCAAAACAATGAAGGGGGAATTCATCTTCTCTGTGTCAGTTTCCTGGCATACAGGCATGATATTGAGGTGCAAAGCACTTTTTTGCCCCAAACGTGCACCTCAAGCCCCTATCCAAGCCTCAGAGGCCACCTTCTGAGGACGTGGGTAGGGATCAGGGTGTGCCAATATATTATATATTATAATTTATGCCAGTTTTCTGGAGTTAGTTAGAATGGAGATCTACTCCAGTTCCTACCTGGTGTTGATTTCCATTGTGGCCCAGGGATGGTTCCCTGCATCAGTTGGGCTATTTATTAATAAGTTATTTTGCCCCAATATGCCCAAAACAATATGTTGTATTAAACACACAAACATATACACAGAATATATACAATAGGAATATAGTCACCAAATGTACAGCATTGTTCTATATCATATAAAGATAGAACACTTTATAATAAAGATACTGAAGATCCCTTCTACAATTCAGACTATACAGAGAATGCGTCCCCAAACACAGTATACACCACACCTCCCTGGTCAGAGACCAAAATCTACCACAATTTATTTACTTTTTCAAGGCTATTAAAGGTAAATGTATCCATACTATTTTTGCATACTTCAACAAAATGAGGGGGATTGGGCAACCTTGTGTTGTCATTTCAGATTGTTCCATAAAAATAAATTGGATGAGGCTGTAATGTCCTTGTACAGCTGCTATAAAACATAAGGTGTGTGATGTAAATGGTGAAAAGATCATGACGTTTGCACAAGCACCAATAACTGATCAATAAGGGTCAACTATAAAAAAAAATCTGCACAACTCCTCATGCCTAACATACTGTACATTGTGTTGTCCACTCTGAAGTACAGAAATCAACCATGGCTCCAACTAAAGGAACTTAAACAAACCTCAGTCCAAACATCCTCCAGAAGGGAGACTAAGACAAGTCAAATCTAATATTTATTCTTAGCATTTCTATCTGATGTCAGTACCTAAAATAGATTTTCCTTTGGTGTTTTTTTTTTTTTAACAATGATGAACAGGAAAAAATATTTTGTCCCTACAAGAAACATAAATGTCAGATAATATAATGGTGACTTATCCAACATCTTCTGGATGCCTACTTCTTTTGCACTGTCACATGTGTTGATTCTCCTGAAAGAAAGGATGTGACACTGACATGGGGAAGTGTCACAGTTACGGTTATCTGCTTTACGAGGCTGTCTTTCTATTTGACAACTGATGATATCTTTTTGTATAGTCTCTACCAATTCACATTAAAAAGAATAGAAAATAGAAAACTTAACAGCCGACATCCAGGAGAAGGGCAATTGTAGCAATAGCAGTATGTCATCCTCAAGTATACGAGGATTACTTCATTCAACCATGTTCTAAAACACATTTTTATTGACGGTTTACAATGGTATGTGTTCTCCATTATATACCACTTACTGTATATCACATTAAGGATGGAAATATAGAAAGTTTAATAAACTTTTGAACTTGAATGGAATATATGGATTTTTCATTTTAATGAGTTTTATTCCCTTAGCCCATAGAGCAGCCATAAGGCCTCTGTTTAGTATTTAATTACAATGGAAAGCATAGAGTCTGCGGTGGGTCCCTTAGAGAATAGAAACACCATCTGCCCATGTGCCAGTTACAAGTAGAGCACACCACTAGCTTAAATATGGCTGCAATATAATTTGGTGGCATTCTACAGAAGATGAGATGTGATAAAAGAGTTGTTTCCCAATGACAAGCACTTTACAAGTAGAGTTAAAGACAGGTATGTTGTGGTAAAGAGCAATGTGAAAGGGACAGAATTGTAACTCTAGGACTAGGACAAGAGTAATAATTGACAGAACACAAACCTACTACTGTATGTTTATATCATGATTCAGGTTAACAGTTGTGCCGTCCCCATAGATATGGCAATAATGTCAGCCTTAAATCATATATTATTGTCCTTGATCATCTAGAACAATGTACGTAACTACTGGGCTTGACATTAGGTGAAGGCCTAAGCTTAGCAGTAGCAGAATATGTCCAGAATTTGGCAAGAATAAAACTACAACTCTTAGCAGGTTCTGGGGCTGCTGGGGGTGTTGTAGTTCTCAGAGGGTCAGGGGACAATAAGGGCAGAAAATGAAGAGGGATTGAGGCGAACTTTTGCCTCAGATTTCTCTTCATTTTCTAGCCATTTAGCTGCCTGCAGCAGAAAACTGCAGCAGAGCTTTAGGGTGGGTTCTTATCTGTACCCGGTCTCCGCTTTGTGGGTTTCCATCTTCTGCCCGAGAAACTGGACAGGAGATGGAAACCCGGCAGTCAGTGCCCGCCCATGAGCACCTTCTGGTCTCCGCAGCGAAACAGGTTTTTTTTTTTTTAACGGGTCACAAAGTCCGACTTTGTGTTCGGTTAAAAAAAATGCAGAGATGCAGAAGACGCTCATGGGCGGACACTTTTCAAACCCATTCAAGTGAAGGGTTTGAAAACTGACTGCCGGTTTACGTCTCGGGCAGAAGACGGAAACCTGCAAAGCAGAGACTTTCTGGTGAGCCCTTCACTGGCTCCCACACAGTATAATGTTATAATGATAAGTGCCTTGTTTCACCCAGAATGTTCCCTGTCCCAATAACATAAATGATGCCCCCATATATTAAGTAGCTTATACACCTTTGTAATATTGATGGTCTATCCTTGGGAAAGGTCATGAATAATACCTCAGTGTGGTTGAAATAACTGACTTCTCAGTAAGGGAAGCTGCTGTAGGAGTCAGTAAATTCCAATTACCAAGCCCCATATTTTAGTAAAGTGCTTGACAAAGGAGCACATTTGTGCAGTTGTCCCTACAAACAAAATTCCCTGTACTGTATCCATGGTACATGCGAACAAATATACTATTGTATATTAACTTTTATGTTATATTATATTTTATTATATATAGGACTTCTAGTTTATATTATACATTATTTGTTATATAAAAGTCTATAGATTAATAATGCACAGAAAGAATATATTACATTTATCAAAAGTAAACACTAAAAAGTTCACCTACTGTAGATAACTTGGTGACAGCACAGAAAAATAATTAATACTGATGAATTATGTATGAATCCTTTCAATATTTCACTTTACGTCTTAAGTAAAGCTGTCATACCATCTGACTTATTGATTTCCTGTATGCTGTAAAATCACATTTGGTATTTTTCAATGCCATGTCTAAAGTAATGACTTGCACTGGTCAGCCAGAGATGAGGAAATCGACCAGATGGAAAAACTAAGTTCTGTTCTGCTGCTCTGAACCTGACCTCATAATGGTATAATGAATTAACCACTGCATTTCTATAACACTGGAAGCCTGTTAGTTGCCCTTAAAACCAGCAGGGTCATTTCATTTATTTACTGCCTACAGCATGGTCAGTACATGGTTTACAAGTTAGAATATCACTCATTATTATATCTCTACATCATAAAACGTTTCAGAACCAAATGATCATTCTGATGTTATTGACCGATCGTATAGTGGTTAGGATTATCTTTGTCACGGTTGTGTAGATGCCCGAAAACCGTGATACTGAATGGTGCTAGCACTACTAGGGAAACGGGATACATAAGCTGTCCCTAGCGCTATGACGGCTAACTGTGCCCTGCCTATTGGTCAGCTGTTTCTGAGCTAAGCTGGACCCCGACAACTACTGGCTCTCTAAACATGAAGACCTACAGACAGGTATGAAGAGAGCTGAAAGAGGCTAGGGACTGGCAAACTAGAGGCGGTCTAGAAAGGATAAGTGCAGCTGCAAACAGTACAACCTAGGGTGGAACGTACTGGAGAACTAACAGGTGCAGCACGACCACTAAGCACACAAAAAGAATTGAGGAGAGGAGGAGTGGAGTGGTGAGGAAAGGTATCCCAAAACAACAGGGGCAAAACAAACCTGGAACCCAAAACAGAAACACACTAATACCAAACAGTGATTGGCAGCCAGGGATACAGGACAGGGGTTGAGTAGGAATGTTTGACAGAAAACAGACCCTCACACAGAACACAACTCACACCACTTCCAATTCAACTCCAAAAGCCGTATTACTCCAACTAAACTCTCCTTCTAGACTGGGCCAAGAATCCTAGCTGGTAACCACGAAAACCAGCAAAAACTGAAGCCAGCTGTCAGCCTAATACAGACCACGTAAAGACCTGGTAGGTTAATGACAATTACACACACCTGAAGCTCGCTTCCACCGAGACACAAAGCAAGCTTAAGTAGACACTGTGGCAGATACCCAACCACTATCCCAACAGCTCAGTGGCCAAGAGAATCGACCACAGAACCACAGGACACTGGCTCAAATCCCCAGACGAACACCGCCAAAAACACACAACCATTTTATAAACAATAGAGATGTGCGAACACTATTCGAAACAGCTGTTTTAAATAGCACGCTCTCATAGAAATGAATGGAAGCAACAAGCACACAGACTTTGCCGGCAGCCGGCCACTTAACCCCCCGCGTGCCGGCTACATCCATTAATTTCTATGGGAGCATGCTATTCGAAACGGCTGTTTCGAATAGTGTTCGCTCATCTCTAATAAACAACTCAGATCCTGACAATCTCTTACTCTATCGCATTAACCCCAATGATGTCCTCTTACTAACTGGCACCAAGCATTTGCTAGTAATATTTGCTTCCTTTCTCATAACTGGGAGATCTTGAATAAATAAGCAATTACTATTGGTGTATTGAAGTGTAACTATAGCTGCTAGAAAATGCAGCTTTTCCACAGATCTTTTTTCCACAACGTGTGGATGAGATTACCAAAAATCTTGTTCAATTTGCTGTTACTGTAAAACACAGTGGTTTTTTTCACAGCTGCTAAAAATGTTGTGTTCCTGCAACATGGGCCGAAGCATAAAGGGAAAATGGCAGCTTAAAAATGCTAGGCATCATATTATGGAGCAGAAGAAGCTGAACAGGTTTTTGAGGCAAGATACAGGATTGCTTGTATTTATTATTGAAATCCCTCTTCTTTCTAAAGGCTACATTACTCGGCCAGATCTTGGCCCCTCAAAAAAAGCAATCAGCCGACCAATGTGCTTTTGCTCATTAGACGGGGCATTTATCATCAATGAACATTCCTAAAAGTGCTTCTTGCTGATAATAGCATTTATATGGGCCTGTCTAATAGGGCCTTAAGGTTAGGGCCCAGTGGGTGTTCCTAATCAGTGATTGACAGCCTTCCCCTATCAGTATGCATACAAAGATAGCTGAATGCCTAGAAAAAAGCAAGAATTTCAATGAATAAAATACAAGGAATACTGAGTACTTTCCCACAAACCTATATACTGTACATAACGGTTTAGCCTGTTCTACAACACTGTACATAACTGTTTAGCCTGTTCTGCAACATGTTGTAGATGGATCAGATTGCATATTCAATGTAACTGGTTCCCTGTAATTTCAGTGTTGAACAGCATAAAAAAGGCTTCTAAATTAAAAATTTTCATTTTATTACAAACCATGGTTGTTATTGAACTTAAACTGAAGTGGAAAGTTTAAGGAAATAACGTATTATTATTATTATTATTATTATTATTGTTATAATATTCTTTCCTATTAACAATAACAAGCAAATATCATCTTTGGCTGATCAGACAGGCTAGACTTTGTGAAACACTTATTTTGTTTGGTCACAGAAAGTAAGCATGGGTCGGGCAGTCTGCTAACAGTTGCAGGCAGAATTCAATGACAGGGTAAGGAGATTGGTTTCTGATCTGGTCTGGATGTATTCTGTTGGTATTTCCTAATATGAATATTAGAATTTACAAGAGGGAGGTTTATGGAAATAACCTATAGTACTTTGGTGATTTTTAAAACTTTGTGCAATTTTTCCTTAAGACATGTAAGTAAAATACAGGGACCCAGGGATATACTGTAACTATAGAAGATAGAATCTGCACCCAGGCCCCACATAAAAACACAAGTATTATAACAGGCACACAGTAGGTAAAAGGCTCTATTGCAAATTCAACACTTGGGCCTCAGAGTTTCAAGTGACCCCTCCTTCACAACTGTGTTTGGTAATCCATACAGAGAGTCCAAATGGGGACCCCACGAACAGATTACCAAACACACTGGCAAGCAGTGTGCAGTGAAAGTACGCGGACCCCATAGACTATAATGGGGACTGTGTGCTTTCCACGTGCTGCCCGCATGAATCATGCAGACATGAAAGTAGATCACAAAGTACTTTTCTGTCCGCATGTTCTATGCGGACACAGCATGGAGAGCACACAGACCCCATTATCGCCTAGGGGGTCCGTGTGCTTTCACTGCACACCGCTTGGCAATGCGTTTGGTATTCCGTTCAGGGAGGTCCCTATGTGGATTCCCCAAACGAATTACCAAACGCAGATGTGAACGATTGGTAGAACCCTCTCTGATCAGCAGACAGCCGCTAATACAAATGTAGCATTTAAAGAGCTGCTACTTTCATATACTGTACATTTATTATATGTAGAAGGTAAATATGTATGGACGACAATCCAAGCTCCTCAACTTCTAATGGCTGAATACATAGAAGAAAAGGTAACAAACAACTGCACAGTAAACAGACCCAGAATGTCCTAAAATGTAGTATCTCTTAAACACTTTGCATTGCAGTGTCTGTTCATCATTTGGGGGAGGGAATATGTGGAACATATGGAAACTGCCAAGCATACATCATTCAGCAGTCGGGAACCCAAGGTATTTGGATTAGCAGGAGCTCCAGTGGTCAGATCTGCATGATTAAACATTTGTATACATAAATATACTGTATATATCCAACATACTACAAACGTGTTATTAGAAATCCTCTTCACCTGCTGCCCTATAATTAATACTACTTGGAGTAGTATGTGCAACCCCATTGGGAACATGGATTTATGTAAAATACTGCAGAGTTTGTTGGCAATATTGAAATGGATAAATGATCAGGTTTATAACCAATATACTGCTGACAGACTCCCTTTAATAAATTGGAATTTTACTGATTTTCCCTTGCTTAATTTATTTGTATGAGAAAAGGTTTTTTTTACTTTTAATATTTTTTTAATTGTTTGAAAATAATTTTCAAATTGTTTTAACACTTTTTCAAAAATTATTTTATTTTTGCCAATTTTATCTGTGCTGGGAAAAAGAAAATCTAATTTGTCGCAAAATTCTAAAACCATGAGAGCTATGAAGGTAGCCAGAAGTCACAGACTTCTCCTCAAGCAGAGCTCAGGAGGATTGAGAAAGCTAGGCATCAAGTGGCCGGAGCAGGCGGATCATCGACGCCAGCAATACACTCATTATATGGTGTCCCAACGAGTTTTTGAGATGCCAGAACAATCACAGGCACAAGTTCAGCAGCAGGACAGCTTGAGAACTGCTGAAACGCCGAAGCAGGCCAACCATCGACGGCAGCAATTTGCTGAATGTAGGCGGATCATTGATGCCAACAACACACAGACGAAGTCGTGGGCAGAGGCTAGTATCTAATATTTATTCATTTGCCAGAATTGGGATTATCTCGGACTTCATCGGTGAGAGCTGGGTGCTACAGGAAATGTTTAAGAAAGTTGCTCAAATTTTGCTTTATCATTGTATTATAATTTTATTCATTTACACTTTAATTTACAAAACATTACAACATATACATGTGATTCCTCACATAACAGAATAACAGAAATAATAGTTTATCTCGGCTCCAACTATGCCTATGAAACTTTCTGCTTTTCTCCAAGTTTCTCTTAACAACTCCCTTTTAGATCAAAAGAATCATCAAACAAAGCAGAAACCTACATAGTAATTATCCAAGAAGGCTGATTAAATGTTTAGATAGTAAGTCAATACCCAGCTCTGATAAGATACTAAGGTATCTATTGGCATTCAAACTCTTTTCCTGTGAAGTGTGACTATCAATTGGTGAAGCCATTTATCAAGTTGTCTAAGCCTGTAGATGTTATTTAGTCTGCTTAGAAAAAATCTACATTTCTACAAATACAATCACACTTAAAGAAACACTAAACTCTGGAAATACAGAAAGTACATCCCATCCACTAACATAATATCTCATACCTTCCTACAGGGAGGAACTGCAATAGCCAAGGGTGCGTACATCTTTTCCCGTGATGGGAAAACCTTGTGAGATTTGTTTCACAAATATTTGTAAAGTTCACCCACATGGTTTACATTCAGACCAAACTTGTTTGGTTCAAGAGTGAAGTGCTATTACTCTGTGGTAGCTAAATTTTGAAAGAATTTTTCATATTTTTAATTTTCATCTCACTATCTTTTCTTTTTCTTTTTAAGTACTTTATTCTGCAATTTTCACTGGTCACTAAGCCTAGTAATAGACTAACCATTGCATTGTCTAGAAAAATGTCCCATAAATGAGTTGGCTCCAGACTATTGCTGTTTATGGCCATTAGTATACTGTAAAGCATATTACCAAATGCTGTAATCAGAGCAGAGAAACTCAGCCAAGAAGGAAGCGTCCATAATCTTGTACAAAAATAGAATACAAAATCTACAATCAGGAAATAAAAATTTATTATAAAAAAGTAATATACAATATTTCAATATCTGGTTTCAATAAATGAATTAAAAAATTAGCAAAACATTCCTTTTAATGCCTTCTGAACCGCCTATAGACTATATACATCCGTGCTGTCGATTCTTAACTCTTGAGGACATAACTGTACATCCTTGCAGTGTTAAGTAGCACCACAAAATTGTGCAGCCGCAGGAGCAAGGAGGCGGCTGTTAAAGCAGTTAGATCTCCCATAGAGAATGCAGGAATGTTTTTTTATATACATTATCCTCTTTGTTCTCTGCAGGATTTCTACAAGACTATTTGTTCCAGGATCATGCAGAACATGTCACAGACTAGCGAGCGCAACTATATTTTTGTTAAATTTGTGATTCTTTCATTCTTAGGTTTACTGCCCCTTTAATGACCTTTGACATAGGGTCTGATTATTGTCCAGTGTAAATATGTGTACTGAGTAAATGGTAGTTTGTTAGTGATGGCATCTTTTATACTGACCTAAAAACTATTGTTTGTAAATTTGGAAAATGTTTGTATTGCAAACAAGATACGGAGAGACAGATGGTCATGAGAAAGCATATGATCATTGTAACATGCAAATACAAGTCTTGGGAAAGTCAATGACTTACTTATATCAGTGGCTAGTGCCCATTATAACAGTTTATTTTTCTATAATATATGAACCTTAGGGTGTTGTCACATGATGGCTTTATACCTGTGGTCCTGGTCAAGCCCACTGTGGTTTTGCTGTTGATGGACATAAATAAATATAACCAAAAACACTGCAGAGATATACAGAATTATAGGACTATAACTGAATACCCCAAAGAAATATTCTATAAAAAGCTGGTTAAAAGTTATCCTAAATAATAAACTGAACTATAATAATTTTAACCTGCATGTAGAATATTTAGATCTACAAATAACAGTAGCACCATGTGGTTTTCAATGAATTACATTCAGAAAACTGAAATCTAAAAATGGTTTTATTCTTCATACCAGGTGGTTACTTGGTTTCCATTTAGAAACAGTATAGAAAGTTGAAGAAAAGTTTAAATCTACCTTTTCAGATAACATAGTCTCATTTATCACAACATGTGATCCTGGACCAAAATGTAATACGCTTTAAGTAAAAATGTTGCTGCTATCTACATGAAAAACTGCACTAAAATTCCTTACAGATGGAATATTATTAACAGACAGAAAGCAGTTTTTCTGACCGGGCTCATAGAAATCTCTTTTCCTGTGTTGGAGATCTTTTTAGCTACATCATGCATCCATGTATTTGCCCTATACTTGCAGTTCAGTGTTCCTGGATCTCCTGTAATATGTTCGCTTAGTCTTTTCTCACCTATGTGTTAGCTATTGTAGTATAGTGGATAGAGGAGAGGGCAGACTACCCCTTATTCTACACACCTCCTGCCTCAGAAATAAATGAAAAATTTACGGCAGCCATAATGGGGATATTAGAAGCAGAAAAACAGATTATGTATTGAGGATTATAAGGTCATAGAACAGCCTATCAAAATCCATCAGATAGTTCAACTTTTCATGAAAACGTAGGTAGCCTTTAAAAAGGAGGCTAAGGTTCTTACACATCAATCTGAGACGGAAAAAAAATTGCACAATCAAATTTTGACAGCAATACTTTTTTTTCACACTAGGGAAGAGACAAATAAGAATTCTGGACAAACAGGCAAAACAGTGTTATGTCAATGACAATATGATTGATTATACTGCCCGATAATTTAAATAAAAATGGTAGAGAAAGTCTTATCTAATCTCTGGCATTTATTAAAAATATATTATCTTTGATTTCTGCCTGATAGACTTCCAATCATATACACAAGAACTCCAAAGCTAGCTCTCAAAATCACGCCCACAGTGAGAAAATCACCATTGGGAAACATGCAGTTGTTCCAAAAGGACATGGTTTCCTAAAAAAGACAAAAGTAGTAAAGTCAACTATCAATAATTATAGGATGGATATGTAAGAGAACCTAGCATCCAATGCAGAAGGAGTAATATATCCTATCCAGTGTCCCTGTAAAAACCAATATATAGGTTATATATAACATTATATATAATTCAGGACTCAGTATTTAGTTATTAGGTCCCCTTCTCATGTTGATGTTCTACCAATGGATTGTTTTTCACAAGGAAACTCTATAAGGTAAATTTGATTCTTACTGTTACAGATAAGAAGTTCCTAAATCCTATGTTCTTTATTATTTGCTGCGATATTAGATTTAGGTGGTATTAAGGGTCCTATTCATTTATCCTCCCTCTACAGGTACCAATGTTTCTCTATAATTCGCTTAACTGATTTATGTTGAATGGCAAAACTATTTTCGAACCAATTTCTTCACTTTCATCCCCTATAAGTGTGAATTTTCTTATCTTCAAGAAGAGAGGCTCTGTCTAGTTCCCTTACTTTTCTAAATAAGTCTTGCACAATTCGTTCCAGCTCAGGATCCAATAATAAAATCCAAGTTTTCATTACAGAATCTTAAAATAACACCATCTCTTTGGGAATAACAATTATCTGCTTATGTATTTAGGCATAAAACCTTACTCATAGTATAATACAAATCAGGTGAGCATTCCCATATAAGCACTCCCACCACAATATGAGCCCAAGAAGCATAATGATTGTCACAATAGGAGCATAAAATGGATAAATAATTATCAACATCATTAACAATATTGATATATAAAACCTTGACAGAGATTTACACCTTTGGGGATGTGGGGATGTAGTGTGAAGATCCAAAATGTTTTACTAACAAACAACTTCAGTATAAGATCCCCGTCTCTTAGGACTTGCAACTTTCTCTAGCAAAAAGCTGAAAGCACTACAATTCCCATGATGCACCTGTGAAAGGTATCTAGACAGCAATGATATATTACCTGCTTGTAGATTAATATCACAGTCCGTGGAGTCTCGTCTTCCTCTTAGTTGGTGACCGCTATATGGGGAGGTGGGGTGGGGTGGGGCAGATGGTTTGGGGTATAACAGTCTGTGGAGTCTCATCTTCCTCTTAGCTGGTGGCCGATATATGGAGAGGTGGGGTGGGTGTATTGGGATAAATATAACAGTCCGTGGTGCTCATCTTCCTCTTGTTTGGTGACAGCTGGACACGTATTGGGCAGCGATCTCCACAGTGGCCTCTTATTCTCCCAGTAGGATGTAGAGTTTCCTCTTCTCGTCTGCAGATATGAAGTCTGGGATGTGGGCAGAGAGTCTTTGGTAGTAGATGGCCCTCACAGCTGAGTATTTGGTGCAGTGTAGCAGGAAGTGGGTCTCGTCTTCTAGGGCCCCCTGGTCACAGTGCTGGCACAGTCTGTTCTCCCGTGGCTTGTACGTCTGCCTACACATAACTTTCTACTGCATATTGCTGATAAATCCACTTAGATCAGATGATTGATATACACATTCTGCTATATATTTCTCTGTTCTGTATCACAATCCACTCACTTATCTGCTGGTCAATAGTAATATGGGCATTTGACTGTAATGTCTAAAAAAAAAAAAAAAAAAAAAAAAACAGAATATCTTAAATGGACAAATTGTTTATGAAGTGTCTAGAAGAGAGATTATGTAACTCCTTTTTATAATTGTTTTATACTCATCTCTTTCTTTAGAAATTTCGAAGAAGATAGTTTACAGCCTGAATGAACATACATATTATTAGATAAAATACTTGTCTCTGCTGAATTTTTTAATAGAATTCTTCTTGATGGATACCTTTCAGCAGTGCATTGCAGTATAAGCTGTGTGTGTATCAGTGACCCAGGGATATGCACATGTACTACACTCTACATATGCAGCAGTTGTACCAATCAATCCCAAATCTCAAAGTCTCTCTACTTTGTGTGTCCAAGACCAAGAACTGACAATTAAGTCAAACCAAACGCTCATTTTACGTGTATCTGGTGTAACTTTGCTATGGCAGAAAGCAAAGTCAGATATGAAAAATGCTGCAAAGTAGGAATTCTGTGGAAGGCTATTTAACTCGCTGCCCCAGGAAGTGGTGATGGTGGATTCATTGAGCAAGTTGAAAGAGGGCCTGGATGTCTTTCTTGAACAGAAATATATTACTGATTTTAAAGTTTGGTAAGCATAAGTTGATCCAAGGTTTTATACTGACTGCCAGATTGGAGTTGAGAAGTAATTTTTTCCCCTGACATGGTGCAATTGGCATAAGCTTCTTGGGGTCTTTTTGTCTTCCTCTGGATCAATAACTGTAGGGTTATAGGATGGACTTGATGGATCTGTGTCTTCATTCAACCTCATCTACTATGTAACTATGTATTAAGTGAATGAACAAAAAAGAAATATAAATCAAATCAACATTTGGTGTGACCACCTTTCGGAAGAGTAATCCTGAAAGTATTAATATGCCCCCCACAGAGCCCTGACCTCAACATTAAAGAGTCTGTCTGGGATTACATGAAAAAACAGATGGATTTGAGCAAGCCTACATCCACAGAAGATCAGTGTTTAGTTCTCAAAGATGTTTGGAATAATCTGCCTGCTGAGTTTCTTCAAAAACTGTGTGAAAGAGTTAAGTAGAAAAATGAATCCTGTTTCGAAGTCAAAGGTTGGTCACGGCAGATATTGATTTGATTTAGATGTCTCTTTTGTTCATTCTCATAACTCTGTTAATTGACAAAATAGACTTTTCATACTTCTATTTTTGAATACATTCTTTTTTTCAGCATTTGTATTACGTCTGCCTAAAACTTTTGCACCATACTATTTAGACTACATGTTTAAAAAAATTTTGGTATATTCGAAAAGTTGGTAAGTAAAGTGATGATGATTATGTGTGGACAAGTGCCACTGTCTGCCTGTCTATTTTGTTGTATGCTGCACTGCCACAGCCAGCCATCACCTACTGTCTTGTCTGTCCTTTCCCATAATGTCCTACCACTGCTGCCACCACCACCACATAGTGGTACATCATCTCCTACCTAGTCTGTCCTAGCTCATAGTATCCTGCAATTGCTGCCCCTATTACTACAAGAAATCCAGAATAAAAGTTGATTCCAGCCAAGTTTCGTGGAAAAATTGAAAAAATTTCTTCTTTATTGATTAAAATACCATAATAAAGATGACATCACACATCTCAAAGGAGCATGGGCGTCAGACTGACGCGTTTCGGATTAGTACCTTTGTCAAAGTCTGATCACTTCCGCTCCATGTCTCCCCTAATATAGTGTCTAAACACACCTTGACACAGGTGATTTAGATAACAAACAACATATGTTAATGCAGAGGAGACATCGAGCACATACATAGTTAAAACCAAAAACCAAAAATACAAAAATAATCATGATACACATACAATAAAAACAATAGTCCATTAGACATAGATTATGATAAACATATCCTCACAAAAAATACCTAAATACAGGATCAAACCATATGAAAAAAACCAAAATATAAGACGAATTACGATGAAGACACTACCTAACACAATGATAAATTTAAAGTACAAAATGTCGTGACATATAAATAGACTATAATAATTTGTCTACCTGTATAAACATCCCAGATTAGCTCACACCAAATCAACTTCCGTGGAATATCCCCACACAGTGAAAGAATGCCCTAATGAAAAATGGCCACTCTCCCAACAGAATATGAAAGTGCGCATGTACCCATATGAACCACGTGTTCAAACTCCACTTGTTCTATTGGATAATACATTCTCATGAATGGGCCAATACAACCGGTTAACTCCAGTGGAACATCCCCACAATCGGACAATGCCCCACTCAAAGATGGCCATTTCCTAGGAAAAATATAGAAGTGCGCATGTACCAGAATGAATCACATGATCAAATTTCGCCTTTCTCATTGGATGATACATTTTCATTGATACTCCTGAGTGCGTTCACAAAGTGAAGATGAACATCATGTATCAGCATATTCTTTCATGCAGAGGTGTGTCAGGAAACCATGGGATGATATTTATTCTCTTGTTGATAGATGAATGATGAAATAGAAATGTCGAATATCGAACAAATTCAATGATACTGTTGAAGGTAAGTATAAAATATGTGTAAGTTTACTATGCAACATAATTGAAAAAACAATATAACCCGTTACAGAGTATTGATCATACATATTCTCATAAAACATGATATCACATAAGAACCAGATGTATCTTATACCCAATCTCAAAATACGGAACATATCGTATGTATCCAAACTAGATATAACCATAGGACTATGGAACCGAATATTTAGTAGATGTAAGATACATCATTTCTATTATTCATGCCCAAAGGGTATCGGGTTTCTAATTTTAGAATCCAATGGACCTCCCTAATTCTCAATAAACGTTCCCAATTGCCCCCCCTGATGGGACACTTTACCAATTCAATACCACAGAATTTTAAACCAGACACATCACTATTATGTTTTTCTTTGAAATGTCTAGAAACCCCTGTGGTTTTAAGACTATCAGGATTACTGATGCTACGAAGATGTACTGAGATTCGTACTTTTAGAGGTCTGATGGTACTTCCTATGTACTGCATTTTACATGTTTGACATTCAATCATATATATAACGTATTTACTGTTACAATCGATATGACCTTTGATTTTATATGATTGACGTGTTTTCATGTTTGAAAAACTCGATATCCTTGAAGTCCATCTACATGTGGAACATCTTAGATGTCCACATCTAAAAGAACCCTCCATATTCAACCACATGTTCTGTAAATTTCTATTTTCCTCATTATTCACCAGGAGACTGGGTGAGATGTAATTACCCAAAGTTTTACCCCTCCTGGAGATAAAACTACATCCCTTTTTGATTACTTCCCCAAGAATTGGATCCTGATTCAAGATGGGTATGTTATTCTTAATGATACGAGTTATATCATCATATTCTACACTAAACCTAGTGGAAAAATATACATCCCTATTGTTATTTGTCTGCTTTTTATTTTGTGAACCATAAAGTAACTCCTGTCTACTCCTATGCATGGCAATGTTATATGCTCTATCTATGGACCAGCGCGGATAATGCCTTTGTTTTAGTCTGCCTTTGACAATTGAGGCTTCCTTCTCAAAGATCTCCTGTGTTGAGCAATTCCTTTTAACCCTTAAAAACTCCCCCACCGGCAGGGATTTCTTTGTGTGTTTAGGGTGCATGCTGTGTGCATGCAAAAGTGTATTGCCTGCACTTGGTTTTCTATAATTGCAAACACGTACTATGCCACCGTCGCAATCCCCCATCAACGTAACGTCCAGAAAATTAATACTTTGTTTTCCTATATCAAAAGTAAACTTTAAAATATAGGAATTATTATTGATATAATCTATGAATTTCGGTATATCCTCAATTCGTCTTGTATTTTGTTTTTTTTCATATGGGTTGATCCTGTATTTAGGTATTTTTTGTGAGGATATGTTTATCATAATCTATGTCTAATGGACTATTGTTTTTATTGTATGTGTATCATGATTATTTTTGTATTTTTTGTTTTTGGTTTTAACTATGTATGTGCTCGATGTCTCCTCTGCATTAACATATGTTGTTTGTTATTTAAATCACCTGTGTCAAGGTGTGTTTAGACACTATATTAGGGGAGACATGGAGCGGAAGTGATCAGACTTTGACAAAGGTACTAATCCGAAACGCGTCAGTCTGACGCCCATGCTCCTTTGAGATGTGTGCTGTCATCTTTATTATGGTATTTTAATCAATAAAGAAGAAATTTTTTCAATTTTTCCACGAAACTTGGCTGGAATCAACTTTTATTCTGGATTTCTTCATCAAGCTCCGAGCCGAGGGAGTGTATTCCGAGCTGAGCTTCTGAATTGGGTGGAAAAAACTATTTGCTGGAGACTGATTTGATGCTGCGATTTGGCTGAGTATAAATTCCGTTCTTTCCCCATTTCCTCTATGCACCTATTACTACAAGGCAACCATTTCTCTACAGCAGCCCCGTACAGGTAGGATTTAGCTGTCCGCTTGAAAAATTGGTCATCTTTGTAAACGGACACTTAAGGACACCCACGGACACTAAAGGACACTACATGATGTCCCATTTAAAATAATGCAAATTGTAACGGACGCAGTTAGTGTCCGATGCTAAAATCTTCTGCGGACATTAGCATCGGACACTAGCTGTCAGACACCAACGCTAGTGTGAACCCTGCTTAAGCCTTTTGCTACTCCCTAAAAAGGGATAATTTCTTGAGCACTTGTAAAAGTCATTGCTTATTCCAATAGAACAGTGTAAATTAACACTCATAGACATCTGTCCCTAAAAAGGGGTAGTTTCTGGACAGTTATTTAATTTTAAAAAAACATTAAAAAATTCAACAAATGTATGTAGTTTTTTTATAAATAGGCTGTTTGTTACCATCAGATACATCCATATAACCATAGACACATCTGTTGCTGTAATTTTGACTTTACTGAGTCTGTGTATGATTTAAAGAGGTAGAAAGGAGTTAGGTAAGATTCCTTGGAGTCCTCAGAGTGTCATACGTGACTTTTTAAGGCAATTTGCACTTTAGGTTCAGAACAAACTGGTTTGGACCAGATCAGACTCTTAGTAAGTATTGTACTTTTTGTCTTATGTTATAATAATAAATAATAGTATTTGAGTTTGGCGTTATGACCAATACAATTCACTTTGCATTGGGTAGAAACTGACAAGCACTAATCTAAGGTAGTCTAATCTTGATCCCTTGGACTCCAGACAGTGAGTTGTAATATCCTGCTCAGTCAGTTACTTTGTTATTCACTAATATATTCCCAGTCTGTCCCTTGAGTCAAGTAGCTTATTGCCGCAAGTATTAGTAATCTTGATTTGTGATTCCATGCTAGTTCTTTATAGACAGGATAATCTTATATACGGCAGCTTTCTCTTTCTTCACCAATCTGTAAAAAAATATTTTTACCTTATTATTAGCAGTGTGTGGAGATGTCTTTTGGATATATGTTTATGAACTAGACTAGATACCATGAAGAATTTGGAGGTATTCTTCAAAATTACTTTAGATGGTAACAGCAACATATACATTATAATTTATATGCCTTTAAAAACAATTTGCAGTAAGTTTTCTCAGAATATTTAATAATCTTAGAGAAGAAATTAAGGCATCAAATA
Source organism: Leptodactylus fuscus (assembly GCF_031893055.1). Taxonomy (NCBI): domain Eukaryota; kingdom Metazoa; phylum Chordata; class Amphibia; order Anura; family Leptodactylidae; genus Leptodactylus; species Leptodactylus fuscus. The sequence continues at coordinate 150,654,228 of NC_134269.1, forward strand.
CTCCTAACTATGTAGTATAAATGTATTACATTTTACAGTTTTATATCTTGTACAGTGCAACGTAGTGAATTCTTACAGCAATACAAGCTGTAGCTGTTAAGTAAATGTATAGTATTCATTGGAAAAACTAGTATAATCCTTTACATCCTAACTGTTACGTTCATGGCCTGAGGTCATTTTGGTTTGCTGAGTTTGATATTTTGTGTTTGTGTTGTAAAAGTCATGATGGAAACATTTGTCATATACTAAACAGAGTTAACAAAAGGCGAAATGAAACAACAGAAGAATGACCACAAACACAAACGTTTCACTCATTTACACAGGACAATAGCTGTAATACTGTTGCCATAAAGTTTACAAATATAACCTGTTTTATCTATTGCCTATTTAGTTTGCTTTTCATGTACTGTATATTGTTATCTCTGGCTGTTTAATGCACTAATGCATTTGTTAGTTTCAGCTCATTTAACCAATGGCCTAATAAATTATAAGTATATGCTAATATGTTTTTTTTTTTTTTTTTTTTTTTAAGAAGCAATGAATGACCTGTCCTCCTTACTGTATACAATGTGATTGTTACTGACCTGTCCCAGAACCAGCAGCATATGCTGCACTGTTTTCTTCTGGTCGCTTCCCTGATCGCTGAGCATTGGCTTGCTGCAGCAATAAAATTTGCCTGGATTATGTAACTCCGGTTCAAGCAGCAGGATGCTGCCTGACTATACAGTTTGTTCCCTGAATTTTCATACTGTGCCAACTTTGATGTGTTACCAATTTGTTGGCTTGCCCCTTCATACTGTGCACTCTGGCATCCTGTTGTGCTCTTGGCCATTGGTGGACATTATCAGTTTGCACCTCCAAACCAGCTGCTAAACTGCAACATCACTGAACCAGTTTGCTATCTACAGACTCAAATCTACTACATTGCTTTACCAGAGTGCTTTTTACTGATTCCCCCAAAATGCGTTGCCATTTTGTTTTGTTTTTTTAAATAAAGTGTATTTTGGCAGCGCTTGTTTTAAGGTCCTTTTATCTTTTAGAGACTATATATATATACACAAGCAATAGACTGAGATTACCCAGGAGGGTTAACTGAGGATCAGTATCAGTTGTGTTTGCCTTTGCACAACTCTCATGAAGTAAGTCCAAACCTAGCAAGTTGGTGTCCGTCCATATTTGTATGTGTTCCTGCACTATGGAGCGCCCCTCTCTTTTTCTTTTGCATCGTAGATTGTTGTCTCTACAATGTATTTATGCCCAACTAAATGGCCCCAAATTTGATAACCTTTGAACTCTAACCTATCAATCCCCTTAATTACCTTGGTCGCCCTCTTCTGCATTCACATTAGTTCAGCCTTGTCTTTATTATACACAGGTGCCCAAAATTGTGCACAGAATTTCCTATTAGATTTTATCTATGATTTGTACAGAGGCCCTTGCATTGAAAATCTATTTCTCTCTTGATGTATCCCATAATTGTATTTGCCTTGGAATTAGCTGCTGGCACTGTATAATAATACATTAAAACAAAATATTAAGATCCCAGTAATCTTGCTGGTTAAACATCAACCCCATCCCTAACGGTGAAGGAGAGAAGCATGAATCTCAATGTGTAGATAATACTCCTAATGATTGATGTTGCTGGTATTCCCTATTATCAGTAATTGGTTATATGAGAAAGGCTGCAGAGTTCTACAATCCAATTATCATTAGCTTCCTAATTATTAAAACACTAAGGCTAAGGTCCCACGAAGGGCCGCAGTCAAAAAGCTCTGCAGGAAAAAACATGTTTCCATTGGCATAATTGACATGATGTAATTTACAATACGCAATTGGTTTTGAAATCGCAGCGTTTCCACTGCAGATTTTTTCTGCAATGTGTGGATAGGATTACCCAGAATCCCATCCACTTTGGAGGTGCTTAAAACACCATGAATTTTGCCGCAGCATTTCCACTGCAGCCAAATCATGCCATTTACGCCACATGAGGCCCCGGCCTAAATACTGAGCTGCCGGCATGTGTTCCCAGAAAAGTTATGCCTTTAGGAGTAGTGGGACAATACTAAGAACATCTAATCACAGAGCAGGAAATTCTACAAGGAAAAAGCCACAATGAATTGTCACGGTTCGCTGACAATGGGAGGCCGCACAACTCAAACTTTGTCACTATCACATGACCACTACATCATCCATGAACGTACACCATCTAGCACATGCTTTAAACAATGACCCAGGAGGTGGTAGAGCTACCGTACATATCTGCCCTCTTTGACAGCACACTGCCAATTCTTATTTTAAAGCATTATATATTTCTAGTAGGTAAATATGTTTATAAAGTTGTGTTATCCCTGCATCTCCTGGATCCAGTACAGGTGGTGGGTGACAGAAGGATACTGTCCGTGGTGACCTCCATGCGGGAGAACAAATCCCACCCCATGTATGAGACCTTGATGTTACTTGGCAGCACTGTAAGTGACCGTCTGCTACACCCCAAGTGTGAGAAGGAGCGCTATCACAAGTCTTTCCTTCCAACCGCGATCAGGCTGTATAATCTACATCAGACCAAGCGAAGATCACTCCGTACAGAAAACTAAATGATTATGAAGTCTTTCTTTTTTATTTCTTCCGTTCCTTAGCTGCTATGGACTCCTAGTATATCTTCTCTTCTCAGCTTATGTGTGTCTACTTCCGTAATATTTTACTGTGTATTATCCTGTATCCTGTATGCTGCTGTAACATACTGAAATTTCCCCACTGTGGGATTATTAAAGGATTATCTTATCTTATCTATAGCAGTAAAATTATTGGTCAATACTGTGATTATTGTTTCATTTCTCTGCTCCATTGGTTCAGCTCTACAGCTCTAACCCATTGCCCAGCTCTGCTACATCTAGTGGTTCCAGCTTAATACCACTTCATAACTAAAACCCTTAAATCAGTTTTTATGCTAGTTTGATTGTTTCTGCCGGCTATATGCATTTAGCAGGACGTTTTCATAATCCTCTAGCAAATGACAACATTACCATTATTTGTGAAACTGATAGACCTAGTCTTAGTCCCCGTTTGAAACTACCCTTAGGGATTCAACTTCAGTGGGATGGAGTTTATTATCTTTGTAGGATATTGGATAAATACAGTTTGGGTGGTATATTAGAAATAGTAACAATCTATCCATGTGTCCCTTTGAATTGACATATTAATCTTTCCTCCATACCCATGAATTTTTAGACTATTTTTGTATATTGGGCATCCAAACGCAATTTTATACTAAAAAGAATAAAGGTAATATTTTATTTTTATTGGTTTTCTTTGTGCACACCATATTTTCTGTGAAGCTCTTTTTTGGATGGTGTGGTTACCTCCTGTGACTTTATAACTACAACCCTGCTTCATTTTTGCATCTCTACAATTCCAGTACTATAGCCTCTTATCTAATGCAGCCTTTACTGTTCCGTTCATTTTTCATCTCCCACTTGCTACTCCCTGGTATACCACCGCTCATTTCTACTACATCACTCGACTATCCTTACAGCTGTACCACCACCGTCTGCTTGTGTCCCTCCAGGCTTTATCTTTACATTGTTGTTACAGAAAGCAACGCCACTCATAAAATAAAAATGCCAATCAATAGACCTCGGTACAGATCTGTGAGTAGGTGGAACAAGTGAATACTTGTGAATGAAGAGATGACAACCGTAGTGTTTCCTTACCCTTTGGCGTAAAACTGTATCTGAATAGTGACTCAAAAATATTCCAGACATCAGATTGGATTCTTCACTAACATTTGGCAGTATTAAAGTCACCTCATACACAATACAGTAAGCTCAGCTGAACCCGCTAATTTTGGAGACACTCTGTCTTTCTTGTGTATGGCTGACATATTAATACATCCAGCGCTCTCCATATTGTACTGAATGACAATATTATAGTCCCACGCCATCAAACATTTATAGGATATGCTGTAAATATACCATAATTGTCTATTATAGGAATAACCTTTTATATTTTGAATGTGATATAGTAATTTAAGTACATAACTACTGTTTAAAACCCACATGTAAAGGGAGTCTATAAAGTCCAAACTAATAATGTTATTGTGTAGAGGCTTTTCACAGCAGCAGAAATATACCATTGCAGCCACAAACAGATGAACCACTCAAAAAAAAAAAAAAAATCTTTTTCATGGGTGAGCAAGTGCAACGGGGGTATAACCAGTTTGCAAGATTTTGTCTACAGACAGATGACAATGTCATTTACTGCTAAATGGATGAGGTTAGGCAGCAATTCAGAGCACTTTTGGCTATAGGAAAATCTTGCAAATCAGACCTGCCCCTAGTGCACAAAAAGAGGATTATCTCTGCATTGCTTTGTGTGTTTGTAGCCATAAAGGAATGTTTCTGATTCTATTAAAGGACCCTATATAACACTATTATTGGACTGCATTTTATATTTAGCATCTGCAGTCTCTTTGTCTTTTTGTCTTTTCCAGCAGTCTCCTTGTCTTCCTTCCATAGACTAATGTGTAAAATGTAACTCAACTTAATAAATGGAGAAGTACATATTCTTAAATAAGATATATTTAAAAAGTTTCTTATATTGACCTGTACTATTAATTTGTGGAAGACTGTTTTATAATCAGTTACACTTTAAGTCTAAGGATGATGTTCTATAGGTTTCTCCATAGAGACTGACTCAATTACTTCTAAAAGATATCTGAACATTTTTAAAGGCAAAGAGTGATTACATTTGGTGGGTTTTTCATATTTTTTGCAATGAAGAAAAAATTGTGATAACTATCTCAACATATGAATATGGAAATAATCAGCAAATGTCTTCACAGTGGAGTATGTACAAATTTAATATCCCAGACTTGATAACCTTATGGAAATATATAATTTTGGTAATTACTAGAGATGAGCAAGTACTGTTCGGATCAGCCGATCTGAACAGCACGCTCGCATAGAAATGAATGGACGTAGCCGGCACGCGGGGGGTTAAGTGGCCGGCCACCGTCAAAGCGGAAGTACCAGGTGCATCCATTCATTTCTATGGAGCGTGCTGTTCGGATCGCCTGATCCGAACAGTACTCGCTCATCTCTGGTAATTACATCAGAACAAAGAATTATTTGTTGATTAAAGTACTGGAGCTAGCGGGCAAAGATGCGGCAATTCATTCTGCTTGTTTGGCATTGACCATACTTTGGGTGAGCACGTCCTCTATCCTTTGCATTCCCAGGTAACCCCTACAAATGATACTGCAGATTACCTGATAGGTCTGGTAAGTATTACTGTTTGGACTCTTTTCTGATTGAACTTTCCACCTTAGTGATTATATCATGGAGGAATCATAAAAGGTGATGAGTTGATACCACAGATGTAAAAAGCTCTTTTGATTTTCAGTTTGAAGGTGGGTTTCATTGATTTTGCAACCAGTTACAGGATGTAAATTATTTAGTTTTCTAACTAATATTAACTATGGAAATTTTACCACAATTCCCAAGAGAGCTTTCAGATAAAAAAAAATATTAGAACGCCAATATTACATGAGTATTTATATCTTTTTATTAGCTCAAAAATAAGTTTATTGTACAAACTCAACATGCAACACTCTATTTAAATTACAGCCCAGCAATAAAAGCATAGCGTAATATGGGTCATTACGTTTGAGTCCTCTTGGTACCACTGGATATCATGGCACAAATACACAAAGGTCATGGCTCCCTGACTTCAGAACTATCACTTATCTACTGTCCTTATCTATTCTTGAGACACTCTGTGGGTGTAAGTTAAACAGCAAGAGATGGAAAGTTGGCTGTAACTCCATTTTTTCCTTCCAAAATTCTGTTTTTATTACTTTTCTGTCCTTTTTCTGCTCTATAACTTTTTTACTTTAGACTAACTTCAATTTGTTTACCAGACCATTTTCCATATATCATATAAAGGATTGAAGGGATTGCCCTACAACTAGATATTAATTCAATGTTACTTAATTCAAACCAATTTTCCAATTATGTTAATTTTAAAAATACCTTGCGTCTGCATATTAATATGTAGTACATGTGTAGTAATATGTGTAGTACACTCTCTGGTGATCAACCAATGTCCACGTACTAGCCATAGGATGTATGCGCACACTCTGCTGCCTTGCTGAATAGGATGCAGAGTTGAATATAGGGAATAATTAGACTTATTTGCAAAGGCAACAATATACACCAACAATATACATAGAAGCAGTTTCAACAAAAGATAAAACAGTATTCACCAAGATAAGATATTATTATACTAGACTTAAGTGAAAACTACAAGTTTTTAGATAAGTCTACTCACAATATAGATACATCATTACAATTAAAGACTATAAGATAAAGTTAATGTCCAGTCTTAAAAAACGTAAATTTGTAGTGCTTTATCCATATTATAGGATTTAAAGGCCAACTCAATGACTGCAAGATGCCCAGGTCCTGTTGCTGCAGAGCAAGCCAGAATGTAACTCCTTCACCACTGTGCTTGACATGTAGTATGAGTGTAAGGGAATTGCTAGTTGGGCAATTCCCTAGTGCTGCTGCTGCTGCTGAATGAAACCAGTAATAAGGGAAGGCAGAGACAATTAGTCTAAACTTGACCCAGCCCCTGTCCCTACCTACTTGCCACACTGTCCTAATGACAGGAGCAACTTGACGATGGTCCCTTCTTTGAAATAAGTGTCACACAGAACAAGACAAGATAAACAACACAGAAGAGGAGTCAGCAAGCCAAGGGTCAAAGCCAGAGAGTTAAAGCAGTACAAAATCGTAATCCAAAAGAGTAGTCACAAGGGAAGCCAAAGGTCAGAGGTCAGTAATACAGTAGTAGCAAAAAGAGGAGCATAGCAACGACAGAGTCACAATAGCCAGCAAACCTGTGTGGTATGATGACCTATACATAGGAAGTCCAAGAATTGTCCCAGACTTGATTGATGGACATGATGCCAATCACACAGGCAAGGCCAAGATTAACTATTGATGAACAGAAGGAAACAAGTTGCGGGAGATGGTTGTGGTGGAAATTCAATTATAGAGCATAGGTAATAGAGTAGTGTTCACTTAGAGCAATAAAAAACTCTAAGCAAAGAATCAAACTGAACAGACCTTCTGCACCAAAGTGTGTGATCGGAGGGTAGAGCAGAGATGCAAACAGGCACAGATGTTGCAATGAGATGTTTATTCTGATAAGTTGTGTTTCGTTTTCGCCAAACGCTGCACTATGCATTACAAACATCTTGCTTTGATCTTGTTTATACAAAGAACATTGTTTTTTGTGGTATGTTCAAATGCAATTTTGCAAGCTTAAGTCATGATAACATTCGTTATAGAAAGAAGAGGCTTTCTCCTGGCATACCTTTCAAACAAGCCATACTTGTTCAGTCTTTTTCTAACTGTACTGTCATAAACTTGAACATCTAACATGCTGTCTGAGGCCTCTACAGTCTGAGATGTAGATCTTGGGTTTTTTGCATTGCAAAGTATGACCTTGAGGAGAATTTACTGGGACATCCACTCCTGGGAAGACCGTCATCTAAATGTTTTCCACTCATGAATAATCTTTCTCACTCTGGAATGATGTACTTGTTTGAAAGTGGTCCTATAATCCTTCCCAGATTGATGAACAGTAACAATTTTCATTTTTTTCATCTTCCCTAATTTGAATTGCGTTAACACACATCTGAATGCTCCAGACCAGAAAACTGCTAAAATTTCTGCTTTTATAGAGATGGTCACACTTGCTGATGCATTTGATTAGCAGCACCTGGTTGCCATTTACTCTCTTAATACCTAAGGAAGCAGTAGTGTACTTACTTTTTCACATATCACTTCTGCATTTTGGCCTTGTTTCTTTTAAAGAGGGCTTTCAATACCTCCAACAAGTCCAGCTCTTTACATCATTTAATATGTACTGTTTCACTGATTATGGCACAATTGGAATTTATTCTCTAGCCCCCATAGTTCCTTAGTAATAAAATGCTGTTAGTTTTGCTCCCTGATATGCTATTTAGGCTCTGCACTGTAAGGAGAGTGGTGTCAGGCAGGAGCAGACAAGGGGGGTGATTCTGAGCTCTGACACTGGCTGACTCTGATTGGAGCTCTCAATGACACCCCCTGCCTGACACTGCCCTTCTGACATTACAGAGCTTAAAGAGGACCTTTCACCGCTTTTGGGCACAGGCAGTGTTATATACTGCTGGAAAGCTGACAGTGCGCTGAATTCAGCGCACTGTCGGCTTTCCCGATCCGTGCCCGGTGTAAAGAGCTTACGGTGCCGGTACCGTAGTGCTCTATGGTCAGAAGGGCGTTTCTGACCATTAGCCAGAGACGTCCTTCTGCCTCGCGGCGCCTATCGCGCTGTGCTGTGGAGCGGGGAGGAATGCCCCCTCCCTCTGCTCACACAGTTCGTCCATAGACGAGCATTATCAGGAGCGGGAGGGGGCGTTCCTCCCGGCTCCACAGCACAGCGCGATAGGCGCCACGAGGCAGAAGGACGTTCCTGGCTAATGGTCAGAAACGCCCTTCTGACCATAGAGCACTACAGTACCGGCACCGTAAGCTCTTTACACCGGGCACGGATCGGGAAAGCCGACAGTGCGCTGAATTCAGCGCACTGTCAGCTTTCCAGCAGTATATAACACTGCATGTGCCCAAAAGTGGTGAAAGGTCCTCTTTAAGCAGTATATCGACACCCAAACTAACAGCATTGATTGCTTGGAAAAGATGGAGGCTAGAGAAGAAATTCCATCTGTGTTGGAATCGGAGGATCAGCTCCTGTTAACAGATGCTAAGAACTTCACTTGGTGGAGGTGGTGAAAGGTCCTCTTTAAATAAATAATGACCCAGTTACAATGCAATATGCTATGTGTTGCTGGTCATCTGAGGTTGTATTTACCTAATTTTTAAGACCCTCTAAGCACCAGTATTTTTATTATGTCGATATATAAAACCATAGAATTCAAAGACGGTGTACTTTGTTTTTCTCATGACCTCCTATGGAAGCTTAGGAAAATAAAACGATTTTGATTCTCATGCTTAAGCTTTTTATTTTCTCTTATAAAATAGAAAATAGAAGTTCTTATATACCTATTCACACATTTGTACAATGCAACTTCTTTTGCAAAGCCATTGCAATAAGAGATTTTATTTCGCTGGAATAAAAATAATTTGTTACATTCAGGCCCTAATGTAAAACCAAATTTCCCTTAATAAACACTTTACTGTTTAGCAAACTGAAAAAAAAATGCTTTATTTTCAATAAAACTGGAATGTTCCAGCATCTCAGTGTGAGAACAAAATTACTGCACTGCCTGGAAATCTCTGGTTCTAAGAAGGCTGATTGGATGCAAATAAGGAAATGATTTACAATAGAATGCCGAAGTCTGAAGCCAACAGAATAATAGCACAATTCACTCTATTTTTGGATAGCAGGATATCTCTATTTTCTTTCAGTAATAAACTTGTTTTGACAATGGCTGAGGATTAGCTTCTTTCAGATAGAGCGCTCCATTTACATTGGACATATTTATGTAAATACCATTGTTGTTACCTATACATTTGCTCTGCATTTCACAGTCCATCAACACAAAACTATATATGACTTGATGTGTGAGCTGAGCCTTTCTGCACATCAGCAAAAACGCGGCCGAGAACAAAATCATTAGCATGACATATCGCTATCCAGTGCTTCTTGGATGTTACTTACCATTGATTCAAAGGGATAGGTCTTTGTGGAATATATGAGATAGGGCAAATAACAACAGATTAAAGAAATGCTGGATAAAAAAGAAAGAGCAGACAATTTCTTCCCATCATAAAGGACTATAGAATGCCAGTGCTGATGGTATGAGTTCAGGAAGATAATATGTATGTACAATAACATTTTAATGAGGATATCCATGTGATGCCTTTCTTACAAGATATCTATTTAGAAGTCAGTAGAAATTTCATTGAAAAATATAAAAATGGACATAGATAAAGATATGTATTGAATGTCATTAAAAATAACAGGGAGAGTGTTTGCCTACATAGGCAGTACGGAGACTTACAAGTCATTCCTGCTCCACTAGGGATTCTGGGTCTACATCATGGAGTGCGGTGTATGGCATACTATAAACCATACAAGCTGCCGTCCTGCAGTCAGCACTTCTGGAATGCAATGGTCGATGTAATTCCTAGATATGCATAGGGGCAAGCAATAAAAGAACTTTACTGTCTAGACATTAAATACTATTGACTACTCAATACGGCAATGACAGGAAACGTATAGACATTTCATGTTGTATCTGGTATTCAATAGAACAGACTTCAATACGTTAAAAAGAAATATGAATTTTAACTCAATATAGAAATGATCACACCCACAGAAGGACTAGAGCAGTTTTATAGCAAGGCTAAGGCCCCACATAGTGAAACTCAGCACAAAAAAAAAAATGCAACATTTTCCAGTGCTCAGTGGATTTTCTATCTTTATTATACCTATACGGAAAATGCCAGCGTTTCTGCAGATATAATTGACAGGCTGCCTTTCTGCTGCAGATATTTTTCTGCAAGTGGATGGGATTACCTCCATTCACTTTGCAGGTTCTTTAAACCACAGTGTTTTTGCAATGTGGGGCTTCAGTCTAAAGGGGTTATCCATCTTTAATTTGTTTTATTTTTTTTATATAAAACTGTATGTGGTATTAAGCAAAACATAAACAGTACTAAGCTCTTCTTTTTCCTTTTAGTCGGTGGCTACAAAGGCATGTGCTATGCTACCGGGTCAGTAATGGGAGCCATGATGCCAGTAGCAAGGCGACTGACTGCTGGGGTAACTCACTGGCTGCAGCAGTCATATGTTGGCTCTTTTTAAACAACGACCAAAGCACCAGTGCTGGATTGTTGGGTGAAAGAGGAGGTGAGTACTGTTTTCTTTTTTGTGTTGTTTCAGCATTTACAGGTGTATAACATTTTTGTAGTAAAGCACCGTGCCCTTGTGGTTAGCTTAGGTCCTTTGCAGTTCCTGGGTTTCAAGTTCAGCCAAAGACAACATTTGCATGAGGTTTGTAAGTTCTCCCTGTGTTTGCTTGTATTTTCTCCCACGCTATAAGAACATACTGGTAGGTTAATTGGCCACCTTGTGACACCTCCCCAGTTTGTGTGAGAGTACGCTGAAGAAAGTGATGACTTTCTCTACAGTGTTGGCGCTACATAAATAACATAAATAAGTAGGAAAAATGACATTGTTAACAGTCAGAAAGTAATCATCTCAATAGCAGCTTAATGGCTGAGTAGCCCTCCGCTGTGTCATGTGACCCACAACAAGCCTCCCCAGCTGGTACAGCATGTTATGTGTCTACAGGGAGTCAGTTTCTGTATTCATTCCTGCTGAGAACCAGAATGGAGAGGCGAAGGAGCCATGTACATAATGTTTTTAACATCCACTTAGCAAATTTCTGATGCAAAAATGAATGCTAAAGCTGGACACAAATGAATGCAAATGGGTGGTCACCTGTTTACATAGCCAATGTTTTAAAAAATGAAAAAACAACAGTTTTTATTTCATCAAACACAAAAGTAGAGTATAAAATGGATCATTGTTTTATTATTAACTCTATATAAACAGATGGTCATTCTTTTGCATCCATTTTCAGTACCAGTTTTTTCTTCCATTAACCACTTCTTAACCCTGTAAATACGTACCCACATTTCCTTGCAGTGTTAAGCAGCTGCACATAAGTCTTAGTATACATGGGCACCAAATAGCGTATTTTGGTCCCGATTTTGACGCGGGAAGCCGCCTCAAAATCGGGACCAAAGTACGCCTGCCGCGACTGTCAGTCACGGCTTGCCGCTCCTGAGTTGGCCCAAAATGAACGGGCCTAGGCCGGAGGGTGCTGCCGCGAGGCGGACGCCATGGCTCAATGAGCCGCGGAATCTGCCTGAAGAAAGGGCAGCTTGCTTCTTTTTTTTCTGTGAGCGGCAACATGCCGCTCATGGAAAAAAGATCGCTAGCAGTCTCCATAGACCACCATTGTGAGGGGGTGGATTATGATGTGGATTCCATGCCATAATCCGCCCCATCTGTGCCCATATGAACGAACCCTAATAGTGCTGTTACTAGAGCCAAAACTCCTATTGGGAAAAAAGGATTGGTTTATTATTTTCCCTGCCTTACGCTGTGTACAAATGTAAAAAAAAAAATTTAGTAGTATTTTATGCTCTTAACAAAAACACGAAAAACAAGTTTCCCATCTTTTTTGAGCTTTCTGACAGACCTCTCAGACAATACATTTTTGGCATATTCTGTTAAAATTACAGGATCTGCTAAGCCTAAGTTCACATCTGCACCAGACTCTCCGTTGGAGACTCCATCGCAGAAACCACTGAAAATTGGTGGAGAGAAAATTCCTGCATAGAAGACTTTTCTCTCCTTTGGTCTCAGTTTTGAAACAGCAGACACTCGGCAAACACCGATGGAGTCCACCGGTGTTTGTGTGTAACCGCTAAATCAGCAGTCCGGTGCTCTGTCCCTGAGACTGAATGATGGAGAAACTGGTGCAGATGTGAACTTAGCATAAAAGTTCTACTGGCTATAGCTAGTTTTGCTTATAAGCTAATCTTATTAGGACCATTAAAATTAGTCTATGTGAACAATACAGTGATAATATTGGCATTATGGCCCAGGGACTACCTGAATGAACGTAATTTGCATTGTATACAAGTCACCACAACAATGTATGTCCTTTGTACAACAGTTATTTCAGCACCTTGTAAATGTAAAAAAAAAAGAAAAATCTATAAAAATATACAGTAAGTAGCGTCATTAAGACACGTCCAATTTTTGACACATCACTAGACAGCTGCTACAAGATGGGAACATGACTAATGTCATGATTCTACTACACAATACACATGACTAATGGTCATCATGGGGAAAAAGTCTATATTCACCGCCTGAATACATTGTGCATGCCGAACAATCTTAGTAATGAATGGGTGTCGTTCCTGCTTTGTCTGCAATCGATAATCCTATAAAGAGTGGGACAATGCTAAACGGGTACAAGAAAAGACCTCTCCAGAACATCAGTCACTAGGAAAGAGATTTACACATAAAAGGCGCAAACTTGAATAATATCTGTAAATGGGGACACAACCAAAGCTACAAAAGGTACCACTGATTTTTTTTGATTTTTTTTTTTTTAAAACTGCATTGAAAAACTGTATAGTATTGAAAATCTGCTTATTTTGTAATTTTTGCATTATTAATTATTCGTAAAAATAGAAGGAATAAATGTCTTAAAAAAGCAAAAGGAAAGCAAATGTACAAAAGAGCATTAATATCATATTTTTGTTGCCTAATTTTAGTCAGTAAATTCCCTTTCAGAAATGAAAGAATTTGTCTTATCTTTGGGCTTCCGATTTGCATATGCCTTTGAGACATTGACATTGGCAGCGCTTTCCTCCAAACAAGGAAGAGTCAACGCCACTATTGATAGCGGCAGCTCTTAAGTGACTGGTCCATTTTTTATTTAGCACTAAAGCAACTCTGCTATGATTTTTTTTTTTTTTTTAACAACTGCCACCAATGTTTTTATTGCTATTACGACATAGTGTCACAGCAGAGGGATAACGCATAGCTCATTACTGAGGTGGTCTCACTTTCACACACGAGAGCTCTCCTGAGACTGGTCCATCTGAATCTAAATTCCAATGGGTTGATCATAGAAGAACAAGTGGCTGCTGTTGATTTTCCCCAAAAAACCTATATTGGGTTAATGCCCTACATGGCGAAGCTCAGCAATTAAACACTGTAGAAACAACTGCAGCGGAAACATTAGGGGGGGGGGGGGGTTGCATTGTTTTTCTTTCTGATGTCGCAGAATTTTCCTAGTGAATCCCATCCACACATTGCAGAAAAATTCCTGCAGTGGAAATGCTGAGATTTCCAAAACCATTGCGCTTTTGGAAATCATAGGATGTCAATTATACTGATGGGAATGCTGACAGTTGCCATATAGGTATAAATGAAGCTGAGACTCTGCAGAGGAAAACTAAGGCCTGCTACATGGGGCCTTAGCCTAAAGGTCATGTTTACAAAGTTAGCTAGGGCTTATTTTTGGAGAAACAGGGTATCTATCTATCTATCTATCTATCTATCTATCTATCTATCTATCTTTGTTTTTTGAGAAGGTGACAGGCAGAACACTGGAGTCCAGATATACCAGCCCCAGGTTTCTGACATGTGTGGTCCAGGGCGGATCTGGAATAGGCCTCAGCCCAAGTGTAGATTCTTGGCTCATTACTGGGCCACAAAAGTCTACAAATCCTGCATTCCAGGGCAGCTACATAACGTGAAATGGTTCTGTTCTGTAACCCTGAGTCCAGTAAGATAATATTGCGCTCGTTTTGTTTGTGTGGTCAATGAAGTAAGCCACATGTATAGTTAGGTTATCAGTTCTGTTTAGTTAGTTGCTCAGACGAGCAGGTTTTTTTATTTTGTTTTTGCCTGATGTTAAGGCTGTATTTTGTTTGCTCATTTTGAGACTGAAGTTAAGGTTCACTGTATATTTTGTGTCCCCGTCTCGACTGTTTGGGTCCACACCACTGCTTCTACCACGCTAACAGTTTATATGTACAGTATACACTTTCTCACCTCGATTTCCTGTATTGATATTACCTGTATACATTTCCCCCCTTTGTTTAGGTTATTAAGTATAAGTAAGAAACAAAGGCTTTATGGAGGGTTTTTTTCCCATTTTTTTTTTTGCAGACACTACATCAGCAGATACACTGCATTGTTCTGCCTTGAGTAAACATATATCAATAAAGATATGCGGTAAAAAACTGTGTTGATGGTAATTAAGAGAATAATAACATGTCTATCATGAAGCTGAGTCACCGTAATGACAGGCGGAATATGTGACAATACAGGATAGCACTTCATCACGGCTTTTAATTAAAAAAAAATGAAAGGAGAGCAGAATGTTATTTTACAGTAACAGCTCCCACTGGCAGGAATATATTTCCACCAGGTGAAACTTTGCCACCTGCTAGGAGTAGATTTTGATCATTATTCTCCAGAAAAAGCTATAATCTCCCATATTCAAAGGAAAACAAACATATATTAACCCAGCAGGAAGGTAAAGACAACTTCATGGATTTACCCGACACATTAGCATTGATATTCTCTTCACAAATTTGTATTTCTTCTTCATTGAAGAGACATATCATTATTAATTTATAGACTACTAGCTGGTACCCGCGACTTCGTCTGCGGTGATTGTAGAAGTGGGTATATACAGGCATGGGTAAGGTTTTCGTAGTGTGTATAAGGTATGGGATATGAAATGTATCTTTGTATCTTGTTTTTGCTATAATTCAGAGAATATGTGAGACTTTTTTGTTGAAGTTAATTTGTATTTGAGCTGCTATACGGTGTTGTGAGAAACTGTACATAGTGACTTTGGGACAGAAGTATTTGAAGTTAACCCTTTCCCGCCGATGGCATTTTTTGATTTTCGTTTTTGACTCCCCTCCTTCTAAACCCCATAACTTTTTTATTTCTCCGCTCCCAGAGCCATATGAGGTCTTAATTTTTCCTGGGACAAATTTTTCTTCATGATGCCACCATTATTTATTGTATATAATGTACTGGGAAGCAGGGAAAAAAATTCAGAATGGGGTGGATTTGAAGAAAAAATGCATTTCTGCGACTTTCTTACGGGCTTTGGTTTTACAGCATTCACTGTGCAACCAAAATGACATGTCCCCTGTATTCTGTGTTTCGTTACGATTCCGGGGATACCAAATTTATATGGTTTTATTTACATTTTGACCCCTTAAAAAAAATCCAAAACTGTGTTTAAAAATTATTTTTTGAAAAGTCGCCATATTCCGACAGCCGTAACTTTCTCATACGTGCGTGTACGGGGATGCATAGGGCGTCTTTTTTTGCGGGACCGGGTGTAGTTTGTAGTTCTACCATTTTCGGGAAATGTTATTGCTTTGATCACTTTTTATTCAAATTTTTATCAGAATCAAAACGGTGAAAAAATGGCGGTTTGGCACTTTTGACCATTTTTCCTGCTACGGTTTTTACCGAACAGGAAAAATATTTGTATAGCTTTGTAGAGCGGGCGATTTCAGGCGTGGGGATACCTAACATGTATGTGTTTCACAGTTTTTAACTACTTTTATATGTGTTCTAGGGAAAGGGGGGTGATTTGAATTTTTAATCCTTTTTTTTTTATATATATTTTTTTTACTTTTTTTTAACTTTTTTTTTTGCATTTATCAGACCGCCTAGGGGTATTGACATGGGTGGGCGGTGTCGCGGATTGTCAAAGCGGTGGGGGTCAGCAAACATGGCTACTCTGGAGCGTTAAAGAGAGCCTCCTGGAGTATCGTTAAGGTGAGGGGCAAAGTGGTAAAGTATATGTATATGTGATTGTGTGGGGTTAGGGGCTAGGCTGTAGAGGGCAATATGAATTTTGTGGCTTGCTATGGTCCAAAGTGTGTGAGATTGCAGAGATGGTGGTGTGAGTTTGGGATTTGTGGGGGTCCTGGCACAAACGTATGTGTGCTATTGTGACGAAAAGTAGCCTATTGCGCAATCGGGTGTATTAACTATGTTTGTGGAAAATTTCAGCCAAATCGGTGGAGTGGTTTTTCCGTGATTGAGGAACAAACATCCGAACATCCAAACAAACACACAAACTCACAAACCCACAAACTTTCACATTTATAATATTAATAGGATATCACTCCAATATTCTACTAATGAATAGGCTCGTATAAGTATTTTCTCTTCTACGTGAGCAGAGATCTGGTAACATGAATAGTTTCACATACAGTGATACTAAGACTTGCCAAATAATTCCTATTCAGATAGTGCAAGCTTTGTTCTTTTGGAAGAATTCATTAAAACTTGATATATTACAATTCAAGAGCTATGAATATTTGTTTGAAAAAATAAGATACTTTTAGAACAAGAACTTTATAAACAATAGAGATATTGAACAAAATGTATTATCGCAGTCCTAAAGGTGAACAGCATAACATTAGAACAGACAGAAAGAAACGTGGCAGTAACGCATTGCGGTTCTTCCCACAACGCTTTAAACAGAAAGTCTAGAGTTTTCCTCCACAGATTTTCTGTTTCAATTATATCTATGGGAAACCCCCAGCGTTTCCGTAGATATAATTGACATGTTGCAATTTGCAAAACCGTTCTGTTTTTTTTTACTGTAAAGTGGGCATGGGATTTGCAAGAATCCCATCCACTTTGCAGTTACTGTAAAACTCGACGATTTTTCCTGCGTTGGAAATGTGTTTCCAACCCGTGGGGCCCCAGCCTAAATCCCCTTTCTTTTCCACTTGCAACTTCTTAGCTGGGTTTACTTTACCCCCTTCTCGCCATTTTTCATAATCACCTTCTGCTTTCTAAAAGTCATAGATTTTTTCATTTTTCCACACCCAGAGCTATATGAGGGCTTACTTTTTAAAGGACAAATTATATTTCATAATGGTACCATTTAATATTCCATATGATGTACTGGGGGGGGGAAAAAACAGAAAGGGAATTAGAAATAGACTGGATTAGCGCCATTTTCTTATGGGTTTTGTTTTTACAGCGTTCAATGTGGAGCTACAATGACATTTGCTATAATCTGTGTGTCAGTACGAGTATGGTGATACCAAATTTAGGCTAAGGCTTTACATTGCGGAAGGTAAGCTAAAAAACGCTGCGAAACCCCCCCCCAGAAACGCACTGTTTTTTTTCTGCACCATTTTTTATTGCATTTCTTGCTGCCATTTTCTCTGCAATTTTTCTTGTCTTATTAAATCTATAGGGCAACGTGAGCATTTCCGTAGGTAAAATTTACATAATCTTCTGCAGCATTTTTTTTCCTCTGCAATATGTGGATGGGATTAGCCACAATCTCAATTAGGGAGCGTTCACACTACCGTCAGTGTCCGACAGGTAGTGTCCGCTGCTAATGTCCGTCAAAATCTTGCACGGACATTAGCAGCGGACACTAGCTGTGTCCATGACATTTTGCATTCATTTAAATGGAGATCGGGTGCGTTGTTTTACACTCCGTGTCTGTCCCTAAAGGGGCTCTATCAGCAAAATCATGCTGATAGAGCCCCACATATGCGTGAATAGCCTTTAAAAAGGCTATTCAGGCACCGTAAATGCTATATTAAACTACCCCCCCGTTTTGAAATAAAACCCTAAAAAAGAATGTGATCTACTTCCGGATCGTGCACGCTGGGCGGGCATTCAGGGTGCGCCGTCTTCTTCATCCACGCCTCTTCTTCCTCCGATGTCTTCGGGTCCCGTCCTCCTCCAGCGCTCGCGAACTGACATTGATATAAAAAAATGCCCTGGGCGCATGCGCAGTAGCCGTAGTAGAAGCCGCATGCTACTGCGCATGCGCCCAGGCCATTTTTTTATATCAATGTCAGTTCGCGAGCGCCGGAGGAGGACGGGACCCGAGGACATCGGAGGAAGAAGAGGCGTGGATGAAGAAGACGGCGCACCCTGAATGCCCGCCCAGCGTGCACGATGCGTAAGTAGATCATATTCTTTTTTAAAGTTTTATTTTAAAATGGGGGGGTAGTTTAATATAATTTTTACGGTGCCTGAATAGCCCTTTTAAAGGGTATTCACGCATATGTGGGGCTCTATCAGCATGATTTTGCTGATAGAGCCCCTTTAACTGTCCGTTCCTAAAGATGTCCGACTCTTCCAGTGGACCTCAAAACCCGAAATGTAGGTTTTTTCTGTCCACTTGAAAAGTCGGACATCTTTAGGAACGGACACTTAAGGACAGACACGGAGTGTAAAACAACGCACCCGATCTCCATTTAAATGAATGAAAAACGACATGGACACAGCTAGTGTCCGCTGCTAATGTCCGTGCAAGATTTTGAACAGACACTAGGAGCGGACACTACCTGTCGGACACTGCCCCCTTACTTTGCTGGTACTATTAAATGCAACATTGTTTCTAGTGTGTTTGTGCAACAGGAAAAACGCTGTGTTTTCGCAACATTGCGCCTTGCCTGTATACAGCTTTTTGATGTTTTAACACCTTGACAAAAATCCAAAACATTGAAAAATAAAAAAAATTTCTGTCACCATAGTCCAACAACCATAACTTTTTCCGTGCTGCTGGGTTTCCATCTTCCGCCCCGAGAAAGGGGGCGGAAGAAATGGGTTTGCAAAGTGACGCCCATGAGCGTTTTGTGCCTGTTGGCGGCAAAACCACTTTTTTTTTCTAAACCGGTCACAAAGTCCTGCATGTCCAACTTTGTGTCCAGTAACAAAAAAAAAACAAAAAAAAAACGTTTTGCCATGGACAGGCACAATACGCTCACAGGCGGTCACTTTGCAAACCCATTCAAGTGAATGGATTTGAAAGCTAACTGCTGGGTTTCCATCCCCTGTCCAGTTTCTCGGGGCAGAAGACGGAAACCAGCAGGATTGTCTAAAGCAGACACAGGCGCAGGTGTGAACCCGCACTTAGGTGTCTTTTTTGCAGAGCAAGTCGTAGTTTTTTGAATATTTTTTTAAAGACTTCTTTCACGTCCTCAGAGAGGTGCGGTATGACATACCACTAGAAA
Source organism: Leptodactylus fuscus (assembly GCF_031893055.1). NCBI lineage: Eukaryota > Metazoa > Chordata > Amphibia > Anura > Leptodactylidae > Leptodactylus > Leptodactylus fuscus. Next base: position 150,673,865 of record NC_134269.1, read on the forward strand.
GCCGACAGTGCTGTAAGGAACATCCCCCTGATAGTACTCTTCATAGGCCTTGTACTTTCAGGGACAGCGTTCCTTACAGCCCAAAGATGATGCTAAACTGTATGGGGCACGCCGCTGGTAAGACGGGGGGGACGGGGGAAGAGATATCAGTCCTAAATCTAACATCACCGATATCTCCAGCACCAGGGAGCAAACTGGAAACCTGACAATACGCTGAATGCAGTGCACTGTCAGTTTTCTAGTGGTATGTATTACCGCACATCTCTGAGGACATAAATGACCTCTTTAAATAGACTCCAGGCTGTCATAGGTACAGATCCTTTCCCCTGGGATCTTGCATACGCATTACCAGTGATCAGATTTCATTGAGGCATCTAGAGGGTTAATGCTCGTAATTCGATAAAACTCTGTGAATTCCCACTGGGCCTCCACTCTCTAATACAGTGTAGAGCAGACAGCTATAGAGTCTGCTCTGTGGGGACACCAGATTTAAAGTTACATCATCTGCTGTACTATTACAGTGGATGTCAACAAGGGGTTAATAAATATGGCTGATTTTACTATTCCTTTTAGCTGTACCGTCTTAATCTTAAAAGTTACTAACTGAGGTATAAAAATGTTCTAAAACCCTCAATAAATTTGATGCATGAAATATTCACCATTTTTTGATATAACTTGTGCCAGTCTTGTTGTGTTACTGTATATACTCGAGTATAAGCCGACCCGAATATAAGCCGAGACCCCTAATTTTACCACAAAAAACTGGAAAAACTTATTAACTCGAGTATAAGCCAAGGGGGAGAAATGCAGCAGCTACTGGAAAATTTCAAAAATTAAAATGGTCAGAGTTTTTGGGTGCAGTAGATGCTGGGTGATGGGGAAGGGGAGGGGGTGTTTTGGTTGTCTGTCTGCCCCTTCCCTGAGCTTGAGGACTGTTTTTTTTTCCCCCACTTGGAATTCAGTCTGGCTGAATATAGGGTATCTGCAGTGCTCCTATTAACCCCTTCCCGACGGAACAGGAGCACTGCAGATACCCAATATTCAGTAGACCGGGCACTTTCAGACACAGGGATACCTAATGTGTATGTGTTTCACAGTCATTTTCTACTTTTGTATGTATTCTAGGGAAAGAAGTGATTTAGAACTTTTTTTTTTAAGCTTCTTTTTTCCCCCCACTATTTTATGGGAGATTCTATACATTAATATTGCGGCTGGTCATAGACCCCCCACCCTAAAAAAAATAAAAAAAATATATATATATATATATATATATATATATATATATATATATATATATACACTCACCGGCCACTTTATTAGGTACACCTGTCCAACTGCTCGTTAACACTTAATTTCTAATCAGCCAATCACATGGTGGCAACTCAGTGCATTTAGGCATGTAGACATGGTCAAAACAATCTCCTGCAGTTCAAACCGAGCATCAGTATGGGGAAGAAAGGTGATTTGAGTGCCTTTGAACGTGGCATGGTTGTTGGTGCCAGAAGGGCTGGTCTGAGTATTTCAGAAACTGCTGATCTACTGGGATTTTCACGCACAACCATCTCTAGGGTTTACAGAGAATGGTCCGAAAAAGAAAAAACATCCAGTGAGCGGCAGTTTTGTGGGCGGAAATGCGTTGTTGATGCCAGAGGTCAGAGGAGAATGGCCAGACTGGTTCGAGCTGATAGAAAGGCAACAGTGACTCAAATAGCCACCCGTTACAACCAAGGTAGCCAGAAGAGCATCTCTGAACGCACAGTACGTCGAACTTTGAGGCAGATGGGCTACAGCAGCAGAAGACCACACCGGGTGCCACTCCTTTCAGCTAAGAACAGGAAACGGAGGCTACAATTTGCACAAGCTCATCGAAATTGGACAATTGAAGATTGGAAAAACGTTGCCTGGTCTGATGAGTCTCGATTTCTGCTGCGACATTCGGATGGTAGGGTCAGAATTTGGCGTCAACAACATGAAAGCATGGATCCATCCTGCCTTGTATCAACGGTTCAGGCTGGTGGTGGTGGTGTCATGGTGTGGGGAATATTTTCTTGGCACTCTTTGGGCCCCTTGGTACCAATTGAGCATCGTTGCAACGCCAAAGCCTACCTGAGTATTGTTGCTGACCATGTCCATCCCTTTATGACCACAATGTACCCAACATCTGATGTCTACTTTCAGCAGGATAATGCGCCATGTCATAAAGCTGGAATCATCTCAGACTGGTTTCTTGAACATGACAATGAGTTCACTGTACTCCAATGGCCTCCACAGTCACCAGATCTCAATCCAATAGAGCATCTTTGGGATGTGGTGGAACGGGAGATTCGCATCATGGATGTGCAGCCGACAAATCTGCGGCAACTGTGTGATGCCATCATGTCAATATGGACCAAAATCTCTGAGGAATGCTTCCAGCACCTTGTTGAATCAATGCCACGAAGAATTGAGGCAGTTCTGAAGGCAAAAGGGGGTCCAACCCGTTACTAGCATGGTGTACCTAATAAAGTGGCCGGTGAGTGTGTATATGTATATATATATATATATATATATATATATATATATATATATATATATAATTTTTTTTTTATTTATTTTTTTTCTGACTCGAGTATAACCCGAGGGGGGCTTTTTCAGCACAAAAACTGTGCTGAAAAAGTCGGCTTATACTCGAGTATATACGGTAAATGGAATGTGTTGCCAATGTGTAAAATGTATTTATTAAAACCAGAAATTGAAATATATCACATTTTTCTAATATATTTTCTGATTGCAGATTTTTTACTCTACGTTCTATACATGGGGGCTGCCAACAAGTGTGCATCTTTCATGAGACGACCTGAGGTGATGGCCTTAGGTGGGGCCTCATGGTATTTTTTTTAACTGGCCCCTACTCATTGTGCTATTGTAATAGCTAGTGGCCCATAAGTTTTACTCAATTGTCCACACTTCTGTCCAGGCTGCCTTCCACTGCCTCCTCAAGGAGTCGTTACATATTAGGCCATTGCTCTGTGTTCCAGTGGAGGGAAGAAAGGGAGTTCAAAAATGGGTGGGTGTAATAAACTGTGGGAGCCATAAATAGAGGGATCATATGCTGTGTGGGGATCCATAAATAGAGGGATAATTTTTGAAACTATCTAAAAGAAAGACTACGTTCATTAGCTTATAAAGTCTGGTTTGTTTTGTGTGTTTTTTTATTTTTTTAGTATGTGTCCAGTTCATTTCAGGCCTTGCTAGTGCATCTGTATTGGATACAGACTGATATATTATTGGACAACTACTACAGGGGCACCATACTCTGGAAGACTATAGCTAACACTGTTAAAACTTATGTTACGTTGTTTCTATTGCACCATGTTTGATGAAAACAGCACATTCTGAAGTATTCTACTTGCTGCCAAAAATATCACGGTCCTAGCAATGATTGTGAGCCACCAGGATTCAATAGGTACAGATCCATCATACTTGTATAGGGCACATTGATGAACAGAGGCCATGACACTAATATGAACAAGACCTATAGCATCAACTCCTAATGTAAAGGCTGTGTTGCAACATATTACAAGTTTGTGAGGGGAACTTTTTGAAATGTGTTGACACCCAACATGCCAGCAGTAAGCTTCCTTGAAAGCCCAAAATGTAGTAGTGTGGGATAGTACAACATGCAAAGATACTGTACACTACATACAATGCAAATGGTAAAATGGTACCAAACAACAATATAGCCTAATTTAATTTTTAATGCTGTATATGCAATGTATAGATGTTCCACATGTATGATGACATCTATGCAATTCTGGGACCTGTAAGTTTAAAATTTTGTTTGATGCTGCAAAAGATAACATAAGAAGAAGATAATTTGACATAAAATTATTGAGATCATATAACCTTAAATATACATTTTTTTACAAAAGTATGATTCTGTTATCAAAGACATTTATGGTATATCTGCAGAACAAAGTATAAATATGTAATAGATGTAGGTTCTGCCTCTGGAAATCACACTTATCTTTAGAACTAGGGGTGCTCTGACCTGCGGTTCCATGTCATAGCTGAAGTCATGAGCCCCAAGTTTATCACTAAGGCCCAAAACCAGGATTCAGTGGTGACCATGGGGTGTGTGTGATGCCCAAAAGATGTAAGGTGAGTATAACTTTTTATTTTTATTCACCTCTCCTGAGCCTCCCCTTATTATATTCTGGGGACTGGGGAGACCCCAGAGTATAATAATAGCACTTATGATTGGAGCCAAATAGGTTTAGCCTAAAACGATTTCAAATCCACCCATCTCAAACTGGCGGCCAAGTATTCACCTCTACGAAAGTTCTAAAAACAGCTGAGTAAATGCACAAATACTGTTCTTGAAACCCCTGTAGAAGTCAATGGAGAAAGCTGCACATATACGTGATCACCTCTCCATTCGCTGTAACAGCAAGAGCTGGACTTGGGGTTTTGGGGACTCTTGTTTGGGAGATAGGTGTTTGTTACATAGACACTGATGATACAGGATACCATGCTGTATATGCCTGTGTTGTTCCTATCAGCCCTTTTTTATTGCATTCATAGCCTTATACAGTACAACTTCATATCTACAGAGGCTGAAGATAACGTAAGATAGGCCACGTAAGAAAGCAGATGGTACTTTGGTCTAATGGTGTCGTACACATTCTACCAAAGCAATCCTCATTGCAGATAGTGCCATGAGACACTGGTGGTTAGATGGTGCCGGGACCAGGTATAACTTTGAAATGGAGCCAAAAACATCAGAGCAATGCCTTTGGCATGACTACGGCACACCTCTTGCACAATCCTGATCTATCTGCATCAGCTAACTCTTTGAATGAATAAAATGTTGTTTTTTTTTCCTATTCCACTGATATTATCAAAGCTGAGTCATCTTGAATTTATCATCCTCTTCTCACTTGACATTCTGAAGTGATGTATGTAGAAATCCTGCAGAAATTCTTCAGCTTGAAAGCTTAACAGTGCTCAGCAACCCTAATGGGAATGCCATATGACTTGTCTCTATCACTTTAGTTTTTTACTTTTATTTGCTGTGTACTTTGCATATGACTCATTAGTTCCATCTATCTTTTTCAATGACATTCGATGTAAATGTTCTAAAGCAGAATCTCTTCTGTCAGGAATGTTAAAACAAATGGAAGCTGCATTGCAACAAAAATCGACACCTATAAAACAATAACAATGTATATTTAAAGGGAGCCAATTCCGGCATTTTACAGGACCCTGGTACAACAGCATTTAAAAACATCTTTTTATTTATTTTGCAGAAAATGCAAAAAAAAAAAAAAAAAAAAAAGTGATTCTTTAAACCCTCCATATGCAAACCACAACACAAATATTTAAATATAGCATGCTTACTTCCAGTACAAAAGCAATACTATATCAGATATTACATACAATATATATATATATATATATATATATATATATATATATATATATATATATATATACAGTCCTATGAAAAAGTTTGGGCACCCCTATTAATCTTAATCATTTTTAGTTCTAAATATTTTGGTATTTGCAACAGCCATTTCAGTTTGATATATCTAATAACTGATGGACACAGTAATATTTCAGGATTGAAATGAGGTTTATTGTACTAACAGAAAATGTGCAATATGCATTAAACCAAAATTTGACCGGTGCAAAAGTATGGGCACCTCAACAGAAAAGTGACATTAATATTTAGTAGATCCTCCTTTTGCAAAGATAACAGCCTCTAGTCGCTTCCTGTAGCTTTTAATCAGTTCCTGGATCCTGGATAAAGGTATTTTGGACAAACAATTCAAGTTCAGTTAAGTTAGATGGTCGCCGAGCATGGACAGCCCGCTTCAAATCATCCCACAGATGTTCAATGATATTCAGGTCTGGGGACTGGGATGGCCATTCCAGAACATTGTAATTGTTCCTCTGCATGAATGCCTGATGATTTGGAGCGGTGTTTTGGATCATTGTCTTGCTGAAATATCCATCCCCGGCGTAACTTCAACTTCGTCACTGATTCTTGAACATTATTCTCAAGAATCTGCTGATACTGAGTGGAATCCATGCGACTCTCAACTTTAACAAGATTCCCGATGCCGGCATTGGCCACACAGCCCCAAAGCATGATGGAACCTCCACCAAATTTTACAGTGGGTAGCATGTGTTTTTCTTGGAATGCTGTTTCTTTTTGGACGCCACGCATAACGCCTTTTTTTATAACCAAACAACTCAATTTTTGTTTCCAAAATGAAGCTGCCTTGTCCAAATGTGCTTTTTCATACCTCAGGCAACTCTATTTGTGGCGTACGTGCAGAAACGGCTTCTTTCTCATCACTCTCCCATACAGCTTCTATTTGTGCAAAGTGCGCTGTATAGTTGACCGATGCACAGTGACACCATCTGCAGCAAGATGATGCTGCAGCTCTTTGGAGGTGGTCTGTGGATTGTCCTTGACTGTTCTCACCATTCTTCTTCTCTGCCTTTCTGATATTTTTCTTGGCCTGCCACTTCTGGGCTTAACAAGAACTGTCCCTGTGGTCTTCCATTTCCTTACTATGTTCCTCACAGTGGAAACTGACAGGTTAAATCTCTGAGACAACGTTTTGTATCCTTCCCCTGAACAACTATGTTGAACAATCTTTGTTTTCAGATGATTTGAGAGCGGGCTGTCCATGTTCGGCGACCATCAAACTTAACTGAACTTGAATTGTTTTGTAGAAAGAAATGGTCCAAAATCCCTTCATCCAGGATCCAGGAACTGATTAAAAGCTACAGGAAGCGACTAGAGGCTGTTATCTTTGCAAAAGGAGGATGTACTAAATATTAATGTCACTTTTCTGTTGAGGTGCCCATATTTTTGCACCGGTCAAATTTTGGTTTAATGCATATTGCGCATTTTCTGTTAGTACAATAAACCTCATTTCAATCCTGAAATATTACTGTGTCCATCAGTTATTAGATATATCAAACTGAAATGGCTGTTGCAAACACCAAAATATTTAGAACTAAAAATGATTAAGATTAATAGGGGTGCCCAAACTTTTTCATAGGACTGTATATAGTCAGGGTCTGAGGTTTCTTTAGTCCAAAACAATAGTAGAGTTTATTTTCACTCAAAAAGGTAGTGCAGCAACAAAAAGGAAACAATACAAAAACAAATACCTGCCCGGCTAGGCTCTGTCTAAACATAGAATAGGTTACCTCACCTAGAATAACAGAAATCCAAAAGCCAGTAGAATCATTCAGGACACAGCTCCAAAAATATGACCTCTCTTTTGGCTCTCCAGCCAAGCTCTGCCCCCAGTCTGCTGATGGAGCTGACTTCTTAAGCCTCCTTGATGAGGAGACTCTCTGCAGCTGAGTCGCTGCCAGAACATCCCCAAAGTGTGTACTGGAGGGGGTGGAATGACAGGTCCCACAACCAACCTATCTACCATTCCTAAAAATCCAGCCCAGTAACCGGAACTCTGAAATAACCCTCAGCAGACAATAGTTATCTTCTGAAACGTTCTTTCTGGAGTTTTCTCATCTCACCTACCTTAGTAGTCTGGGTGAGATGTACACCCCCTCCATTACCTGACCAGCCATCAGCTTACAATATATATATTAACAGTATCTCCAAGAGTAGAGACTGGAGCTGTCTATAAGTTGTGCTCCAATTATTTGAAAATAAATTCTGTCTTTACACATTTGATATTAAACAGACTTTATATCTGATCCACCAGCATATAAATAATAAGCGTAGAAGTTCCAAGCCTACAACATTCCACCTCTATTATGTGGAATAGTGAGATCACCCAAAGTCCCAAGAGCCTTGGCTCAAACTTGGCATGGGACCCCGAACCACAACCCTACAGAAGTTCCCCGTACACTTGAAAGGGATACAGCTGTAGTACCTACAACCATCATTATTAAGAGTACAGTGAGTAAATAGCGCAGCAACAATACTAGGACCTTCATGCTTTGCAAACAGCTTATCTCTGGGGTGCTGATAATAGGACCCCCAGCAATCTAAAGTGAATGGCCTATCTTAATGATAGACCATCATTTTTTATAGGTGGATGATAACTTTAAAGGGGTTGTCTAGTTCCTTGCTATTGATAAGCTATTCTTAGGAAAGGTCATCAATAAGAAATCAGTGGGGTTAAGATAACTCCTTTATGGTTCACATCACACACCATCTGATTTATAGTGTCCCTAGGTCATCAATAGCGTAAATCTGGAATACCCCTTTAAAGGGGTTATCCACTGAGGGGGTCATGACACTCCAAGCTCAAGATGGTGGTCAGAGAAAATCTTATAACCAGACAACTTTCCCCTTGTAAAGATAATACATCACCAGCAAAAGAAATCAGCACTCATCTCAGCTCCTTGGAAAGTTGCCATAAAGCTATGGGACCCCAGCCATCTCTAGCTAGTCGTGGGCCCCTTACCTCAATGGACCCAGTTGTAGTTGCAGGGTGTTATGTCGCTGCTACCCAGTATCCCCAATAGGTCAAGCTTCCTTTTTGTATTGAAAAGAAAAATGGCTGCCAAAAGGTCTCTTTGACTCTTATTGTCTTAACATTCTCTCAGTTTCACTCCCAATAGTTAGACTAGGATTCAGAGCGACTCTGGCCAGAATCCTATTGTGTGATCATAGATTGCCAAGTTCCCTAAAAGTCATTCACTAATTTAAGTAAATGGCCTAATAGTGCAATGTCAAGTGTGTTGAACTTGCAATTTCAGCGCTCAAATTCTTTATGACAAGAAGCTGCAGTCTCAACATCTCTTAGGTCGCAAAGTGGACTCCATTCAGAAATTAGGAGTCAGAGGGCAACACAACAATCTTTGGTGTTGTGATAGGAATCTGTGATCCCATCTGGCCTACATGTGACTGGAGTAAATTCAGTGCAAAGATTGCTCTAAAATGGGAATAGCAGTATTGGTAAAAGAAGGCAACAAACAGATATACTGTCCATGTGGTTAAATTTTATAAGGATACTGTTAATATGCAACGTCACTTGTACAGGATATGACTGGTTATTCCTTCCTCAGTGTGAAGAATCATGTCTCAGCAATAGAGGAAGAGGAACAAGTTCATTTCTCTTCTTTCTTTTGCCCAGTAAAATAACTGTATAAACTTTACCTGCAATGCATGTAAGGCTTGAGCAGTGTAAACAAAACTGACACTATAGTATGAATATTTCATGAAAATGTGAACCCATCAGTATAACCTCCACAGATGTCAAGTTAAAACTTACCTCTGTGCATTTTTTCCAGTTAAGTGAAGGGTTCCTATCAGGCAATTGCCAGCTGGTCTCAGATCGCAATCTTGCAGGTTCTGGTGTTTCCTTCATAAATGAAAAAACACATTTCATTACTTTCATAAAGAACTTCCCTTTAAAGTGTAATAGTAATAAAAGTTATCTGCGGTATATAAAGCAGCTGAATAAAAAGATATTTAGATGACATTTACAGGTTGTAATAAGTCAGTTTTATTCAGTTATTAATTGTTGTATATAGTGATCTAATTCTCATAAAATCTAATATTTTATAGTCGGATCCTAAACTCTCAGATACAGTTCTCTTGTTCTGTATCTTATTGCAGTACAGTTATGCTCTTCCCTGTTGCATTTTTAATATACATAAAGGAATTGACAGCATAATACAGGAGTTATCACATTGAAAGCAATAGGTAAAAAAGACTCTCATTGATTTCAATGGGGAGCGCGCCTTTTTCCGGCACCCATTCAAGTCAATGGGATCTCTTTTTTACGCTGCTCATTCTGAACGAGTTTACGTTCAGAATGAACGGAGCATAAACTCCATGTGAAGGCTCCCTTATACTAGTATTGTCAGCTAAAAATATCAATGGTTGGTAAGATCAGTCGCTTTCGGTTATCATCAGCTCACTGTGCATTATTAATGTGGGATTGTTCTAAAGATATGTGATGCTTGGCTGCATAACATACCATAACCTGTGAATTCAACCTAATCCTGGGGACACGCATAGCTTAATTTCACAGTCATTTACATGTTCCACTATAGTAGGTGGGATTTAAACAAATCCATTCACATGCTGCATAAAAAAATCTGCAGCACAAAGTTGCTTCTGCTGAAGGATTTCAAGTATTGTTGCAGGTTTTACCTGCTAATTTTAGGCTTTGCAAAGCACAATGGAAAGCCATCTTTGAGGCTACCCCACGGGATGATACACAGCACTAAAGCACAGCGGGAAAAACGCGGCAGGAAGGCATCGCAGTTCTTCCCGCAGCGCTTAGAACAGAAAGTTCACAGAGTTTTCCTCCGTGGACGTTTTGTTACCATTATATCTTCGGGGAAGCCGCCAGCGTTTCCGTAGATATAATTGACATGTTGCGATTTCTAAAACCGCGTGGGGCCCTGGCCAGAAAGTCAGTTAACAGAGCAGGAAACACATAGGGTGTATGCAAAACATCAGTGACTTAATTCTGTATACCCTTGAAAGTGACAGGGGTATTGCAGAGATTATGGGTGTTTTTGTGGGAATTTCACATTGGTAAATGTAAAACATTCCTGCAGATATTCAGCAGCATTTTTGCTATGTGTCTCTAGTCTTAGGGTTAGTTTACACATGAGGTTTTTGGACTGAAATTTGATGCGGAGGCCGCCTCAGATTCCGGTCAAAAAAACGGCTATCCGTGACTGAATGCCTGTGTGTCGCGGCATTCCACTCCGGATTAGGCCCAAATGAATGGGCCTAGTCGGGAGGAAGCTGTCGCGAGGCGAATGTCCGCCTGAAGAAAGGGCATGTCGCTTCTTTTTTTTGTGAGCGGGAACAAACCACATTTGGAAAAAGGAAATGACTGGCTCCCACTGATTTCAATGGGAGGCAGTTTTTTAGCCGAATTCTGACGTGGATTCCGCATCAAAATCCGGCCCAATATACCCCGTGTGAACTAGCCCTTAATGATTTAGATTTAGTATCTGCCTAAGTTACCTAATTTTAGAATTCTTTAGAAGTTGTAATATGTTACTTACAAAAATTGTGCAACTAATAAGAGTTTCCCGCTAGCGGAAAAAAAGCTAGCGGCACTCATTGAAGTCAATGGGAGGCTTTTTTTTTCAGCTCTGAAAATTCAGCGCCAACAACTATTAGCAGTAAAATGCATCCATTTAGTTGCATAGTCTTTAGCTGCTTAGTACACTACCACGACATGTACAGTAAATCCAGTTTTAGGCTAAAGCATTGTTCACATCTGTGTTCGGTATTCCGTTCAGGGAGTCCGCTTGGGGAGCCCCCCCGAACTGAACGCATTAAAAAGTAGTGAGCTCAGAATATTGAAAACTTAATAAAATTATTTTTTTTAAAAAGTAGTGAGCTAAGAAACCACACGGACCCCATAGACAAGCAAGCGGTCCCCAAGCAGACTCCCTGAGTGGAATACCAAACGCAGCTGTGAACCGGGCCTAAAACCCCATGTAGAAAAATTCAGCTAAAAATTACTGCAGAACAAAATACCCCCCCCACACTCAGCTCTACTACAGCAACATATCCCTCTAAACTCAGCCCTGCTACATCCAGTTTCCCCGCACAATCAGACCTGCTACAACCAATCAGCCATGCTACCTTAAAATTTCCTCCACAAATTCAGCACTGCTACATTCCAACTACAGTTCAACACAGCTTTTTCCATACACAGAGCTATTGTGCGAGGAAAACTCTGCAGACTTTCTGTGAAAAACGCTACAGAAAAAATTGTGATGCGTTTCCACCGCAGCCTTTTCTGCAGTATGTTTTGGCTGCTGCTTACTACGTCGGGGCTTAACCTAAAACTGTTATATATGAGGTTTAAGATGCATGCCTCTACCGCTCCCAGCACATAATATGAAGAAATAAACTTAATCTTTTGTGGAAAAATGGTAAATAACAGATTGTCACCTGACATAAAAAGCCAATGTAAAAACCCTTGTAAATACCTGTTTACTGCTTCCATGTTAAGATAATTGCTGCCAGGTGCCATTAATTCAGGAAACTGACTTATATAAAGAAGGGCTTTCACTGCTCTATGAATGCAAAGGCAAGAGCAGTTAGTTCTGGGACACTAAAGTGCTTGGCCCATGAGACAGGTGCACTATAGACCCAACTTGTACAGGATTAATAAGTGCCTATTTTACTGTGTTGCAAACCACTTCTGTGTACTAACGAAATTTGGCAGCACAGTCAGTGAAGGTGTCAATGCCTGCCCCTGGCTCTTTTAGCTTTCTTGGCAATACCGACTCATCAGGAGCCGCAATCTAATAGGGCTTTCCTTACACTGTGCCAGACAGCTGATGAATTTACCTGTTAGGTAGAAGCAGATACCACCAGATTAACTTTTCATAGACAACTCGTAGGTGCCCCTGTTTATAATACTATCAACATCTGAGCTTACTGATATAGTCAGTACATATACTCCTGTTATACTGAAGGAACATGCTGCTTTATATCAATCCTCTGACCTCCTGTTCCTGCCTGTAAAATTATCTGTATGTTTACTGTATTTGCTGTCTTATGCTGACTTTGTGCAACTTGTACAAAACAGTTTTTTTTTGTAGTTCACAGAGAATGTTTTGCAGTCTAGTGAATGTAGATGTAAAAGGCTCAGGCCTCGTTCACATCTGCGTCGGTAATCCGTTCAGGGGAGTCCGCATGGGGACCCCCCAAATGGACTACCGAACGCATTGGCAAGTGGTGTACAGTGAAAGCACACGGACCCCATAGACCAGGCAAATTTAGCTCCACCTACTTCTACGTTGACTCCGCCCATTCCCATTAATCTTTCCATGTGCCCCAACAAAGTATAATCCTTCTACAGTCACCAGTATATTATATGCCCCCACATTATAATGTTCCCTTCCAACTGCCCCACAATATTAACTCCCTCTCCTGGTGCCCCAGTTTAAACTGGTGGAAACTAAAGGGGACATGAAACTAGAGCAGCTGGAGGGGGACATTAAACAGTGGGGGTAGTTGGAGGGGGGCAATAAATTGACAGCTGGAGCGGGACATGAAACTGGGGCAACTAGAGGGGGACATTAAAATCGGGAAGCTGGAAGCAGACATTAAACCGTAGGGGTAGCTGGAGGTTGACATTAAACTGGGGGCAACTCGAGGCAGATAGGTCCACCTCCAGCTACCTGCACGGTTTAATGCCCCCTACAGTTGTCCCCAGTTTAATGTCCCCCAGTTTAAGTGCCCTCTTCATCTACCCCCAGTTTCATGTCCCCCCCTCCATTTCTCCCTCAGTTTCATATCTCCCTTCATTCATTCATGTCCCCCCCTCCATCTGCCATCTCTGCCCCAGCATAACATTCCCCTTCCATCTCTGCCCTTAGGTTACTGAGACACACACATAGACAGACACACACATACAGACAGACACATATAGACACACACACACACACACACACACACACACACACACACACACACACACACAGACACTCTCCACCCTGCATCTCACATTCCCCTGTCAGTACCTTATGACACACACCACATGTCTACATCTTCTTGCACTGTCCTGCCGGCACTAAGACATGCCTCATGTCTACAGTCTATGGATGAGATTTGTAGAATGTCATTCAATTGTCCTGTACAGTAATCTCTTTTGAATTTTATCTGTAAAAATCTGCAGCAAATTTGCCACGTGTGCACAAACATAAAAACGAGAGTGTAACATGTCCATTTTTAGAACAATGGGAGTCAAATGGGACATACACATTAATAAATATGATATGTCCTATTTTTGTCCGTTTTCACATATGGATGGGACAATACAAATCAATGGGTCCGTCAAAACAATTTTGATCCTTTTGATTGCCCTTAACCTAAGTCCCCACATAGGAGCACTTTTCACATAGAGTCAGTGCAAGTTTCAGGCTTTTCTAGAAAGCCACTTCTTCCACTTTTCACAAATTTTCACAAATTTTTCTTCAAAATAACAAGCCTTTTGCTTTTACTAGTCCCCAAAACGGGCTAAATACTTGGGTAAAACCTTTCCTTTTTCCAATATAACAGTGTGTGTATAAAAAAAATAACAGACAAAGATCTTCCTGAAAACAGGCCCACTGTATGGAACCCCAACAATCCGACTCTTATCCCCTGTCCTGTGGATAGTGGATGTCTCCATAATGGCAGAACCCCTTAAATATTCAACCTCAACTCAAATGGCAATCTTGCAGAGTAGTAAATTTACCCCAAATAATATAACATTAAACTTGTGTAACCAGTTCTATAAGTAATACTGGTTGAAAATCTGTAAGTATGTTGTAAGAAGCTGGTAATATCATATGTAGAAAAATACATTCTCAAGACATTTGAAAAAAATTATCAATTCTGTCGTGCCAAATTTTTGCCATAAAAAGGGGACAATTTTGACACATACACCAGATTTGCACTAAAAACTGCACCACCTTTACCATGTTTTGTTCTAATCATAGCACTTTTTCTAAAGGGGGAAGGTTAAGGTAAGTTCACACAGGGCTTTTTGGACCAGATTTTGACACGGGAATCTGGTCCACAAAACGCCTCCCACGGCTAGCCGCGACTGTTGCAGTATTCCAGTAGTAGCAGCATTTCGCTCCGAATTAGGACCAAATGAATGGGCCTAGTCAGGAAGGAGTGTCACACCGCGGATGTCCACGGCTGATTCAGACGTGGAATCCCTAGCAAAAAAGGGCAGGTCGCTTCTTTTTTCCGCAAGCGGAAAAAGGAAGTGAACGGCTCCCATTGAAGTCAATGGGAGGTGTTTTTTTGGACCGGATTCTGAGGCGGATTCTGCGTCAAAATCTGGTCCAAAAAAACGCATGTTAGCTTACCCTTAGGCTTGTGGGGCCTTTGTAGCCCAATCCACTTATTCCTACTTACAACAGAAAACTGACATTTAGAACTAGAGGCCAATATTGGTGAGTACAGTGGGAGAAATTTAAGAAACTGTTTAAAACCGGGGCCCCACGTGGCATAAACATCACAGGAAAAATTGCAGCATTTTACAGTCAGGGCAAAGTAGATGGTGAATCCCATGCCCACTTTAGTTTAAAACCACGCTGCGAACCCGCCACAATGAATCAATTATATCTATGGAAAGCTGGCAGTTTCTCTATAGGTAAAATTGAAGCAGAAAGTCTGCAGAGTAAATCTGCATGTACGACTTTATCTTCTGTTAAGAAAAAGATCCAAACATGAACTTGGGAATGGACACAGAATCAGTCTGTGACTGTTCTCTGTGACAGTTTAATGTCTGTTGCTGTCATCCTAAAATGGAAAACAGCAATGGACATTAGAAATGGTAGTGTGAACGCCCTCTCACAGGCTTCTTGGAAAATGACAGTCGAACTGTTCGTTGCTAGTTGTTATTAGTTTTTCTTTTAGACAATTTTGAAATTACTCCATTTTGATCATATGTTAACTGAAGATGGATAGATATTGTTTTCCCCTTTCAGTAGTCGAATGTAGTTCCACTAGAAGCTAATTTCATGCAAAGAGATTAGATGTTATGTTAAATGATGGTGATGTCAGAATTCAAAAGCAAAATTTGTGCACAGGGAATGGCAACTATGAGAAATTATTTTCCAAAAATTCTTATTGGCTAAAAGTCCATGGCTAGACACCAGGAGTTAACTCTTTTGTGACATATACACTGGGATATCTGCCAAATACAAAAGGTCTGACACTGCCGCATTTATAAGCTCAAAACGACTCCATTAGGCAATGAAGATCTTATCCTAATTAAACAGATCTTTGGCAATCATTTTGGAACATGCTATGAGGTAAAGATATTCAAGTTGACTATCTGTCTTGGAGAGCGTATGCGATTTTCTGCCAGCTAGAGAACCAGACTGTAGTCTAGCTGACTAGCCCTAGGGTCCATATAGTCAGATATTACAATGGTGAACTATACATTCTGATATACAATCTGAGAGTATACTTGTTATTTAATCAGCTGTGTTCATAGCAGATATGCATATAACTCCCCCTGATGAAGCCAGAGTCGGCGAAACGCGCGTCAGGGCGCGTTATCTGTACAACAAGGATATAGAGGTAATATATACACAATGCTTTAAGGTGCATATATTCTTACAAATTGTTTTTTTGGGTGCATGATTATGACTTTATCTTCCTTATATGTAACACTTTGACTGCTAGATCTACATGCTAATATTCAAACAATTGTTATTCAACAAAAACTCTTACTTTATGCATTAGATTTATACAGTCAGTAAATAACATGTGCATAGCTAAATCATCCCCTGTATTATTTATACCTATGTATATAGGACCAATTTGAGAAATAACTAACTTACCATATACCTTGTATGACACTTATTTGGATGTACTATTTTTCTCCCTTCTGAATTTTCTTTTGTATGTTATAATGATTTTTAATGTGATTTAATAAATATACAATTGTTATTCACATCCATGTGGTAGTTTGCCTCCTTTTGGCATCTAGTGTAGTTGTTGTATTGGATCTACCCTATTTTGCCCTATATTTATGTGTATTGTCGTGTTCATATCATTTCAGCTTAATGCATGAATACCAAACTAAAAAATAGTCTGATGTCACATGAAGGCATTAACATTTATTGTTGTTAGATATCTGGTTGGGAAATCTGATTGAGAAACATCTATATGCCAAAATACGCCATGAAATCTGTGGCTGATAATTGAATTTCAGCAGCAGATTTGCGACTTGATGTGCTACGGATTTGCATGTATTCATTGGGCTAATCCATGTGAAAACTGGCTGCATTTCTGTACAGAATATGCTTCGATAAATGACGCATCACTTACAGTAGTAGATTTCAAATTTCGAAATGTTTGTGATGTTTTTTGTATATTATGTCCCTTTTAGTAATATGTTTTTTGGCTAGGGACATGAAATGCATGAGGAACCCTGACACTGGTTTGCTAGCTTGCGCCTTTCGGCCAAAATACTTACTAATGCCTCATGGTTATTTAATCTTTTTTGTGTGGCCAGGCCCTTTATTCTTTTTTACAGGGTGTTGCTTTTGTTGAGGTGCACGTATGAAGGTGCTGGGCAGCCCACCTGCTCTAATAGTGTGAGGTGTGACTAATAGGCTGCTCTATGTCGCTCTGTGTTTCATACACAGTCCAGTAATATTAATGTTACCACCGCCTACTTTTGACGTCAGCGTTAAATAACCAATCGCAGAAGGAACATGTCATCAGCCATCTTTGTGCACTCATCATTGTGGAAGGCAAGATGGACCAACACAAGTATGCATCTATCCTTGCGGACCATGTTCACCCCTACATGCGAATTGTTTTTCCTCAGGATGATGGCATCTACCAGCAGGACAATACAACGTGTCATAAAGCTCGCAGTGTACGTGTGTGGTTCGAGGAACACCAGGATGAGTTTACCGTACTCCCTTGGCCAGCAAATTCCTCGGACTTGAACTCAAATGAGCATCTATGGGACTACTTCGATCGGGTTGTTCGCGCCATGGATGCTCAACTGTGTAACCTAGCACAGCTGGCCATGGCACTGGAGTCAGCATGGCAACACATTCCAGTGATCATTATCACAACATCCCCTCTCTTCCTGCACGTCTCACAGCAGTCCGCTCTGCCAAAGGTGGTTATTCTGGATTTTGACAGGTGGTCACATTAATGTGACTGGACTGTGTATTATCATGTGACATTGTCTTTTATAAGTTTCATTTGTATGTATTTGAAGTGCCTGCATGCACCCCCATCATGGATTGTAGGTGTGAGAGTGGATGTTCTATTAGCATATAGCATATAAAATCCAGCCCAGTAACTTGAACTCTGAAATAACCCTCAGCAGACAATAGTTAACTGCTGAGAAACATTCTTTCTGGAGTTTTCTCATTTTACCTCTTACCCACCTTAGTAGTCTGGGTGAGATGTACATCCCCTCCATTACCTGACCAGCCATCGGCTTACTATATATATATATATATATATATATATATATATATATATATATATATATATATATATATATATATATATCTAGAGTAAGGTTATGTCAAAGTCATATCTGTATTCTGAGTTTCATATGTTATTCATTACATTAAGAAAGACCACAATGTTCCCAAAAAAGGCAAAGCCACAAGAGACCCTGCTACATCAAAAACTTCTTTTTCCATTAAAGGAAGAAGTTAATTATTCAGATAGAAATCAAAGATTCATAGTGTCATCCAGAACACAGATGGCTGCACTGACACATAAGAAGTGGGTGTGTGTGCTTCTCTCTTATGGGAATGTCCAATGATTTTTTCCAATATAATATTGCCTAGGCTTAGCAGCTTTACACGATAGAAGATGATGATATTAGTGAATATATTTTGATATATGTTTGAATTGCAGACTGAGAGTGAGATAAATGAGTAGAGACACCACTAAAGATTAGAATTGTCGGGTATAACTTAACATTATTGTTTCATTTGAAAATGCTGGTAGATGTGCGCCGGTGGGATTGCTAACTTACAGCATCTCAGGGTGCAGGAGCTTTCTGTGTTAAATCCCTAATAATGGCAGAGGAATAATATAAAATAATTACAGGAGATAATCTGTTTCATATTTGATGACTTTTTACATATTTATGCTCCAAGAATGTACTTTCCTGCACATTTGTCAGTGGAATGTATATTATGCATATCATTAGAAGGATAGTGAACCTGACAGGCATCAAAGCCATAAAATACCTTTCTATATTTATTTTTATGTCCCCTTCAATAGTGCAAAAACATGTTTCCAATGAATAAACAAATATAACAATGTAAAGAACTTTGTATAATTATTTATTTTACTTGCTTAGGGAGCCTGCACACTGAGTTTACGCTCGCTCACTCTGAATGTACAACTCGTTCAGAGTGAGCAGCGTAATAAACAGATCCCATTGACTTGAATGAGTGCTGGCATACGCGCGCTACCCTTTGAAATCAATGGGAGGCTTTTTTATCTATTGCTTTCAATGCGATACGCGCGTATGCCGGCACCCATTCAAGTAAATGGGATCTGTTTTTTATGCCACTCACTCTGAACGAGTTTACGTTCAGAATAATCAGAGCGTAAACTCCGTGTGAAGGTTCCCTTAGGGTGCATTCAGACTACGTAACGCCGGGCGTGTATGAGAGCCATACACGCCGGCATTACGGCAGACTGCCGAACACTTCCCATTCACTTCAATGGGAGCGCTCGTAAACGCCGCTGTTACGAGCGCTCCCATTGAAGTGAATGGGAAGTGTTCGGCAGTCTGCCGTAATGCCGGCGTGTACGGCTCTCATACACGCCCGGCGTTACGTAGTCTGAATGCACCCTTAAAGAGCACCAAAATATACCACAGCACTTCAACCACCAAAATCTCTTTTAAACCACTTAATTGATGCTGTAGAGGCTGGGGGGGGGGGGGGGTGCCGCTAACTACGCCTACATCAACCTACAGTATAATACACATGGTTTAACCCTTTCCCTGCTACCCACATAGTTATACGTCTGGCCAGGGTGACACTTTACTTTCCATTCAAATGGAGGAAAATGGTGAGGAATTTGGTGTGGAATTTCAATGCTGAAAAAAAAAGCCTCCCCTTGAATTGAATTGGTTCCTTTTTCTGCTAGCAGAAATTCCACACCAAATTCCTCACCATTTTCCCCCATGTGAATGCACCCTTAGTAGCAGAGGATGTATGTAAAACGTTTTTGCTAGTAATGCTGATTTTTCAGGATCCATTGGGGCTATGAAGTTGATCATATCTTTAAAATGAAACCAAGATCATCATGATAGTCATTAAAGATCCAGAGCGATTCGCTGGAGAAAATGATGTTTGGCATTGAGATCCCAATTCAGATCTCAATTCCTGACAGCGTTTTTAACAGCAAATCAGTACAAATCTGTAAGGACTATCATGATGATCTTGGTATCATTTAAAAAAGGAGATTCATCTTCATAGTCCTAATGGATCCTAAAATATGGGCTCTAAAGTGATCTCCCACCTTCAGCCTCTGGCAGCAACTTAGAGCTGCGTGAAGGAGGAAGGAAGGGGGAGAAGGAATTGCAGACTGCAGAGAGAATGATAAATCATCACGGTATTTACATAATTTGTATGTGACAGGTTGGGGGGGGGGGTAGCATGAACTTCTGTCCATTTTATCCCTTCTCCTATCAATCAGACCGCATACTATACTTTGCTCCCTGATTGTCACATAGAGTGATAATGTAATTCCCCTCTGAGCCTAATCATAGGGGTATTCTTATGTAATACCCTTCTGAACATAACCTTTTACCATTGTCCAGATAACAGCACCAAAAGAGTTGCACCAAACCCTTATACAACACATAAGTAATCAATAAATTTACATTTGACCCTGTCCCTATCCTGTCCATATCTGATCTTTAGATCGTAAAATACACTGAACACCTCCCTAATAATATCTGTTACACACTAAAATAATAGCAAAAACGACTATTACTAGAGCTGAACCTATAAAGTATTTCTGACAGCTGGAAAGGTTCCATCAGTCAGGTAACACATTTTCACCCATTGAATGTCACCATATAAATTCCCAGTTTTTGGCAGATTTCAGATGGGTATAATAGCAGTAACAAGTAACAACTATGGCAACTAACAGGTGTGGGCAATATAAATAACACACCTGAAACCAAATAAAAAGGAGAGCATTTTGTGTCTATGTGTGCCACACTAAGCATGGAGAACAGAAAGAGGAGAAGAGAACTGGCTGAGGACTTGAGAATCAAGACTATGGAAAATATTAACAATCTCAAGATTAACAGTCCAACTCCAGAGATCTTGATGTTGCTTTGTCAATGGCACACAACATAATCAAGAATTTTACAACCCATTGCACTGTAGCTAATCTCCCTGGATGTGGACGGAAGAGAAAGATTGATGAAAGGTTGCAATGCAGGATAGTCCGGATGGTGAATAAGCAGCCCCAATCAAGTTCCAAAGACAATTCAAGCTGTCCTGCAGGCTCAAGGTGAATCTGTTGCATCAAGTGCAAACTATCTGTTGCCATTTGAATGAATTGAGACACTATGGCAGGAGACCTAGAAGGACCCCACTGCTGACACAGAGACATAAAAAAAGCTAACTGCGGTTTGCCAAAATGTCCCTGAGTAAGCCAAAATCTTTCTAGGAAAACGTCTTGTGGACAGTTGAGACCAAGATAGAGTTTTTTGCTAAAGAACATCATTTTACTGTTTACCAAAAACAGAATGAGGCCTACAAAGAAAAGAACACAGTACCAACAGTCAAATATGCTGGATGTTCAAAGATCTTTTGGGGTTGTTTTGCTGCCTCTGACAATGAGTGCCTTGACTGTCTGCAAGGCATCATAAAATCTGAAAATCACCAAAGGATTTTGTGTCGCAAGGCAGGGCCCAGTGTCAGAAAGCTGGGTTTGCATCCGAGGTCATTGGTCTTGGACCTGGAGCAGTTTGCAAAAGAAGAGTGGTCCAAAATTCCAGTTGAGAAGGGGTAAACTTGTGCCTGATCTATGTTCGGTGTTTCTGTCCCCCAACCAACTTATGTGAAGAGAAAAGTCCTGAAATTATATAATTATTGGCTTTTTTTTCTTGTTTTTTTTTTTTTAGTTGTTGTTCTAATAGATACAAAGGGAATACATATGTGTATAACAAAACATGTAACTGCAATAATTTTCTGGGAGAAGAACTTCATTTTCTGGAAATAATTCAGTGGTGCCAACACTTACAGTCATGACTTAAAGCTGCTGTAGCTGAATATTAACCTTATTCTTTGTGGCAAAGCATTCCAGAGCACCAAAGCAGCATGAGAAAAGTCTTGTAGATGTTAGTGGGAAGTTTAGATAACAGAGAATACAAGTTTAAGGACATTGGCAGAACAGAGAGGATGGTTAGGGAGAAGATGTAGGGGTGTAGCCCTATGAAGGGATTTGTGGGTAAGTATGAATTATATTCTATAGTGGTTGGTCAACCTGTGCAGTGAGTGACACATGGTAGATGCATCTGTGTACTGGTTTGATAGAAACATGAGTCTGGCGGCTGCTTTCAGGACAGATTTTAGAGGGGAGAATTTAGTAAGTGGAAGACCAATTAGTACAGAATTGCAGTGATCAAAGCAAGAGTGAATCAGAGTGACAATGAAGGTTTTTGATGTTTCCACAGTGAGAAAAGCGCAGGTTCTGGAAAGGTTTTTGAGGTTCAGGTGACATAATCATGCAATTGACTGATTGTGTGCTACAAAAAAGAGCTCTGATTTATATACAACCCCAAGACAGTGGACATGCTGCTTTGGAATCATAGTAAGACCACAGACAGAAATGGAGATATCGGGGATAGGTCAGTTAGTGGATGGAGAGGACACAAATTCAGTTCTTGAAAAATTTAGTTTCAGATAAAGAGAAGACATCAGTATGAAAACTCCATTTGGGCTCAGAAAACCTGTTTAAGCTAAAGCGCCACATTGCGATAAGGCAGCAGGAACAAATGCTGCGTTTTACAGTACCTGCAAAATGAATCAGATTCTGGCTAATCCAATCTACGGTAAAAAATCCGGAAATGTTATGTTTTAAAAAATGTCAGCATTTTTGAAAGTCGCAGCATGTCAATTATACCAGTGGAAATGCTGGCGTTTTCCCTATAGGCTTAATAAGGGAAGAAAATCAGCTGAGAAAAGCTCAGCAAAAACTCAATTAAAAATGCTGCAGAATAAAACGCGATGCGTTTCTGCTGCATTTTTTTTTCCGTAATATTTTTAATTGCGTTTTGCTACTTGGGGCCTTAGACTTAAGGAATAACTGGAGTTTCAAACCTGAGTTATTTCACATTACAGTATGGAAGAAAGAATTAACATCTGCAGTTTCACAAGTTGTAAAGCAATATAAAAAGTTTTATAATCTCGATGGAAAAAATGTAACTGGTTTATAATAGTAATATAATATATATTACATTTGTAGAGTTATTTTGTTCATTTTAATCAGCAGTTTCCATGAATGCGCGGAAGTGAACTAACTTTATGGATTTATTCTTTATACTTTAAACAGGAGAGCTGTCTTCTTATAATGACACGTTTTATGAATTTCTGTATTGATTTGTATCTATGCTTAAATCCGTTTATGACTGCAGTGTGAGAGGTTATCATCTTATGATTACTTGTTTCCAGCTACACTTTCCAAAACAAAAACCTTTTCCATAGCAAGTCATGTAAAAATGGTTTAGCACAATGCATTTTAAACGATAACATATA
This sequence comes from Leptodactylus fuscus, assembly GCF_031893055.1. Taxonomy (NCBI): domain Eukaryota; kingdom Metazoa; phylum Chordata; class Amphibia; order Anura; family Leptodactylidae; genus Leptodactylus; species Leptodactylus fuscus. Next base: position 150,697,115 of record NC_134269.1, read on the forward strand.
TTCATGAGCACAACAGTCAGCACATTATGAGACCCATTTCCTTTTAAGATATTGTAAAATATGACGGAGACATTCTGCGTTTGCTGATAAGGGGAAATTTTCACGCTCCTATGTCAGTTCATACTTTTGTATTTATATTTGCCAGAAAAAAAAGGAAGAGAAAAACAATAGAAATATTTAGGGAAATGCATTTTGAGATATAATATTTTACCCTACTGCATTTATTTTTACAGAAAGGACAATGAGGCAATGCAACAATGTCTATGTATGTTTATTCAGACAAGATTCAGAGTATCCTCTGTCAGGCTGGTTGCCTCTGCATAAATGTATAATACTAGTGAATACCCTTGCCCCCCCCCCCTCCAGTCCACCTTAAACTGCACTGCTCGCTTAATACACCTCTCCCCCGTTCTTCATTGGTCCACTCGCCTCTGCCAATCCCTTCACTGGCTACCTGTTGTCCAGCAAATAGAATTCAAGCTACTAACGCTAACATACCATCCATTCACAACCTGTCCCCTCCATATATCTCTGACCTAATCTCTCGCTACCTGCCCACACGTAACCTCAGATCCTCCAAAGACCTCCTACTCCGCTCTGCCCTCATCCGCTCCTCACACAACCGTCTCCAAGATTTCTCCCGTGCATCTTCCATACTCTGGAACTCCTTACCAAGACACATAAGACTGACCCCCACAATCACAGGATTCAAGAAGGTTCTGAAGACTCACCTAAGTCTGTAAGCACCAAAACTTTATTAAATCAGCCACAGAACCTTATACCTTATACATTATTGCCTTTGTAGCATGGCTTCTTAATTTTGATGAAAAGTGTCTTTTTATTCTTATGCAAATGAGTTAAGAGTGCATCAGGAGGAGTTTTGGAGCGGTTGAGCGTCAAGGCAAAATCTTCTTCTTACTCAGGAGGAGGCAGAGGATTATGTCAGTATTGCTGGCAGGGGTATGTAGCAAGAGAAAGATCTTGCTGTGATGTTCATCCACCCCAGAACATGCACTGATGCACTCTTTGCTCATTTGCATAGAAATAAAAAGCTATTTTTTGGGTCAAAATCAAATAGTCGTTCTACAACATATGTAAATCTATATGGCCTTGAGCAATTACATTGATGTCACTGATAAATACTTATGCTGTATTCACACGACCGAGCCAAATTTGGCCATGTGTTTAACTGATCTGTGCGAGATCCATTATTTTCATGGGCCTATTGACCTCAACAGGTGAATCCGTCTATAAGCAAACATAATACCTAAACAAGCAATTAACAAAATATCCACAGCCATTTTTTTTTTCCAGATATTAATCTAATGTTGAATAATATACCTGAAAAATATATTAGTACATACTAATTTATACTAGTATATTAGATACGTTTAAGCTATACACTTACAAGGTTAAGTGCTGTCACCCACCAACAAACCACTGAACAGTAAAGCGACTGCCATTTCTATGTGTTGTTTCAGGGTTATCTTCTCATAGAGGAACACAGAGCCAGACAGGAACAGTACATACATGAGAAGATAACCCAGCCACAATAAGGAAATTATTGCAGGGTTTGTGACATGAGCTGAAGAATAGAAAGTTCCAGCAATCGTGGTCATATCTATAATTATTTATATTTGCTAAAATGTTCAACTTTTAATTGTCTACAAATGTAAAAATGGTTATGTACATGGAGAAAAACCTTAAAAAAACACAAAAAAATGACAGCATGCTTTAAAAAACAAAAACTGAAATTTTTTTTTAGTATCCATTGCGTTTTTCTTGTATCTGTGTAAGTAATAAGCAAAGTGTGCTGAAGAACATTGAGGTGTGCAAATAGTTTTAATTTCTACTTGTTTAAAACATGGCCTACATACTGTATCCTTCAGAGACTCCGTAAAAATTACGTTTCTGAAATAGCATTTATGAAAATTATTATCAAAGGAACAGCCAAATGATTTAGTAGCTAGCTGTACTTTTATAGAGAGACTGTAGAAATTCTTGAATGCTTATATGCAGTAATACTTCTTTTAGATTAACAGATATGGTCACATTGTTATACGTTTGTATTGTACGTAAAAGTATTTTTATTGGTTATTAAATGAAAAATCATCTTCAGCATAATGCCCTACCATTTTGCTGTTGTAGAAGCTGTGTAACTCTTTCACATAGCTGATTGTTCTACTGCTTCTGACAAAGATTCCACAGCACAATGGTTCCAGCTGTTTCCACACTTTGTTACCCCACCACCCTTTCTTTCAGTTTAAAGAGGATCTTTCATGGATTTTGGCACATGAGGTGTCGGCTTTCCCGATCTGTGCCCCGGGTGAAGAACTATCGGTGCCGATACCGTAGCTCTTCACAGTCAGAAGGGCGTTTCTGGCACTCAGTCAGGAACGTCCTTCTGCACAGCAGCGCCTATAGCGCTGTATTGTGTGGGCGGGGAGGAACGCCCCCCTCCCCTCCTGACAATACTCGTCTATGGACGAGTACTGTGAGAAGAGGGACGGGGCATTCCTCCCCACTCACACAATACAGCGCTATAGGCACTGCTGTGCAGAAGGACGAGAATCCAATTCCAACATTTCCCTTTCTTGGTTTGAACACAATCAACTCCTCAGTTTCCTTCAGAAATTCTCCTTGCCTCGGACGTTCTCCTCTAGTCCTACTACAATGGAAAGTTTATTCTTGTGATCGGAGAATTCTGCACATGCTCTTTCCATGCTCTACAACATACTACATGGGGTGGTGACTGTGGACCGTCCTCCTTATATTAGTTTCTAGAGAACGACCTCCAGTTACGCCTTTCTCCTGCTGAATGGTTTTTCCTATTTGCCCACAAGTTGACAATACCATACAGCACTCAGGAGAAGAATTTCAAAACTCATTGGTATCACTGTCCAGACCTCTTCCACAGGTTCTACACTGGTGTCTCTTTCGCTGTTGGCACTGAGAGAGGGACTCTCTTCCATATCTTGTGGGATTGTAGGGAGATAAAAACCTTCTGGGATTCAGTGTTTGATTTGTACACCAGGTTTAGTGGCCACTCACTTGCACCTTCTTCCCAACTCATTTTCCTCTCAGTTATCCCAGGTAACATTTCTAAAATAATGGGCAACCTGCTGTACCACTTCCTCATGGACACCTGATTAGTCATTCCCAGGCACTAGCACAGCACAATTGTTCCCACGCTCATGCAGCTGACCCAGGAGGTTCTCCGTATACGGAGAAGTGAGACTCTGGTTGTGGAGGATTCAGCCGATTCCTCCAGGTTTGAGGCACTCTGGTGGCCATGGGTGTTGTTCCAGGAGTCCATGGAGTTTTTATGTTTAATCAGTTTTTATGGTAAGGTGCACATTGCTAAGTAAAATTAGATTAAGAATGAAAACAACGGAAAAAAAAGTCAAGGAGGTGAATGGGTTCAGGGACTGGGAATAAGAGTAAATTCTCAGTGAGGGAAGCTTGATACTAGTGCTGCATTTATGGTATGAACTTGGTTCTGGTGCTATATTTATGTTATGGGCCTGATTCAGGGCCTGTATTTCTGCTATAAGCTTGGGTCTGGGGCTATATTTATGTTATGAGCTTGGTTCTGGTGCTGCATTCATGTAATGAATGTTAGGATTCCAAGTGTGTATTCTCCTTGCCATAACACTGCTCGCTGCTGTTGCTTTAAAGTTTTCATGCCAACACTTGAAATTTTTACTGACTGACTGATGCTAATCAGAGTTCTGAGATACTAAACCAATGAGGAGCTGAGGAAGGACATTTACAGTCTATCCTAAACTCCCCATGTTCCTGCTATTAGTTAATTTTGACTAGTAAGGTTCCTGTGCTCTGATCATATCTTTTGGTTTGCTGTATTCCTGACCTTTACCGATTTTGGCTTTCACTGTTAATTCTTGGACTGACCTCATCTTGAACATGTTCATTCAATTCCGCCCTCCCGGTCTGACCTGCCTTGTAAGTCTTGCTGTCTGGTTTTAAAGCGCTCTACTCATGGGCCAGTGCTGTCTGCTTGCTCCCTAAGCTAAAATTTACTTACCAGCCCCTGCCTTCCAAGTACTCTGCCAACACAGTGTAAAATAAGACAAGGCAATTTCCTGTGATCTAAACACAGCAGCAGCAAAACTTGTTTTCTGTCCTCACTACAGGTTCATTGTTCTCTAGTGTACTCCCATACTCTGCGCATAAAGTGATGTACCAAGCACACTATAGGAATACAATATGGCTCTGTATGACACTTGCAAACTATATGATATGAATTTCAGCAGATCATGAGCATCAAGTTTAAGACAAATAAATAAAGTATACTGTATGTTTCAATAACTTCAATTTTTTTTAAAGTGAATCACAGATTATTATTTTTACCATAATGTAAATGGCTCCTGCTGTTACACTCCAGAAACAGGAAGACAAGTGTAAATCACAAAATAATAGTATCAAACATTTCAGACAAATGACGAGAATTATAGCCACAATGTTATAAGAATCCCTTTCTGTCCTTATTTCAGTTTAATCCTAAAGGGATTTAGTCCTATTTTTAATTTCTGCTACCAAGTATAGTAATTGTTTCTCCTTTGGGTATATGAATAGTGCCCTATTTTTTTGAAATACTCAAATGTTGAAGATGGGATTTATAAAATGACTAGTGAACTAGATCAGTGTGTCTCAGTAGTGCTGTAATACCTCTATAGGTCGCACATTAAAATTTCCACACAAAATGAAAAATAAAAATAAATAAAATATCATTATTTCCATAAAGTGTTCCAGAAATACATTTCATTGTAGAGGAAAGTAGTTCAAAGATTTGCTCTTGATTCATACTTCATATACATTGAGCATTGGTATTTCATTTATTCCACAATATGAAATGAGCAATCTAGAGCACTGAGGGCGGTTTCCTTACTCCAACCTGCTACGCCCCGTTGCCGCTCTAATATGGCCTCCTCCCCTCTCCCTTATTTCAGTGACAGGGCCAGAGAGATAGGCCGAAATCCCGCCTGGTCCTGTGTTCTCACATTCCTGTTGAAGTACTAGGGCAGTGTGGGGCATAGCAGTTTGAAGTATTGGAGCTACCCTTGGTGCGCCAGACTTATAATCTGCAGGGCTGGAGCCTCCACAGTGCTGTGTGGAGGCTGCTGTCCCTCACCGTCCTGTGCTCCCGCATCCCCTGCTTCCGTGTCTCGGGAGGCAGGCTAGAACCGCCACAGCATTGTGAGGAAGTTGCCGGTCTCCTTCTGAGCCAGACAGGCGACTTCTAGTTTTTGGCTTAGCAGCGGGCTGGAGCCTATTTAAGGAGCGCTCTGGCTCCCAGACCACTGCTGGCTATTCAGTTGTATCCAAGTGTCCGGGTAGTAAGTGTTCTCTTGTCCTGTTTGCCTGCTCCTGTTTATGACCCCAGCTTGCCTTTAGACCTCTGCTTCCTGAATACTGATTTTGTACTGCTCCACCGCTCCTGTTACCGACTCGGCCTGCCTGACGTTCTCTTTGGATTTCCCACTGTATTTTGCATTGCCCTCTGGTTGACGACCCGGACCGTACGACTACGATTTGACTCTCTGTTGCTACCTGCTGGCCACCTGCTAGAGCCTTCTGGATCCTTGGACCTGCTACCCGAAACATCTGCTGGTAAAAGATGTCATTGTCTGGTTTACTGTGATATGTGGTACGCTATGTGTTTGGCGCTTCCCGACCCATACTACTCTGCCCAGTAGGGCAGCCAAGTCCATCCCCGCCATCTGAAGCTCTAAAAGTCAGCTGGCAGACAGGAGTCCTGACATTTTTCTTTAGAATTTGCTGGTATAATTCAGTGTTCTATCAAAGAGGGCGCTTCCTGCCCAGATACAGCAAACCATAATACTGCTTTGCAATACTGCCATGCACACCATTTTTGTTCAGTGTAATCCTGATTGAGGACTCATAAACATTAGCTAGTGTCAGACAGGCCTTTTGTTGCTTAAAGGTTCCTGCAGGTTCCTTTATGACCTCAATGAGTTTTATACACCTTGCTCTTAGGGTGGGCTTTGTTGGGTGATCACTCCTGCAGAAAATACTGATAGTAATGAATATCCTCCATTTGTACGCAATCTGTTTGACTGTTGATTGGAGGAGTCCAAACGGTTTAGATATGGTTTGTAACCTTTTCTAGCCTAATGAGTATTAGCAACTCCTCTTTTCAGGTCCTCAGAAATCTGCTTTGTTCTTGCTATGATACACTTCCATAAGGTTCACATACTTTTGCCTCTCACAGATATGCAATATGAGATCATTTTCTACCATAAGTAAATCACTAATTCTAAAATTTTGTCTTACTTGTTTTATGTGACTGATGAGCATGACAACACAAGACATGTGAGACTGAACTGACACTTGACAGAGCTCTGCTGCCACTTTGACTAGGTGATCTGTGGGGGTCCAAGCAGATCTAACTTTGGGAGGATTAAAGGTTAGGTCATCAATATTTCAGTCCCTCACAACCAATTTAAAATAGTGATTCACAATACACAAAATTAAAGCAGAGTGATTTAACTTCTTTAGAAAACTTATTTAACCTACTTCAGAAAGTTCTCTTGTGCTTTGGACCCAATCCTTTTTTTGGCTTACATATTAATGATCCTAAATACTGAGTGTGTGAAAGTGGCCTTAATAGGTGTAAGGGGTGAAGAGGACAATCCTGAAAGGCATAAGTATTTGGATCTATTAAGTGCACTTGAATTTTTTGTTATACCTTTTAAAAATGTTCCTTAAAACTTTAATTTTTTTAATACAACATCTGGAGCTGGATTACATTGTGGGATGTTTTTGCAAGCTGTGATTACAGTCCCCTAAAGTTCTGAGGGGCTGTCCGAGCATCAGAGGTTGTAATTGTGGTTTGCCATTCAATATGAACGAAGGTGAGCTGTGAAAGTTTTTTCTTCTTTGTTATGTTAATAGAAGTCACCCCTATTCATTTCTTGGCCAATGTGGACAGTGATTAAACAAAATCTGTCCTGTGTGGACTTCAGAATTGGTCCAGAAAGAAATGAAAAATGTGTGAGCAATAAAAAAATTCACCTGTTCTGGCGGCTCTCAAGCTGGCCTGCCATTGAACTTGTTCCTCGCGCCGTGCCTGTGATTGTTCCGGTATCTCAGCAGCTCGCTGGGACGCCAAATAATGAGCATGTTATTGGTGTTGATGATCCGCCTGCTTCGGCATTTTGGCAGCACTCAAGTTGGCCTGCCACAGAAATTGCTCCTCACACTGTGCCTATGATTGTTTTGGCATCTCAGCAGCTCGTTAGGTGGTTTGGGATTTTTTTTACTTGCAAGCGTTTTTATGCTGGCCTTGCCACTTTCCTAAAAGGGATGCTGGTAAAGTCAACAGCTGAGCCAAATTCACAGACATTTACACTAATTTTGAGACACAAATATTGACAAAATTCACCATTTTGACCTAGTGTAGATTTCTACCATCATGCGCCTCATCATAAATCTGGCAAATCCTCCACCGTCACAAAGAATATACACCGGTCTTAATGAATCTTTTCCATTGAGTCTAAGCAAATAGGCTAAACAAGCAAAATTCTTTTTTCACTCAACAGTCGGTTAAAACTTTCCGACACAGCCATCCTATTTTTGGCAGACTGAAGTTTGCTGTTGCAGATGGTAGTTTACTTTTTTTAAATTGTCAATCAAAATTGGCCATTGCAGCTCATAAAAGACTGCTATGTATTACCAGCTGTAGTGCATGGGACTTTGCTGCATCTGCAATAGATAAGAAAATGCAAATGCATCAGAATTTGGGAGCAGGTTGTTCCAGTAAGCTGACACACGCGCCAGGCTTGGAATATATTAAAGCTTACAATAACTTTTTAACGCCTAACTTGACAGTCAACACAATGGGAGCCTGACTAATGCCACCCGGATGGGATCTCTGCCTTCTACAGACACTTCAATGAATAAACATGTGAAACAGACAGTAATAGATCTATTGCTGTCTCATGGTCATGTGTATGGGGTCACACAAATGAATGAGTTGTACGGTATGTTTTAGATATTAAAGTATACGTTCATGTGTTGTAGATCTAGAATAAGTAGCTATGTCTCATGGTCATGTGTATGGGCTCATACGAATGAATGAGTTGTACGACATCTTTTAGATATTTAAGTATACGTTCATGTGTTTTAGATCTAGAATAAGTAGCCATGTCTCGTGGTCATGTGTATGGGGTGATACAAATGAATGAGTTGTACGACATCTTTTAGATATTTAAGTATACGTTCATGTGTTTTAGATCTAGAATAAGTAGCCATGTCTCGTGGTCATGTGTATGGGGTGATACAAATGAATGAGTTGTACGGTATCTTTTAGATATTAAAGTATACGTTCATGTGTTTTAGATCTAGAATAAGTAGCCATGTCTCATGGTCATGTGTATGGGGTCATACGAATGAATGAGTTGTATGGTATCTTTTAGATATTAAAGTATACGTTCATGTGTTGTAGATCTAGAATAAGTAGCCATGTCTCATGGTCATGTGTATGGGGTGATACAAATGAATGAGTTGTACGGTATCTTTTAGATATTAAAGTATACGTTCATGTGTTGTAGATCTAGAATAAGTAGCTATGTCTCATGGTCATGTGTATGGGCTCATACGAATGAATGAGTTGTACGACATCTTTTAGATATTTAAGTATACGTTCATGTGTTTTAGATCTAGAATAAGTAGCCATGTCTCGTGGTCATGTGTATGGGGTGATACAAATGAATGAGTTGTACGGTATCTTTTAGATATTAAAGTATACGTTCATGTGTTGTAGATCTAGAATAAGTAGCTATGTCTCATGGTCATGTGTATGGGGTCATACGAATGAATGAGTTGTACGACATCTTTTAGATATTTAAGTATACGTTCATGTGTTTTAGATCTAGAATAAGTAGCCATGTCTCGTGGTCATGTGTATGGGGTGATACAAATGAATGAGTTGTACGATATCTTTTAGATATTAAAGTATATGTTCATGTGTTGTAGATCTAGAATAAGTAGCCATGTCTCATGGTCATGTGTATGGGGGTCACACAAATGAATGAGTTGTACGATATCTTTTAGATATTAAAGTATACGTTCATGTGTTGTAGATCTAGAATAAGTAGCCATGTCTCATGGTCATGTGTATGGGGTCATACGAATGAATGAGTTGTACGGTATCTTTTAGATATTAAAGTATACGTTCATGTGTTTTAGATCTAGAATAAGTAGCCATGTCTCATGGTCATGTGTATGGGGTGATACAAATGAATGAGTTGTACGGTATCTTTTAGATATTAAAGTATACGTTCATGTGTTTTAGATCTAGAATAAGTAGCCATGTCTCATGGTCATGTGTATGGGGTCATACGAATGAATGAGTTGTATGGTATCTTTTAGATATTAAAGTATACGTTCATGTGTTGTAGATCTAGAATAAGTAGCCATGTCTCATGGTCATGTGTATGGGCTCATACGAATGAATGAGTTGTATGGTATCTTTTAGATATTAAAGTATACGTTCATGTGTTGTAGATCTAGAATAAGTAGCCATGTCTCATGGTCATGTGTATGGGCTCATACGAATGAATGAGTTGTACGGTATCTTTTAGATATTAAAGTATACGTTCATGTGTTGTAGATCTAGAATAAGTAGTAAAGCATGCTACATTTCAAGCAAGTGAAAGGACTTCATGGTATTGCTTCTGTCTGGTGTAAGTTTAGATGTGCCCCAATATGTCAGCACACTTGTATACACTATGGGTGCACCTGCTGCTGGGCCATTATAATAGGGTGTGTAAGGGCAATGTCCACTGCCGGAGCCCAGTCAGCCACTGCCATAGTGAGGCAGCGCTCTCCGCCAGAATTGCTGACTGGGTCATTTCACAAGGAGTGACTAGATGTTCTGAGCGCGATAAGACAACGTGTCAGTAGGATAAGAGCGCTGCGCTGGGCCGGGCACACGTACACTGGGGCACACACAGCCGCGCACTGTCACCAGGTCCCCGCTCTCGTCTATGTCCACACACACAGGCACAATGTACAGGGCGACGTCATGGAAAGAACTACGTCACGACCAATTAGCCAACGGGAACGGGCCGGGTGGGCGTGTCCTGCAGGGGGGAGCGCGGTGGGCGCGCACACTTGCAGTGCTTGCTCCGGGGCGCGGACCAATGTCCAAGCAGAGGCGCTGAGGACGAGACGTCACAGCCCGGTGAGCGAGGACCACGTGACGGCCTGGGGCAGGGCGGGAGGGCAGCAGCGAGGGGGTGTGAGGAGGGTACAGAACCTCCTCGTACGGCGGCGGCTTTTCTCTGCGCTCCTCCCAACGTGCAATTAAAAAATAGTGAGAGCCCCGGAGTTCCCCCTGTTGAGGCTGCAGTGTGAGCAGTGAGGGGGCTATGAGTGCGGCCAGTGCCAGTGTCCGCAGCCCGGTGCTGGCTGACAGGTAGAGCGGCCGCTGACAGGAGCCTCTGTGTCCCCAGTCTGGAGCCTCCACAGTGGGCACGCTGACTGGAGCTGCCCGGGGAGCTGTGGGACGCTCGGCCGGCTCCGTGTTTGTCATTTCAGTCAGGTCTGCTCAGCTAGCCGGTCCTCCCCCTCCTCATCCTGATCACCACTCCCCTCCTCCCTCCCCCATCACTTCTCCAGCTTCTGCCGCCTTCAGTCTGCGTGTGAGGGAGAGAGCGGCCGGCGGGGGAGCCGGGGGACACCATGCTGTGATCAGGCGCCTCCTCTCTCCCCCACAACTAGACTCCCGGGACCGGGCTCCACCTGCACCGCCGCCTCCTCCTCGTCCAGGTAAGCGGCCCAGGCTGACACATAACGGAATGGAGAAGCCGGGAGTGGCCCTGCTGTCTTCCATCCTCCAGGCTTGTCCCCCTGCCATATTGCCCGTGTCATTGACAGGTGCGGGCTGTGCCCTTTGTACTGGTATGCCAGCCGCTGCCCATCCACGACCTCACACCGCCTCCCCCTTATTGTTTGTCAGGGACGTTTCCCGGCCAGATGCCTTCACAAGAACAGGCCAGTCCCCTCTCTCTGCGACTGCTGATGCCACCACGGGGGAGGGGGAGGAGGATGGTGGTGGTGGTGGTGGGATTAGATGGATATGGCTGGTATGGCAGCAGCTCAGAAATCGGTTTCAGCCGGTGTAAGTGGGCGCCTGGGCACCTGATGCCCTCTGGCTCTGAGTACACACTGGGGCACACACCAGTTGATTCGTGTGACAGTCCCAACTGTCTGATCTGTGGCTGCTTTGACCTTGAATGAGATCTGTACCCTCATCTTTGTCAGGTAACCTTGGCTATATGTGGCATGATTTCTCTGGTAGTGCCCTAGTGTGGGCGACCCTGGCATGCTGCGGGTCAGGTGGGTCAGCGGCTGTCCATGCACCTTGCGCCACTGCTTCTTCCGCAGTGGCTGTGTACCCCATGTTTGTGGCTAGTGGTGGGGAGCTGTTGCTGTATGGTGCCTGTCTGTGTGACTATGTGATGTGTGTGTCAGCTGAAGCCCTGTGCTGCTACTGCTGCTCCATGAATTGTACTTGTGGCCGTTTTTGCGTGTGCTGTCGGATTAAGTAGCTGGGATTAGTCTCCTGGCTGCTTACTATTTCAGATGGTGGTGAGCCTTCCTATGCTGTATGCTGGGGACACTGCCATAATCTGCAGCGTAACCACCTCGCCGCTAATGACACTTTGCCTTTTAGTCATTCCATTTATTCCTTGGTCCTGCTTAGAAACCTGTGATGGCCATGGGTATATTAGTTATAGCTACATCCGCTTTCTTATTTATACACTATGTTGCCAGTTCTGTCATTGTGTGACTTGTTGTTTGCAGATCCTTCCTTAGCCTTATTTTTACTTGTAGCATCTGTGTAAGTCAGAGCTGTAGTAAAATGTGAGCTCAGGCTATGGAGGAATGTACTAAGCCTGACACTGTCAATATTCGTGGGCAGGAGTTGTGAAATACTTGTTACTCTGAGAATTTGATGCAGGTTGGAGTCCTGAATGGCACTTTGTGTTTTTCGGCTTTCTGTCCTTGTCACAGGCTATGTTGCACTGGATGAAGAGCCTCCGGGCTACACTTGCTGCTCATGTTTCATAGTCATGCGAAGTTTATTGACAGCACTCGGGCTCTGCTAAGCGATCTGTTAGAAATCCGCTTGTGTTAATAAAACTAATGTTAGTGTCTATTTTTTTTACTGATCGGTGTGTGCTGACTTCTTCAGGTGTCAGTGGTGGTTGAGCTTTGATCTGCAGCCTTTGATCTTCCACTCCTCACAGTTCTTGACTATTTCTAGTGTGATTTAGATTAGGAGTCCTCTCTCTAGCTGAGCTTGCAGCCAGGCGCTGGCATTTTTGGTAATGTGCTGCTTGTGGTGTTACTACTGTTGTTCAGCACCACTTCTCCTATATTGTAATGCAGGTACCTGCCATAAGTTCTTAGTGTACTTTATGCTGTATTCTCCCTCCAGGGTGCTATTGATAAGCAGCCCTATATGCAGTAGCTTTGTTGCTTGCCTATCTCTAGATGTCATATTACTACTGTCATGTATTCGGATTATATTTTTTTTTTTTGTATGTTATCGAAATGGTTAAACAGGATTTATATTGTATCTTTTATGTAGCTTCATTTTATAATCTTCTGTGTTTCTGGCTCGTGTAAGGCAGGTAGGTTGAGAGTTTTCTGGGCACCAGACGATTACCTGACACCATGTTAGAAATATAGGGCTTTTCCTGGCTGCCATGACAACAAGTGTACACCTCTCATCATTCATTTAGGACTTTGAAGGTGCCAGTGGACTGATTCTCAAATTTCACTATTCAGTTGGTGTGGGATTGTAAGGAACCTTTTCCAAAAGTGGCAATTGAGGGCAATGCCAAGTCAGAAGGTGCCCACCTTGTTTTAGAATATACAGATCTGAAAGATGAATGCAGGAAGTGAGATCTCTGAACATTAACTACTATGTATAATCCCGGTTTCATACTGAAATCATATTATTTCTGGCTCCGTTTCATGCAATAACTGGCCTATGCATGGCTAGTTAAGCGGGACACTTGGAATTCTTAATCTCCTTTTTTGACAATATTTGTAACATCTCAGACCTGTTCCATGTACATTCAGCATACGGTCTGAAATAAATATTCTAGCAACAGTCGAGTAGTTCATTCAGCCTGTTGGAATTCCATTTACTTAGAGATTATGCAGTCTATTTTATTTTCATCTTTGTGTCATATCCTATATTAAGGTAAAGAACAGAAGTTGTGTTTTAATGTTTGTTTTTTGTGCTGTAGTAATGGCTCAGCGATCAGACTATAATATCCAATAATCTGCTGCATGGCCATAGAAGAATAATGTTGCATCAAGCATAAGTATAGTATAAAGAAATTCCGCATATATTGTATTCCTGTATTGGCCCAGTATTTAGACTTGATTTGTGCACTTGTAGCTGAGTAATGCTAAACGGACGTGATTCTTATATACCAATCAACCTTATTGTCGGTATATCGGGGGAGGTAAATAACACTGTTTTGTCACAGTGGCACCTGTCAAGGGGTGGAAGTTATTAAGCAGCAAGGGGACAGTCGGTCCTTAAAATTGGTGTGGTGGAAGTTGGAAAACAGTCAAGCATAAAGCTGGTTATACATGTATAAAGGGCCCTAAATGAATGCGCTATTCTTAGGATTGGCCATTAGTTTGAGGTCTCTGTGCTGATCTGTTCTGAGCATAGTGTTCTGTGCTATTGCAGGTTCTATCTCATTTATTTGGATGAGACCTGGGCTTTAATAGGGCAGCCAGGTCACCGCACAATATACGGACAGTATGCTTCGGGCATCAAGCACTGTGTAGGGAACTGCTGATCATTTTGGGGGCCCGGTGTTTGACCCCATCCTTTAATTGCCTATTCAAAGGGTAGGTCAGTGTTTATTTTTTTAATGTTAGGCTTTTATCTGACAACCCTTTTAGTAGTGGTCAGATGAGAAATTGTTTGATAGACAGCTGTTCCTTCTGCCCGCAATGTACACAGACATGTTCAACTTCACTCTCTATGCCTAGAAGGCGATGTTCCTTTGGTCGTAGTTTTTCCATTGAAAACAAAAGGGCCAGGTGTGCCGAAATCCAACGTGCTTGACCCTCCTTTCTGATGCTGTGTGGGAAGATGTTAGATGCTTGGCTGGTGTTGATGAAAGCAGTGGGGTTCAGCTGGCTCCAGTGAGGATCCCCGCTAGTTTGGCAAGGACAGATTGTGATGACGGTGTCACAGGATCTTTTCATTGGCAAGTTTTGTGTGGTTAGTACAGTAACTACCAAGAATGGTGAAGGGAAATGTAACTGGCCAGCTATATTTGGCCTTAAGTACAAGCAGTGAAGGCATCAAGTGTATGCTTGCCAGTGTTCCCTAATGGTACAATATTTATTCCAAAGTGGTTTTTGGAATACAATGGTGTTGACTTGGTCTCCAGATTCCCTAGTTGTCTGTCTGATCTAGTATCTGTGGGCTGTGCTTGATAAACAAGTCCAATCCAGATTCAGGAGACCCCACCTCTCAATTTACAGGACTTGATTAGCTGCTGTTGTATTGGTGCCAGATACCACAGGATCCCTTTAGTTCTTGTGGAGTTGATGGTGAGATCTGGTGACTTACACAATATTATGAGGGGGTATTTTTAGCTGGTTATTGTATTGTTCTGGGGGTGATAGACCTGCTGAAATTGCGTTCTTTATACTTTGACATGATAGAAGACGATATTCTGTATTAATAATGGTTGGATTAGCTGTGACTTCTTGACTTGTGTCCAGCCTCTTATGACTTGATATTACTAGCCTGTATAGAAAGTGCTGCCACCTTGTTACCTGCTCACACAAGTGCTTTGGTGCTGACCTCAATGCTTGCCAGTGCATTATTGCTACTTTTGTCAGAGCATCCTTTGTTACAGAACATTTGGGTTAGTTTGTATCAGGTTGCGTATTAGGAGCTTGCGACATGGACTGCGTGTGACTGAAATAGAGCTGAGGTTTGCAGAAAGGCCATCTATATATGTCTCAAGCTTTTGTCATTAGAACAACTTCTCATGTCTCAGGTCATCTGTTGTGTAGGTTTTATTGCTTACATTTTCCAATTGATTATACTCTTCAAGCTGCTTGGAACTTGACCAGTGAAGGGTTACACTTACATAACCAGTCTTTCTTTCTATAATTTTTTTTTTTTTTTTTTTTTTTTTTTTTTTAAGCTGCCGTCTTCCAGACCTGGCACAATTTGGGTGTAAGTAGTCTTTCAGTAGTTATATTAAACTTGTGCAATATAAAATATGGTCAGTGACTGGAATTACTTACTCTACGTTCACATCTGTGCTGTGTGATCCTTCGCTCTTCTAGGCTCTTGCAGGCCCAGAGGAATGGAAGAATGGACAGCAATGGATCCTGGAAATGTTGTACATGAATGGATCCTGAAGGAACCTATAATTGACTATACCTATAATTGACTATAATTGAGTCAATCATATGTCGTGTGTTTTTTTTTTTTTTTCTCTCTCCACTGAAACTGCTAGATGAAAAAGTTGTGCTAGCAGGACTTTTTTTGTCTGGTTGTTTCTGACAAGAGACTGTGAACAGAAAATTGGGCACGGACGTGAACGTGGACTTACATTACTGTTCAATTTATATATCAAGGGGAAGTGGCTGGTATAAAACAATGATAAAAGGAAATCCTGTGTGCTGTGAAGGTTGATGTTAGAATGGAGTGGTTAAGGCTGTTCTCCATGCTGTGGTGTCGATCCAGTTGGTTAAGCTGCCTTGGCTCCGGGCGTGTTAGTTGTGTGGTCTGGGGGTGCTGCCTGCTAGGTTATCATAGCTAACACATTTGTAGCCTCGGCATTGTTTGCAGTGTGGTCCAAGAAGTAACTTAACTATGGCTCTCCTAGCTGCAACCCTAACCAGGCTGGTATTTTGTGGGGGTGGAAAAGGGTTTGGTGCCTACAGCGCCACCTGCTGAATTTATGCCAGACCAGGCAGAACCTTTTTTAACCACTCCAACCTGGGATCTACCATGCCTTAAAGGGGCTTTTTTTTTTCCCAGCTAAGCACATACTTTCACATCCTTTAGAAAGGCTATTCCGAACATACCTTCTGTATGTAAATTGCCTCAGTAGTATTTGAATAAGTCCATTTGTATTCATATGCTAATTAGCCTTCTCCCTGCACCCTGGAAGTGTCTGTGTCTGTTATTCTCTATTTGTATGAGAACAGAGAGGCTGCTGTGCTGATGACTCTGCTTTCATACACTTAAAGAATATCACAGACACTTCCAGGGTGCACGGAGAAGGCTAATTAGCATATGAATAAAAATGGACTTATTCAGAAACCACTGAGGCTATTTACATACTAAAGGTTGGTGTGGAATAACCTTTCTAAAGGCTTTGCAAGAATTTGCTTAGCTAAAAATGAGTTTTCCCAATGATAAATGTGTTTACCGAAGTATAAATGTGTGCAGTTGGATAGGATTGGCCCCTGTTTATCCATCCTTTGGTGATAAAAAAGTAAACTTTTGATACAACTTTTGAGTTCTTACCTAGTATTTATGACAAATGCAAGGCTCACATGTGATGGGAGCAGACCCCTAGATTCTGTGCACAAGGGTGGTTATGTAGGCCACAGTGGGGCAGATTTAGTAATGCTGCCCAATGGTTACAGTACAAAGTTAGCCTAGACCAGTGATGGCGAACCTATGGCACGCGTGCCAGAGAGGGCACGCAGAGCCCTCCATGCTGGCACGCGTGCGGTCGCCCGGATCGCTCACCAACAGGGAATCCGGTACAGGATTCCCCGTTGATGAGCGATCACTGCCTTCAGTTGTATGTGCAAATGCACATACAGCTGAAAGCTGTCAGGGTAGGCCGCGGATCTCGCGACCGCGGCCTACACTGGCTGCAGAGTTTGACCTCTGCCCCGACGCGGGCGCGATGACGTCATCAGCGCCGCCAGTGACAAGAAGGTGGATGTCGGCGGCTCTTCAGGGGTGAGTATGAGAGTGGCTCACTGTGTATATGATGTTGGGGGGAGCGCTTATAATACTTGGTGGGGTGTATGATACTGGGGGGGAGTGTATAATACTGGGGGGCTTATAATACTGGGGGGCTTATAATACTGGGGGGAGTGTATAATACTGGGGGGCTTATAATACTGGGTGGGGTGTATAATACTGGGGGGAGTGTATAATACTGGGGGGGCTTATAATACTGGGGTGGCTTATAATACTGGGGGGTGTACTAAAGAGCATATAATACTGGGGGGGGGGCTATTTATAAGCACACAATACTGTGTGGATGCCACTGTGGAGCATATAATCCTGTGGGGGGGGGGGACACCTACTGCGGAGCATATAACACTGGGGGGCTACTGTGGTACTGTGGAGAATATAATATTGTGTGGTGGGCCCACTGCAGAGCATATAATACTGTCTGGGGTCCCCTCACTATTTATATCACACAGTATCTGTTTTATAGCAGACGTGATATTAGTACAGGATGTAAGAATATTACACGGTAACTATAAAACAGATCCTGTGCGATGTAAATAGTGAAAATTAATTGTTCAAAGTACCAAATGCCGAGACCTTTACATTTCAGTACAACGTTGTTTGTATTATTGAAAGCTCTGTAAAGCCCCACATGACTGTAATTTTTGGTCAGTAACTGTCCGCAATTGTGGATCCGCATAGTATTAAGTCTATATTGTCGTGTTGGCACTCCGTGAAAATTTTGTGGGTTTTGGGTTGCAGTTTGGGCACTCTGTCTCTAAAAGGTTCGCCATCACTGGCCTAGACAGTCTAGACAGATTTGTCATCATGTCTGATGCTGAATGATAGATCTGCCACATTATTAGACTGACCAGTCTAACTTTACAACTCCTATTAGCTGGCTTAGTTTACTCCAGAGGAATGGCGCATGGTATCCTAACATAAGCAATGCCTCCATTACACTAAACGCCGCCAATTTCCTGTAAAGCCACTCAAGTTGTAAAAGTGCTTTAAAACACTGGAGAATTGTTTTCTTTCTGAGACTTTAATTTTGATGAGCGATTCATACAATGGTAATAAAGTACATCTCACACCAGCCAGGGACTTGACTTTAAGACTGGCATTTAGATCTCCAGTCTTAATACGTTGCCCTCCCCCCCCTTTGTGTAATGCAATACCCGATATCTCCTTGCCTCCATATAAAGAACTACTGTATCATTCATGGACACCACACAATGTACTATAAAGCGCTGCAGAATTTGATGGCGCTATATAAGTAAGCAAAAATAACCATCCCTTTCATTCAGCTGACCGGTTGGGAAGCCAGACCACCACTGATCTGAGAAGTCTTTAATGGTAATCTAGAGGTTGACATAAGTGCTATGGAGATATGATAGAGTGCAATGAATCCCTATAGTAACATACAACTGGAATATATGGCAGTTGTCATTTACGCAAGACCCCTTCTTATTCCTACTAGTCTTACAAGCTTGTCTAGATTGTGGTGGTGATCCCTGAATTCTCCAGCCATTGAGGTGATGTGAAATATGTAGGCCTTCGTACGCTAGGTTCACACAAGCTTCAGGTTTCTATCCTTTGGGTTCACTTAGGATGTGAAAGACTTAAAACCTGTCCACGGGACTGTTACACGGGACTCCATAGACTATAATGGGGTCCGCCTTGTTTCCGCTGATTTTATACTGAAACTGGCAGAGACGAAATTCCTTCTTGTAGGACTTCTCTCCACCATTGTTGAGTGAATTCTGCAGGGTTGTGAATCTAGCCTTGGGTAGATACATTGTAGCATTATATATACTTGTGACTAATACAGGTATTGATTACTGTATGCACTTTTGTTACTACATATAAGACTTACAGAAAGCCCTCTTCTTGTTTTCTGTGCTTTCACCTTTTTATCTTTTTTTTTTTTTTTCTAGCAAGCTTTCTAAGCCAATGCACAAGAGCCTTTCAGACAAAGTATTTCTCCTGAGGCATGTATGTACTGTATTGGAATTTTGAGGTCATGCAAGGTCACTTTGCCTAAAATAGAAGTTTGTTACCTGTTACTGGCAGTTCTGTGCATCATATAGAATTACAGGCTCTTATGCAAATTGTTCCTGGGATTAAACCGTTGTAAGGTACAGTAAAATAAAGTTGCCCTGATGTGAAAGATTACTGGTTTGTAGTAATAGAGTATTAAGCACTTGTTTATAATAAAGCGGTCATTGACTGATTGGAAAGGGGTTTTCCAGGACTTACTCATTCATATTCTATCCTTAGGCTAGATCATCAATATGTGATTGGTGGGTTTGACACCAAGCAGCCCTACCAATCAGCTGTGATGAGGCCTCTTCCCTGTGCTGATGATACTATGCTCATTAGTCCCTTGATACAGCAGCTCAGTCCCATTCTAGTGCTACAGTACCGTGTTTCCCCGAAAATAAGACAGTGTCTTATAGTAAATTATCTTCTGAATTATATGACCTGTCTTATTTTCGGGGGATGTCTTATGCAGTGGCTGGAGCGAGGACAATCGGCAATCATGCCGGCGCTTCCTTAGCGGAGCACCGACATGACTGCCAGTTGTAGGTGTTTCAGGAGGGGGGGGGGTATGCTACTTACCTTCCCCATCTTCGTAGCTGCGCTGGTGCTGCTGTTGGTCGCTTCGGAAGTGGTGGGCGGGGCTTAGCGGAGATTATTAAGGCTTCTGGCGGTTGCGCTGGAGAGCCTCACTTAGTGGGCATGGCAGCCGGCTGAACGCTGTGCTCCGTGTGCACAGGAAAGCCGGCTGCTGCCTCTGCTGTGATTCCACTGTTCCGGCTGCTGTGGGATGAGCTGGGAGAGTGGACTCCCCGCAGCATACGATGCTTTCCCAGCTCATCTTACAGCAGCAGGAACAGTGGTATCACAGCAGAGGCAGCAGCCGGCTGCAGTGTTTTTTGGGGATGCCTTATTTTCGGGCAGGGGTGCCTTATATTAGGCAAGTTAACAAAACTTCCCCCATGCCTTATTTCGGATGATGTCTTAATTTCGGGGAAACTTGGTATGCACAGTGCTGTGCTTGGCATTCAGTGTAGACACTGCAGTGTTCGTGTGAATACAGAAAACTCCCAGCTGATCTGGGAGTTTAAGGAACTGGCATCGGTATGAGACTGGGCAACTCCTTTAGGCTGAAGCTACACTGAAGCTGGGCAGGCACGACGTAAATCAAAATCACAAAATGAACATTTTACTTTGATTACGATTAATGAACAAATTTTAGGACATTCCCCTTTTTCAGATTTGATACCTCTTAGGGTATTTATATTCCATGTTACTGAATTTTGGTTGTTCACATGTCAGCAATCCTGCTTGGATATCATAGTTAGTGATATATCCTGTGTCCAGTGGTAGTGTGAAACAGGTTGGCATGGATGCAAAATAATTGAAATTGATGTGAACAAGTGTATGCCTTGATGTTAAAGTCCACTGCCTGTCATGTTTTCATGTGTTTTTTTTTTTTTTCTGTCCAGCACGGATTTTTAAAACGAAATGGCTTTAAAGAAGACCTTTCACCACTTCCAAGAAGACAAACTCTTTACACCGCACTACTGATTCTGGCAATGCGCTTAGTTTTGGTGCCTGATATGCTGTTTAGGCTGTGTACTTTCAGGGAGGCGGTCTCAGACTGAAGCAGACAAGGGGTGTGATTCTGAGCTCTTACATCAGCAGCTTTTGATTGGAGCTCTGAATCGCCCCTACCCCCACACCTGACAGTGCCTACCTGATTTTACAGAACCTGAATAGCACACCAGGCACCAAAACTAGCTGTGCTTGTTGTTCGGGAACGGTGAGGGCTAGGCAATTTTTTTTTTTTTTTTCTTCCCATTTTGCTAGATCCATCTTTTTTTTTTTTTTTTTTTTTTTTTTTTTCTCTCTCAAAAAGCAGCACAATCTGTAACTAAAAGCACAACTTTTTTGCAACATATGGCCTCATTCTTAAAGATGTTGGTTGGCTTATTTAAAATAAATAAAAAAATAAATATATATATATCTCTATATATATATCTATCTCAGAATGGTGTGGAAAACAATTGTGTAGGGGGACCTGGAAGTAGAGACTAAGGGCTTGTTCAGATTGTGGTATCTGTTACTGACCTTTAGACAGATGCTGCCCCAAATTCATTGTCAGGTTCTGCTTTGATTCTGCCTCCCATTGTATTCAGTGGGAGTAAGAGATGAGAGCAGGATGCAGAAAAGCGTCCCGCTTAATCTGATCGCAGATTCCGTCAATGATTGAGTACCCATTTATCTGGGCTTAATCTGCATGAAGCCGCAAGGCAGAAAATGAGGCAGATGTCCCTGGCAAATTTCTGGTGTCCTAGGTTTGTATCTGACCAAAGACAATATATAATAATAATAAAATTTGTATTATATACCTGCAAGGAGTTTGTACTCTTCCTGTGTCTGGGTGAGATCTCATATAGTCAATAGGGACCCTGGGGCTCTGTTTGTGTCTATTTTTGCAGTGCATTTCTCTCTTCTGGTCCTCTAATGGATTAGAAGAACGCACTGCCCAGTGTCGGTCTTATTTTGTATAAGGTCTTCTGTTGACTGTCTTTAGTGCAGTCATTACTTGGACGCCACATTGTAGCAGTCTTTGCCACGTGTCTTTTGTTACACTTGTTTTGTTTCTTTACATGGGATCAGGTATCTGAAAACATAGCATCTTGGTTTGCATTGTGTAAATTTATGGTGCATACACATTACCATGGCTACATAAATAGGAGTTTGTTTTACCTCTGAATAAATAACACACTTTTTAGAATGGAGGTCTGTAGAGGTCACATTTATAGATATAATATTACAGCCCAAGTGTTGCAATTGAATTGTCTTTCGTGTCACACGTAGTTATAATATTGCTTTCTTAACTGATAGTTTATTAGAATGCAAATTTGTGAGCACAAGACTACATGCAAGTTACAGGGGAATTTCCTAACCTAATCGCGTATAGCACCAGGGATCTTATGGACCGTCCAGGCAGAATCCATATGTGGGCCCCATTGAAATATACTGGGTCAAAATTACATGTGAATCAGCTCACACATCTATAACGGAAATCCTTTTTCCAATGTATAGAGTTATCTCCTACTGGCTCTGCACATTGTATAGTACTAAGGCTGGCTGGAGCATCAAACAGCTGGTCGGGTCGTGGGTCCTTCACATCCCATCAAGCAGGCTTTGAATGCCCGCCTTTCAATAAATGGAGAATAAATTTAAAGTTTTTCTAGAAATTTTCATTTGATGACTTGTCCCTAGGATAGGTCATCAATGAAAGATTTGTGGGGTTCTGACGCCTGGGATCTTCCCCTGCAGATCAGCTGTTTGAGGATTGAATGGGCTGAGCCGCACTGTGTTGGGTGAGCAGCGAAGAGGCGACATTGCTCTGCTGAATAGCCTTCAGGCAGCCTCAGCTTGGGGGCCTTGGTAGGCCCTGATCATTTTCTTTATTGCAGAGCTATATCCTAAGGATATGTTATCAATTATTTAGCCTGGAATAAGGTTAAGGCCTTATGTTGTGGAAAAACTTTTTTGTTGCACAGGAGAAATGTGCAACAAAAATGGCTCCTCTGAAATATGCGACCTCGGCATTTGTTAGACTGGAGGAGGAAGGCACAAAAACAAGCGCACTAACTTGTCTCAGGAGATAAAAATAGGTGTTGACCAGAAATAAAACTTTTGAGTTAAGACAACCTGTCATATCTATTTAGTTAACACCTCCTCGTTATTTATGGAAATGAATTGGCAACTAGTCCCTTTGTCAATAGGGTTTTCCGTACAATCAGACTGTGTACAGGCATTGCTTTATGTACCAATGGAGGGGTATTTGCTTAAAATGTTGACATTTTTGATTTACACTTATCGAAAAGTGGCTTGTAAAATTACCGCGGTAAACCTGCCAATGCACTACAGATTCATTGTCTGATTTAAAAAAAAAAAAAAAAAAAAATTGCAAAAATAGGCTGGAAGCACATTGACCTTGTGTTTATTTTTTATTTGTGTGTGATTTGGGAGGATGCAGCCAGCAGTATGATATATATGGAAAGAAGGAGTTGTACTTCTCCTTCCTGCTTAATCTACTGGGTTTAGCTTAAAATTCTGCAACAAAAAGTTTGTCAAAAACGCTTTGTCCCTCAATCTTAAGACTTAAAGTGGTTTTCCGTTTTCTAAGATTGTTGGCCTATCCTTCGGATAGTTAATATTAGATCTGTGGAGTTCATGGGTGTCTTATTGACGTCTTTGGGGCACTGCTGCAGTATCTATTCTCTCTGCCACAGTTTGCAGTACCTCTGTAAGGGTGCATGCACACTACGTAACGCCGGGCGTGTATGAGAGCCGTACACGCCGGCATTACGGCAGACTGCCGAACACTTCCCATTCACTTCAATGGGAGCGCTCGTAACAGCGGCGTTTACGAGCGCTCCCATTGAAGTGAATGGGAAGTGTTCGGCAGCCCTGCTGTAACGCCGGCGTGTACGGCTCTCATACACGCCCGGCGTTACGTAGTGTGAATGCACCCTAAAAGTGACCCCTTTGGAGATATCCTGCAGATCTAATATTGATGGCCTATCCTAAGATAAGCCACCAATCTTAGATAGTAGATAATCCCTTTAAGGCCAGGCCCACATGGTGTTTTACAGTCCCTGCGTAGTGGATGGTGAATGGAAATCCAGCAAATCTCATACTCACAATAGATAAAAATACGTGCCACGGACACGCTGGTTTCCAAAACTGTTGTGGATTTCAAAATTGCTGCATGTCAATTAAACCTACCGAAAGTCCTGCAGTTTCCTTATAGGTATAATGGAAGCAAAAAGTCCACAGAGACTTTGTGCAAAGCGCTGCGGGGAAAAAAAAGTGATGTGTTGCTGCCGCGGTTTTTCCTGTAGTGCATCCCGCTGCGTGGGGCTTTAGCCTGAAGGGGTTTTATGGGCCAAAATAGTTTCTTCATTCTAATGATCAACCTTCCCATTAAATCACTGTATTGTACTTTTATGTGACTAGGTTTCCTATTGCTTTGATGTTTTATTTTTCTGTGATTTTTAGAAATGCTGATGGTTATGAGATGGAATCCTTTTTGTAGAAGAGAGAAAACTCGTCCAAATTCAAGTCACTGCCCTCTTGTCTATCTCAGGAGGCGTAACTCACCAAATTAACCATTTAGAGGGAAACTGTTTGGTTACTTTCGGTGACTCATAACTTATCTTATATCTGCACGCCATGCTCTTTGTACTTTTGCATTTCTGTTGTCATTTGTTTGCACGTTCCTGTTTTTGGTTAATTTTTGGAAAGTTTGTGCTGTGGGCTGAATCGGGAAGTACTTGTGTTTTAGCGAGATTGTGCACAGTATTCGCAGGATTATTTATTTTTTTTTTTTATTAAGAAGCTATAAAATATTTCTATAAACTAGGTTCTTGGACAGTCTTGAAAATTGTTCTTATGAAAATCAATGTGGCTAATTCAGTGAATAAATAACTAAATTTATATTTGCCAGTCTGCTGTGACTCTCTTTCCCAAATCCGCACCGCTTCCAGTGCCATGCTCCGGTCCTTCCTGTCTGGATTTTATGTCTTTAGCGGTCATGTCTAAATACATGTGTGTTTTAGCCAATCACTAGCCTTGGAGCTAGTATGCTGTATATTACCGAGGCCAGTGATTGCCTACAGCACTCATGTCAGAATTGGAACTCTCTGCTACAGGCGTCTATGCCATGGCACGGGAAGCCGTGGCGGGCAGGTGGGGAAGTGTCGTTTTGTTACTTTAGCTCATTTCTTATATTTGGTCACATTTTGTTATAACTAGGGCTGGACAATTTTTGATTAAAGTTAAAATCTCAATTTTCTTCAAGCTTGTGGGCAAGTCTCAATTGTAATGTTTTTGCTTAGTCTTATATTTTATGCAAGCTTCCTCTTCCTGCTACCCAACTAATAACTGCAGCGAAGGAACTGTAGGTCATAGTTTGCAGCCGGGGGGTGGGGGAAAGCCTACGTGGATATGTCAGACTTCAGGCGAACATTGGTTTCACGATTCTTTGGCAAGGTAAATGAATCCAATTCATTGCACAGCCCTAGTTATAACACGGGTGCCCCCTTCACATGCTTTTTCATGAATGAATGTAACCTGAAGTGCTGTTTTATGTAACTGAAGTTGTATTGACTAAAATTTAGTCTGTTTTTTTTCATACATTGCAAAAATTCCACAATGTAGAACCAATTGAGGTGTTTGCCTGTTACATGTTTAGCTATGGATTGTTCCTACTGCATTGCATTAAATCTGGCAGATTTCAACAACAGACAGGGTATGGTGTACTGTCTTCTGCCTCACTGTACACACTGTGCATTTGCCAGAGGCACGAAGACTAAACTTTGGTGTGGTTGTGATATTAGACAGCAGGGGGTTGCACTGATTTGGAAATGTAAACCCCACTTACATAAGTGTACTGGTGGTTCCCTTTAAATACAGGCATATAGGAGTGAGTGCTAGAGCTCTCCTCCTCAGGTTCTGCTTGCACGTTATTTTCAGAAGGACATAAACAGTACCCCTGCATGCTGTGCTAGCGGTTTCAGTATCAAATATATCCTTGTATGTAAACTGAGTTACTTAAGCCTATGGGGAAGTTAATGTAACATCTAAGTGCATGTGACATTAAGGCCACTTGTACATGACCATACTTTTTATCTGCAATTGCAGATCCATACATCTTAATGGGCCCATACGCAGTTATAGTTCTTGCAGCTGTGTCCAGGCCTAATTGAAGTCACAAAAAATGGACCAGGTCTGTTGATTCATTTTCAATGTGTGAATCAGTGAAAACCACGAATAACGCATGGATACCAATCAGTGTGTCAACTGTGCAGTTCTTATTGACCCACAGACTGCTCACGCAGCCTAAGTATCAAAACTTCCATCTAATATTTGGTTGTCTGGTATGACAGTCACTTTGTTTACAAACACTCCTCTCTGATATTTTATTTTAAGGGGTCTTTCTATTTTGTAAAAAAAAAAAAAAAAAAAAAAATCCTAAGTTAGAAAATTTATTTTAGATTGGCTGAGGTGTGACTGACCAGGCGCTTGCAGATCAGCAGTTTCCCTAAGATGAAGCTAGCTGCCCCACTGCTTTCCATACTTGTCATAACTGCATTTGTGGCTACTTGAATGAGACACTGCTGCAGTATTTCTAGCCACTGCTATTAAAAGTACAGTGAGTGAGACTAGTAGCATGCATGGTCATGGGGGAGATCTGCAGATCGATAGTGTTTCCAACACTGGGCCATTGCCAAACTTAAACGGCTTCCCTCGTCAAAATCCGGACCATTTTACTCTGTGTGAACTAGCCCTTAGGTATTGAGAATCAGATAATTCTATTCCTCATCACCTTACAAAATATAATCCAAACTCTGTATGCTGTTGGTTATTAGTCACCTTACTTCCAAGACGCTGCGATACAGAACGACACTGCATAGTTTGGCCATATTCATTTCTCATTGTTTAAGTACCAATCCAGGAGTTTACCTAGTGCTCAAAGAGGCTGGATGACCATAAGAAACAATAGTGTCATCCATCCTCCCCATAGACTTTGCATGTAAGATAAGATAAGAGAATCCTTTAATAGTCCCACAGTGGACTTAAAGTAATAAGTGATTGGGCATGTTGAAAGCTCATAGCTGTAGATGGCACTAGGTTTACTGTTCTGCCCCTATACAAGTCTCAGAAGCTTTTCATGCATATTTATTCTTTACATTCTTCTGGTTCTCACGGCTCCACACACAGCCAGTCCTTAGTAATGTACCAGGACCTTACAGGAGTGAAGGGGAAGGAGTTAACACCATATTCAGTGTTCTTGTGGAGTCTCAAAGGAGAGAAGGCATTAACACATTGGAAATGAACAGTATCAGCTAGACAGATGGTAGCAAATGCATACTTCTGCCAGCAGCAAACACCATTTGAGTCATCCTCACACATACTAGTAGAGCAGATGGAGTTGCTCAGTAGAAAATAAGTTAATTTTACCAAATCTTTCCTTTGGAGTGTAACTTAAGAACCCAGCAGTGCTTCTGTGCAGACTGTGATGATGCATGCAGTTATGAGTAAGGGCTTCTGGGCCAAGCACAGCAGCACAGAGTGACTATCAGTCTGGAATACAGATCTGCAGCCACTTTCTTCTTACTGTTTGCCTTTATAGAATGCTCTGGGCACCTTATTAGGCCAAGCCCCAAGTGGCGGTCCCTACAAAGTGGATGGCAACTCTAGCTCATCCCAGTCACACATTATGGAAACATAAACGCAGCGGACATGTTGTGGTTTTGGAAATTGCAGCATGTCCATCATACCTACAGAAACGCCGTTGGTGAAAGTCCACAGAGGAAAACTGGAGTAGTATTGGGTCATGCAGGAGGAAATCTCATGGCCGTGGTGGGAGAAGTTTGGAAGCTATCGCAAAGAATTCAACAATTATTGTAGTACAGTTTAGAAATTTGACTTTTATTTTGGGCTAAAAAATTTAGGCTTTTTTTAAAAAAAAAAAAAAAAATTATCTATTAAATCTGAATCCTGTGTTAACATATTTACTATACCATTGCCATACCTGATAAAGTGGCACTGCTGTTCATAAGACAATAATAAATAAATAGTAATAAATGCTAAAGGGGTGCAGTAAAGTTTGAAGTGTTTTTTTTCCACTTTCAAGTACCAATGGCCTAGTCTTAGTGCTGCAGCCTTGTCCTTAGTTTTCATTGTTTCAATATTTTTTTAAATTATTTGATTTTAAGTTTCTATATTATGTATATTAAAAATCGTAACAATCTTGCAATTCCTTGGTACTAAATTAATATTCTCTCTTCCTGACTGCTGGAGATAGACTTTGGTCCACAGACACAATGATCTCAGCCTAACTTGTGAACTCTTATTGTTGTTGGTGGATTCTATGTCTTATCTACGTATACCTGATAACTTTGATCATTGGCGTGCTGACAGGTGAGGCGGCAGCTGCAAAAAAAAAAAAAAAAAATTCTTGCCAAAAATGTTCGCACATTATTTGGCTTAGAGCCCAGTCAGAACTGCAGGATTTTTAGGATTTAATTTTTTAAATATAACTTAGAGAATAAAAAAAGAACTCTACAAACTTTCTTAATGTATAACAAACTTAATTTAACTTAAATCTTGATTTGAAAAACACTTCATGATGACCTCTTGGGCTCTCTTCACATGACTATTTTAGTAAATACTGACAGGGGTTTTGTAGTTATTCTCAATAACCCCTCGTTCACATCTGCGTTGGTATGGGGACCCCCAAACGGAATACCAAACGCAATTGCAAGCATTGTGAATAAAAAGCGTGTTAAATGTTAGAATGCCTTTGTGTCTCTGTCTTCTTTATCAAAGCAATCCTCTAGCAGTCAAAAGTGAAAACTTGACTGTACATCTATAGTACAATTGTATAGTCACCATACCTGGTCCGCTGCTCATGAACCAGTCTCCTGTTTGCTTGATCAAAAAGTGGCGGCCACTGTCTGACTACCTTATCCTTTGTTCACATTTGCGTTGGTATTTTCCGTCCGGGGGAGTCCACATAGGACCCTCGGAACGGAATACCAAACGCAATTGCAGGCGCTGTGCAGTAAAAGCACACAGACCCCATAGACTATTAACGGGGTCGTGTGCTTGCTCACACAAATCATGCGGACAGGAAAGTACATTGAGAACTACTTTCCTGTCCGTATGCTCTGTGCGGAGATCTGGCAGCAATCACACGGACCCCATTATAGTCTATGGGGTCTGTGTGCTTTTACTGCACAGCGCCTGCAATTGCATTTGGTGTTCAGTTTGGGGGGGGGGGGGGATTATTTATTTATTTATATATTTAGTGCTGCTCTCCTTCTTTTACTGGTTGCATACACAGATATTTGTCAAAACTAGGGGAGCACTCAAAACAGAGAAATGGAAAGCCTTACGTTATACTTCAAGAATCTGTTATTACACATGACTAGAGATGAGCGAACAGTGTTCTATCGAACACATGTTCGATCGGATATCAGGGTGTTCGCCATGTTCGAATCGAATCGAACACCACGTGGTAAAGTGCGCCAAAATTCGATTCCCCTCCCACCTTCCCTGGCGCCTTTTTTGCACCAATAACAGCGCAGGGGAGGTGGGACAGGAACTACGACACCGGGGGCATTGAAAAAAATTGGAAAAAGTCATTGGCTGCTGAAATCAGGTGACCTCCATTTTAGACGAATAGTGGATTTCAAATCCGGGTCATATGAGAATGTGAACTTTGTGACTATGAGACAGGGATAGCTGTACAGGCAGGGATAGCTAGGGATAACCTTTATTTAGGGGGGAATGTTATTAAAAATAACTTTTTGGGGCTCTATCGGGTGTGTAATTGTGATTTTTGTGAGATAAACTTTTTCCCATAGGGATGCATTGGCCAGCGCTGATTGGCCGAATTCCGTACTCTGGCCAATCAGTGCTGGCCAATGCATTCTATTAGCTTGATGAAGCAGAGTGTGCACAAGGGTTCAAGCGCACCCTCTGCTCTGATGTAGCAGAGCCGAGGCTGCACAAGGGTTCAAGCGCACCCTCGGCTCTGATGTAGGAGAGCCGAGGGTGCACTTGAACCCTTGTGCACCCTCAGCTCTGCTACATCAGAGCCGAGGGTGCGCTTGAACCCTTGTGCACACTCTGCTTCATCAAGCTAATAGAATGCATTGGCCAGCGCTGATTGGCCAGAGTACGGAACTCGACCAATCAGCGCTGGCTCTGCTGGAGGAGGCGGAGTCTAAGATCGCTCCACACCAGTCTCCATTCAGGTCCGACCTTAGACTCCGCCTCCTCCGGCAGAGCCAGCGCTGATTGGCCGAAGGCTGGCCAATGCATTCCTATGCGAATGCAGACTTAGCAGTGCTGAGTCAGTTTTGCTCAACTACACATCTGATGCACACTCGGCACTGCTACATCAGATGTAGCAATCTGATGTAGCAGAGCCAAGGGTGCACTAGAACCCCTGTGCAAACTCAGTTCACGCTAATAGAATGCATTGGCCAGCGCTGATTGGCCAATGCATTCTATTAGCCCGATGAAGTAGAGCTGAATGTGTGTGCTAAGCACACACATTCAGCACTGCTTCATCACGCCAATACAATGCATTAGCCAGTGCTGATTGGCCAGAGTACGGAATTCGGCCAATCAGCGCTGGCTCTGCTGGAGGAGGCGGAGTCTAAGGTCGGACCTGAATGGAGACTGGTGTGGAGCGATCTTAGACTCCGCCTCCTCCAGCAGAGCCAGCGCTGATTGGCCGAATTCCGTACTCTGGCCAATCAGCACTGGCTAATGCATTGTATTGGCGTGATGAAGCAGTGCTGAATGTGTGTGCTTAGCACACACATTCAGCTCTACTTCATCGGGCTAATAGAATGCATTGGCCAATCAGCGCTGGCCAATGCATTCTATTAGCGTGAACTGAGTTTGCACAGGGGTTCTAGTGCACCCTCGGCTCTGCTACATCAGATTGCTACATCTGATGTAGCAGTGCCGAGTGTGCATCAGATGTGTAGTTGAGCAAAACTGACTCAGCACTGCTAAGTCTGCATTCGCATAGGAATGCATTGGCCAGCCTTCGGCCAATCAGCGCTGGCTCTGCCGGAGGAGGCGGAGTCTAAGGTCGGACCTGAATGGAGACTGGTGTGGAGCGATCTTAGACTCCGCCTCCTCCAGCAGAGCCAGCGCTGATTGGCCGAATTCCGTACTCTGGCCAATCAGCGCTGGCCAATGCATTCTATTAGCTTGATGAAGCAGAGTGTGCACAAGGGTTCAAGCGCACCCTCGGCTCTGATGTAGCAGAGCTGAGGCTGCACAAGGGTTCAAGCGCACCCTCGGCTCTGATGTAGGAGAGCCGAGGGTGCACTTGAACCCTTGTGCACCCTCAGCTCTGCTACATCAGAGCCGAGGGTGCGCTTGAACCCTTGTGCACACTCTGCTTCATCAAGCTAATAGAATGCATTGGCCAGCGCTGATTGGCCAATGTATTCTATTAGCCTGATGAAGTAGAGCTGAATGTGTGTGCTAAGCACACACATTCAGCTCTACTTCATCGGGCTAATAGAATGCATTGGCCAATCAGCACTGGCCAATGCATTCTATTAGCGTGAACTGAGTTTGCACAGGGGTTCTAGTGCACCCTCGGCTCTGCTACATCAGATTGCTACATCTGATGTAGCAGTGCCGAGTGTGCATCAGATGTGTAGTTGAGCAAAACTGACTCAGCACTGCTAAGTCTGCATTCGCATAGGAATGCATTGGCCAGCCTTCTGCCAATCAGCGCTGGCTCTGCCGGAGGAGGCGGAGTCTAAGGTCGGACCTGAATGGAGACTGGTGTGGAGCGATCTTAGACTCCGCCTCCTCCAGCAGAGCCAGCGCTGATTGGCCGAATTCCGTACTCTGGCCAATCAGCACTGGCTAATGCATTGTATTTGCGTGATGAAGCAGTGCTGAATGTGTGTGCTTAGCACACACATTCAGCTCTACTTCATCGGGCTAATAGAATGCATTGGCCAGCGCTGATTGGCCGAATTCCGTACTCTGGCCAATCAGCACTGGCTAATGCATTGTATTGGCGTGATGAAGCAGTGCTGAATGAGTGTGCTTAGCACACACATTCAGCTCTACTTCATCGGGCTAATAGAATGCATTGGCCAATCAGCGCTGGCCAATGCATTCTATTAGCGTGAACTGAGTTTGCACAGGGGTTCTAGTGCACCCTCGGCTCTGCTACATCAGATTGCTACATCTGATGTAGCAGTGCCGAGTGTGCATCAGATGTGTAGTTGAGCAAAACTGACTCAGCACTGCTAAGTCTGCATTCGCATAGGAATGCATTGGCCAGCCTTCGGCCAATCAGCGCTGGCTCTGCCGGAGGAGGCGGAGTCTAAGGTCGGACCTGAATGGAGACTGGTGTGGAGCTATCTTAGACTCCGCCTCCTCCAGCAGAGCCAGCGCTGATTGGTCGAGTTCCGTACTCTGGCCAATCAGCACTGGCCAATGCATTTCTATGGGGAAAAGTTAGCTTGCGAAAATCGCAAACTGACAGGGATTTCCATGAAATAAAGTGACTTTTATGCCCCCAGACATGCTTCCCCTGCTGTCCCAGTGTCATTCCAGGGTGTTGGTATCATTTCCTGGGGTGTCATAGTGGACTTGGTGACCCTCCAGACACGAATTTGGGTTTCCCCCTTAACGAGTTTATGTTCCCCATAGACTATAATGGGGTTCGAAACCCATTCGAACACTCGAACAGTGAGCGGCTGTTCGAATCGAATTTCGAACCTCGAACATTTTAGTGTTCGCTCATCTCTACACATGACCTCTTTGTTATGTTTAGAAGGCTTAACATATGGTAAAATGTGTTGCTCTCTGGTGACAGTTGCTTCTTGTTTTAGGTTATAGGGTGACATTGTATCCTTTTGTAGCCCATAGGCAGGGGCTTACATTTTGCATGCTCACAATGGGAGCACAGTGACATCGGGGGAGTAATGGAAGTGACGTGAGGGACATGTCACTTGTGACTGCCATCTGTAATCAATTAGAAGCTCCTCTGTTATGCAGGGTGATATGCTCTATACATAACCAGACAAGACCAAGGCTTGTGCAATGTGTAACACTTCACAATAACAAGCTATAATCTACTGCAATAAAGATACAGAGAAATACTCATTTGTGAAAACCAATACTTCTGTGTACGGATTAGTAAAGCTGGGTTTAGATTGATCCTACAGATATTCATTCTGACCTGGGTTGGCCGCTTTATAGTCTGCTAGTACACAACCAATTCTTGGCTTTTGCATCTATTTTCATTCTATAAAACCTTTTCTATTATGGTGCAAGATGCTGTTCACATGTTGCAGTAATGGTGAATAGTAGGTAGAATTTTTGGGGGGGATGGTCACATGATTCATCCAGTGTTGTGTCTGAGGCACCAACTGGGCTTGTGTTGGCCAAGCCACGTTACCGGTAAAACCTGAATTTTGTTGAGCATAGGTTCCTTTTAATGCCTATGTGCAGTGGGATTCCTTGGGTCCACCAGGGCTGATGATTCTGAGTGCGCTCCATCTATGTAGCAAACCATCTAATAAAATATCCCCCTCCAGTGTCAAGTGGTTGCTCCTGCTCGTCCCTTGGGATGGATTATTGTATGGCAGAGTATCCTCTGGTGGGTTAGTACTTGAGTCATGAAGCCTTTGTATGTATAGATTACTGTGCATGATCTGACTGTATCTCTGACATCCATGTGCCTATTTTCTAGGCTGACTATTTACACCCATGGACCTCCCACTGTGAGCGATAGTTACGTCTGCACAGAATAATTGCTTTTATTTCAGTCCTGGCATGGTTTTACAGTAGCTGATAGTTGGGTCACTTTAGCTTGTTTTTTTTTAGGACTTTTTGATGAATTATTCACACATGTAAAGCAGCCTTTAGTGTAGCTTTGTGACTGAGTTGTCATCTGTTATCCGGTAATATTTTTTGGTACAGGTGGGTTTGTCCCCATTGCTTTTTTTTTTTTTTTTTTTTTTTTTTTTATGTACATTGTGAGTCCCACATAGAGCTCACAATGTACATTTTTCCCTATCAGTATGTCTTTTTTTGGAATATGGGATGGAAATCCATGCAAACACGGGGAGAACATACAAACTCCTTGCAGATGTTTTTTTTGCCCTTGGCCGGATTTGAACACCAGGACTCCAGCGCTGCAAGGCTGCAGTGCTAACCACTGAGCCACCGTGTGGCCCCGTCCCCGTGTGCTTCTGTTCCCGATAATGATCATTGTTAAATGGAATTAGTGTTTTCTGGCACTACTAGAAATGGTTTTGGAAAGGTAACCCCTATGGCTCATGTTATCCTCATCTATTGGCTATGCAGACGGCTTCTCTAAGACTTCCTCTAAGCTTTCACTAATGTGAGAAGTGCGTTGTATGTCCCAAGCTACATCTACAATTCTGATGGCTTCTGAGCTGAAATTGACCATCATTTCTTGCTGGTTTTGGAAATGTACAACTTTGGAAGTGAAGTCTTCATAACAAAGTATATAAACTGCGGTATAAAAGCAGACTACTAGTTTGCCTTATTCCATTAGCAGTCACTGTAAATGTGACTGGACTAAATTACAGGCTGTCATTTGTGATGTCATAGTCTAACGTAGTATGGTAAGAGTTCCTTTATGTTGTTAAATCGTGCCCTCCTTGTAAAGATCACTTTCACCTCCTCATACAGGAGGATCTTGGTGACGCAGCTGTCTTAGTTACTTTCCAAGCCTCAGAGACTCCGATATATAAAGAGATGCCATTAGGGACATAGTTGAACAATGTTTTGCAGAGTAATGAAATGCATTGCATACGCCGTATTCCTTTGCGTTACTGCAGGGCCTCCCATTAAAACAATCTTTCCATATAATCCTTCTCTTTAGACTGTTATAAAGTGAGAGGTATGCTCCATGTAGAATAAGGCCAGCATTTTACTTTACTTAATATCTACTCATGATCTGACTGGATAGAAAAATCTAAGTAACACTGTACTCTTGGCCACTACAACAATCGGCTCCACAGCAGTGATGTCATAAGTGGATTAGGGGACCCAAGATCACCATTGGGCTGCATTACGTACAATCTGTAGATTTTTGTGGGGCCCTAACTAGTTCTGATTTCTTCAAAACTAAAGAGCTAATACTAATGTCTTTAGAACATATTTGTGTGTTTAGAGCCTCACAGTATTAAAGGGGTATTCCCATGACGCTTGTTCACTAACCTGCAGGATGTTGTGCTCTTTACTTCCTGCTTTTCTCGGCATATAGGTAGGAGGGGTTTCACTTGCACGGAATTGGTTGTAAATGAATTAACACAGTGTGAAGCTGATGTAGCAGAGCTGGATTTGAGTCAGTTTGCATTACATACAGAGGTAACAGACTCCCTATCTCAGCCCTTATCAGCCAAATTCAATGAAACCGACTGATAAGAGCTCAGAAATCCCGGAGCTCTCCGCTACTTAAGACACAAACAGCTCAGAGCTGCTCCCAGCCCCTCCCTCCCACCCTGAGAGCAGGCAGCTACATCACTTGACTAATGAGCAGATAATCCCAAGGGCCATAGAAATGGAGTGTAAACAATGAAGTGAATAAATTAAGAAAGCGGCCAAACAAAGCAGTTTTGATAAAGCAATGCATTTATGAAAAGTCTTAAATCCACATATACTAGCAGTATAGATAGGATCCTTGTGATGGGACAACCCCTTTAAGCTGTGTTTCTCATGGCAAGGACACTGACCCATTACTTTTTGACCTTTTCATAACTCTGAACTGGTCATATACCTGTGTCTGTCAGTCCCTGCTAACTGAAGGAAATCAGTGGGTCCATGGTGGCATGAGGTACACTGGTATCATCCATGTGCCACCTGTGCCTTTTCCATGGACCCATTATTGCACCGTTTTGTGTACATTTAGTCTAAGGATGGTGTCCCAAAGTTTCTGAAAGCTGCACCAACTGTTTCTGATAAACTGGTGAAGGTAATGGGGAATATGGTGACTTGACGTTTTTACAGAAGGGAGAACTATGGGCAGTTTATGTGAAAGGGGCTACAGGGGAGTGTGAAAGATAGAAGGGGAGTGGTGTGTCATGGACACTACAGAGTAAAAGACTGGGTCTGGACTGCAATGAATCAGCAGAGTGAGACTATCTGTAGAACACCCAATGCTAGACAAAAATAAATCTTTATGATTGTGACTTATTGGAGAAAGTGGAAGCTGGGTGAAGTAAGGCGCTGAGTATACAACAATCGATTGCGTTGGATGATCTTTCAGACAACTTAAGGAGTCAAAAAAAAAAATTGAAGTGTCTATTTTAAGGAGGAATTTTCACCACCTCCACCAACTTGAGCTGTCTTCATCCATCCTTTAATAGGCATGTCTTCACTGATTCCAGGGCATTAGGAATTTTTAATGTAGCCCCCACCATTCCTAAGCAAGTAGTGCATTTATTTATTTATTTTTGGCCTGATAATCTAACTAGACTCTCCTATCAAGACAAGGAGGTGTGACAGTGTAAGAGCTCAGAATCTTGTCCCTTGTATACTTCAGCCTGGCATTACTCGCTTGACAGTGTAGTTACCATATCAGGCACCAGAACTAACTGTACTGATCGCTTG
The DNA here is from genome assembly GCF_031893055.1 of Leptodactylus fuscus. NCBI lineage: Eukaryota > Metazoa > Chordata > Amphibia > Anura > Leptodactylidae > Leptodactylus > Leptodactylus fuscus. The sequence continues at coordinate 150,733,380 of NC_134269.1, forward strand.
GTTATTGTGCAGGCTAGAGAAGGTTGCAACTGTGCCGTAATCGGTGGAGAGGCAACTATTAAGGGATGAAAAAGATTGCAATAAAGCATCCACATACCCATGCCCCTATTATTCCATTGTGCCAATTATCCAGCAAATGGGATAGAGGTGGAAAATAGGAATTAGGGCAAGATCAATCCTTCTGGTATATGTTTACAAATGTTTTTATCTGGTCTGTTCATTGCATGAATGACCCTTTTACATCACTTCTGTTGTTATAAGAGCAAAGGTTAATCGAGCGTTAATACAGGTTTGTCTAGTGGGGAAAATGCTGCATGGTTGACGTTTGGCACTAACCTATACAGTATAATGTCTTGGAAGTTAGTTGTGTACTTTGAGACCCTTCATATTACATTTTGTTGTAAGTATTGTCAAGCTTGGACCAGAACAGTTTCTACATGAAGGTTTTTCTACATTCTTGTAGTCGTCAGGTCATTTATGTGATCACCGTTTATTTCAAGATGGTGGTACATGAACAGTTTTGGTTGCAAATTGATGTCCGCTGAAGTGTCAGCTTTATCCTTCATCCTCTGCAGCAGTATTACAATACCATATTGTACGAAACCTGAAATGACTGGCCTGTTCATAAGATTCAGCTTCTCTCGCTGTTTGCTTTAGTTTTCAGACGCTAGGCAGCAGGCTTACACCCATAGCTTATACCATAACTGTTGGACTAAGATCCACAAGTGGGAGTCTGTTGTTTTCGCTTACTTGTGCCCTCCTCCATTCAGCTGTCATTGGTGTCTTTAGTTCTGGTGCCTATAGAAGTCAGTAGCCAAGTAGGCAGCTCATAGGTGGCATCCATCTAATACGGAAGCTCTAGGGTCCACCCATTGGACTCTGTGACTACAGGAGCTACTGGCACCAATAACCGCTGTATAGGGGAGTGTATAAGTAAAAGAAAAGCTTAGATGGCATCAGCCAAACAGCGGCTTCACTAATGTGAGGTAGGACTCGATATTTTGGATAAATGCATGTGACCAAAGATCACTTTGTCACCTGTTAGCATTACATATAATACTGGTGAATTATGTTGCATTGTGACCCTAAATATGCATTGACAAGGACTTTGCTGTCAAGGAAACCTTGAGTCACTGCCATCCCATTTACTCACATGACTTATAATGTGACAGGGTGACACTGTGATCTTTGGTTACAAAACAAGAGTTGTAACCAAAATTGATGTGTAGTGACAGTCTAAAAGAAACTCTGGTAATGGGCTTCATTTTAGCAGCTCAAAACTAATTGATGGGAGGCGCGGAAGACGCTTATCTCTACTCCAGCAATCCAGAGGGTTTCATACAACCTAATAGCGCATTCTCTGTAGAACCCACTCCCTGGTAGTCTAAATATCACCTGGTGATTTACATCTGCTACTTCAGTAGCCACACTGCCACAATTTTTGTGCATGAATTTTGTCATTTACTGCTTTTGTTACTTATCCCATGGTTTCATCCTTTCCCCAGTCCTGGAGCACATCTGATCCGGAATGACTTCATAGTAGTGTGTCTGTGGACTCCATGTTTAACATTTATATAATGCAGTCCATTTATTTTCTGCATTGATGTGGCCTGCCTGTCTGCTTACAACCAATTCATACGCCTTTATAAATGGACTGCTTGTTGCCTTCCATGACTTTATGGAGAATATAAGAGGCATTTCTATATAGAAGTGCTGTTTGTTGGGTTAACAAGACTGTACTTAGACCATAATGCAGTATTACATAGAGCTGGACCAGTTCAGAAAATGCTCCTTTAGGCTAAGGCCCCACGTGACGGAAGCACAGCTTTTTTTGTTGCAGGTTTTGCTGCGATTTTTGAGCCAAAGCCAGGAGTGGATTGATTAGAAGGTGTGTGTGTAGATATACAGACCTATGAAAAAGTTTGGGCACCCCTATTAATCTTAATCATTTTTAGTTCTAAATATTTTGGTGTTTGCAACAGCCATTTCAGTTTGATATATCTAATAACTGATGGACACAGTAATATTTCAGGATTGAAATGAGGTTTATTGTACTAACAGAAAATGCGCAATATGCATTAAACCAAAATTTGACCGGTGCAAAAATATGGGCACCTCAACAGAAAAGTGACATTAATATTTAGTACATCCTCCTTTTGCAAAGATAACAGCCTCTAGTCGCTTCCTGTAGCTTTTAATCAGTTCCTGGATCCTGGATGAAGGTATTTTGGACCATTTCTTTCTACAAAACAATTCAAGTTCAGTTAAGTTTGATGGTCGCCGAACATGGACAGCCCGCTCTCAAATGATCTGAAAACAAAGATTGTTCAACATAGTTGTTCAGGGGAAGGATACAAAACGTTGTCTCAGAGATTTAACCTGTCAGTTTCCACTGTGAGGAACATAGTAAGGAAATGGAAGACCACAGGGACAGTTCTTGTTAAGCCCAGAAGTGGCAGGCCAAGAAAAATATCAGAAAGGCAGAGAAGAAGAATGGTGAGAACAGTCAAGGACAATCCACAGACCACCTCCAAAGAGCTGCAGCATCATCTTGCTGCAGATGGTGTCACTGTGCATCGGTCAGCAATACAGCGCACTTTGCACAAGGAGAAGCTGTCAGGGAGAGTGATGAGAAAGAAGCCGTTTCTGCAAGCACACCACAAATAGAGTTGCCTGAGGTATGCAAAAGCACATTTGGACAAGGCAGCTTCATTTTGGAAACAAAGATTGAGTTGTTTGGTTATAAAAAAAAGGCGTTATGCATGGCGTCCAAAAAGAAACAGCATTCCAAGAAAAACACTTGCTACCCACTGTAAAATTTGGTGGAGGTTCCATCATGCTTTGGGGTTGTGTGGCCAATGCCGGCACCGGGAATCTTGTTAAAGTTGAGGGTCGCATGGATTCCACTCAGTATCAGCAGATTCTTGAGAATAATGTTCAAGAATCGGTGACGAAGTTGAAGTTACGCCGGGGATAGATATTTCAGCAAGACAATGATCCAAAACACTGCTCCAAATCAACTCAGGCATTCATGCAGAGGAACAATTACAATGTTCTGGAATGGCCATCCCAGTCCCCAGACCTGAATATCATTGAACATCTGTGGGATGATGTGAAGCGGGCTGTCCATGCTCGGCGACCATGTAACTTAACTGAACTTGAATTGTTTGTCCAAAATACCTTTATCCAGGATCCAGGAACTGATTAAAAGCTACAGGAAGCGACTAGAGGCTGTTATCTTTGCAAAAGGAGGATCTACTAAATATTAATGTCACTTTTCTGTTGAGGTGCCCATACTTTTGCACCGGTCAAATTTTGGTTTAATGCATATTGCACATTTTCTGTTAGTACAATAAACCTCATTTCAATCCTGAAATATTACTGTGTCCATCAGTTATTAGATATATCAAACTGAAATGGCTGTTATAAACACCAAAATATTTAGAACTAAAAATGATTAAGATTAATAGGGGTGCCCAAACTTTTTCATAGGACTGTGTGTGTGTGTGTGTGTGTGTGTGTGTGTGTATGTGTGTGTGTGTGTGTATATATATATATATATATATATATATATATATATATATATATATATATATATATATATATATATATATATATATCTTACATTCCTGTTGTAGCCATACTTGGATTTGGCTCCAAAAACTGCAACCCCCCCCCCTCCCCCCAAAAAAAAAAAAAAAAAAACAAAAAAAAAAAACCTGCGTTTCTGCAATGTGGGGCTTCAGCCTTAGAAAGTTTTTTTTCTTTCTTTTGTGCAGAAGATTTCAGTAAAATATTACATTTACAAGTAATAGATGGGCACATCCCAATTTGGACTAAACAGAAGTCGACCGCATGACTGAAAAACATTTAGGGTCCATTCACACGGGGGAAAATGGTGAGGAATTTGGTGTGGAATTTTCCACGCTGGAAAAAAAGCGCCTCCCATAGTTTTCGATGAGTTCTGCTAGATTTTTTTTTTTTTTTTTACACTAGTGGAATTTTCTAGTGAGGGAAAAAAAAAAAAAAAAAAAAAAGCTAGCAGAACTCATCGAAATCAATGGGAGGCTTTTTTTCACCAAATTTCTCACCATTTTCCTCTGTGTGATTGGACCCTCAAACATGTTTTTGAACAAGCGCCTGTGTTTGGTGCTAAGTAAAAAAAAACAATAGGTGTGTAAAGTTAGTGTTTGCAGATGCATCACATTTACCATTCAGTGTGAGATACTTTAGCACATTTATGGCCTGCTTGGTCTAAAGCTGGCCATACAAGTTAACTTTTTGATGATCATGGTGTAGCCACCCGGTTGCTAATGGCTATACATTAACTACTGAACTGCTGGATCTGAGGGGCAAATATAAGCGCAGCGAGTCTGCACAAGCTGATTTATGATCCTCCACTTTTAGCCTAACATGCAGAATTATTACACTGGTGGTATTTTCATGACCAATTGCTGGCTAATGGAAATCTACGTGTTTCCAGTTTACGTTGCCTGAGCTTTGGATGAATACTTTTTCCCATTAGTGTAGTCCTTCTCAGGACTTTCCTATACACAAACAATTACCCAATTCTAAGGGTTTACCTCCACGCTGTAGTATCCACTACAGTATATAGCAGATTGAGCCTTTATACTTGGTGATGTCACTGGCACAAAAGAATCAACATTTTTCATTTTATAAACTGCTCTGTCTGCCCTTAATGGGTATATATAGAAATGTTTTAAATCTACTGCTTCTCACAGGTTATTCTCGGTGTTCAGTCTGTTTAGTGTTCAGTCTAGGCTACCAAGCCACGGACCTGTGTGATCTTCTCCTAATTCAGTCTCTGTCTGGATGTGGCCGGCTCACGAACTGGGGTAGAGTTCAGCTATAACTCCCCTATCAGAAATTTCTGAGCAGATAGATTTTCCTTTTATCACTTAATTTTTGCTGTGTTCTGTAACTTCAGACTACATGGGTTTGTCAGGTCTCAGATGAATTAATTAGATTAAGGAAGAAGCTTTCCTTAGATAATCATTTCGGGAGCCATTTCTTGTGCTGGAGCTCACTGCTGATAATGTGCAGTTGAAGGTCAAATGCTTAGCAGAGAATAGCAGCAGCAGCAGCGGCTTAATCTCAGGCAGGCAGTGGTTTAGAATTACTTAACGATTGGCTTTTGAAATCTCCCTGTGACTGGCAGCACAATCCTCCAGTGGTGGCCGGTGCCGCACATGCTCCAGGGGCTCATTCACTGCTGGCCACTGCCGTCGCCACCGCCGCTCGGTCATATGAAGCCCAAAATAATTACACATTGGAAGAGTGTGTCACTGAAAGCTGACTAACTTCATTAATCAGGTCTAAGTCCTGTCTAAATCTAGGGCTACACCTGCTAAAAAGAAGTAAGGGGTTGTTGGAATCAAACAGAACGTTCTATGTGTGAAAGCAATGGTGGATAAGGACAAGTGTATTGGGGAAAACTGTTCATATGAAAGGAGGCTCAAGTACTCTGACAATAAAAGATGATCTAGTTGGGCATGGTGGCATACAGGTGTAGTATAGCATCCTCTGGCACATATCCACACAGATATTACAACTGGGCCTGGGCAACCTACACACTCCTAGGTTGCTGAAGTTGGCATTCCAGCTGATCCCATAAATGTTTGGTGATAAATGAGGCGACGAGACAGGGCAAGGAAATGTTGCGATCTGGCTGAAACATTACTAGGTAGCCCTTGCAGTTTGTGGGCAAGCGTTATTTGATGACCCACTAACTAAAATTATATTTATTTTTTTGGCTACAGTCTAGCTTTTTGTTGTGTAGGTTATGGATCAGGTGACTAACCCCGCTCTACTCTTCCTCGGAGAACAGCAGGGTTGGTCATGTGATCAGAGCAAATTAGAATATTTCCATTCCACAGGTAGTAATATAAATTTCTCTGAATCTTTGCAATGGGGCAGTATGTATAATAAGCGGAGTATCTAATGTACTGTACACTCTGAAAGAAGAAATAACATGAAGGGTGAACATCATGGCATCAAGGAGCCGATTACCAGTCATAGTGGCTATATTCTGCCTGTCTGTTACACCAGACCTATGTTTAGACGCTAGTGTCGCGTGTTGCCATGTAATTTGGATAGTCTTCAGTACAAAGTATTCTGGTGGATCTGTACCGCTTGTTGTGATGTTCTCTCATTGCAGAAGGCAGATATACATGTGTTGGTAATATGGCTGGGAACATTACACTTGCACAGAGATAAATCCATTCTTACTCAAAGCCTTGCTGAAAAGCAGAGATGCAGAAAGCACTCGGTGCCTGTGGTGACCTTGTCATTCTCTCTCCATGATAAGAAAATGAATGCACTTTGTGTTGCTTGGATTCCACTCATTCTAACATGTTTTCTCTTTCCTTAGTGCATTCTGGATACAGTTACATGAAATGATGCAGAAGTTTACCATGGAGCAGTATTCACGACAGATTTGTGGAAGCCCCCTTTGAGGTTTTTTTTTGTTTTGTTTTGAACATCCCTTTATCATGAACTTGGCGTAGATTTATTACCAAGGATTGTTTCATCAATTTGGCAGAAGACCTTCGGACCCTGCTGGATTTCCTGAACCGATCTTTTCAATTGACTACTCCAAGGGATTGTCAGTGGCAAAATGGCAAACAATTCCGTTGCATATAGTGGAGTAAAAAACTCCATCAATGAAGCAAATCATGGTGGTGACTTTGGGATCACACTTGAAGAGCTTCGGGCTCTTATGGAATTGAGATCAACAGATGCATTACAGAAAATACAAGATTGCTATGGAGATGTCTATGGTATATGTAGTAGGTTGAAAACCTCACCGCATGAAGGTAATGGAGATCTCTTATCATTTATCATGTTGTTGCTTGTTCGCATTTTATTATTGAGTAAAAAATCTGCAAGCTGGGAAAATAATGGATTATGTGGCGCTGCTGAAAACCTATCTGTTTATATCCCGGTTTCCAGAGCAGGATTACATAGGACTTTGGCTACTGGAGAGCTGTGCAAAAAGGGGCAATTTTTAAAAGTCTGTTCCCTTTTAACATATTAGAACCTAAAAAAAGAAACCCTATGTGATTCTGGCCTAAAGACGATGCTGTGCAGTGAAATAAAAGGCCAGCCATGTAATACATAGTCTGACTTAGTCAGCCAGAGCCTTTATTTGTCAGTTGTTCTTCTCTGGTTGTGAGGTGAGCTCTTCTAGTGTTAATATATCCTAAGAGGCCATATGGAAAGGCACAATGTCTTCATCTCAGAGTAATACAGTCAGAAAAAAAATAATAAACACTCGACCCCTTTAGGCTGTGTTCACACAGAAGAATATGCTGTGGATTGTGCCCCTGAATCCGGAGCAGATTCCTTTAAGAATCTTCCTCCCATTGTTTTCAATGGAAGGCAGAGATCGTAGCAGGATGTGGGAAAAAGTGTCCTGCTCGATCTTGCCACGGCTCGAGACTCCCTCCTGAATAGGCCCATTCATCTGGAGGCCGCGACGGAATGACTATGCACTGCCTCAGTATCCTATCGTGGCTAGATCACGGCCAATGCTGCTGGCGGAAATTGAAAAGGAATTCCTCTTAGTTTTCCGCCATGTAAAAGTTTACTGTTGAGTAGACCAGTGTTTGGATTGTTTTGTTTTTTTTGTTTTTTGTTTTTTTTCATTGTTCACATTCTGCCTACACAGACTTTACTCTAGTACAGTCATGTGCTAAAACATAACTTTATCTTTATTTTTAAACCTCCTTAGGACCCCCCCCCCCCCAGAAAAAAAACAACAAAAAACTTGTCCATTTTCCCACATAGGGATGCTTAGTGTGTGTGTGTGTGTGTGTGTGTGTGTCTAGTATGGTGGTACTAGCATGAGCCTAGCGTTAGTCAGTTGTTTCTGTGGTATACTGAAGTACAGTTCTAAGGATGTTTACATACCGTTTTTTTACTCAAGGCAGTTTTTCAGGCAAAATTATCAACCCGCTCCCACACATGAATGGTCTTTGCATGAATATAATTTAGTTTTCATTAAGTGTATAACCTTATGAAAGAATTATAATTGTATGTCAGTAAACTATAGAAACATCTGACTAAAACTTGGTCGCGACTTTTGTTTTGTAAAAGCGCTGTACTTCTATTACACACTGTATATTGCAGCCATCTACTGGGGGTCCTGAGAACCTTCAATAGTCTCCTGGCTTTCATAGTAACCTATTACCACCCCTTCTTGGCATATGCAGTTGACTGTGGTACCTAAAAGGTTAATGGCACAGTTAGTGGTGGGTGCCTGCGGTGTATGGAGAGTGCTCACTCCATGCCTCCCAGCACAGCACACATGACATGACTTAGGCCCGCTTCACATCTACGTTTGGGTTTCTGTTTGGGGACCCCCCCCCCTCCCCAAATGGAAATCTATTCCAGATAAAAAAGCAAAACTTGTGGACCCCAAAAATTATAATGGGGTGCATGTGGTTTGCGCAGAAAAAGTGATGCTTGCAGGACTTCTCTCCACATTTTTCATGCAGAGGGGAACTGAATGACCCAAACGTAGATGTGAAATGGGCTTTAGACGTATTATGTACATGTAAGGCTTTACTGCCTTGGTTTATGTGGTTCCCCTCCCCCATCCCCAATGTATTGGATGTATTATTGCTGATTTCTCTACTGTACTACCGTGTGGTGCGGACTTGCAGCAACAATACATGAGAATAGGTAAGCTTCAGATTCTTATAACCTTGTGAGAATCTTACCATTGAAGGTTGTTGAGCAGATGCTCGAAACACACTTTACTGGTCTTCGTTTTTCAAGGCCGTTTAATATCTTAAAGGGGTTTGCTCAAGATTTGAAAAATATGGCTGCTTTCTTCAAAAATAGTAGCGCTCGGTCTAAAGATTGTCTATGGTATTGCAGATCAGCTTTGTTGCAGTGAATCCCACACACAGACTGTGGACAAGGGTGGCGCTGTTTTTTGAAAGAGAGACACAGCCCATGGATCAGCTTTCTTTGCCTCTTCCCTTCCATCTTGCTAATCCCACAACCTCCCATATCTTGCTGCTCTTGCTACAGAATTTCCTTACTATAAAGATAGGGAAATGAATGTGTTTTAGCTGTAGTAAGAGTATACTGCATCCTATACTGTGACACTTGTATTCAGAATATCACCAAATATTTCCATGTATAGGTTGGCAGCAGTTTCTTAAGTGCCATTTGCCATGTGTTCTGTACTAGTGATGGTGCTGGAATCCCATTCAGGTACATGGATTCTGTTCACTGAGCACATTTGGCTTCATGCTCTGCCTGTTCTTGGATAACATGGCATTTGCTGAGGTTATGACTCACATGGGCCAGCTTTCCACATTGTGTAGAATCATTTACCAGCCTTGGACTTGCCTAGTTCTAGTGTATATAGTATGGTATCTATATAGTTCTTACTGACCCTGGTGTTATCTGCTTCTTGACATTTATCATTCGGACAAAAGTTTAACCCCTTGCTCCTTCAGCCATATTTGGCTTTTGTGATGCAACGTTTTTTTTTTGTTTTTTTTTTTTGCAAAAACAGTTTTACTGTTTATTGGCACCATTGTGGTATACATAGAACTTAGTGATCAACTTTTATTAACTGTTAGTGATCTAAATCCACTAGCCAGTTAATCTAACCCTCTGACTATATATAGTACATTGTATTACCTCTGGTTAATGTGGTGATGCAGGTACCCTTTGACATAAAGGGTTAAATGGCAGGGGTTGGAGTTATCCTGTTCCATAGTGAGTCCAGCACAATGTGCAGTGTAGTTCGTTGAAGACAGCTTTCATCATGGAAATGAATCCTCCATACTGTCACAATTCTCCCTCTCTTCTCGACTATACCAATAATAGGATGTGGCATGTCATACACTGTGACACTGGCACAGGACAGCTAGTAAGAGTACATTACCGTGTTTTCCCGAAAATAAAACAGGGTCTTGTATATTGTTTTTACTCAGGAAGGGCTTATTTCAGGGAATGTCTATTTATTTTTCCCCATGAACAATCCACTCCACCAGACCCCTTAGATCTAAAACTTAGTCTTCATGTGCTAATGGTAAATGGGCTCTCCCACAGATCAGTCAGGTCCCTTGTCATTGCATCAGCATTCCACTGCCGCCAAATGTAGTAGATGGCTCCTCCTGGAGACTGGAGTGATGCCAGTGGGACTATCCGATCTATGTGTGAGAGCCTGGCACTTCTGGTAGTCAACCCTTATTGTTGTGGAGAACCAGCTCACTAGCGCCATTTTGTACAGATCCCTAAAAGTCAATGTCTAATTCTTTTAGGGGGTGTCTGCTGTCCTTGATGAAGTGTCTACTGTATCTGTTCTGCTGTGTTCGATTTACTTTTTTTTATATATTGAACTGTAGGTCGGGCTTATTTTCAGAGCATCACTGTAGCGAGTAAGCTGTTGTGCGGTTTCCAGCACACACAGGCCATTATTGCTGTAATGATCACCAGCATACGCACGTTTAGAAACTGCCAGCTGGTCAGATGCAGAAGAGGAACTCTGTGACTTCTAGATGTGCAGAAAATGTTGCTGAAAAGTTTCAGTTCTCTGTTTGCTAAATAAAAAAAAATAGACAATGTGCACAAACAAGTGGAACAGGTTTGACATTGCAGCCGACTAGTCAACAAGCCAAAGTAACAGATTCCCAATATTTAGAATCCGTCCAATGCCTGTTCCAACTCCTTTATAAATGGCTAACACCATGGTAAGGATCTTCTGACCCCTAAAAAAAAATGTAAACGTGTGTGTGTGTGTGTGTGTGTATATATGTATATATATAATTTTTATTTTTTTGTTTTTTTTAATTTAATTATACAATATTTCAAATTGTATATTTGTACAAATAGCTTGTCTCCTGCTCAGACTCCACGGCCGTTTCTATACATGGCTACTGTGCCGTTTGCATTTTCTCCCAGGCTACTGACTAATACAAATTTTCCAGCCACGATTGTCCTAAAGATCATTTAGATTTCACATTAAACGTCGTGAAGTCGCTGCTAAAAATATGTGCGGATTTCCTTCAACACTTAGGCCATTATGTCTAGGGCCGTATAGAAGGTCTTTACTTTGTCTGAAGAAATGACTTTTGTTCTTTGTAAGTTCCTAACCAAGGAAGTGGTTTTTCCCAGCCTTTGTCCAGTCTGCAGACTATTGTAAGGCGTCGCGTCCACATTCCCATCCGTTTTTTACCAAGATGAAGAGAATCCACGCTTGTCCCATTCACCAGAATGCCGCATGGACGGGGAGGAATGCCATTGGAGCAGTTAGTTACCATGGAAACTGACCAGTCATTGAAAAACTATCTTTAGATCCTCGGTTACTAAGACTGCTCCTGATTTTAGTGATGTGTTGGTTTTTCTCTGCATACATTTACATATCTACTACATGTGTTAGGGAGGCTGTTAATCCACATAGTGCCAAGCAACATCTAAACTATCGGAGATGGAGAGGTATTCATTAACAATTTCCTCATCCCCTGACTGAATGGAGTCCACCTTATCTCAGTTTGCAGTGCATTTAAGTGCAATTTATCGTTCCATGTGAGCTCCATTTATTTTTCCATGTCGGCTATTATTTGAGGCTGAAGAGAGTGACTGTAGTGTTCTTTAGTAGAATGACTGCAATATGTCTCACGAAGGATCAATACTTTGAGTCTCTGGTTCTGAAAAACACCCAAAAACCTGAAATGAAACTGCAAATAAAATTGAAAATTAAATAGTTTAAACAGAGTATGCCCTTTGTGATAAGAAAACACTTCTTTTAAGATTTTTTTTTTCCCTCCTCCTTGACTAAATATTGCTGTTCTGACTTTAGACTTTCTTCCACTGACTTGCTTGTAGACCTTCAAGTTCAGAGCTCATTGGGGGTGATTCGTGTGTATTTTGCCCTACTGTAGCCATACCTTTATAAACTGACATGGCTAGGGAAACTGATCTGAGAGAAGGTGTCAAAGTCTCTTGATGTGGTAGTTTCATGAAGGCATGCCTGTTTGTATGTTCCTTTAGGGCATAGGAGCACCCTTTATGACCCAGAATGGAGAGCTGTTCTATTTACTCTAGCAAAATCTGTTCACTAGCAGTCACATGTCTTTTAATGAAGTGTCTTGTTAAATATTCCCTCAGCAGTAGAACTGAAAACTGGGACATCTATACAGAATCTTTGTTCCTGTGTTAAGAGAATAATCATTTTGGATCTAATGACTTAAAAAGTGACTTTGGGACTTACGCATGTGCAAAAAAATGTCTACTCTGCCCAAACTAGGGCCAGTAAAAGGGAGAGGGTCAATAGGACACTTCCTTTGATCTATGCCTAGGCAATACGTAAGTTGTCCTTAAAGTAGGAATGCCATGCTGCAGTTGTGACATTGGTTTTAAGCTATAAATCTTGCTGACAGGTCCTGACCACTGGAACCCAGAGCGATCACAAGAACAGAAACTCTTAATTTCCTATGAATGGAGCAATGGTGTGACTGTGCACATTTGGCCAATTTTCTATTCCCTTATCTGTGTGAGATACTTGGGGTGTCCACAAATACCCCCATCTCATCAGTGCTTGAATACTGCGGTGTCCTTCCCACTTACTTTGCATGGTTGCCGAGATGCCCCTGACACAATGTGATGAGATGTTGCGCCGCCCTGGCTGTCCTGTGTTTCGTCGCACTTTTTTAGGCGATCTTCTCTCTTCTACCCACTTGCAGTACTGTAAGTATAGGAGAGCTCCCAGGTACCATGCTGAATGTGGTTACACATTGCTTGCCACTGTTCTAATGTGTGTGTGTGTGTGTGTGGGCGGACTGACTTTCCCTGAACTTGTTTCTGGAAAACAAATATTGGCATGTTTCAGTCCCTGTCCTCAGATGCATTAAGGTGAATCTGTCATTATTTCTCTTGCTTATATGGAGTCATTGTATTCTGTAGCTCTTTACAGACATCCTCCTAAAAATGGCCGTCATATTTCGTATAAAATTAGGTTACAAAATATGACTACCCCCATTGAAAGCAGTTAGCCACAGTGTATATGGAACTAGAAAAAGACTTTCAATGAATATGACCTGTAGCCCATCTTCATTCAGGACTATTTCCTATAGCTGCTTATTAGATCAGGACTATAGGACCATGCATGTGCTATTCTAACATACGGAGCATGTGCAGTGCAGGACACACAGCAATATATATCTGGGAAATGTAGTTTTTATTAATAAGCAGGCATCACATACTCCTTAGTAAGGACCGTCGCTCTGGCCATTGTAAGCTGAAACTGTCATGGTATTGTACCCATCTGGGCTCACGACTTCACTTTCATTCTCTATCAGTATGTCTTTGGGGTGTGTCCTCCCCACCCAAACACAAACTGCTGTAATGGCTGAAAAAGTGAGAAGTTGTCATTTTTATCTCGGCTTTCACTGGCATCTGACCTCAGACAGTCCACAAAGTACAGGGTATGTCCTATTGTACAGCACACTTACTTGCAGGATGAAGATATAGAGTGCATACACTATGCTATATCGGTATATTTTCCCAGATCCACTCATTACTGGTTTGTGGGAAGATAGAAATGACAGCCATTCAAATGCACTGAGGAAATCTGGCGCATGGTTAGAAGCTGAGCCGGTGTTATACGGCCTACACCTGCCACAACCATAGCCATCACTATTACTACTGCTCATGACTGTTGGATACAGCAGTTGCACTGAATCTAAATCATTAATCCTCACTCGGACTAGTGTGATCCTAGTGTCCGGCCTCATTGACATGTCTGCTAATGTTGCTCACAGGTTACACCATCCTGTTCATTTTTGGGTCATGTGCTGTCTGTGGTCGAACGGTGTATCAGATCTGTCAAAAAAGGTTCAACTCTCTTCCTATACTGTTCTATCTCTCTGGATCCATGATACATTAGTGTGCCGTACATGATATATATGGACCCGCTGACATTACTTGGCCTATATGGCCCACATGGCAGTACACAATGGAGTATCTTGGTCTGTGAAGGAAGACTGGGTGTCCGCCCATTAGAATCAGTAGGTGTGCCTGCCGTCCATGAGTAACTGACATCACACCTAAAGGGGTAAATAATATTTGTGTGCCTCAGTAGGAAGGGGTTGTTTAGATGTGTTTGGCCAGTTAATATTTTTTGATTGTCCGTTTTTAGTTTACCAAGGCAACAACCAAAGTGAAAGCTGTGCTGTAATTGGTTGCCGTTGGTAATTATTTTTTTTTTTTTTAAACTTTCCATTTTTCCCATTGACATGTGAAATTTTACTTTTATTTATTTTGTGAACGTGTTTTTGATCCAGAACATCTATAAACGACACCCTTGTGTACAGAACCTAATCCAACACTAGGATAACTAGGTGACTTCAGTAAAGATGAGGGCGACCGCGGCCTTACAGTCGCAAGCGATCTGTTCTCTCCCCAAATCCCTACTGCTGCCGGTATTTCAGGGCTTATGTGACAACATTTACACCCTCCGGTTATAGAGGTAACTAAACGTGTGACCACTCCAGGTTACATCCGGCTGAATGTTCTCCTGCGGGGGTCACCTTATCTGTCAGCACATCATATAGTATCTGTGTACATTGCACCCATAATGGCTAAACCGATATTGCAACATATCTAGTTACCATAGCAACTGGCAGGAGAAATGTTTTCCTGCCTGCATGTAATCTTGCGTTGTTAGGACATGTGATGATGGGGATGCGGCCACCATTAGCCCAGGTCTGTGACAGATCAGTCACTGACAACCAGGTGGAGGCCTCCCTATATATATACACTGGTAGACTCTGCAGGGGTAATCCCTTTCTAGACATTTCATAGGATATATTGGCACTGTGATGACAGCCTTAACATAGTTACATTGTTTTCTAAGCAGAAGTTTGGATGGGAACTTGACAGATTCTTGGCAGCAGATATGATGGACTTCCTTTCCCATCTACATAAATTAATATAATAAAACCTGTGTGAGATTTGCACATTTTATTAACTCACTTTTTTATACCTTTAGAATACGTTCCCTGATGGCAGATCAGCACTACACTTTTTTCAATATCTGCCTCGTATTGCAGTTGCAGCTCGGGACAGGGACTAAGGGAAACGTGCATCAAAGTAATGCGGAAACGGACTCCAGTTCTCCAAATGGCTCCATTCACACTGTGGCTTTAACTCTTCACCAGCAGATTCTGCTGCACACTTCACCCTTGCACTGCAGAGCATGATGCTGCGCAGTGACTCCTGGATTCCACAACAGATCCCCAATCCCCCCCACCCATGTACAATGCACACATTGTATGGGTAGTGTACTCTTTGAAGCCACACACAGGTTTTTTGTTTTTTTTTTGTAGTTTTCCCTGGGGCAGAATTTCTGATATTTGGAAACAAAAACAAACAGAATTTCTAAATCTGGTAAGACTCAATTTGGTCAAAATAATTGTTGCTTGGGTGCTGAATTGCAAGTTTGTGTTAGAGGAGTAAATGACAATCTAGGACATTGGCACAGGTGGGTGTCATGAAAGGAATAGGTAACACTATATAGCTAATGTATCTGTATGGGCATTCCTCTGTCTCATTTATAACAAGAAGTACATTGGCACGGCTATACTATGGAAACTAGTTTATCAGACTTTTCTGGTTCCTGCAGTGTTACAGGGAATTGTTTGATAGGAACAGAGGACAGTACTGTGGCTCAGTGGTTATGACTATTTCCTTGATAGATCCTAGTCCTGTAAGGTTGTAGTCACATTGTTTATAGTGTTTGTCTGGCTTTGTGCCCTGATAGCTCCTGACACTTATCTGTAGGCGCCCTATTCACTGTACAATGGGCAAAAAAATCATTGTGGTAACTTGGTCTTTATATATTAGTATGGAATAGAATAGCCTGCTTTTAAGTTTTCTGGCAAAGCAACATATGGCTATATAGTACCATACACCTGGTCATAGGGCTAGAATTCTCTCCATTGTGTGTGTGTGTTATGTAGGTTTTTTTGTTTGGTGTGGATTTATTTATTTTTATTTTGGTTTTCAAGCTACATTTTCCCCCCACTGTAAAAACTTATGAATAGCTAGGGGGCGTTCACAGTACCACTGGTGTCCGACAACAGTGTCCGTAGCTACTGTCCGTACAAGATTTTAGCAACGGACATTAGCTGCGTCTGTTACAATTTCCATTCATTTCAACGGGATTTTATCTTGTGTCCTTTAGTGTTCATTTACACCCATGTCCATTTTTTTTCAAGCAGACAAAAAGCCTACATGCAGGACTTTTCTGTCCATTTGAAAAAAGACAGTAAGTGTCCATTTTTTTTTTTTTTTTTTTTCTTTCTAACATTAAGGCCTATGAGCAATGGACAGTAACTGATAGCCATCAGTTACTGTCCGTAGGTGGCCGTTTTTTTGTTTTTTTTTTTATAAACAGTCACCACCTGCGCAGACACCAACGGTAGTGTGACCCTCCCTTAGCTAGACTGTGTTTTGCGGGCAGGAAATTTAGATTATCCTTACTGTGAACCAGGACTGATGTGAATGATTCCCCATCTCTGTACAGTGCTGATGTCAGACCAATATATGTGAGAGGAGCAGAAACATTGTAATTCCATCTTGGCATTATTACTAAGCTAGATCTATCATTTTGCTTGTACTACCCTTTGGGTAGATCAGTGGGAAATGACTTGTGACCCTGGTGCGGGCCGTACTATTTAGAGCAGATCAGGGTTGCCCTGGGCACTATGGCTGAGCACACATTGGACTTGGGCTAGAACTAGGGTGTATTTTGTAGGTGTGACCAGTAAATGAAGGGCTGATCTGCTTTTATGCTACTCACGCCCGTAACATTTCATCCTATATGAAGGACCATGACACTAACTGAGATTTAACATGTATAAGCTGTACCTACTAGCATAGTAGTAATATGAACTGGGCCTTACAAAGAAATGGTTCTTTATTTTGGATTGCCAAGTATTTTTTTTTTTTTTTTTTTAACCCTTCATTGTTCCCTGCTACTCTGGTATTTAGTAAGGGGCTATATATTTTGCTCCTCACCTGCTCAGTTGAGCTGTTTCTCCATCTTTCTGTGACACTGTTTGCAGCCAGAATTGTGAGCGCACGTTTCTTCTCGGGTCTTGACACCAGCTCTGCGTGTCTTGGATGTGTCACTTGTTGTATTGGTGATAGCTGCTGTTTTCAAGTGCTTCCACTTTGCTTCTCATGAGAACACTCTGTTGCTAAATGTTATCAGGTTGACATGCCCCTGCAATTCTGGACTAGTTATTGGCGTCTAATGTGGTTGATTCTTTATTGCTCACAGTACGTTGGATTTCTTAATATTACAAGGGCGATTTGATGTTTGTGACATACTTATGGATTTCATGTAACACTACAGACATTTGCTGAAACATACAGCAAAACTGGTGCTGGTTTTATATAAACTACTAGTGCTAAAGTACGTTCACCAAGGACCTGTCATACCCCTCTTAAGAACATGAAGTGCAAAGCCCTATAAACATTCTAATCATGAGAAAAAAAAATATTATTGATAAAAATCCATAACATTACTATTGTGATCATGTAAATGAGATGAGAATAAGAGGTTTTCTTGTCTAAAAAAAAAAAATAAATAAATTCAATTTCCTATCCATATCAGATTGGTGAGTGTCAGGTACCAAACACCCCTGCTGATCAGCTGTCAGAGTGGAGAATGAAGCAGACAGCTCTGGTCTGTGCAGTGGTGGAGCTGGGTCTCTGCAGTTTATCTCCCATAAGATTAGATTTCTAGGTTAAATCCCAGGAAGGCAAAACTCTTAATAGAAGAGACATAAAGGGCAGGTACACAGATCCTGAGATGGACGCTATGAGGAGATGAGAATTCATGTCCTTTATCTGACCAATAATTATAGGTCCTTCCTTAGACTTTCTTTGGTTTCGGGAGGCTTCTCCTAAAATATTCATTAGTTGCAGTGAAACCTCTCTAAGGCCGAGGCCCCGCGTTGCAGAAACTCTGCTCTGTTTTGCTATGGTGTTTTGAGTGAAAGCTAAGAATGTATACAAAAGGAATGGGAAATATCTAGGAAGTTTTAATACTTCTACTCAATCCACTCCTGGCTTTGTCTCAAAAAATGCAATGTCGAATTAAAGGGAGTGTCCGGTTTCAGCAAATAAATGATATTGTTTGTACAATGAAAAGTCTCTTACAATTTTCCAATATACTTTCTGTATCCATTCCTTATGGTTTTCTAGATCTTTCATTCACTGTTTATTTCCATTTAATAAAAATCAGTCTGTGGCCATGTTATATATGGTCGATGTGAGATACAAGTCGTGCACCTGTACATCACAGGACCATGGACTTGGGAGTAAGCAGCATGAATGACAGCAAGCAGAGGTCTAAAAACTGTGTGGAATTGATACAGTAAGGATATTGGAAAACTGTATAACTTATTATACAAACAACATTTATTTGC
Organism: Leptodactylus fuscus; assembly: GCF_031893055.1. Taxonomy (NCBI): domain Eukaryota; kingdom Metazoa; phylum Chordata; class Amphibia; order Anura; family Leptodactylidae; genus Leptodactylus; species Leptodactylus fuscus. The sequence goes on from NC_134269.1 coordinate 150,751,862, forward strand.
TGAAACAGGATAACCCTTTACTGTATTCTTGTACCAAAGTTGGTCTATATACTAGCTAATACAAAACTGCTGGAGAGCAAAGTATAATATGCTGTTAAACCAATATGGTAATTGGGGCTTAATCACATGACCATGAATCTTGGCGTGCTGGCTGTATTTCCCAGACTGTATGATGGTGAGTTATGATACAGTAATCTTCTGAATGCCCAGAGTGCTACTGTCTCTCATACTCACTATGATTCATTGATCTTTATAGAGTTGTGGTCAGTTTGGGAAATTTGGGCAGCTTGTGTACCATGTCTGTGAGTGAGAGGGAGAATCGATCAGAACCCCAAGACACACCGAATGAAAGTGCATGTGACATTATGTGAACGTACATTTATGACCCAAGGTGACAAATGCATGCCCAATGCTCTCTAGCAACTCCTGTGACGATATCACATCTACACATTTCATCTTTTGGTGATGACTAAGTCTTGTTTGTTTCTTGGGTTTTCAATATCGGAATCAATCAGAGAGCATTTCCTCTGATATTAGTTGTGGTCGGCACTGCAGTGCACAATGTGCAGCATCTGCTGTGCTGGGTTACTAGGGCTCATCTTCCATTTAGTTCATTTGGGCCCCTCGCCGAGAGGTCATCAATATCTTAATCCTGGAAAAAGTCTTCATTGTTTTCTTTCCTACTTTTGGGCCTAGGATTAGTTTTAGGTCATGTTCACATTATGCAGACTACAGTGCAATGCACATAACGTGGGATTACAAAACCACCTTCACCAATTGGTGAGAGAGTGATACAGATTTGCTGCTTGCTGGAAATTTTCAGGTTTCAAAGGATGAAATTGACATCAAATCCCACACCATATGGACTTTCAGTATAAATGTCATTGCTATTTATAGTACATTTCTTTTCTACAATTCTTCACTGTGTAAACATATTAAATGTATATTTTTGGGATATGTAAATGGTTACAAGTGTGGTCTCATTAGACTCGGGGTCTTGCCTTAACACGGCATAAAAGTGCTTCTTCTGCCCTCATAGGCTACTTTAGGGTGAGATGGAGCATTTTAAGACCTTTTTTGATGACTTGCCCTCTATCTAGAGCGTTCTGATCTAGCTGTTAGTGGTTACAGGATCCACCATATGTCCGGTTCCAATATGGAGTCCTTGTGCTTTTTCTATATTTCTTATCACTGCCCCATCTGCTAGTGTGGTAATCTGGGAAGCCATAGAATATGATATGAAACACCCCGCAAAGTGGCATCTTGAACCAATGTGTTGCCTTTCATGGCAGGACTCTCAACAAGTATTTTTCAGCAGGGAAAATGCTCGCCCACATGCTGCTTAGGATTCCCAGAAATGTCTCTGCAAGATTACAGCAATTCTTTGTCCTACATAGTCACCAGAGTTATTGGCAATCGAGCATTTATGGGACCATCTGGGACACAAACGTTGGCAGCTTATGAGTGTGCAGAATCTACAGGCCCAGTTACAATATCTGTGGAGAATCGTACAGCAGGATACCATGCAGAACCTTAATACCTCCATGTCTAACCATATCTTGTATACAGGCTACATGCTATGGTTAGATATGGATTTCCCTTCAATTGCACAGCTTTCTCTAATAAATGTACTTTGTTCTAATATCGTTATCCTTTCATATAGTATTACATTCACACTTTCATTTAATTCCTGTCTTGGTGCATTTTATTATTTTTTATCATTTAGTGTAAATTTTGCTCCTCATAGTTAATTCTGTGACTATCCATATTTATCAGGTTATACTATTATCAGGTTTATTATAGTTTGAGTGTTTGGTCGCTATACTTCAGGTAAGTTGTGCCTTCCTAATTTGTTCCAACCCATTTATTTTCTTTTTTTTTTTTTAACACAGGTTTGAGTGGAAATCTGGCAGACCTTGAAAGGAGGCAAGAAGTATTTGGAAAGAATCTTATACCTCCTAAAAAGCCAAAAACATTTCTTCAGTTAGTATGGGAAGCACTACAGGACGTAACCTTAATTATATTAGAAATAGCAGCCATAATATCTCTAGGCCTTTCTTTTTACCGCCCCCCTGGTAGAGACGATGAATGTGAGTATTAATGAAACAAGTTGTTCAATGGACACTGGATTGTGTGTGTGATAAATGTGTAAAGATGTTCTTCTAATGGTCTCGATGGTAGGTTAATCTTAGCTTGAAATTACAGTCCATCTGGTGAAATGGATATATCTACTGGAATTGGCACAGAGGTGAAAGAATGGTTTCTGTATTAAAGAGGGCACATTCTTCTTGCTGATTTTTAATCTACTTTGCAACCTGTACATTACTCAAAGGTGGCTATTCAGCAATAGGAATACTAAACATGCAAAAAAAAAAACCCTTTTACAAGTTAATGAAGTCTATGAAAAGGGAGGAGGAGGAGGAGGAGTCCATTGAGTGAGAAACACAAGCCAGTTTCTTTAGAAGGCTGCCGAAGACCATACCTCTTGTTCTAATACCTGTAAAAGTGCTGTGGTGGCAATTTTATTAGTTACATTAATTTACTTACCCTCACTACCCCCCCAACATGGGGTAATTTACCGTGAGCACTTTTAAAGTTAGTTTTTGGTGGAGTTTGTTGCTGTAGTTTTTACCATATTTATCAAATGTCACATGTTTGATAAAAACATTTCATATTGAAGTCTAACCCTTCTGTCTTGAGGAGGTTAATCCACTTTCTGCTCCACCTCCCGACTAGAATGACATTGCAACAACTTTTGGGAATCTTTAAAAAGCCCACAAATTACTATACTGGTTACCCATGCCCTCTTATCCACCCACATTTCAAAAGTGGAACTGTTGCAAAATATTTGTTGAAATAGGGTGAAAAAGCTGCAAATCTAGGGGCAACACGGTGGCTCAGTGGTTAGCACTGCAGCCTTGCAGCGCTGGAGTCCTGGGTTCAAATACCACCAGGAACAACATCTGCAAGGAGTTTGTATGTTCTCCCTGTGTTTGCGTGGATTTTCTCCCATTCTATAAAAACATACTTAAGAAAAAAATGTACATTGTGATCTCTATATGGGGCTCACAATCTACATTAAAAAAAAAAAAAATTGCAAATCTGTAGCTCTTAACTTTTTTTTTTTTTTTTTTTTTTTTTTTTTTTAACACCACAATTCTAGAATGCAGTGATAAATTCCCCCCAGTGTTTTACTGCTGGTGTATCTGCCTGTACAACCATATTAGTCAAAATACAGAACTGTCTGCAAATGTAGAAAGTTTATGGAATTTCCACTTTTCCTGTGTCTATGTTCTTATGGTTTGTGTCATATTGAGGATATTGGAATGATTTCTATTTCTAGGAATGTCCCAAACTGCACAGACCGTAATGGTCGCGAAGCCTCTTCATAAATCTCTGATTCCCTGCACCAGTTGGACCACTTATTATGTACAATACTCAAGTCTTAATAAATGTATCCTATTGTTCTTATGACATCCACGAAACTTGTATTTATCGTCCCAATGGTTGGATGATTGTGCCACTCTAAGAGGACCTTTCACCTCCTCCAGCAAGTCCAGACTTTTACATGATTTCATAGGCACTGCTCTGCTGATTCTGGAAGAGGTGGAATTTTTCTGTAGCCCCAACCGTTCCTGTGCATTGTTAGTTTTGGTGCCTGATATGCTATTTAGGCTCTGTACTGTCAGGAGGGCAGTGTCAGGCAGGAGCAGACAAGGGGTGTGATTCTGAGCTCTGACACTGGCTGCCTCTGATTTGGAACTATGGGTCACGCCCCCTGCCTGACACCGCCCTTCTGACATTACAGACCATCAATAGCACATCAGGCTCCAAATCTACACAGATTATTCAGGAATGGTGGGGGCTAGAGAGAATATTCCAACTGTGCTGGAATCTGTGGAACACCTCCTCCTTTTATCGGATATTAAAAACTTGAATTGGAGGTGGTGAAAAGTCCTCTTTAACATTAGGCATTGCACGTGCTGGTGTGTACAGCTGATATGGTTTTCCAAGGCAGTTTAGAACTGGATAGTGGGGTATTGCAGCCAAAAAGACTTATCTACGTTAGATCTCGAATGGGATTAGAGTTTGTGAAAGCTTTAGAAAGGCATTATGATAACAGTACTATGTTACTACTGAGTTTATTCTGTTTCATGGAGGACATGAGGCTCAGATTGCTACTAAGTGTGAACTACATTTGTACATTACTGAATGGATTCTGTTATAACTTCTTTCTCTGTTTCAGCATGTGGAGCAGCCAGTGGTGCTATAGAGGAGGAGGAAGGTGAAGCAGGTTGGATTGAAGGAGGTGCTATTCTTGTGTCAGTTGTATGTGTGGTGTTGGTGACGGCTTTCAATGACTGGAGTAAAGAAAAACAGTTTAGAGGGTTGCAAAGCCGAATTGAACAAGAGCAGAAATTTACAGTCGTACGTGGAGGTCAAGTTATCCAAATTCCAGTGGCTGATATTGTTGTTGGGGACATTGCACAAATTAAGTATGGTAAGTAAACTCCTTGTATCGACTCGTCATGGGCTCTGCACGTGACCTGATTTGCCCACTAAGTTTGTTTTGTGTTGTAGGTGATCTTTTGCCTGCTGATGGGGTCCTTATTCAGGGGAACGATCTTAAAATTGATGAAAGTTCATTAACTGGAGAATCTGATCATGTTAAGAAGACTCTGGAGAAAGACCCTCTGCTGCTTTCTGGTAGGCTGACTACTCATATTTTTTGGACTGATTGTTCCTCTTGAAAGTCATTAGTATTGTGTGTGGCTGTCTCATGAATACCAAGAACCTCACTGCCCTAGTACAGCAAGATTTCAGGTACCTGCAAATCTAATATTGATAGCCTACCCTAAATATATGCCATGAATGTTAAAAGTTGGATTCCTCCTTTTAAGCAATAAGGATTGTAAGGAGTTAACACTGCAGTGTCCCTCATCCATTCTAATAGGTCTGAAAAATTCTGGCCTATTAGCCACAGCAGAGAAGGCTGTCCTTCATTGGCACATGGCTGCCTTTCAGATATTTTGTGATGTAGTAGATACGCTGTGATGTCTATTTGTAGAGGAGGCATTGATGGCTCAGTGAGATCTATATTAATCTTCTTTTGTAATCTAGTTTGTGATGTAAATGAGGTGACTGCTGAAAAGAAAATATTGGATATTTCACTGGAAAAAGTAATGAGGAGTATTTGGCCTTAGAGCAGGTTTTCAAGCTGAACTGTGTCTGTGTCAATAGATACTTGTATTCCCCATATTCATTCTGGAACATCTGTATCTATGTGGTGCCATTCCTGTTATTGTTCCTGGAATAAATAACAGGGCTTCACCAGTTATGGGCATGTCACTACAAACCATGATGTAGAATGGTGACATCTGGTTGTACATTTTATTCATAACTTAAGAGGAATAACGGGATATGCACTATAGGGCAGATTATGAAAGTATCTAGAAGAAAAACACTTTTTTCTAGAAGAAAAACACTTTCATTTCCAGAGAGTACTAAAGGAATTAAAGCTGCATTGTTTGATTGTGATCGACAGCAAAGACCACTTTTCCTTGAGATACTTTGATATGTCTGTCCAAATGAGGTTTAAGGAAAGATGGCAATAGAGGTAGTTACTAAAACAGATATATCAAGACTAGACAAACGGGTTCACCATACAAACGGAAGGTAACGGGTACATGTTTGGGTGAGGCCACATGGATCGACACAGGGATGATCAAGAACTATGCAGAGATCCATTCACCATGGTTTTCAAATGAGTTCTATGACCCGTTTTGCTGGGTTTCATGCACCTATTATTATTGATCTGACTTGTCACCAGAACCCAGCACATCAACCAAGCCAACCACATGTAGATGGGTTAGGCTCGCCTGAATCAAATAGTGTATTCCTTGTACATCAGTGCCCCCGCTACTGAGACATGGCTGTTTTTGTCTGTTCATATATGGGTTGTATTGAGATTTATTTCTTTGTTTTAAAGGTACACATGTTATGGAAGGATCGGGTAAAATGGTTGTCACTGCAATTGGAGTTAATTCACAAACTGGAATTATATTCACTTTACTTGGAGCTGGTGAAAATGAAGAGGAAAAAGAAAAGAAGGAAAAGAAAAGTATGTTCCAGATACTGGATAAAATGTTACTACTAAAAGTTTGTGTTTTGAAAAAAAATCCATAAAATGAGATCCTTTGTTTCACTGATTTGATTCTTATTACTAACTTGTCACTAATTGTTTGTGTGTGACTCAGCTGTTATTATACCAAAGTCCCATTATTGACCTTTACATGGTATGTCCTATTGGGCTCTCCACAATATGATACTGTGTGTGTGGGATGAGAATTCTACTGTGTGGAGGAACTAATGGGCATTATACTACGGTATGTAGGGGGCACTAACATGGCATTGGTTCCCCCACAATATATAATTCCTCATTAGTTCTATCACATTGTGCTCCCGAATGGCCTACACAAATTATACCCCCCCCCTTAGTAACGCTACTGACAGCAGTTGATAAACACTTATCTCACCACCGCTGCTCCTTTAGCATTGATGCATTACAATAGTGACAGCAGGAATTGGTAACCATCTCTGCTGCCTACTCAGGAGTCACGTTACTCCTATGTAGGTCCCAGGAACAATTATGGTGGCCCCAGGCAAATCATTTGTGTTTTAAAAAGTGTTTTACTGTTTTTACTAAATACAACAGATACAGCTAATATAAAGATGGTATCTCTGTAATCGTAATGACTCATTGGACAAAGCTGCCATGTTATTTTTAATGGAGAGTAAATGGCCTAAAACCAAAATGAAATCAGATAAAAATGGCATTGTAGGTTTTTCACGCAGACCCTCAAAACTGTTGTTAAATGCTAATCAAAACATATGTACCCCAAAACAGTGCCAACTGAAGGTACAAGTCCTCACATAGCTATGTTGATAAAAAAAATTTAAAAGTAAAATTTTGAAGGGGGGAGGGGGGAGAGAATATGGGGAAAAAACAAAAAACTATTAACACGCAAACTGCCTTGTATCCTTACAGGGTTAATGGGATATTTTAACATTTCTTATATTGACCTATATTAAAGTTGTGTAAGTGATGGGCACACTTTAAAGAGGACCTTTCATGTCCTCTGGCACATGCGGTTTTATTTCTGTTGGAAAGCCGATTACCAATCACTTTTCACTGTCAGAAGGGCTTTCCTTATAGTCTAGCTGGGCTGTGAGGAACGCCCCTCCTGACAGTATTCGTCCATAGTGCTGTACTGCCAGAGGGGGCGTTCCTTACCACCCCAGCCATGATGCTACGAAGTGAGGATCCGCTGGGTGGTATGGAACACCTCCTCTGACAGTACATCACTATGGACAAATATCGTCAGGAGGGGACGGTCAGGAACACCCTTCTGATGGTTAAGAATTATCAGTAATGGCGCCGATATCTCTTGCATTGGGGCACATAACGGGAAAGCCAACAGTGTGCTGAATTCAGCGCACTGTCTGCTTTCTAGCGGTATATAAAACTGCATGTGCCCGAGGACATAAAAGGTTCTCTTTAAGTCTGATTAGACAGGGGGGTATTTTGAAATGTTTAAAGGGCATCCATAAAGACAGTATGGATAATTGTCTTTACATAAGGGATAGATAGATACATGCATATATACACAAAGCGTGGCACTCTGAAGAGATATGATGCACTTGTGAATTTATTAATAGCTTTAATAGTGGACTTCTTACTCACAACTGCAGTCAGCCTGATGACGTTTGCTGTGAGTGACGTGTTTCTTCCAGCAAAATGTTATATAAAAGAATGGCATTTGGGTGAAAAAATACCTAAGCCACAAAATTGCCCCTGAAGTCTTTACTCTACACCAGAAATATGACCCTTTTGTGTGGGTGAGGTTCCTGACCGTATAGGATTGGGATTAGTGTTACTCGCTAACGGCACTGAGGATGAAATGTCATTGCGATGAGTTCATATACCAGGTTATGGTGGCGTTCATAGTACATGATGAAATCTACAATATATTCCCTGGTTGTTAGCGAATACTTGGCTAGCAGCACTCTTGTAGAGACAGTCACATCTGCATGGATTCCCGGGATCGGGAGCAATTTCCCTTGAAAGGTCTCATGTCAACAGCATATAAGGAGCGTTGACATTCAATTGTAAGGCATACAGTGTGTCCTTTTGGCAGTGCAATGTTGCCATGGTGACAAGTGACTTAAAACTGAGAGCATCAGATGACAGATGCTTGCTCGGCAGTAGATTCTTGAATCTGCACTCCATAAGTTATCATGCCAAAGTGATTATGTAACAAAATAATATATATCTATAAGATTTATGTAACCAGAGTAACTGATCATTCATACACGACTATATTGCTTTGTATTTTTTGCTTAAGATTTCTGTTCAGGTTAACAGGAGGAGAAAAAAGCATGGTCAATGGCAAATCTGCAAATGTTATGTGCCTGATCACAGTTAATGTTTCCCCCGATGACCTGCTTTTACCAGTGAACACAGGACATTCTGTGGCTTTAAATGGAATCCCCGGCAGGGTTTTCCCTGGTGTTGGGGAACGCATACTGCTCCAAGGGATATGTCTCAGCTCTAATAGGCATAGTAGGCTGTATCTAATAATAGCTGGGATGTCAGATTCTGTTACTTCTACATCCAGCGTGTCTCCCATAAGACTGGCTTTAGGATTTAAGTCAATGGAGACTGAAAAAAGTTGTCAGAACATTCATAGAGGGTTCATGGCTCCTATCGGAGAGTTCCTCGGTAGAGCAGTGCTTATTTTTAGTAAGGATTACAGATAAAACTGTTCAAAATGAAGCAAAGCTCTGTTCACACAAACACAATATTTTCTTTCATCTGCATATGTGCTGTTTTGGATGACTAGTTCACCCCCATTTAAAAAAAAAAAAAAAATAGGATGGGTTTTCTCCAATATGGGTTCTGTAAAGGTAGAACCTATGACATCAGTGTAAATGAGCCTAAATCCAATGAACATTGCTTAATCTACAAAAAATTGTCAAATAGAATTGATTTACAAATATGTAAAAGGGTGACTATGTACAAGAAGGCACGCGCGTCTAGATTTGTAATAGCAATGTTTCCTTCACTGGGTACAACTGGTTTGTTGCTCCAACCATCTGCATTTAAGGCGATCTGTCTGCGCTGTCTTTCCTGCACTATAAATCTTCTGAAACATCTTTTCTGGAATTTGACAACTGCACTAACAACTAGGTGTTACTTGTTGTGGCTGCAACAATTTTGACAAAGCAAATAGTAACACCCAGTTGCCAATTTATTTACATATTAGTGATAAATATTTTTTTTCTTTAATTCGTGTTTCAAAATTATTAAATGGGAAAAAAAAACACATTAAGCAGCAGCTCAAGCACAAACAGTAAGAAGTGAACATAGATGTTGATATTCATGAAATGTAAAAAAAAAAAGTCAGCGTTCGGGTTTCCATTCGGGGAGTTAACTTGAGGACCCCCCCCATACAGAAACCTATACACATTAAAAAGCGGTTACTTAAGAAACCACATGGAACGTATAGACTATAATGAGGTCCGTGTGGTTTCCGTACAGAACATGTGGAGAGTAGAGCTGAGCGAGTACTATTCGAAACTCTCGTTTTGAACAGCACGCACCCATAGGAATGAATGGACGAAGCCAGCGTGCAGGGGGTTAAGCGGCCGGCCACCGGTAAAGTCTGCGTGCCGGCTGCTTCCATTCGTTCCTATGGGTGCGTGCTATTCGAAATGGCCGTTTGGAATAGTTCTCGCTCATCTCTAGTGGAGAGAGAAGTGCTGCTTGTAGTACTACACTGCATGTTTCGTGTGGAAACCACACAGACCTCATTATAGTCTATGGGGTTCGTGCAGTTTCTTAGCTAACCACCTTTCTACGCGTACAGCTTTCTGTTCAGGGGGTTCCCAAACGGACTCTCCGAATGCTAATGTGAACCGAGCCTAAGGGTAAACTAGGGAATAACAAAAACACAAAAAAATAACCTGCATCGGGGGAGTAGAGGGAGAATAACAGCGCTACAATGGGCTAGGGCAGCAGGAGTGACTACTAAGGATCCTGTTTTTTTTTTAACTCTCAAATGTAAGTCTTTTAATCTTTTTATTTTACAGGCAAAAAACAAGATGGCACTATTGAAAATCGTAACAAAGGTATTTATTTTGCTTTTATTGTAATGAATTAAAATATTAAAGAATCCTTAGATTTTTATGCTTTCCTGGATGAAGTCATGGACAACATATGATGTTTGATGGCTTTTTTTTCTTTTTTCTTATATGTATATATAAATAGCAAAGGCTCAAGATGGTGCAGCGATGGAAATGCAGCCCCTTAAAAGTGAGGATGGTGGTGATGGAGAAGACAAAAAGAAATCAAATTTGCCAAAGAAAGAAAAATCTGTTCTGCAAGGAAAACTTACTAAATTGGCTGTTCAGATTGGCAAGGCGGGTAAGTTATCCTTCCATTGGCTTTCTCTGCCATCTTTACATTGGTCAGCTGCTAGTACTGTAGCTATGTCAAGAAAAGATTGTATAGCACGCCTGTAAAATAGATCCTGTATTGTAGAATTTTTGGCTTGTCTTAGGGTTCATTAAACATGTCTGCTATAAACAAGTACCATGACCGTTTAACAGATGGAAATATATTCTAGTGAGTCTCATTTGCTATAATGCATAATTGTGACTTAGACTTGTTGTTCTGGTAATTTCCACAGTTCAGGCTTCAATCTTGCTGTCCGAAACCTGACAGAATGAAACCCTGAGCAAGTGTGAACAGAGCCTAAAGCTTGCCATAGACATGAGTTGTGTAATTGTAGATCAGACTTTTTTTAGAGCCTCTGCAGTTAAGTTGGTCATTAGATGACGGCTGGCCGAACGTTTGAACCATCTCATGTATGTGGGCTTCCTGATGACTATTGGGCAGTTGGTTTTCGACATGCTCAATCCTTATTTCTTGGAGATGAGCCTATGCTGGAGCTATTTGGAAGGGGCTGACTGAACAGCTGTACAGAGCGTCTTCTGGCACCCATCCTACACACTATAAAGGAACAGAAGCCGAAAGCTCCATCCCCTGTAGAGCAGTCCGGTACCATCACTGCAGCTCAGTTCTCATTGAGAGCATTTATGTCCTATCCCTGAGATAGGATATCTACTTTAGATAGGCAGGGGTCTGGCCATTAGGACTCCTGCAGATCAGCTGTTTCCATAGTGAGCGCATGAGCTTCAGGGCTTACTCTATATATTCCTAAAAATGGTGGATGTGACTGTTGCTGCCTGTGTCCCATTCATGTCTATGAGACACAAACTTCACTACTTACAAACTCTTCTGTTAAAGGTATAGGCAGAGACCACTGCCACTTGTGTACTCACAAGATAAACGTGGGATCCCTGCTGATCCAAAAATGTTGTATCTTCTGGATTGATCAGAAATTTTAATAAAGCAGGTAATCCCCCCCCCCCCCCAAAGGGGTTGGCCACTTTCAGACCAATATTGAGAAACAAATGTACAATAAAAAGATATACAATTTTCCAATATACTTTCTGTATCAATTCCTCCCGGTTTTCTAGATCTCTGCTTGTTGTTATTCATGCTGTTACTTCTAGAGGAGAAAACTCTGACCATGGTCATGTGATTTACGGTCCATGGTCATGTGATTTACGGTCCATGGTCATGTGATGAGTACACAGGTGCACAGCTGATTACCAGGCAGATGTCTGATTACTGTGACTATAACGACCGGCACCTGTGTGCTCATCACATGACCATGGACCGTAAATCACATGACCATGGTCAGAGTTTTATCCTCTAGAAGTAAATGAATGAATGACAGCAAGCCAAAATCTAGAAAACTGTGAGGAATAGATACAGAAAGTATATTGGAAAATTGTATATCTTTTTATTGTATGTTTGTCAATATTGGTCTGAAAGTGGCCAACCCCATTAAGGCATAGTATTATTAAATTAGATCTCTGAATCAAATATTTCTTACGTTATCATGTCATCTTAACTGAAGGGGAAAAAAATGGCATCTTTAAGAAGGCCTAGTAGCATCTTCATATAGTGTAGTTTCTGCATTCATATTATTATAGCATAAACTGTGTGTGTGTGTGTGTGGCTGTTGTCTGCAATGGGTTATACTTCAAGTCAAGTGAAGCAAACATAACCCTATTACTTTCTTTTTCCAGGTTTGGTGATGTCTGCAATAACGGTCATAATCCTCGTTCTGTACTTTGTGATCGACAATTTCTGGGTCCAGCAACGCCCCTGGTTAGCTGAGTGTACACCAATTTATGTCCAGTATTTTGTAAAGTTTTTCATCATTGGTGTGACGGTTTTGGTTGTAGCCGTACCTGAAGGTCTTCCGCTTGCAGTAACCATTTCACTGGCTTACTCTGTTAAGGTAAGAGATTTCTTTTCTGTGGCTTACTACTTGTCTGTTACAGTAGTTCTGATCTTAGAATCTACAAGAATCATTCTGTAACCTGTATCCTGTTGACGATATGTTAAGTACATGAATATCTGATAGCAGAACCTACATTTTAGGATAATATTTTTGTTTACAGTTGCAAATATTAAAATTTTAAAGACCTTATCCCATCCCTGCTGTCAAACTGTTGTATGGTTTTAGATGGCGTAAATTTTAAAATAAGAAAAATCTATTTAGTCCCTTGGTTCCTGAATGTCCACATAAATATTACATTTATTTGAAAAACTTTTTTTGCTACATAGATTGAGATTTCATATCATGCCAAAAAATGTCAGTGTCTTTTTCACTTTAAATCATAAGGTTTTGAAAATGGTCAAAATAAAAATTATATTACATTACGTTATCTTACATTGTTATGATGTAAGAAATCGAACTACACTAATTTATATAAATATACATCTGCAAATTTGTGTAAGTTTCTATCTCACCCTAACTGCTTTATGCGGCGTTCACACTTGCGCCACTGTTCGCCCTTTTGGTTTCCGTCCTAATCCCCGGAGAAATTGCATAGGGGACCGCTTGCCGATGGTCAGTTTTAAAAACCCAAAGGGCGGACAGGGGCGCAAGTGGGAACGCCCCTTAATTCACCTCCGTACTGGTCAGCACTAATACACCCCATAATGTTTCTGTTAAGTAAGAATTAGGAAGTCTCCAATGTGCGCTCTATTGGAGACATTATTAAAACTAGTCTCTACCAACCTGCTCATGGAGAACCAAAATTGGAGAGCCTGCAGAGGGAAAGACTTGTGAAAATGCTGAATGTCACATAGTGGCCAGAAATGGCTGCATAACTTTAAAAGTTACCCCAAAGGTTAAGTACTCCTTAAAGGGAGTCTGTCAGCGAGAAAATCATCAAAAGTCATGACCATACTTGTAAGGCTTCTACACTTCCCAGAGATGCCTTTCTTCTTTTGCATTGTATTTTCATGAAAATCAGGGTCTTCCTATTGACTCTGATGCTTCGTTCTGTTACTTATAGAATGAGATCTTGTCTTTAAAGGAGTATTCCCACGTCACATACTCACCAGTCTTCGTTGCTGTAAAATCTTCTGTCTTCCTGCTTTGTTGCGTCATTGGTGGGCGGGGTTACATATGCAAAGCCAGCGGCGAGATGCCGCTGGCCCTGCGTGCACGCTCATAGACCAGTCTAGCCTTCACAATGCGAATACAGACCCGGCATCCGCCTCTCTCTATTACAGTGGATGCCGAGTCTGTATTCGCATTGTGAAGGCTAGACTGGTCTCACAATCTATGAGCGTGCATGCCCCCCCTCCCTCCTGAATAGCAGCAACGCTCGTGCCGCTGCTGGCTTCATGCAGGAGCATAGCGATGTTGCAGGCATCTGTGCCGGCGTCTAACCGTCCCCGGCATCCGCCTCTCTTTTACAGCGGATGCCGGGTCTGTATTGGCGGCCCCTTCCCCCCCCAAAGGGTAAACTACCCCCCCCCCCTTTCCAGGCTCGCTCCCGTGCACTTAGCCCCTCCTCCCGCCCCCCTCAGAGCAGCAGATACATCACTTGACTTATGACCAGATGAACCCCTTTAACTGTGGACTTGTATGTACATCTTTGGCTCTATTCAGATCACATTTTTTTTCTGTTCGGTTCATTGCCCCGTTCCATCTTAGGAGCAGAACAATGGACTAAATTGCCAAAATAACAAGACAGAAGCTTTGTTCTTGCAGGAATGACAGTGAATGATGATGGATGCAGACGGATTGTATTCCTTCTGTCATTCTGTCGACTTTAGCTGGTTCTGATACTATGATGGATTAGAACAATGGACTAAAAAGTGTCACCATTGCCTTAGTGATAAGCTGCTGACGTAGAGCTCACAAATGAACGTTATTGTACTCTGAGCTAAAAATGGACATTTCTTTTTTTTTGTAGAAAATGATGAAAGATAATAACTTGGTTAGGCATCTGGATGCTTGTGAAACCATGGGAAACGCTACAGCAATCTGCTCAGATAAAACTGGAACGTTAACTATGAACAGGATGACTGTGGTCCAGGCGTATTTAAATGACAAACATTACAGAAAGATTCCTGATGCAGAGTCCATCCCCGAGAATATACTGCAGCTCCTTATAACTGGGATTTCTGTCAACTGTGCTTACACATCAAAAATCTTGGTAACTATATTATCTCTAAAGCTTCGTTTTTACAGCATAAGAAAACGCTTTTTTTTTCTCCATTTAACCATTTTCATGCTATGTTTGAAGCCTAGTGGAGGTTTTCTTTTATGCGTATGGGCAAGTGTTGCTTTTTTTTTTTTTTTTTTTTAGACACAGCATTATTATACATGTACCTGTTTTACAATTCATGTCATAGAGAGAGAAGGCTGTCATTGTCAGAGCATGTTGTGGGGTTTATAAGGAGACCATTGAAACCAATGTGTGAAAAGGCTTTTAGAAAGTAACTATCAGTGATATTTCATGTTTTGTAACCCCCACATACAATGTTGCAGTAGGAAAAGCTTCACCAAACTTTTTTTCTTTATATTGATAACTGCAGTATGTTGAATATTAATTTCCTTTTTATTTTCGCTTGTCTATTAATGTAAATGCTCATCCATTAATGGAGACATTGTACATTGGTATTCTATTGTAAAGTGATCTGTGTGACAGATTGTGGTCTAATCTCTGAAACCCTTCAGTCCTTAGAACATACCGTAGGAGATGTAATGATAGTTTAGCATTGCATCATCTTCTACATTTTCCTTGCATGTCAGTGTCCCCTACACCCAGCTTGCAGGGATCCCCGTTCACTGTTATGACTATTAGGCTAACATTTCCCTCTGTGGATCAGAAGGGTTTTAGAGGTCAGACACTATAAATTGACCTGCATATACTCGGATAAGCCATGACTTTATGTATAGGCATACTCATTTAAGAATAAATTGTCTTAATTCCTTTCTAATCTGTACTAATCCCACCTCACTAGCCTCCTGAAAAAGAAGGTGGCCTGCCACGCCATGTTGGGAACAAAACTGAATGTGCCTTGCTGGGATTTCTTTTGGATCTAAAACGGGATTATCAAGATGTCAGAAATGAGATCCCTGAGGAAACCTTATTTAAAGTGTACACTTTTAATTCTGTGAGAAAATCCATGAGCACAGTGTTAAAAAACAATGATGGCAGTTACCGAATGTTCAGCAAGGGTGCCTCCGAGATTGTCCTCAAAAAGTAAGTGCCCAACTTTTCTTGTAGTCTTGTCCGTTGTGAGATTGTTCTTTAGGAATAACAATAATTGTTTCAGTTGTGCGACTGTAAACCGCAGATGTTAAGATGTCTGAATAAAGCTTATGGTAGCAACATGGGGAAGGCAGTGTACGAAGGTAAATGACTGCTGCATTTTGTCACTCCTGCCAAACACTGTTCTCTCCCCCAGCTACCACCCTCCACCCAATCTAGTGCTTTGTTTTAGGGTCATGTAGAGAATTGTAACTGTGATGGACTATGCCATCATTTATTCCATGTATAGCTCGGAGTCAGGTTTACCTTGAGGCACATTTAGTGAGTGCAATGCCTGACTTGTATGTGGAAGGCCCAGCTGAAAGAAAATTGACCACATGCCCAAGTCATCTGGAGGTTCTGAGTGTCAGGCGTGCAACAGAATGCCATCCGTTCCCCTTTGTTGTGTTATCTATCTTGTGCTTGAGATAAAAGGATGAATACTTTATCAGCACTGACATGCTTCATTACAGATACAGGAGATGTATTTAGGGTCAGAACCAGATTGCTGGATGCATGACCTAGCACAGAGAGAAGTGCTCACAATTTATCCAATGTCCTGTGGGAAATATTAATGCCATTATACATGTAGAATAGTGTCTCTAGTATTCCTAAAAGGACACGTTCTTCAGGGGGTTTCTTTTAATTCTGTTTTCATTAACTATTTTTATAGAATATCTGCCTTTTTATGATTTTGATTGTAGCAGAGGTGTAACTTGAGGAGGTGCAGTCGGGCCCAGGAGCATTAGGGGGGGGCCCATAAGCCCTGGGGGGGGGGATGTTTTGGGGGTAGGAAGGGGAGTATCTGCACCATTTTTTTTTTTTTTTTTAAATTCCGCACCTTTGCTTATTATACTGTGGTTTCTGTCCCCTCTCCGGTTTTGCCGTGGGTGAAGACTGAAACTCGGTGGAATGCACACACTGGACAGCGAGCGCAAGTGTGAATGAACCCTGATGCTAAATGCACACAGTTTTAGCAGAGTTTAACAAATATACCAGGAAAAACTCCTGCTGTGTAATTTGGGTTAAACATGGGCTTCATTCATTTAACTGAGGCCAAGAGTATTTTGGCCACCATCAGCTAATATGCAATGGCGTGTTTTTTTTTTGTTTTTTTTTTGCAACTGTATAGGAAAGGGTGGCAGACTGAGTATTCTAGGTAGAGGGCAGACCACCTCAAATAAAAACAACAAAAAAAACCAAACATTGCAGAGTAAAAAATTTTTTTGATAATTTCCTCCCTCTGGGTGACGAATAGCAGTCTGTTATCTATGATGGCTCGATCACTATGTCTATCACTACTAAGCGCCTAGCTTTGTTTTCCTGTGTCAGAGGTCGGCACCCAAGATAGTGAGCTTTGATCAGAAGCGACTGTAGGGGGTAGATGTATGTAGCGTGTGTACTTGTGTAATCGGCAGTTCTGACATCAGAATGTGTCGCCTACATACTAATAAAACTTCCAGGCACGTTAATTGTAAAATCCATTGATCGTCTTTCTATAATTAGCTTTATTTTAAGTTCCAATTCTGCCTGCGGTAAAATAGCTTCAGAATTGATTTACAGCCTGTCTGACATTACTGTCCCTACAGCTCATGGCTGATAATTGCCTTATGAATTGCGAGTACAGGGTAGGCATTTTCTCTGAAGATATCTGCGTGGTTTTGGAATAAGCAATCAGTGTATTGTGTGCGTGGTGTGGACTGTTACATACTTGTCAAAACTGGGCATGTGAAACGTGAACTACCTTGTTCAGTAAATGTGTTGTATAATAATTTGTGGAATAAAGTTATGGAAACTTTTGTGAACAGTGAAGAAATGTATTGGCGCCGCTATAGTGGGCTTAGAAGGGATGCCCAGCACAGTTGTCCCTCTCCATTAAAGATGATGATCACAAATTTAAAAACTATAAAAAAAAAAAAAAAATTCCTTCCACGACAATTTAGACAGAATGAAATTTCATCTTTAAGGCTGGTCTTACACGGCCGTAATATAAGTCCGCAAATGGTCCGCAATGTGGCCTCACACCACCGGATATTTTATCCGTGGTGTGGCTGGGCCGCAACCGTGGTCCGCAATTTATAAAACATGTCCATAATGGCCGTGAACTGCAGTACTGCAAGGACTCGCCCATAGAATTCTAAGGGCGAGTGCGGCAGGACATAGACGTCTGCGTAGTCTATGTTGCCGATCAGCAACTAGTGTTGCTGATCGGCATCTTGCGAACCGTACATTCAATACGGTCGTGTAAGACCAGCCTTATTCTATAGCAGTGTGTTTGTAAAGATGTGGACAGTCAGACAATACATACAAGACTGTACCAAGCTGCTATTTCTGTATTCCTTGATGGGTTTTTTTTTTTTTTTTTGTAAAGGTTCTGTTCACATTTTTATTATTGCTATGGTGCTAGATCCATGGCATGACTGTTACCAACAATGCCAACAGACCCAATTGGCTATAATGAGGTCTGTCAGTGTTCAGTAATGGTGCTTGGGCGAGAGAGCCATAAATATGTACATGAACGTGTGACAAGCATCTAGATGGGAGAAATTCCTTGGCTATTACTTGGAGGAGAATGATGGAGAAATATGCAATTTTTAATGTGTCTTCCTGCCAGTAATATTAGTGAAATAAATAATGTATGAATGCCTTTGTTAAATAGGTTCTTACTTTCTGTCTGGCTTGTATATAATATGCATACTAGATCTGACTGAGAGTAAGGTTTTTGCTTCATTCTCACTTGGCAGGTGCTTCAAAATTCTCAGTGCAAATGGTGAAGCCAAAGTCTTCAGACCAAGGGACAGAGATGATATGGTTAAGAGAGTGATTGAGCCCATGGCATCTGAAGGGCTGAGAACTATATGTTTGGCATATAGAGAGTTTCCTGCGGGAGAACCTGAGCCTGACTGGGAGAATGAAAACGATATATTGAGCGGACTCACGTGTATTGCTGTTGTAGGGATCGAAGACCCTGTCAGACCAGAGGTATGTTGGGGGGGATTTTTAGCGCCTCCACTATGAAACAGTGAAGATGTGTAGTGTGGATTTACAGTCCTTGTTAAAAGCGGTATCACAACGCCTAATTTCATGTGCTGGCTGATGTCTTGTCTGGCTTGTATAAGCTATTTATGTGCTGTGAAGGTTTACTAATGGGTTTTTACTATATTAGGTACCGGATGCTATAAGAAAATGCCAGCGTGCAGGTATTACAGTACGTATGGTTACAGGGGACAACATAAACACAGCCCGTGCTATTGCCACAAAATGTGGAATTCTTCACCCCGGAGAGGATTTCCTGTGCGTAGAAGGAAAAGAATTCAACCGGCGAATACGGAATGAAAAAGGAGAAGTAACTAGCATTTTCCATCTTTTTCCCTCCTCCCTCTGCATTTTTTTTTTTGTTTGCTAACACTGTGTTTCATGTAACAGATTGAGCAAGAACGAATAGATAAAATTTGGCCTAAGCTCCGTGTACTTGCTAGATCTTCTCCAACTGATAAACATACATTAGTGAAAGGTAAGTCCCCATGTTCTGACTCCTCCACACAGTATTAGGATGCTTCCAACTCTCTTTATATTCTTAGGAAGTAATATTGTGCCATTTTATTTTTTTTTGTACTAATATATAGTATATTTAGTAGTCAGTTTGTTTTTTTGTTTTTTTTATTCTCTTTACTGTGCTGATAACAAATATCCTTTAACTTCAGGAATAATTGACAGCACGGTCTGTGAACAAAGGCAAGTGGTAGCGGTAACTGGTGATGGGACCAATGATGGACCTGCGCTCAAGAAAGCCGATGTTGGGTTTGCCATGGTAAAGTTACTTTTTCTATTATGTAAATTTCTTTAGACAAGTAAAGGTGACATGATGAACATAATTACAGTACTAGAGGCATCTTATGTAATATTCCATTGAGTTATGCATGTTAGAATACAATAAAAATATGAATGCTAAAGGTGGCAGCTGTGCAGAATATTGTCTCGATCAGATTTGTTTCATACTGCCAGGCTTTAAAAGAGTTTTTTTTTTTTTTTTCCTAAATGTAGCTTGTGAGCCCAACAAAGAGCTCACAATGTACATTTTTTTTTCCACATCAGTATGTCTTTTTTGGAATATGGGATGGAAATCCATGCAAACACGGGGAGAGCATCAAAACTCCTTGCAAATGGTTTTTTGCCCTTAGCGGGATTTGAACACCAAGACTCCAGCGCTGCAAGGCTGTAGTGCTAACTACTAAGCCACCGTGTGGCCCCATGTGACTTCACTGTTTTATTGCCCATTTTTAGGATCAGAATCTTCAATATTAAGTGGTGGTTGACTCTTTTGGAAAGTGAGTTAAAAAAACAAAACAAACAACCAGCTAGTGGTGGACTGTCTCCCAGCGTCTGATGTATCAGTGGTTTGAAGGAGGCACAGCTAAGTATGCTGTTTAGGTGCAGTACCAGTTTAGTACACCTCAGTCTTATTGAAGTGAATGGCCACTACACAATGTACAGAACTGTGGGAGACCACAATAATGGAGAGTTTAATAGATGATGCTGCACAAAAAAAGAATAGGAGTCATGGGGCAGAACTTAGATTTATTGGCATTTCTAACACGTCGGTATTAATATCATCTGCACTGGTCAAAGATGCACCTCAATCATGTCTAAGTGCTCCTTATAAATCAGGCGCTCATCTCATAGCTGGTGTAGAGTTCAAGCATCTTTTAATCAATAAATGATTCTCAGTATTTTGGCCTGATGTCCCAGCACCACTCCACTCATCTGGTGCTGAGGCTGGGGTAAAAGTGCCACTTGATGGGGTGATTTTTGTTGCAAGTGGTGTATTTGAAGAAAGTTGTGTGAAGATCATATTTCTCCTATACCAGGGAATCAAGAGTCCACCATTCAGAAAGAGCAGATGGGTCTCTAATGGTGGGGTCTGCTAGATCTACCTAGTAACTATGTGGGATGGCAGAATAAAATCTACAAGTAATAGGGAGACAGACAACTTATGAACAAAGCTCTTCAAGGACCAAGAAAATGCGGAAAAGGGGGGGGGAGATACCAGAGGAAAGAGAGAGGGGAGAAAAGATAAGACAACAAGCTCCTCCTTTCTTAAAAAAACTAACCACCTATATCCATTCCTTGTCCCAGTTTAGATCAGGAATGGAGGTTTGTTTGCCTTGCCACATTATAAGGTGGGTGTCCTCTCCCAGCAGATGCTTGTAGAATAGGGACAACGAATTTTGTGGGAGTGTAGTGTGCAAAGAGAGGGACTTCATTGATGTGTGAGATAGTTGGCACTATGCACAGTATCTTATAGAGAGGACTGAAGCTGATGGTACTTCATCTAGGATATGGGGATATCAGGGTGTGAGGTATAGCTTAAGATCTGGGAGAGCAACCCTCCCAAGGCTTTGCAGCAAGTCTGGGTTTTGTAGTGAATCCTGCTGCCCCCCAGTGAGCTGACCAAAATCAGACCTCAAGGATCGAAGGAAAGTTACGTGAGGCCATATTGGAAGGAACTTTAGGAACAAGTTGACTTTCCCAAATGCAACACTGCCTGTAAGCCATGTAATGGATCTATAATGAATGGTCACAATATATGAATGTGTACGCTTGTTTGCAGATTCTACGTTTGTCAAAAACCTTTATAGAAACTCGTGTTCCATTACTGCAGCTATGAGTAATACGTGCGGTCATTCAGTAGCTACTTTCTTTTCATTATTAGGCCGCATGCTTTAGGTGTTATATAGGACATGTTCTGTTTTTCCTGTTGCATCAGGCTCCATGCATTTTATATTGTGCTGCTTAAAGTCTTGTTATCACACAAGAGATGTCATTACAGCTTCAGACTTCTGTTGCAGTGTATCTATTTCAAGGTGATCTTTGTGCTTGCGAAGGAACAGTTCTGTGGTCATTTCTAACCTGGATGTATTGCATTTCTCCAAAATGGCGTTTAGTGGCTTAGATTTAGTTCTTGTGGTTGTGAGATGTTTATGGGTATAATATGCATAGAAACATGTATCGGCAGATTGGCAGCTATACAGGCCTACATACTCGCACACATCTTTTGTACCATCACGTCTATAAAATATGTACAGGGTTTGTTTTTTTCTATAGATCAAGTGAAGTTGGCTTGGGAACTTGCTTGGTTCTGGGATGTCAGACTTCACAGATCAGTGAAAACTAATGCCTTCATGGATCATTAGATGGAGCGGTAAAATGAGCCCTGGTGATCATCTTCTAGCTGTGTATGTACAGCATATACTACGTATTAATGAGCAGTCTTATTACAGTCTTCTCTAGCCTGAATAATGTGACTGGATTGATTTAGAGGAGTTTCCATTGACAGTCATGATTTTAGCAGTTTTAGCATCTGACATCTTCAAAGCAGTAAAGCCCTGGAGTAAAGAATAGTCAGGCAGCGATATTCTGCTATTGACTCCAAACTACGGTCTACATTGTTGGTCCCTTCACAGGTAAAAGAGGACGGACAAAGTATTTCCTATTTTACTGTTATAGTTTTACATAGGCTCTGTACCAAGCCTTTGATACCATGCTTCTAATAGTCTAGGGGACACTGTAATATCTCTGTATCCACATGTAGCCATGAAGGGGTTGTCTTGTTAGATTCCATACTAAGCCAGGCACTGCACAGAGGCACAGAGTACTGAGCTGCAGAGACTCTACACTGTTTATGAGGACCTCCCTACCATTCTCGTTCTGGAGGACCACTGAACTTGATAATGAACTTGATTCAGTTGGTATCGTGCATTTCTTAAGAAATTTACCAAGCAGTTTATCCAGTGGCAGCAGCCCGTTAGCTTGCTACCAGCTCACATGTTAAGTGTGAAAGATTCCTATCTGGGCATTTCCTATATTTTGAGAAATGTTTACTTGATCTATGTCGGACTCCAAATGGTCTAGGAATTTTTTTTGTCAGATGTTGGAGATCTCCCTTATAAGGGTGTGTTCACACAACAGAACTGTCCTTCAATTTCAAAGCATATTCTCACAGCCTTCCTGAATCTTTGCGCAGACCCATGGCATGCCACATTACAGATTTGTGGTAGAAATTGGTGGGTCCGCAGCCACTTCCAGCTGCAAGTTCTTTGTGACTCTCAAATTCTGCTGTGCACCTCTCCCCCGTTTTGTGGTCTTACTATTTAAAAAATAAAATTGTATTGTATGGATATTTTCTGACTATGAATGATGTAAATATCCACATTTAAAAAGCTTAGGGGTTCCATACATCCCAGCCCCCCCAACCTACCCCTTTTTTGAAGAGTTATGTTTGCTAACAAGTGCAAGTCCAAATAGAAGTCTATATGGAGTTTAATATGTATAGTGCACCCATACACACCAAGCACAACCTTCTCATGCAATACGTTTACTGCTCAGATTTATCGTCCGCTGCCTTCAGTACATACCACTGCTCTTGTAATATTCTCATAAATTGAAGACACTAAACTACTGCCATCTACTGGCCACCCATTTTATCCCTAAGCCTTGTTCATTTCTCGCTACTAGAATATGTCTTTTCCCTGTCCCAGATATGGTGGGATTTTGCGGTAGTCCTGTATTGTGCATACGTTTTGACTGTACATGCCACCCTTTAAGATGCATGGTCACATTGGTGCCATATTGCTCCTGTGACTGTGTAGAAGTGCATTAAAGCTAAGACTGTTTTCATGTCTTTGTCAAAATGGTGCCATTTGTGTGTCTTGGGACGTTCGCGCCTCACTTAAAGAATGCAGCAATCTATGTGCATCATTACATTTGTGAGTGCTCTGGAGACGGGCGAGAGTCTCCAGTTATTTAATAAAACATCATGTAACATATTTTATCTGTGGTGTTGCTTCAGGAAATTTTGTGTGTTTAAGCTAGAATTTTATTTATTTTTTTCCCCCTTCTCTTCTGTTCTCACGTAGGGTATTGCCGGAACAGATGTTGCAAAAGAAGCATCTGATATTATTCTCACAGATGACAACTTCAGCAGCATTGTAAAAGCTGTGATGTGGGGAAGAAACGTGTATGACAGTATTTCAAAATTTCTCCAGTTCCAGCTTACAGTCAATGTAGTCGCTGTCATTGTAGCTTTTACAGGAGCATGTATCACACAAGTAAGTCCTGTAACTCAGATGGTTTCTCTTAGTTTCCTCAGTCATATTAAATATGCAACACTTGACAGATGACAGTGCGTACTGCAGTGCCTGGGCTTGGATGACTCCAGGAAGGATAGATAAGGTTACATCGAAACTTCGACATGTGTGTTAAATCTGTCAAGCATTGTTACCTGAGCAAGGTTTTTTTTCCCTTCTTCTTGCACCTTATCTTTTAGTTGTAGGAGTGCAGGAACCAACAGGACAAACAATAATTGTTCCTAATGCTATCTGACATGATCTCCTTGGGTACATTCCATGCAGCTTTACTTGGCATTCTGTATCTGGTACAGTAGAGCGCTACAAATGAGGGCACATGGAACATCTACTTTGGGATGTCCATCGTGGATTCGGTCATAGAAGAAAAAAGAAAAAGCTGCCCATCTGTTTTTTAATGCTTCAATTTTCAGTTGGTAATCCCAGTGTGTTGGCTGTGGGATTCGAGCCCGCAGTAAGACACTTTGCTCTGTTTTTTTTTTTTTTTTTTTTTTTTTTTTTTTAATCTTATCCCATCCACTACTGTTAACTGTACAGTGCCGCAGGTTAGCCACCAGCATTTCCTGCACACTTAACGCTCTGCAAATTCTCCCCGTGGCCTTAGAGAACCTGTCTGTTTTAGTACATACTGTAACTCTTACCCATTCAAATATTCTGGATGTTCTTTTCTCATAATAACTCTTTAGTGTCTTTCCTGCTGAATATTTATGAATAAATTGAGCACTAGGTGTTACTATTCTCCTTGTCTCTAGGCGTGTCCTGCCAAAAAAAAAAAAAATCTGCTAGAAACAGATGATCCATTTACATCCACCATTTCATGGTGTGTTTGTGTTTTTTGTTTTTTCTTTCCATAAACTAATGCTAAAAACATGACATGTATAGCTCATAACGTGAAAACTGGATTTACCATTGTGAGGTGGCAATGTTCCTCCTCAGTCTGGTGCTGGCTGTATGGATTGGACAATGCCAGAATGTGTTTGCATATTGCCCAAACCATAATACCCTGCTGTCCAGTTATTCAGAAAATTCTAGGAGAAATGGCAAAACCGTGGCACAACAGACCTATAAGAAAATATGCTTCAGAATTATTATTTCATGGGGCATTGGCATGGACATAATGCTAAATAGTATTTCTTCCCAGATCATTATTATATAAAGTTTATCAGACAACAAAGAGTGCTGGAGAACAACTCCCATCCCATGTATGAGACCGTGATAGCACTGGGCAGTTCTGTCAGTGACCGACTGCCTCACCCCAAGTGTGAGAAGGAGCGCTATCAGGAGCGCCCCCCCCCCCCCCCAACTGCGGTCAGGCATATACATAATGTATAATCTACATCAGGCTAAGCGGAGATCACTCCGCACAGAGAACTAAATGATCCGGAGTCCTTCTTTTCTTCTTCGTTGCTATGACTCCTAGTATCTTTTGTATCTACTATGAGCTTGAATGTGTTATTTCTTGGAATTTATTATTCTATTATCCATACTGCTGTAACGCACTGAATTTCCCCATGGTGGGACTATTAATGGATTATCTTATCTTACTTTTACAGTTTTTTTTTTTCATATATGTATGTATTCTGCTCCATTTAACAGGACTCTCCACTTAAAGCTGTGCAGATGTTGTGGGTTAACCTTATTATGGACACTTTTGCATCTCTTGCTTTGGCAACTGAGCCCCCAACTGAATCTCTGTTGTTGAGGAAACCCTACGGAAGAAATAAACCCCTCATATCTCGTACGATGATGAAAAACATTTTAGGTCATGCCGTCTACCAGTTAGTTGTTGTGTTCACGCTTTTATTTGTAGGCAAGTACTGTTTAATATGTTTTTATTATTTACATTATGTACACACAGTACTGTGCAAATGTTTTTATGCAGGCGTGAAAAAAATCCTTCAAAGTATGTTCCCTAGAATTTGATTCAGATTATTTTTGTAAATACGGAATATGAAGTGATTGAATCGGATATTCAATACTTGGTGTGACCCCCCCCCCCTTTGGATGAGTAATCTTAGAAGTGAAGATATGACCTCACAGACCCCTGATCTCAACATGAAGTTTGTCTGTGTTTACATCGATTCAATTTGAGCCAGCCTACATCCACAGAAGATCTACAGTATAGTTAGTTCTCTGAGATGTTTGGAACAACCTTCTTGACAAGTTCCTTCAAGAACTGTGTACAAGTGTACCTAGAAGAATGTATATTTCTGAAGACACTTGGTAGTCATGCCAAAAATTGATTTGATTTAGATTTCTCATTATACATATTACCACATTAAGTAAATGAACAAATCAGCTAAACTTTTTTTTTTTTTTTTATAAAGCATTTTTTGGGCCATCCATACAGTGGAATGTGATGCTGATTTTGAAGCTGCTTCTGCCTCCCACTGTATTCAATGGGAGAAAGATCGCAGCAAGACACTGAAAAAATGTGTCCTGCTCAAGTTTTTAACTGAAGCAGTTGTGAAATCTACAGCAAAGTCCGAGTTTTGAAACATCCCCCTCTTTAATCTGTGGCGGATCCGTGATTCGGCACTCCGCCAGGGGAAGGAAAATGAAGAGGAATCAAAGTTGGATATTTGTCGCAAATTCCTTTTAATTTTCCAAAGTATGAACGAGCCTTAACTTTGCACTTTTTTTTTTTCCCTTTACTCCACACCTGCCAAAAATCTTTGCACCGTATTGTATAATATATCATATATTTTTTTTTGTCAGCAGAATTAAGATGTGTTGGGGATCTGTAATAAGAATTCTGAATGGGGTGAATTTGAAAGAAAAGAACAATTGTGCCATTTTCTTCTAGGTTTTGCTTTTACAGCGTTCACTGTGCAATAAAAATGGCACATTACACTACTTCATGTACGGAGCAGTAGAAGGTCTAAAATGACAAGCCATAGATGGATTCCTGGCTGTATAAAACTATTTGTGCACTACTTTCCTGCTGCTATGGCTGAGATACCTCCCCTGCCATTCAAAATATGCACATGAGCAACCTGGAGCACCAAGGGGTGGCTCCATTGCTCCAAATTGCTATGCCCCACTCTACTTTAAATGTGGTCCTTGTTTGGCCAGGTAGCTATGCTGAAATTTTGCCCGGTCCATGTTCTCCTGTTTGCACCAACGTATTGGACTGGTGTGAGACATAGCAATTTGAAGCAATACAGCTACCCTCTGTATTTCCGACTGCTCATTTGCATATTGTGAAATAAATTAATAGCTCGGCAATAAAAGCACAAATTACCATGGAGAGAAGAGTTGTTACATTCAGGTGAGCCTGACCTAGCAGGTTTAATATTCTTCATGCTAACAGCCTACCTTTAAGTGTGGCATATATTATAGCTGATATTATTCACAGCTGTTATCAGTGGCTGCCTGCTATATGATACTGTTAACACCTGATGTACACGCAAGTCAAATGCCAGGAAGGGGTTAAATGCGCATTGATGTCTGTAAAAATAATGGTATATAAAAAGACATAAAGGGGTAGAAGGAGTTGACAGCACTTGGTGATCAACTACACGAAACATGCACAATATTCACAATCACCTGTGAATGTGGTCAGGCCAAATTAAATGACTTAGATCTAGTACTTCTCATTTCCTTGTCTCCTGTGATGGGGAAAGAATATATTTGTAAGTATAGTGACAATTGATGTCTCATCTAAGCTAAACGCCCATCCCGGCTAACTTCTAAATTACTTGGTGTACCAAAAAGATATATTTACCTAGATCACCCCCCAGATCACATGTGTAAAAATACACGTCAAAATACACGTGTAAAATGTCATTGAAGTCAATGGGAGTCTTATTTTTACACGTGTATTTTGCCAAAATACATGTGTGTTTACTCTGTGTGATGGGGCCCTTACTTCTGGGCTGCCTGCACAATAGAGTCAGAGTGCCGACAGCAGTTTGTGTGTGAGGATATAACATTTTATATCTGGGTTTCTACCAAAATACATTAAAGGGATTCTACCATGAAAAACTTTTTTTTTTTTTTTTTTTTGTTGACACATTGGAATAGCCTTAAGAAAGGCTATTCTTCTCCTACTCTTAAATGTTTTCTTCGCCCCCACTGTTCGGTTAAAATTACATTTTCCGTCGGTATGCAAAGGAGTTCTCTTGCAGCACTGGGGACAGGCCCCAGCGCTCAAACAGCACTGGAGGCGTTCCCAATGCTGCGAGAGAACTCTCTCCAGCGCCGCCTCCATCTTCTGGAACATTCTCTTCATGCATCTTCTTCCGGCGCTGGGGTCACACTTGTACACCTGCGCAGTCGGCTCTGCCATCAGGCCGCAGGCAGAGCCAAATGTACATGCTGGTGGCCATGTTTTTGTGGCCACTTACGCGAGCATGCGCAGTACGCTCCTGTAGTTCAACGGAGTATAAAGTGTATTGCGCATGCTCGCATAAGCAGCCACAAAAACATGGCCACCAGCATGTGCATTCAGCTCTGCCTGCGGCCCGATGGTAGAGGCGACTGCGCAGGCGTAGAAGTGTGACCCCAGCGCCGGAAGAAGATGCATGAAGAGGATGTTCCAGAAGATGGAGGCGGCACTGGAGAGAGAACTCTCGCGGCACTGGAGAGAGATCTCTCGCAGCATTGGGGCCGCCCCCAGTGCTG
This sequence comes from Leptodactylus fuscus, assembly GCF_031893055.1. Lineage (NCBI taxonomy): Eukaryota > Metazoa > Chordata > Amphibia > Anura > Leptodactylidae > Leptodactylus > Leptodactylus fuscus. The sequence goes on from NC_134269.1 coordinate 150,780,388, forward strand.
CGAGAGAACTCATTTGCATACCGAAAGAAAACTGAATTTTAACCGAACAGCGGGGCAAAGAAGACATCTAAAGGTAGGAGAAGAATAGCCTTTCTTAAGGCTATTCTGACGTGTCAATGAGAAATGAGAAAAGAAAAGTTTTTCATGGTAGAATCTCTTTAAAATAGGACATTGGGGATTGTCTATTGGTTGGTTTTTGGTTACTGCTTTGCTAGACTGTCAATTTTCATAAATGTATCTGGATGATGAATATGACACTTTGTATTGCAGGTGAAAAACTATTTGATATTGACAGTGGGCGAAATGCTCCTCTCCATGCTCCTCCATCCCAACATTATACCATTGTGTTCAACACCTTTGTTATGATGCAGCTATTTAATGAAATCAATGCAAGGAAGATTCACGGTGAAAGAAATGTTTTTGAAGGAATATTTAACAACATTATTTTCTGCAGCATTGTATTAGGTACTTTTATCATACAGGTAAGCATATAGTTTTTGTTTTTTCTTTATATTTTTTTTTATACTAGATTGTTTTCGATGCGTGAAAGTTTTCTCCTCATTGGTTCTCTGAGGAAAAAAATGCATCTGTGGTTTTGGCAGCTTCAAATCGCCACAGTACCATTACAAAGGTCTGTGTGTCATTCTGAATTGCCACAGTATTTTCTAGAAAACATTGTCTAAAAGCCAGACCAAAGGTGAATGATTGATTGTAGGAACTCTCCATTGGTTTCTTCCTTTCCAGCTCCGCTAGATTGACAGGTCTTTCCCTATTTGTAATGTGGGCCGACAGGAAGAAGCTGACATAATGTTACCCAGATGACTTAATTCTCCTTATCTCTGAGAACTTCAGTGCTAATGACCATGGCACCCTCTGTGACCAGATCCAGTGGTTCTGAGGGAGTTGCCATGTCATCCAGCAGAGGTCTGTCATTAGCCTCCTGGCTATTGTGTACAGACATGAAAGAAGACTAAATAAACGTCTAAAGTAATGTACAATATACCGAAATACGGAAGAATTGCTGTATATTGTATAGGAAATCACTCACACACACACACACACACACTTTCCTCAAAAACCTTGAGCTACTGAAAGCAAAAGTCTTCACATGTCGATGAAAAAGGTTATGAATTTTGAAATGTAGGGATAGGAAAAACAAAGTAGTTGAGCCTTAACATGCAAATTAAACATCTCAACCTATTCTATAGATAGGTGAGGGTCACCTGAGTCAGTGTTTTCCCACTGATTGTTAATTTGGTAATTTAATTTTTTTAATGTGCTAATGAGCTCTTTGAGGCAACAAGAGTTACCATTGCTCCAAAGAGGTAAGAGGCAATGCCCTCCTCGATCCAAAGAAATCATTTGCAGATTGACAAGAATTGATATGTATTAACAATGGAGGCACAAATTGACAATGAAAAAATCTAGTTAGGCTAGGGTCATCTTCATTCTATCTATGGGGCAGGGTTGATATCATGGGCTCTGAAAAACTCCCTTTTAAAGAGTTAATTTATTTTTTTTTACTTAACACTAGAGAGCTGTGTACATGAAGTGATAAATGCCATTAGATCCTGATGTTTCCCGCGGAATTCTTGCAAAAACCTAGGGAGACAAACTTAATAAGGTTGCAATCATGTTGCAAGATAAATCTCCTTACACGTGCAAGCAAAAGAGACTGAAACAAGTTTGTTGTCCGTGTTGTGAAAGATTTCTACATCTTTTACCTGCAATCTTTCCAGAAGTTGGACGATTTGATAATGGATTTACTCCTTGCTATTGATGGTGGATTTAACAGCTGCTCTTTGTTGGTCTTCTCTTATAGATCGTCATTGTGCAGTTTGGTGGAAAGCCTTTTAGTTGTACAGAACTGACAGTAGATCAATGGCTGTGGTCAGTTTTCCTGGGTATGGGAACATTGCTCTGGGGCCAGGTAATGTAAATGTTTATGCCCGCACTTTCCTCTTTACCCATTTATAGTTAAGAAGAAGTCATTAATGTCCGTGGAGATAGTTTTAGAATCTCTTAGCAGGTATATGTTTACATACTGTATATAGTACAGACTATTACTTGGACGTTAGACTTAACGTGGGTTCAGGCTGCAGATCTGGTTATCTGTTGAAGGAAAATGTATTGCTTAATGGCGTTGGCTGAATAAGCTATGGTTATATTTTCAGATTCAGATTACGGTTGGGTATTTCTGATGGCGCACATGTAGCAAACTCATCCATCTACCTTTAATCTGATCTTTACCTTTGTTTAGCTGGTAACAACAATACCAACCAGTCGTTTAAAGTTCCTAAAGGAAGCAGGTCACGGGACACAGAAGGATGAGATACCAGAAGAGGAGCTTGCCGAAGACGTGGAGGAGATTGACCACGCAGAAAGAGAGCTACGCCGTGGTCAGATCTTATGGTTTAGGGGCCTAAACAGAATCCAAACTCAGGTATGGTCATAAATGAGGGAAGAGCTATGTAGGGGACAATATAAATTCTAAGGGCTCGCAGGGCCAACTAGATTGAAATGTGAGTGGTATGTGTGTGTGCGGTCTCTCCCTTATCTATATTATCCTCAAAACGCTTGAAAGAATCTCTTTAGTTTCACATGATCTTCCTTTTACCTTTCTTCAATTTGCTTTTATTAGCTGCTCTATAAAGTGCCTTTTTCTCTTTTTTTGCTTTTTTGTTTTTTTTTGTTTTTCGTTTGTTGTAGATGGGATGGTCCTTTCTCTTGTTCTCTCTCTCTCTTGCTGAGCAAGCTGTCACAATCTCTGATTCCTTGCAGATGGATGTAGTGAATGCTTTCCAAAGTGGAAGTTCCATTCAGGGGGCTTTAAGGCGGCAACCCTCCATCGCCAGCCAGCATCATGATGTAACAAATATTTCTACCCCTACACATGTAGTGTTTTCCTCCTCTACCGCTTCTACTACTGTGGGGTGTGAGTGTGTGTTCCTAAGTGCATGAAATTAACACATCCTAATTCACACACCTAACGTTTCTCATTTTCTCCTCAGTAAGCTCATTGTTCAGGCTGCTCATAAAGCTTTCCCTTCACAAGGATAATACACCCCATGTGTTTATTTTTAGAGGGCTAAATAACTGGTTTGAGTATTAGCAAATGCAAGCTTAAAAGTATGAGATCCTGCACGTTTTTTGTCGCTTCATCAATTTTTCTGTTTTACATGAATGTATTTGCCTAGATTGAAAATAATGTCATAGTAAATTTTCGAGTATATACCTAATGTCACCTGCTTATGGCTACTGGTTGTGCTTAGAAACTGTGTGAGGGTTCTTCTATACATTGGACTGTAGGAATAAACCTTAATGGATTTTCCTGTTTGTCAGTGAAGCCTTAGGGAAAGTTCACCTTTGCGGCCTATTTTTTTTTTTTTTGTTTGGCCCAATAAATTTACACTTATGTGTGATGCAACTGCATTTTTTATTATAAAATATCCTACCATTTTGTGTCCAGACCTGTGTCTCTATAACAGACCAGTCATGTTCCTTTGGACCTTGCTGGAAGATAAGTCTGTCTTTCTCTAGTTCTTCAGATTTTATGAGAAGTAGGGATCACTGAGCATGGAACATATTAGGAAGAGGGGAATAAGCCAACACCTGAAGTTTTCACTGGAGATAAGCCACTGCTGAGGTCTTACATTCCTAACTCCGTTTGTTCTTGCTCCTGGAAAAAAGAAGCGACATGCTCATTCTTCAGGGGGATTTAGCTTGCGAAGCCGCCTGTAGACACTGCCTCCTCCCAGCTAGGCCCATTCATTTGGACCTAATCTGGAGCGGAGTGTGCAACTGGATGCTGGTGCAGTGCAGCTACCTGTTTTTTTTGGTCCGGAAACTGAGGCGGTCTCCGCCTCAGCTTCTGGACCAAAAAACCCTGTGTGAACCCGGCCTAAGGAAGTTTTTCTTTTGTTACAACGTGTAGGCCTTTTCATTCACTCCTGTGCAGGTCTTCAGCTGATGGAAGACTCCAAACACAGCAATGCATATTTGTACGCTTTAGCATTGTAAAACATATTGTAAGCTTACACACATCTCTGTAAAAATCATATTTTATAACACTGTGTGTGTACCAAGCTACCATAACAGTAAATTGTGTTACTATGTAGTGAGGAAACTTTGGATAACACAGCAGTGGCCAATACAGAATCCCCCCCCCCCCCCAATATTCATTTTAATTCCACAACCAGACATCTTTTCAGGGGTTACTGCCAGGTCCCCTGCTGGTCTCTTCTTTACTTCCTGGTAGACGCCAACAATTACCAGGGAGTACAGAGGCCATTGGGGGACCTGGTAGAAACTTAAAATGATACAGAATTTAATTTATTTTTTTTATTTTTCTTTATAAGAAAACTGATTACTGACCAAACTACTCCATTAGTTCTATTATGCCGTTTTTTTTGGTATATGTCACATCCATGATCTCATTGATAAGAAATTGATATCATACCAAACTGTATAGTTCTTATGATATAGAAGACAGCTTTCATTTCCTTGGTTCCTGTGTGACTTATATAGTACATATTATTGTAAAGCCAGTATCTCCAATGTTCAGCTATACCATGCAGGCTCATGCATAGGAAACATTCTTGGTTCCTGAACAAAACTGCAAGAAGTGTTTGCCACTTGATACAAATCCTCGCCTACTTGTGAACCTGGTGCTGGCAACGAGCCAGACTTCAGTATTGTGAGGAGTCTGCTTTTACTGGCAGATCCAATTTAATTTTCTGTCTTTCATGGCAGCTCATATACCCCATGCCATCTGCCATCACACGGACAAGCCAGTCACAGTGACTTATTAGCTTGCTGCTTTTTGGTACTGACACACACCCTAAGAATTTCTTTGCTCCCTGGTTTAGAAGACAGGTATAAAAAGCAGGTTATGCATTGATGTTTCTGGGGCGCTGGTGCCTACTTCACTCTTGATACGATAGGCATCCTTGTGTTTAGTTTGTAGATGCAATAGTCTGCAAGGTGACAGGTTTTAAAGGAGTTTTATTTGTCTTGACCATTGACTTTCACGTTTGCTACTTTAATAAAATAAGAAATCCACAAATGTCTGGCTTTTTTGTAATTGGAGATTTGGTGAAGACAAACCTGGTATATGCTCGAATATTTACGTTTTGTGAGGTATTTTACACAGTTGTTTTTTTGCTTTCTGCATGACTTCTGCAGCTTCAAGTTCATTGTACCATTCGGCTTACACATATGCTTGGCTTAATAGTTGGTATCCTAATTCCTGGCATGAGAATTGGTTTACCTGTTGTGCTAAAGGTTTTAATTTTTTTTTCCCTCCTAAATGTACCTGTGAAAAATACACTTGAACATTTTTTTTGCACACGCTCTAAAAATATTTTTGCAGCACCAAGTTTTCTAACTCAATAGAATGGAATAGTGCTTGGTAACTATTGCCGTACCAGAGTAACAATTTCACATATGTTATCTGCCACAAACCATCAGTGTCGGCTTCAGTCTATATTGACCAAAATGTTTTTTATTCCTTTATTTTTTACAGTATGTTGCAAGTCCACACTGCATTTTGCACAGTTTGAGTTCATTGTTTAGTATTTGTGAGTTCAGATTCACATAAAAACCATTTCCAGACACGCGTTCCTTCTGCTGTTTTAATATATTTTCTTTGTCTTCCCTCTTTCTTTTTTTACCTCTTGTGATCTTCAGATTCGAGTGGTGAATGCATTTCGTAGTTCTCTGTATGAAGGACTGGAAAAACCTGAGTCACGAAGCTCAATCCACAATTTCATGACACACCCGGAGTTTAGAATAGAAGACTCTGAGCCTCATATTCCGCTCATTGATGACACAGACGCTGAAGATGATGCTCCCACAAAACGTCACTCTACTCCACCACCCTCTCCAAATAAAAATAACAATGCGGTCGATAGTGGAATACATCTTACAATAGAACCGAACAAGTCAGCTACCTCTTCATCCCCAGGCAGTCCACTACATAGTCTGGAGACTTCACTCTGATTGTAAGATGAATGTTAAGATTATAGCTGATTTGCAAAGAACACTGGGTCCTTTTCACACATTGCGACAGGCAGGTGAGAGAGCCTGCCTTATGGACTTCAAATGAAGACACACTTGTATGAATGTAGATTTATTTTTTTAAGAAAAAAATGCTTTCTGCCAGACTGAGGGTGCTTTTCTCGGGACGGAAAGGGATGGGCTTATTGGGACGACCTTTGACTGATAAATCGTAACCCAGCAAAAGTGACCTGCAGAACATCAGTTACACTAAACAATCATTGGCCTGGACAGTGTGTTAGCAATGCTCTAGTTTATATTGATCCTCATTATTATTATTATTTCTGGGGCCCTGGGATGTTCATTTGATTATTTATGTTATAAATGATACAGATCTGTTTACAAGGTTTATAGATATTTTGTTCCTGTTCATAGAAGGGAAGTTTCCTTATATATGATGAAGTAAAAAAAAAAAAAAGAAAAAAAAAAAAAGAATGTCCTTTAAACACTGCTGTATTTTCAAGAAAAAGGGGTGTTTCTATTGAAATTGTTCTAAATTCTTTGCCTGCAATTTACATGTTGAATATTGTAGATAAATTTAATAGCCAAATAGCAAAAAAGAAAAAAATAACACTAATGCTTCAGACGAAAATGAGCCGCAGTGTTATTCTGAAAATTATGGCCTCTCCTTAGTTTGTTTAAAAAAAAAGTTTAATTCTTAATTTTCATATTTTTTTTTTTTTTTTTTTTTTTTTTTTTTTACGTTGGAAAAAAAATTATACAGAACTTTTTGTTCCAAAGTAAAATGGAATTTGTGAAATGCAGGACATCGATGTGTGACGGATCTTGCTTGAAATCTTTTTTGCTATCTCCGTCAAAAAATATATAAAAATCAAAATACATCAAAAATTAGTCTTCTTAATTTTTTTATTTTTTTTTTTCGTTTGTCTAAACATGTTAGTTTTAGAACTGTCTTGGTGAACTGTGAGTGGAACCGTGTTGATTTTCTAATAAATCTTTAGATGACCTTCATACAGCTTGAGGGGCTGTTGGCATTTTGGAAAAAAAAAATACTACTAGGTAGTAGTAAAGTCATACATGTTTTCCTTTTTGTTTTTGAAACTTGTTTGTAAACACAATAAACATGCCCTTTTATTAAATACACGCGCAGCAATGTGTCTTTGCCAGTGTTACCAGCATTAGGTGGCTGTATATATTTCGAGATGAAGCATGTACAGCAAGCTAATGGTGGCATCAGTACATAACAAAGGAAAAAAAACACTTCCAAAAAACTGCAGTTCACATAAGTCAGACCCTAAGTCTTCACTTAAAAAAAATAATAATCATTTGACCGTACAATAATAATTAAAAAAAAAAAAAATCACCACAAGCTAGATTACTGAAGAGATTTACAAGTGATTTATTTTATTTATTTTTAGAGTTGTAACTTAGCGTTCCTAGATTTTCAGAATGATTAATCTTCGTTATGCAGTAATATGGTAGGAACAATGCAGAAGTCTTAAAAAGTTGGGTGACAGTCTCTGTGGGGACTTGTATTGGCTTCCAGAACTGACGAGTGACATTTAGCATAAAGGCAATCTGTCAGGTGGATGTGACACTAAGCAACTAGTATGTCCTTTATAGACTGGTGGCTTCCAGCGCAGCCAAGGAAGCCAATGCAGTACAACTCTGCTTCAGGTATTAGAACGACTTATTAAACTATAGGCATATTTGTGACCCCAAAGCACCAGTCCATAAGTATAGGTATTTGTGGTTTAGTGTCCCAAATCTGTCTGACAGAAGAGGGTGAATTGCAAACTTTTTTTTTTAATTTCTGAATGCAATTATTTTTTTTTTTTTTTGTATAAGATGGCAATGTTTGCTAAATATAGTTTTTATGGTCGGTTCACACTAGCGTTTGGAGACTCAATCTCCCATTCTGTTTAAAATAGAAAAGCCTTTTCTCTCCACAGATTTTAGCAGAAAACTCCGCAGACCTTATTATAGTCTATGGGGTCCAGGGGTAACCCCTTTTTAAGTGGATATTATTTCTGTTATTCGGGACCCGAACAACAAATTCGAATGCTAGTGTGAACCTAGCGTCAGTCTGGTTACCAAAAAATGATTTACACATATACTATGTATGTGTGTATATCTAGCATAGTTTGTGGTAAACTTGCAGCATATTTAGAATAACTAGAAAACAAGCAAGCAAACAACTTCTGAAAATCACATTATGGTAAGAGAATGCAAAAATGCATGTAAATTGTGTATATATGTTGAGCAAAGATGAAGGTAATGCACATGTTATGGCGTTGGGCTATATTGGTGGCCTACTGCTGTTCATATTTTATTTGAGAAGGAAAGTAGGAAGCTCTATCTTTCCTGTCAAAATGACAAACTCCTTGGCACAACTAAAACTACAATGACATTGTAAGGCTTCATTCACATTTTAGTGTAGGTATTCTGTGCAAATTCTTTCCTGACTGGATCTGGACACCTTTACACCTGCTTCTCTTTGCTCTGTTCCCAGCATCAGAAGGTTCTTCTGAGTCGGTTTGTGCATGTAGACCGTTGGTGATAGGGTGCACTGTCTGCTTTCCCATTATGTGCCATGGGAGAAGAAAGAAAGGTGCAATTACTGATAGCTCTTCACTGTCAGAAGGGCGTTCTGACTGTAGCACAATACTGTCAAAGCCCAGCAATGGTGATGAACAGCCCCCCCACCAGTAATGAACGTCCCCCTCTGACAGTACAGCACTACTAGTACTGTCAGGAGGGGGCGTTCCCAGCTAGATTGTCTGGAATGCCCTTCTGATGGTGAGGAGCTATCTGTAATTGCACCCATATTTCTTCCACAAGGGGCACATAACGATGGACCCTATCTAGCGATATATATAAACTGCATGTACCCTAGCACATGAAAGGTCTGGTATGGGATGATAGTCACAAGCTGTGATCTATTTTTCTTTCTTACTGTTACTTGCAGCTTCCACTCATCCACCACTGCCTTAGAGACACAAAACCAGGAAAACCTGTTACGCCCTGTAAATTGCACCTAGAATATTGTGGGAAAGAGGAGATAAGCATCAAGAAGTGATTGAAGTCCAAAACAGAGACAGGTCCCAGAGGTGGAATCCACATCTTTCATGTAATATGTCTGAACAGTGCCCTGATACTGGCTACAGCAGGGGGCCAGCAACCTTCGGCACTCCAGCTGTTGTGAAACTACATCTGCCAACATGCTCGATTCACTTGCATGGGAGTTCTGAGAACAGCAGAACAAGTATGCATGCTGGTAGCTGTAGATTTACAACAGGTGGAGTGCCAAAGGTTGCCTAATCCTAGGCTACAGTAAAAAAAAAAAATAGGGTTAACAATGTGTGGATCTCACAATCACATGTAAGATGCTTCTGAAAATACCCAAGCAATCCTGTGGAAATAACCCTAAAGAGGATCTTTCATCACCTCCAACAAGTCCAGCTTTTTCTATTTGCTATACCATTGATTCCAGCACCATTCCCAAGCAATCAGTGTTGTTTTTGGTGCCTGATATGCTATTTAGGCTCTGTACTGTCAGGCAGGCAGTGTCGGGCAAGAACAGATAGGGAGTGTTATTCTGAGCTCTAACACTGGCTGCCTCTGATTGGAGCTCTGGCTCACACCCCCTGCCTGACACTGACATTACAGAGCTTAAATAAAACAGGCACCAAAACCAACTGTGCTTGTTGCTTGGGAAAGGTAGGGACTGGAGAGAAAATTCCAACTGTGCTGGAATTGGTGGAGTGGAGCCTATTGACAGATGCTAAGAAACAGAATTGGTGGTGAAAGGTCCTCTTTAAGTTCCAAATTGGGAATACCCTTTAAACAGATCTTACTGTCGCTATAGTTTGTCTTTTACATCTTGAACATTTTCAACATAATTCTCCTTAATGGGGCTCTATAATTGGGAAAAGTCATTTTTAACTAAACATATACTTGCATACAGGGGTGAACTTGGGCTTTCTGCCGCCTGAAGCGGCGTCAGAACCCCCTCCCCCCGATGAGGGGCGGAGCCGAGTGGAAAGGGGGTGGGACCAAGCGGAAAGGGGGCGGGGCAGAGCAAGCGGCGTTCGCAGGCAGGGAGAGGACCTGCTCTCTGCCGGAGTGTGAGGGGCGGCCGCTGGAGCAGCGCTGCGTCCAGCAGGGCCGCCCCAATACACCGCTCGCTTCCCGTGTCGGGCTGCATACACGGTGACTCTAAGCCAGTCCAGGACAGCTTGTCCTGGACTGGCTTAGGTCAGCAAAAATGCCGCCCTCCTGAGGCCCTGGCATAGCGCCGCCTGAAGCAGTCGCCTCATGGGAGGTGCGGCGCTGCTTGCATAGCCTTTAGATAGGCTATTACACACATACATTTTGTATGTAAACCTCCTCAGTAGTTTTTGAATGAGCCCGTTTTTATACATCTGCTAATTAGCCTCTAGCGAGCACTGGAAGTTTAATCGTGCACCCTATTCTATTCTCTGTGTCTGTACAGCACAGGCTCCTGCTGCTGCTGACTCCTCTCCCTGCTCGTACAAACTCAAAGAGAATAGCAGAGGGTGCTCATTCAAAAACTACTGAGGTGATTTACATTCAAAAGGTATGTGTGGAATAGCCTGTATTTGGTGTGGATTCTCAGAAAAGCATGGCTTAAGTCCACCGAAATTGTGTTATAAAAGTCTCTCAAAGCATGCTAAAAGGAAAAGATATGACAAATTTATCATACAGCATCAGCCAATATGATAAATCTGGAGTATTTTCAGACCATTTTCGAACCCAGGACTCCAGCGCTGCAAGGCTGCAGTGCTAACCACTAAGCCACAAAAAAATCAGTCCCTGCTGTCAACACTGCTCTGGGATGAGCTAGGAGCCAATTGTCTGTACTGATACAGTAGGCACAGCGGTGGTGGCAGCAGGCCTCTCCCAGCTAATCCCTGGATGCGGCAGGCTCTCCTGTACATACACAGAACATTGTATGTGGCAGGGGCAGACTTCTTCCAGCTCTCCTGGGCACAACAGTCCCTGGAAGCAGCAGTGGCTGCAGTGCTCTCTTTTACTTGTGCTTTGTGCAGCAAACACAACATAAGAACTTTTCTGATTAGATAGCATTAATGTTTAGTGACGGCTGTAGAAATGACTGCCGATAGGTCTTTTCAGGGGAGGTGTTATAGTTCTAATCCTCCAACACATATAGAGGCCAATAACACATAATTATGTATGGGACATTAATGAAAATACCAAACCTAATAACCACAATTCTATAAAAAAAAATTTACCTTTTATTTGTATCCAAAAGTAAAATGTAAGGACACATACACAAAATAACACATATATAAAGGAGAAACTATTTCCATGCAGGCTAAGGTGAAGTATAATAATCATTGTCAATATTGCCATGGGCAGTGTATAAGTATACATAATAGATCATGGATTGCAGATCAGAAAGATGAATAATGAATATAAATTCCAGTCAAAAATTGCAATAGGTTTTATATGTGAGGAATGTCTCACTTTCAGGGAAATGGTAGTAAATCTGGTCCATTGTGTTGTAAAGGTAAAATACATTTTGGGTTTTAACAAAACTCTACTAGTAAACTTTTTTTTTTAAATTTGTACCTTCTTAGCAAATGAATTCATAAATCCATCAATAAGAATTTGTCTCCACTACCCTGAGCACTGCCCTCTGATCCTCAGCATTGATACACACACCGCAGTCAATCACTAGACTCCCTATAGAGAAAAGTGTTGGCTGCAGTAAAGGTCTTTGTATACATATATACCTCCCCACTACAGCCATGTAATCAGATCTCGCCACAGAGGACCAAAGGCCAGTGTGGGAAGCAGTCACAGGGAGGAAAAGTAAGTCTGTGTGTGCATTCTCTGTCCCCTATACAAGGTCAAGAACTTGGACAAACCCCTTAAGAAACTTTGTAATAGTCAAGAATGCATAGAAGAGGATTCCTTCGACTCAAGTTCTTGAACCTGTTCCCACCACTGCATTGTTTTCTCATGTTCTAATGGCTGAGCTAGTTCAGCGTTTGGACAAATAAGGCACTTTAAATGAGTAAAGGATTCCATTGCAGAAGGATTCTCCTCTGTCTCACGACCTCCTGCTAATACAGACACAGCGGTGGCGGGGGGAGAGCCACAGTTTATAGCAACCATGGCATTTAACTGGTTAAAGAAGCAAGGGACTCCTATTATGCATCACGCCTCCCCCCCCCCTTTTTTTTTCTCCTCCGCAAAAGGAATGTATTATTGTATTATGCAATTTTATGCCTCCCTTGAAGCCAGCAGCGGCAGGAGCTCCTGTTATTCCGCTCCTCCGCCTCCCCTCTGGAATAGCAGCATCGCTTCTGCCGCTGCTGGTTCATGCAGGGCAGGCACATAGCGATGTTGCAGGCATCTGTGCCGGCGTCTACACTCCCCGGCATCCACTGTAATAGAGAGGCGGATGCCGGGGAGTGTAGACGCCGGCACAGTCTGTATTGGCGGTCCCTTCCTCCCAAAGGGTAAACTACCCTCCCCCCCCCCCTTCCAGGCTCGCTCCCGTGCACTTAGCCCCTCCTCCCTCCCCCCTGAGAGCAGCAGATACATCACTTGACTTATGACCAGATAAGTCAAGGGATGTGTCAAAAAAAAAAAATGAATAAAGTGATATAGTGGACAAACAAAGCAGTTTTGCTGAAGCAATGTATTTAGGAAAAGTCTTACATCCACATTAACAAGCAGTATAGATAGGATCCTTGTGATGGGACAACCCCTTTAAATTTGATACACACAGAGACAGATTTTCACAGGTGTGAATCCAGCCTAAGGCTGCTGTAGGTGATCGATATCTAGAACCTAGAAAATCTAAGGATAGGTTTAGGAATTTAATGATCCTAGATCAAATCTTATAAGGAATTTACGGTTTATATAACTGATACACATTGCATGTATCCTATAATTGTACGGTGTGACATACATACGACATACCATATTTCATCCTTGTGAATTTATACAATGTTATTTTGTGTTTCATCCTTTTACAAAATAGCTGTCATATATATTTTCGGTTAAGGTTTTGTGTATTGTAAATATGGGTTCGGTTTTTAAAGTAGTTTATTGGAGATATATATATATATATATATATATATATATATATATATATATATATATATAGCTCTAAATGGTAAGCATTTTTATTATTTTCCAGATCCATTGGGAAAATAATTCAGCTTTACAACTAACCATAACCAAAGAATGTCAGTATTGGCATTGGAGCACTAGAGCCGCCATTCTTGGGCCAGTTAGATTATTGGATAACTCTAGTCACCCGAGCCTATCTATCCTCATGCTCACCCTACACTGGCCCCTACTTAGCTCATGAAGAACAAAATAAACATTTTTGTAGCCTTGCACTATGTTTGGCATCCACACGAAAGGAACATTGTGAACTGGTGTTTTTTTTTTCTACAACCCCCCCCCCCCCCCCCAAAGCTGGTGCAATAAGCTGTATATTTTAAAGGGAGTCTGTCACTGTCATTGTCACCCAGCCCCTGGAATGCCCTTATTACTAAACAAAGCTCATTTGTCTATTGACAAAAACATCAATTTCTTGGCAGCAATTTACAAGGGGAAAACACTGTTGGTAACAAATTTGCTGGTCTGGGTTCTGGTGACAGACTCCCTTTTATTTTATTGCCTCTGTTTCGTGCAATAAATGCTTTGGGGTAGGGTCTCATGTTCAGTGCACTTACCACTTGCAGCATTCATGATCCAATATGGGTTTCGAAATAATCCATCTTTACTTCAACATGTTAAAAACTTGGAATATGCGTCTTACTAAAAAAAAACGCTAAATGTGGTCTCTGCCGGTCTCTGAATTGCGTTTTACTGTACCCTGACTTTTTATATTACTCACAAAAATACACATCACAAAGTAATATACAATGCCTTCTTCTGATGGAAATGGTCTCCACAGCTATGCGCTCCATCTTCACTGTGTATATTAGGACTAGGAGAACATGTTTAACAACAAAAAAAAAAAAAGAGATGTTGATTTGTCGTCAGGGAATTTTACATGTGTGAACCTTACTTAAACTGACTACTGCTTCCAGTTCATGGATTATTATGCTGTAAGTAGTCGTGACTTCTCGAAACTAACCAAGGTGAGCACCTTAACCTAGGGGTATAAGGAAGGCCAAAAGGTCTCCTTTTCACGAGTTCTGCATAAGGAGCGCCACTCTCTTTTTTTCTTTCCCTTCTCAATAGCTACATGTCAAAAAAATGTAAATGATATGAAATATACATGTTGTACCAAAGCAAGTACAGGAGATATATATACTCTCTCTCCATCACAGAATGTACTACATCATTGATAAACATTCTACAGGAAGATGGTTCCAACTTTCTCAAATGGTGGCTGGCAGATCAGCTCTGTATTAAGTTGTCATGGACATTTTTTTCTTTCAGTTTTTCATACAAAGATTTTAGTTGATATGAACCTCTGGTTGAACTTGATGGTTTTGTGTCCTTCTAATTTTTTTCCTCAACCATACTAACTATATATAACTAAATCTGGATTATTAATGTCACATATGCCAGACAAACAGGGTGAAGATTGTGAATTCTGACAAAATCTATGGCTACCTGAAATCCGGGGGCTATTCGAAGAACTGTTTCACAAAAGATTTAACAGCAACTATTGTGCGAACTGCATGTGATTTCTTTTTTCACCTTAAAGGGGCTCTAGCCGTAGATTTTCCGTTTTTTAGATACACATATGCCTGAATAGACTTTAAAAAGGCTATTCGGGTGCTGCTAATTGTTTTTGACCCCCCCCCCCCCTCCCTGTTTTTCTGAATTACCATAAAAATGTATATGTAAATGAGCACGGAGGGCGTTCCGTGCACACCCCACCCCCCTGCGTCATAGTTTGTTCACACCCTCCTCTCTTCTATGACGTCCTCCTTGCAATTCACCGCCTCCAGCGGTTTCGATCGATGTGCTCTACACAAAAATGGCGATCTCCGACATTCTATACAGAAAAATGGCGTGGGAGCATGCGCAGTAGCGCTCCAGAGGGAGCGCTACTGTACATGCGTGAGATTTTGATCGAAACAGCCGCACTGGAGGCAGTGAATCACAAGGAGGAGAGTGTGAACAAGCTACGACGCGGGAGGGTGAATGGAATGCCCACCGTGCACAGTAGGACTGATTTACATATGCATTTTTACGGTAATTCAGAAAAACGGGGGGGGGGGGGGGTTAAAAAAAATGATTAGCAACACCTGATTAGCTGCAGCTACAACTGACATGTATAGCTCTGGCCTAGCTGACTCCATGCAGGGGTATTGGGTGAAGAAAGTTCCCTTTTCGCAATGATGTTTTTGGCTGATCGGAAAAAAAAAAAAACCTACGCAAGAAAATACAACACTCTTACTTACAGCACGCTCTACCGTTGCAGTTTACAGCTATATGTTACTACACTTTTCTGCCTTTTCAAAAAGGTGCTACACATTACAAAGAAAGCAAGCCTTTGAGGACATGAAAGACTTCATGAAGCTGATCTGGTTGTTTGTTGTGCTATAGTGCCCCACCGTGGCCGAAGACAATATTACAAGCATGATTTACTGTATAGAGATAAAGTAGACAAGCTGTTTAGATTTTTAATTTTATTTTATTTTTTTTATTGAAAAGAACAAAAAATAATAATACAGCACTGTATAAATTCCAGAAGTACATATGGATGGCACACATCACGCTGTTACATTGAGGACCAATACACACTATGTGTACCCCTACCACAAGGCAAAAACTACAGTTTTGGGCCTAAATATGTTAAATAAATCATTCAATTGCAAAATTTGAAAACCACACTAAAGACTCTCAAAACTGCATGTAATTTTAATACAGTTTTAACTGCACTGTGTGAATGTGTCCTCATAGTTACACTATCCTATGCCCAGCACATCTAAAAATTAATCTTTTACCATCACTATGCTCCTTTATTGACCCGTGCATAGTGTGATGCTTCCCATGCTCCCCCCCCCCCCCCATGAAAATAACAATAATAATAATGCACCCCGGTAACACTTGCTCATCCTTGTTCTCCTGCCATGTTCTTATATAACACAATGCTGGCCTGCAATAAGCTGTAGATATCACTACCGTGTTTCGCCGAAAATTAGACAGTGTCTTATATTAAATGTTGGTTCTAAAGATATGCTATGTCTTATTTTCAGGGGATGTCTTATTTTTTTTTCTGTGTGTGTGTGCTGCTGCCACCACTGAACTACGCTGAGATGTGCTTGCTGCGCAAAGACTGTATGAAGAAAAACATTGCACCCGGCTGAACGCTGTGTGCGGTGCTCCGTGTGCACAGGAAAGCCGGCTGCTGCTGTGATGCCGTAAGTTGTATCCACTGTTCCTGCTGCTGTAGGATGAGCTGGGAGAGTGGACCCCCCGCCGCATATGATGCTTAGTGGATGCACAGTCGGCATCTCCCAGCTCATCCAACAGCAGCAGGAACAGTGGATACAACGTATCACAGCGGCGTCAACAGCCGGCATACCTGTGCACACGGGACATCGTGCAGTGTTCAGCCGGCTGCAATGTTTTTCTTAATACAATCTTTGCGCAGAAAGATTATTATTATTGGGGGATGTCTTACCGTATTTTTCAGACTATAAGACGCACTTTTTTCCCCAAAAATTTGGGGGGAAAAGAAGGGTGCGTCTTATAGGCCGAATGTGGCGCCTGGCACCCGCTCTAATAGAGAGGCGGAAGCCGGCAAGTGATAGACGCCATTACAGGTGCCGGGGCCTGAGACATCGCTGCCCTGCCCTGCATGAAGCCAGCAGCAGGGGCGATGCTATTCCGCTCCTCCGTCCCCCCCGCCGCTGGCTTCATGCAGAGCAGGGCAGCGATGTCTCAGGCCCCGGCGTCTATCCCTCCCCGGCATCCGCCTCTCTAGTACAGCGGATGCCGGGTCAGTATCAGCGGCCCCTTCTCCCCCGGGGCCGGTCCCCACTGGCCCCGTACCTGTAAAGATGCAGGCCGGCTCCTGCGCGGCGATATCGCAGGAGCCGACCTGTTCGGGTGACAGCCGGGAGCCTAATGAGGCTCCCAGGCCTGTCACTGCTGTATTAGTATTGCGGCTGGTCTCTATGACCAGCCGTAATACTAATAGACAGAATGTCCCATAGACGGCAATACAGTGGTATTGCCGTCTATGGGACTTGCGATCAAGTGACCGCAGGTTCAAGCCCCGGGGGGGGGAATAAAATAGTAAAAAAAAAAAAGCTTTAAAAATATATAATAAAAATATGAAATAAATAAAAGTTCTAAATCACCTCCTCTCCCTAGAATATATATATAAAAGTAGAAAATCATACATCATAAACCACCAGGTTTTTTTTTCAATAAAAGGTGATCTAAGCAATAGATATTCACCAAAATGGTATAACTAAAAAGTACTTCTGGCCCCACAAAAAAAAACACTCTATGCATCCCCGTACAGCTGCAGGGTCACCTGTCAATGTGGCCTTGCAGCTGTTGCAAAACTACAACTCCCATATATTAAATATTTTACCAGTTTTTGCTTCAAAATTTTTTTTCCCTATTTTCTTCCTCTAAAACCTAGGTGCGTCTTATAGTCCGAAAAATACGGTACTTTCGGGGCATGCCTTATATTAGGCAATTCAACAAAAAAATCTGCTATGTCTTACTTTCGGGGATGACTTATTTTCGGGGAAACAGGGTAGCAGATACCTGAAGAGTGGAGCAGGAAGCTAAAGACTTGCTGCTCATCATTGTATTCAATGATATCAGTATAAAGGCTCAGAGTGGCCCACAGCTCACCTTGGCATGGTGCAGTACACTCATTGTGCTCCATACAGATACACATTGTACGTCTAAACAAATGCTGCCAGAAAATCAAAAGATGTCTGAAAATGTAATTACTTTCCTCTATCCGTAGGATAGATGAATTGCTGATCAGTGGAGGCCCAAACTGCTGAGACCCTTACTGATTCTGAGATGGGGGGCAGTTTTTCTTTCACATTGGCTTCGTTCACACAGGGCAAGAGAGGGCGGATTTTGGCACGGAATCCACCCCCTCACAATGGTGGTCTATGTAGACCACTAGTGTTCTTTTTTTTCCGCAAGCCACATGTTGCCGCTAGCGGAAAAAAAAAAAAGAAACGAGCTGCCCTTTCTTCAGGCAGATTCCCCCTTGCGACAACACCCTCCAGACTAGGCCCATTCATTTGGGCCTAATCCGGAGCGGAACGCCGCGACGGGATATGACACGTGGATTCCCCGTGTGAACTAGCCCGAATATTTTTTATATTCGCGCCAGAGTTTCAGCCACGGAATCCGCCTGAAGAAAGGGCAGCTTGTTTTATTTCTGCTAGTGGCAACATGCCGCTAGCGGAAAAACGTACGCTAGCGGTCTACATAGACCACCATTGTGAGGTGATGGATTATGATGTGGATTCTGCGCCAAAATCTGCCCCAGACACAGAGAGGTCACCTGAGCCTCCAATCATTTCAACAGGAGCCCTGGAAATAGCCGCAGTATAGCACCTGTCTATCTCCAGCACTTGTATTCACATGAATGGAGCAGGGGCGCACATACATTTTCAATTACAGAAAAAAGCAGGCCGCCCTGTTTGGAGGATCCGTGGGGGTCTCAGCTGTCTGGCCCCCATAGATCAGCAAATTATCCCCTCTCCTGTGGATAGATGATAAAAATATTTTGTAGCATAACACCATACTAAATCTTATTGTTTTCATAATAAAAAGTTCTACGAACAATAACATTATTTTATGAGCCCATATCGCTCATAGTGTCCCATGTGCCCTTTTCGTCGCTCACCTAAATGGGGGGAGGGGAGAGGGGGGTACTGGTGTTCTGTAGCTAAAACAGAAGGGGGCATATTAGGATACGTTCACATGTAGGAATCCGCTGCGGACGCCAACGCAGGTAATCTGGAGTTGCAGCTAATTCAGACAGGGAATCTGTAGCAACATCACATACAACGTTTTTTTGTTGTGTTTTTTCTTGAAAGCAAAGGGAGGCAGAATCCGTCCCCAAATCCATGCGAACGCCTTTATGAACTTACCTTTATACTGCAGTATAGAAATATTGCAGTATATACATACCCCTAAATGGTGGCAACTAAAAAGACAACGTGTCACACAAAGCATAATCTCCCTCTCCTGCAGATACTATAGACAAGCTCGTATACATAATCCACATTGTAGCATCTACTATCATGTATCTGTATCATGTATCTGCGCTCCGCACCACAACCACACCAGCCTTCTCCTAAGCACTGACTACAGCCTCAACTGTCACATACGGCCGCCCTATCAGCAGTCACGTGCTCCGTGACGTCTCGCAGAGATAGCGCCTGCTGATTGGACGCTTTGAATATCGTGCGCTGTGAGATCTATGGCGTCCGTGCTGGTGAGCTGTGACAGTGCTGGGCAGTAGCCGCTGCGCTGGTCTCCTTGGTCACTCTCGTGACGCTTCATTATTGGGTAGCACAGTGTGGAGCATAGGATAATACTGCGAAGTATTGTGGGGAAGTCCAGTGTTTTAGGCGTTAATCTAAACTGCTCAGCCGTATAGCTGCTGTCCTGTATGTAACCTGTGTGTGGTATGGGCTAGAGATTATAGCATATATCTGGCACTATGGGTTAGTGGTTGTCTATAAGCCATATGGCGATGACATATAGAAAATGGCCATAGTATGTAACCTGGCTTTATGGGCAAGGGTACGTCTGTATATTATATGTCCATAGTACGTAACCCTGTCTGCATGAGTGAGGATATGTCTATAAACTATATGGCGGTTGTATGTAGAATCTGTAGTATGTAATCTATCTTCACAGCTGAGGGTATGTTTCTAAGCTATATGTAGAACATGTCCACAGTATGTAACCTGTCTGTATGGATGAGGATATGTCTATAAAGTATATGATTGTTATGTGTAGAATATGTCTTTAGTATGTAACATGAATTATATGGCAGTTAAACATAAGCGGACAAGTACGTGTAGAATAGATCTGTAGTATCTATATGTGATTCATGTGTAAAATATGTCTGATACATAACCCATCTGTATGTAAAAGCATAAGTCCATTAAAGGGGTTTTCCAAGCAAAAAAAGGTCTGTTCTATTAGGATCTGTTCACACAAAGTTTATTGCAGGCGGATTTTGATGTAGAATCTGTCTCAAAATCCGCCTGCAAAAAATACTTCCATTCACTTCAATGGGAGCTGCTCACTTTTTTTTTCCCACTAGCAATTTTTTTTTATTTTAGCTAGCGGGAAAAAAAAGCGACATGAGATTCTATTGATTCAGTTAATATTTGCATGAAAACATTTTCCACGTGTTTTGTTTTATGTAAATTTGTCCCTCTGTTGTTCTGGTTCATCAGAGGACCAGAACTACGGATAGGCAGACCACTGAAATAGCGGTAGCACACAAATTCCAATGGACCCCATTGACTGTAATGGGGTCTGTTGTTTTTAAAACTGGCAGGGGAAAAAGTCCTCTGTGCACACAAACTGTGTCATAACGTAGATGTAATTGGGTTTTCCCAACCAGTAACAATTTACAGGATAGGAATAAGTGTCTTTTGCTGGGGGTCTGACCACTGAAATCATAAATTTGCACGCCCACTTCTTCATTCACGTCTATGAAACTGAAATAAAGGTGATGTACATCATTCCCATAAATATGAATGGATTCACAACGGGCATTCAGAGACTGCCATTCTTATGGTTGCCTATAGTCAGACTCTCAGTAATCAGACACTGAAAGGGGTATCTGCAACTTTCATATTGATGACGTGTCCTTCATTGGGGTCTGAAACCCAGGACCCCTACAGATCAACTGTTTGAAGAGGCTGTGGCCCTCACGTTCATTGGCCATGTGCTACATTACCCATCTACCCCACTCAACAGTTTGCCTGCTGTGTCCTTTTCTCTCTTCTTGTATTGTTTAACAAGCTGGTGGATCGGCTTTGACTGTTTGATGGACAGAACACTATGAAGTGCCTCAGTACTTATAAATATTGCCTTTATCATGAAAGATTATTTATTATTACTACTAGAAATCTATAACACAGATCAAATAATATGCACAGTAAACTACACAGATATGGAGAGGAAAAAAAAATCTTACATGCTGCTAGGATTGACAATGGATTTGCAGTAAGCTCAGTGTTATCTTTGTGTTGGCATACAGAGATAACACACACTGCTGGAGCCTTTATCAGCAAACTGCAATTAGCTGACCTAAGAGCCCCCCTCCACTCCAGAGAGCAGTGAGCCAGGTAATTCACCTGAGATCAAATAACCGGCTAGGTATCTTGTGTAAACAATGAGAGGTATAGAAGACAAAAAAAGCAGTATAACTAAAGCAATGTCTTTAGATAAGCTCTTGAATTTCTTGAAGCTAACAGTTTAGATAGGATCCTTGTGATGGGAATACCCCTTTAAAGTGAATGGAGCTTTGCTGCAATACCAATGACAGTCCCTACAAAATGTATGTTGCTGGGGCCTTTTCAACCAGGTAAAATGTGGGCGTATCGGGTATCATAACCCGATCATGTATGATGATCTATCCTAACGGTAGGTCATCAATATATAAGTCCTGGCAAACCCCTTTAACCCCTTAGCGACCCTTGACGTAACTGTACGTCATGGGTCGCATGGGGATGTATGGAGCGAGCTCACACGCTGAGCTCGCTCCATACACGGCAGATGCCGGCTGTATCATACAGCCAGGACCTGCCACTAACAGCAGCGGTCGGTGCCCGAGCCGATCGCTGCTGTTAACCCTTTACACACTGTGGTCAAACGTGACCGCAGTGTGTAAACGGCGGCACGGGCGCCGCCATGTTTCGCCGATCACCGCCCTCCTGAACGTCACATGAGGGCGGTGATCGGTTGCTATGACAGCCGGAAGCCTATTGAAGGTTTCCAGGCTTGTCTCTGCACAAGATCTATTAGACGATGCCAGAGGCATCGTCTAATAGAAGTGCTGCGATTTTCCTATTCACTGCAATACTGTAGTATTGCAGTGAATAGTATGAGCGATCAGACCCCCTAGGTTTCAAGGTACCTAAGGGGTCTGATCATAAATGTAACAGAAGAAAAGAAAAAGTTTTTAAAAGTATTAAAAAAATAAAAAAAATATAAAAGTTCAAATCACCCCCCTTTCCCTAGATTAGCTATAAAAGTAATTAAAGAACATTAAACATAAACATATTAGGTATCCCCGCGCTCCAAAATGCCCGAACTATTAGAATATTAAAACATTTATCCCGTACTGCGAACGGCGTAGCGGCAAAAAAAATAAAAACAGCCAAAAAGCGTTTTTTTCAACACTTTGCCTCCTATAAAAAATTGAATAAAAAGTGATCAAACCATCAGATCTTTCCCCAAATGGTATCAATAGAAACGTCATCTTGTCCCGCATAAAAAGACACCACAACCAGCTCCATACATGGAAATATGAAAAAGTTACAGGTGTTAGAACATGACACAATTTTTTTTTTCTATTTTGCAAAGTTTATCATTTTTTTAAAAGTATCAAAACATTTCAAATACTATATAAATTTGGTATCACCGCGTTCGTACTGACACGTAGAACACAGGTAACATGTCATTTGTACCAAACAGTGAACGCTGTAAAAATTAAACCCATAAGAAAATGGCGCAAATGCATTTTTTCTCCAATTGCACCTCATTCTGAATTTTTTTCCAGCTTCACAGTACATTGCACAGCATATTGAATGATGCCATTACAAAGTACAATTTGTCCCGCAAACAATAAGCCATCATGTGACTCTGTGAACTGAAAAATGAAAAAGTTATGGCTCTTGAAATGTGAGGAGGGAAAAACGAAAATGCGAAACCAAAAAATGGCCTGGTCCTTAAGGGGTTAAACAACCCCTTCTACTTGACTGATGACAGACTCATATTTTCAATAGGAAGATCCAGCCCTGAAGCGACACTTCAAAGGACATAAAGATGGTGTCACCTGTCTTGACTTCAATCCAGACAACAAACAGCTTGGTATTATCTTTTTAACCATTACATGAACACATTACAATTGTTATATGTAACCAGACTAAAAAAATAAAATAGCTTTGAACTATTCTTGGAACCATTGGCTCCCAAACTGAAACATTTGGTAGCCAAATAAAAGTTCTAGTCACCAAATTTAAATAGGTTATCCTTTTTTTTTTTTCTTTTCTTCATGGTCTATCCCCAGGATGGGTTATCAGTAAGGCTGCATTCACACGGAGTAACGCACCCTCATTTTGACACGTAAACACTTGTCAGAGTGAGCACAGTATCACATTGAAAGCAATAGGTACAGAAGCCTCCCATTGAGTTCAATGTAGCGCGCGTAAGACCGAACCCATTGAAGTCAATGGGATTCTGTTTTATTGTGCTCACTCTGACACGTGTTTACGTGTCAGAATGAGCGGCGTGTTACTCCATGTGAACGCAGCCTAAGAGATCAATGAAGTCTGACACTTGGGGTCCCTGCTGATCAGCTGTTTGAGGAGGTATGATGATTTTACTGTTTAAATTGCATACTATTTACTTTAGAAGTGAGTAGACAGTTACATGCTATCAGTCAGCCTGTTATGTAAATGGTGAAAAGGCTACGGCACTTGCGACCCATTCAAACAGCTGATCATTGGTGATTTACCATTGATCTGCAAGAAAAGTGAAAGTAAAGTAACCTTTCAGGTTCCACGGCCATATCTGACAACACTGTTTGGCCACACGGTTTTGGGTGAAGACCTGCTGCTCGCACTGCCAGGCATACAGGCAGCACTGCCGCTGCTGCCTTTATCTAGTGGATGTGTTGCTAGTCATGGCTACTAGGTGAAAGCAGTTTACACCCTGTAATTTAGAAAGGATGAGGACCACAGATTGCCCCGTATAACTGCCACCTGACCTTTAAAGGGGCTCTATCACTGGGAAAAGTCATTTTTATCTAAACACATCCTTGCATAGGCTTTAGAAAGTCTATTCCACACTTACCTTTAGTATGTAGATTGCTTCAGTGGTGTCTGAATAAGTCCGTTTTTATTAATATGCTAATGAGCTTCCAGCCAGTACAGGAAGTTCCCAGCAGCCTCCTCTCTCCTATTATCTTCTATGTGTGTGAGGCAAACAGGAAGCGGAGTCATCAGCAGCAGCAGCCTCCCATAGGAAACAATAGGAGAGGTGTGCACGATCTATCGTGCACCAGTCTAATTAGCATATGAATAAAAACGGACTTATTCAGAAACCACTGAGGCAATCTACATACTATAGGTAGGTGTGAAATAGACTTTCTAAAGGCTATGCAAAGGTGTGATTAGTTAAAAATGACTTTTCCTAGGGATAGAGCCCCTTTAAGAATATGGTGGTGTAAGCATTGATTCTGATCTTGTGCATAGATATCTACAATATTGAGACATGTACACAATCTTCATATTGTGTTTTCTAATGCTGCATTTTTTCTTATATACCATGTATATATACTTTTAGCATCCTCGGCTACAGATGCATGTGTCATGGTCTGGAATTTCAAGCCTCAGTCACGAGCTTTCAGGTTCATAGGGCACCAAGAGGCTGTGAGTAGTGTTCAGTTTTCTCCTAGTGGACACCTTTTGGCATCAGCATCTAAGGACAGGACAGTGAGACTCTGGACCCCTAACATGTAAGTATGGATTGGAATGAATAATACATTTCAACCTGTGACTTTAGCATCTAACATTGTTAGAGGTAATTCCTCCATTGGGCCTCTGGTGTTCTACATATACATCAAGCTGGATTTCAGTACTTTTTCAGCCTTCTAATTATAATGGCTCTTTTACACGATCCCTGTAGGGACAAACTGTAGCACTAATTGTGTTTTAGTGTGTTCTGGGAATACATCCAAAGGTTTCATTTAGCTTTACTTACAATTTTATAGGTTTCCCTTTTAATAGTTGTAAACTGGGTTTTGAACGTAAATCTGGTAATTCCATGCATTTTGTTACTTTAAGATTTATAAAGCAGAGTGATTCCTTTGAATAAAAAGCGTGTTAAATGTTAGAATGCCTTTGTGTCTCTGTCTTCTTTATCAAAGCAATCCTCTAGCAGTCAAAAGTGAAAACTTGACTGTACATCTATAGTACAATTGTATAGTCAACCTACCTGGTCCGCTGCTCATGAACCAGTCTTTTGCCGCTTGTGTATTCCAGTCTCCTGTTTGCTTGATCAAATAGTGGCGGCCACTGTCTGACTACCTTACCCGTTGTTTACATTTGCGTTGGTATTCCGTCCGGGGGAGTCCGCATGGGCCCCTGGAACGGAATCCCAAATGCAATTGCAAGCGCTGTGCAGTAAAAACACACAGATCCCATAGACTATAATGGGGTCTGTGTACTTGCTGCGCGCTGCCCGCACGAATCATGCAGACAGGAAAGTAGATTGTGAACTACTTTCATGTCTGCATGTTCTGTGCGGAGATCTGGCAGCAAGCACACGGACCCCATTATAGTCTATGGTGTCCGTGTGATTTCACTGGTACACTGCTTGTAGTGTACTGGTACAGTAGTCTGAGACACGCCCACAACTGCAGCTGAAACCCCTACAATTAGACAACACTGATATTGAGGTGAGACTCTGGTAACCATATGTGAAGATGCAATTGGGAGACAAGAATGCACAACAAGTGCGCCCAGTATATTGACTACATTTGCAATGAGTATACTATTTTATTTTTTTACTTTTCAATGGCTGATGGCTTGTATAAATATTTATTTTTAGTTTTATGATTTCAGCAAAGGGGAGTCAACTGTATTGAAGGCCCACACAGCTTCAGTACGGAGTGTTGACTTTTCACATGATGGCCAGAACATAATAACTGCATCCGACGACAAGTCTATTAAAGCATGGAGTGTTCACCATCAGCGGTTTCTATTCTCACTTACCCAGCATACAAATTGGGTTCGATGTGCTAGGTATGTTATTTCAATCCTTCAAGAAAGACTAATGCTCTTTTCTCTGTTATTGTCCCAAATGCAAGGTCTTTGTCAGCAAGGGTTACTTCAGTGATTTCTTATTCATATTTCCTGAAAAACTTTCCCCCTTAAACAAATAATTCAGCGAAAAGATTTCTTAATGCCTGCACCCATCATTTAATTGTCTGCTCCACTCCCTGACCTTTCCTCTTTCATATATTCTACCCTAATATCTCTACAATCCTGCAATCTCCCTACCTGATCCGACGTCATCGTGGCGTTCATATTTCTTCTTGATTTGCTATCAATCCCACCGTGCATCAGCATAGCATCTCATGGAGAGCTCTAGGTCGTACCATGTCTATTCTACATAATGAATGGGGGGGGGGGGATAATCACCGATGTACCTCTTTAATATAACTTGTCTTTTCCTACTTTCACCTTCTTTAATAAGTCACATGATAATCGTACTGCTGGTATCTTAGCCAAATGTGAGAATTAAGGATATTAGTGTCACAACCCAGTTAGCTTTTCATGACTATTACATATGGATGAATGAGTCAGCTATGAATGATATTACAGCTCTATTCCATTCAAGTAACATAAGTCTTGACCTCAGCGTAATGTCCATAGTCTGTACCAATGCTTCAAACTTATCAGAAACTGACTAGCTGCTGTTTTTCTATATAAATACTGGGCACACTTTAGTACCTTTAATGCACCGCAGTTCTCAATGAGCTCAAACACTAGTAGCAACTCATAGCATACCCTCTGAAATACCCCATATGGCTCATGGGTGTCCGTCAAACAATGCACTATATCACAACTGATGCAAAAATTTAGTTGTTGCCTATAGCAACCAGTGAAGCCTTTAAAAATATGAGCTACAATCTTTCTGTATAAATTGACCTAAAAGATTCTACCATGATTGGAATGCTAGTGGTGGTGATTGATAACTCCATGACATTAGTCAACATATGACATAGGGAAGTGTAAGTCTTATTAGACATTAGCGCAGTATCCTAAATAGAAGGAAGTAGGCAGATACATTTGACATCACTTAGAACTGGGAGCTGTACTAGGTATGTATTGCATCCTATACCAAGGGTAGGCAACCCTTTCTGTACAGTATGCTGATTTAAATAGGAAAATCAAAGTTAAAGTACTCTTGAGTGCCATGTACTGATTGTCAGGCTGACAGCCCTTATACTGTCATTTAACACTAAGGGTTACCAGAAGATGCTTCTGGATACATGCATTTACTGCCCCTGTAAAAGCAATGAAAGTACATGTGCAGCTCTCAATCAGTGGTAAATGTTTTGTCTGGGAGTACTGTGAGACAACAACCTTAGGGTATGTTCACAAGGAGTTTTTTGGAGTGGATTTTGACCCGGAGTCTGCCTCAAAGTCCGCTCGAAAAAGGGCTCCCATTGAAGTCAATGGGAGTCGCTCGCTTCTTTTTTCCGCTAGCTAATAGCTGCCCTATCTTGCCGCGTCTGACTCAGCCACTGTGCGAGGCTCCCTCCCAATTAGGCCCCTTCTTCGGGCTTAATCCAGAGCAGAATCCTGTGATGGCTAGCCGCGCAGAGGTTTTCACACGTGGAAGCTCAGACTGGAGGGGGGAGGATCTTTCAAAAAACATTTAGTATGATATGCGCTGTGTAGCCATTTGTGTTTTTAGACAGATTTGCAACAGGCGGACATCAGGCACAGATGTGAACGTAACGTCAGTTTTTCTGTAGCCTGTGACCATTTTTTCGCTGAAATTAGACAACCCCTTTTAAGCTCGCCCTCCCATAAATGGAAACAATGTACAGATCTCAGCTACCAATAGAGACGTTATAGAACGAAAGTGGGAAAGTTTCAAAGTAGGATTTCACAGAAAGGAGCCCAAATATATTAATAAAGTGGATTGCAATATTTATTAATATCTCAAAGTTTACTTATGCTTCTGAACGCATTTATTTGCCTTGTATCGTTAGTCCCTGGCATGTTCAGTCCACCGCTGTCACCTGGCTTTGACCTCTATCTATTTGTATCTTGCGAATAGTATTAACACGAGTTTCCTGCTGTTCGGTGTCAATGCTTTCACACTGATTTCCTTCTTTGTTGAGTATTTAGACAATTTAAGTAATTTCTCTCATCCGCATCCTCTCTGGGGTTCTCTAATCTTTCTTCATTACAGATTCTCCCCAGATGGAAGACTAATCGCTTCATGCAGTGATGATAAGACGTTACGAATCTGGGACACAACAAACAGAGTTTGCATTAACACCTTCATGGACAATAAAGGGTAATTATTAATGATAGACAAGTAGCTTGTTCATGTTTTATTCCATTAACCCCTTAAGAATGCAGGGTAGTTTGTAAAGTGATGTTCAACGACTTTTTTTATATTTTCATTCCCCACCTTCCAAAATTCATAACTTTATTTTTCTGTCAACATGTGAGGACTTATTCTTTGCATAACAAGTTGTACTTTTACTTGCAATCATTTTAGGGTACATTTAGTGTTTTGATTAGCGTTTATTTCATGTGTTTTATCTTTAATCGTTTTTTTTTTTTTAAACATTTTTTGTACATACAACAGGAAAGGAAAACAATGAGCCAAATCACATAGAGGCAATAAAGAAACAAGTTTGTCACCTAGCAACAAAGGACGGTAGGCCCGGAAGTACAGGGCCATAAAAACATTAATAAGGAAATGGGGGGCAGATGAACAAATAAGGGGAAACTCAATCAGGAAAACGTGTTTGGAAGGGGGGCGTGAAACAGTGGGAGGGAAGGATAGCCAACAGCCTCCTCTATGTGAGGGAAAAGAAAAAAGGATAGTACTGTATCAGGAGAAAAAAGATGAGACTTCGGTCGAATCCTGGAACACTACCCTAGGCCGCCAGAGCGCGTCAAATTTGGAGGGGGTCAAGGGAATCATCTGCCGCCAGGGCCTCCATTCTCCTTCTTAGGAAAAGCTCCTTTAAAAATACTACCAGAGTTGGAGGAGCAGTGCTCCACCAATGTTCTGGAATGACGGTTCTGTAGCCGTGAGAAAGTGTCGCCGGAGGTCCTTCTTCTCCACAGAAATCCTGCCAGGGATAACTGAAAGAAGGGCCAGTTGGGGAGTCACTGCCACAGAGCGGCCACACACCTTAGCATACAGGGCAAACACCGCATCCCAGAATGGCCTGAGAGCGTCATACTCCCACCACATGTGATATAGAGTGGCTTTTTCAGTACCACAGTGCCAAAACTGGTCAGTCACAGCAGGATATATTCAATCGAGGAAATCGGGCATCAGTACCACTGAGACAGGATTTTGAAATTATTTTCTTGCGCACTAGTGTAACGAAAATTTATGTACAAACAGGAAGGACTTATCCCAGTCGGCAGGAAGGAGGCCGGCGCGGAGGTCCGACTCCCAGGGGCCTCTATATAAGAGGGGGACCCAGTGGTAGATCTGAAGAAGGAGTGGTGATCTTTGTGTTCACCGACCACTCCTTTTCTCCGAGGGAGCGTGTAACTGGGATGATTTTTGGGATAACCTTTTCCCAAGACTTTCCTTTGTATGAAGATCATTTTATAGAATGGCAAATTAAACCTGTGAGACTTGGCCCAGGAATATGATCTACCAGGAATATGGTTTATAGAAATTTGCAAGTTATATCTGCTTGTATACATTCAAGGGAAACAGAAATTATGGTTTAGTGAATTTGGTTACCTCAATATTTGGCTGCCTATCCTTATAAAGCAAAACTTAAATGGTATAATGAATTGTCAGATGGATTGTGGATGCAGTGTATTAAGGATATTCCAAAGCTGTCATCAAGTAGGAATGAGCAAACTAGTTTGTTATAAATTTTCCAAAAAAAAATTAACTTCTTGGCAAACCTCAAATTTTTGGGCTTAGCTGCCCATTAACCACTATTATACTCTGGAGTCTCTTCAGAGTATAATAATTGGAGGCTCTTGTGTGGCTCCCCATCTTCTAGCGGACTCTTGGCATCTATGTAATGTGTGTTTTACCTTGCTCCATGTAGCTGCTGAAACCTAGTCGCAGCACTCAGTGGTCCCCTGTAGCCTAAAGGGGATTCTGAGGAACTGACAGACATTGCAGTGAGGCCCAGGAGAGGTGAGTATGACTGCTTGTTATATTTACTCCCCTCCTCAGGGCCTCCACTTTTTATACCCTGGAGTATAATAAAGAGACCCAGAGTTATAATAATAGTAGTCACGGTTCTGAATGAACAAGGTCGCCCCAAAGCTTTTAAATAGTAGATGTCCCAAATCTTCAGCTGAAGAAACTGATTGTGTAAATGTACAACTGTTATGGAGATGCCCAAAACTATATCATTTCTGCAATATAATTATCTATGCTATCAATGATGCATCTGGCTTAATATGTCTTAATATTATTAACCCAATAACTGCCATGATCCCCAATTGGGGTTCAGGTACTTTTACCTGCTTACGAACGCCATCTGTCATTGAGGAATAGAAACAGGACATTCACCTGCTCCAGCAGGATGTCACCCATGATAGTAATCCTAAACTGATCACATGCATGCATTGCCTTGCGCACATGAGGTCATTTTCATGGTGCAGTTCCCATTTATTGAAAAATAAAATTTGTCAGTTAATGAGTTAATATACCAAACAAATATGAAGAACAGATTCACAAACTAATATATATGACTAGGAAATTAATTTAGTGATTTTGAATGTCTAAAGCGGTGCCGACTTTGTATGGCACAAGCACATAGCAGGTCCTGATGTAGTAGACAACTGAATTAGTGAGGAGAGCTATATCTAGACTATTTATGAGAATGTGGGGAATTGGTTTCAATCTTTACCAGATATGAGGAAATTCTTTTGGTTACCATAATTTGATATAGTTAATGTCTCTCCACTACATTGGAATCTTGTAAGTAATGATTTCATATTTTGCAACAAAGTGCAGTAAAATATAAGGAAAAAAATCTCTTTAGTTTTTGAACTTTGGAGTGCTGCCTCACATAGTATGTGTAAGTCTCATTCCTTCAGACAGTACTTCTAAATGAAAATGAAATCTTTGTAACATTTATTCTAGGCATTCCAATTATGTGAGCTTTAATCCTTCAGGAACATGTGTAGCCTCCGCAGGTTCTAACAGTACAGTGAAAATCTGGGATATTCGCATGAACAAATTATTGCAGCATTATCAAGGTAATACACATTTGTTGCCTTCAACCTCAGCACTTGACTATTGAACATAAGGATGCAACATTGATATTTTGTATCCTAACAAAAAAATTTGGAAAGAGTCCCTGACTGTTGCTTGTGCTAGACATTGATCACCATGTAAAATTCATTAGCTCTGTTATGTATTATAATGGTGTCATATAGGAATTGCAGCCCAGTTCCTGCAATGTGGTCAGCATTCAATAAATGGAGTCTGTCGGCAGGAAAATCAATATCAAAATAATGACAGTACAGTGGTCCCTTGACGTTCGCGGGTCCGACCTTCGCGGAAGGGCTATACCACGGGTTTTAATATTAACCTTTTCGCTGCCAAGGGTCTCTGGAAATTTTGCACCTCCAGTAGCCAGAGCAATTTTCACAGTTTTGAGATGGACAAATCAAACCTAAATTGCAACATTAAAAAAGCATCCAACCCCCCCATACCTATATATTTTCTTAAAGTAGACACCTGCAGCATTGTCAGAATGCCACTTGGTACTGTATACGAACAGGCACCTTCATGCAATTTTGATTTAAAGTGAATGTTTTATGAAAAAATGCAAATAAATGTATATTAGTTGTTAAAAGCGGAAACCAAACAAAAAATTAAATGCACCAAACCTCCTAAAAATAAGAGTTCAACATGTGCAGAGTTCATACATATCACTATGGCCTGAACCCGCATGCACGTGTCTTCAGAAAATCGCTAGAACTGGAAGGAACAAAATTCTGCTTTGAAGCTGGAAATGTTAAAAAAGTATCATCCTATAAAATGTAGGGATTACACACCATGAAAAGTAAGTGAACCCCTAAACCCTATATATTTTTTGAAAGTAGACAACCTGAAGATTACAAATGTCTTAATGGGTCATCGATAGCCACATCCACCTTCATGCAACTTTGCGACGAACACAAATAATTTTTTGAAAAAATACGCTAAAACACATATTTGCACCTAAAACTCATGTTCAATCTCACATTCATATACAAAATACTTTTAAAATAATAGCTTATGGTGTATACAATGTGTATATATACTATATGTACCGCAAACATCAACTACAACAAGAGCTCGGACTCCCAAAAACACGAATACAGAAGACAAGCAGGATTTTGCTGTTGTTCACTAATATGTTAAAAAGCTATACTGCACCTACCAAACTGTGACTGTGATACCAAAATCTAACTTTTTTCAGAGTACACAGCATACCGTATATAAAAACACAATTTAATAGTTTATATATACAACCACCTTCATTCAACTTTGCCGCAAACAGAGATTGCTAGCAAAAATTGCGCAAAAATTCTAATTTGCCACTAAAGTGCGGCTCAAGAAATCCCTTTCTGCAAACATAATGTACTGTCCATAAAACTGCAATATGTGAGGAGTTCATACATACCACACATGTATATATTTACAGGGGCGGGTGTTAAAGAATCGCCAAAATCGCAGAAATGCGCCATCCCATTTTGTGCATGCAAATTAAATAGGACTTTACATAAAAATGTTATTTTCCATCCCCCTATAATAATTTTAGCAATCTATACGTTCATCTCTAGTGATAATCGTTAT
Organism: Leptodactylus fuscus; assembly: GCF_031893055.1. Taxonomy (NCBI): domain Eukaryota; kingdom Metazoa; phylum Chordata; class Amphibia; order Anura; family Leptodactylidae; genus Leptodactylus; species Leptodactylus fuscus. Next base: position 150,813,211 of record NC_134269.1, read on the forward strand.
TACTATTATTTTAGTGTGTAACGGATATCACTAGAGACGTATTTTACAGTAGAAAGCTCAGGTATAGACAGGACAGGGATTGGGTGAAATGTAAACTTTATTTGCGACTTTATGTATATGTTGTGTAAGTGTTTGGTGTGACTTTTTTTTTTTGGCTCTGCGACCTGGACAATGGTAAACGTCTGGGTCACAGTGCCAACAAACTTCCTGGTTATGTTCAGGAGTTATAACATAAGAATACCCCACTAGTAATGCTCAGAGGGGAATTACATTATAACTGTATGTGACAATCAGAGACAAATGTATAGTATACGCTCTGATTGGCAGGAGAAGGGTTAATAGGGACAATAGAGTCCCTGCCAACCCCTTCCTGCTGTCACATACAAGTTATGCAGAGAGAGAGATCGTTTCTGTGTGTCTCTCTCTCTGCTGGGCTGCTCCGTGTCCCTCTTTCCTGCTTGCTTAGACAGGAGGGGGGGGACACTTTGGAGCTCTATATCTTTGGACTGCATCAACATATCTTGATGCTTTCAATTGCATTTTAAAGAGGAGAATCTCATCTTTAAAATGATATCAAGAACTCGATGATTGAATGTACAGTTTTGGAGAAATTCACTGTTGAAACGCTGTCGGGAATTGAGATCTGCAGTTGGATCTCAATGCCAAATAGTGTTTTCAACAGTGAATGGCTCCAAGACTGTAAGTAAAATCATCAAGTCCCTGGTATCATTTTAAAGATGAGAGTCTCTTCTTTAAAATGCATTTTAAAGCATCAAGATATGTTGATGCAGTCCAGAGATATCGGCATTAGTAGGGAGGACGTACTAAGTACGTCCTCGGCTACTGAAGTGCCACCTTGGGAGCACGTACAGTGTACGTGCCTGGCAGTGAAAGGGTTAATGGAAGGATACTCCATTGTTTTTTTGAACACCACGGGTTTTCCCGTGGCCGCTCATCAATATCATCAGAAAAGTTTTGTGTATCTTCTTCAATGGTGAGTACCCATATCATTTCATATATTGTAGTGTATGTAGACCAGGGGTGCCCAATACGTCGATCGCAATCTACCGGTCGATCACAATGGACGTATGGGTCGATCGTGGGATGCAGCCAGGTATCCCCGGTGTCTGCTCTCAACCTGCGCTGTGAATAAGCACTCCGGACACTTGCAGGCCGCTCTTAGGGATGGAGGGAGCCGGGGTGCTGCTTGTTTACAGCGCAGGCTGAGAGTCATCTACAGACACTGGCAGGCGGGGCTGCCACAGTCCTGGCCTGCCAGTGTCCAGAGATAACTCTCAGCCTATTCTGTGAAGAAGCAGACAGCGGGGATGCCTGGGCAGCCACAGAACGCTGCTGTCTCCTGCTCACGATCTCACGATCCGCCCGACCCCGCCCACATGCCCTGCCCACAGACACGCCCCACCCTGCCCACAGGCCTGGCCCTGCCCACAAGAAGTGGGTCGTAGATCTTAGGGCTTGGTCATATTATGAAGTAGCTCACATGCTGACAAAGTGTGAGCACCCCCGATGTAGACTATTTTGGATATGAACAGTATTGCAGGACATCCCCTAACATGAGATTAAACATCGCATCTCCACTTCATGAAAATTTGACTTTCGCGGACGGCCTTGGAATGTATCCCCCCGCGAAAGTCAAGGGACCACTGTACCTTGTAGAGCTGCTTCTACACTTATCAAAGAAGTATTTCTTATTCTGCATTTTCATGAAAATCAGTGTTTTATTCTTATGCAAATTAGCCAAAAAAAGCTTTAGGGGTGTTTCTTCTGCTGGGGCTTCACTCTCTGCAGCAAATAACCACCCTCATTGCAGACCTAGTGGGAGATGTCTTTCAGGAGATGAAAGGCAGGTGGGGTGGTTATCTGGAGCAGAGATTGAAGCCCCAGCAAGAGTATAAACACTCCTAAAGCCCTTTTTAGCTAACTTACATAAAAATAAAAAACTGATTTTCAAGGAAATGAAGCTGCAGTACAGAATAAGAAAGGCATCTTTGGAAACTGTAGATGCAGACCTACAAGGTACTATCATTGGTTTCATACTGATTTTCCTGCTGACAGACTCCCTTTAATGAAAGAAAATGGTGAGGGAGGACCACCATTTCAGCTGTTAAGGGCTGTGCTGTGAGAGTAGTTAAGTAGTGCATGGTTAGTAGAGGGAACAGTAATAAAATAGCTTGCAGCTGACCGATTTTTCTCCCTACTCCTTTACACACATTCCAAGCACTCTTGTTCCCTGAAAAAAATTTTTGGACATAGGAGAAAGAAAGGGTTGGGTCGCTAATAAATGCCATCAAAGGAGAGTTATGGCTCCCTCGTACAAATTAGATGGTCTTCTTACCCCCACATGGGGTCCATCATGCTCTGTAAGTGACTGTTGTTGCTGTTGTGTTGCTGTTTTTGTGGTCCTCTGACAGACCAGAACTACAGATAGGCTGATGCTAGTGTGACCTCCTAGTGTAACTTAAACTATAGCTTAACAACTTTTAAGATGTAATGAAAGTAAATAAACCAATATATTGTAAATGTAATTGTGTATATGTTTCTCAGTCCACAGTGCAGGTGTTAACTCTTTATCATTCCATCAATCTGGAAACTTCCTCCTTTCTGCCTCTAATGATGGTACTGTCAAGGTGCTGGACCTGCTGGAGGGAAGACTTCTTTACACACTTCATGGGCACCAGGTACCCGATTATGTTTCATAGCTAGCCATGGATATTTGTAATACAACATAAGTGGTAGATATGGTGTATTTGCTGCTGCGTGGCTGTATTACTATGTAATTACTCTTGTGCAACCTTTGGATGAAAGTATCTTGCCTATACTAGAGCACTGTATATCTTTGTGGTGATGAGATTGCTAACATTACATTTGCAAACTTTTTAAAAAAAACATTAGTTTTGTTTATTTTTGATGTATTTGCTGTTTTATCGTGGAAAGTATGCTACTCGACATGGAACTTTCTTATATAGGTGTGAGTCTAACTGTATTTTGTGTAATGGGAGCGCCTATATTTGATCTAAAATATAAATGTAGATATTTTAGTACTATATGTGTGTGTTTTTGATGAACAGGGCCCGGTTTTGTCGGTTGCATTCTCAAGAGATGGAGAACAGTTTGCTTCTGGAGGGACGGATGCACAGGTATGTCACTAAATTCTGCATGACAATAGAATAAATAATATAGCATTTATCCAAACATGTGTATATGTATATATAGTATATACCCCTAATCTTGCTACACCAGGATCTTAAAGGGATTCTACCATTAAAACACTTTTTTTTTCCTCGTTAGCACGTCGGAATAGCCTTAAGAAAGGCTATTCTTCTACCTTTAGAAGTCGTCTCCAGCCCGCCGTTCGGTTAAAATCCTGGTATTAGTCGGTATTCAAATGAGTTCTCTCGCAGCACTGGGGGCAGGCCCCAGCACTCAAACAGCACTGGGGTTGTCCCCAATGCTGCCAGAGAATTCTCTCCAGCGAAGCCTCCATCTTCTTCAGCAACCGCCTCTTCACTCGTCTTCTTCCGGCTGGGGTCACACTTCAATGCCTGCACAGTCGGCTCTGCCATCGGGCCTCACACAGAGCCGACTGCAAATTTTTTTGTGTCCGCTTACGTGAGCATGCGCAGTACGCTCCTGTAGTTCGATGGAGTACGGAGCTTTCTGCGCATGCTTGTGTAAGCGGCAACAACAAAATGGCCGCCGCTATTTGCAGTTGGCTCTGCACGAGGCCCGATGGCAAAACCGACTGCGCGAGGCCCGATGGCAGAGCCGACTCCGCGAGACCTGATGGCAGAGCCGACTGCGCAGGTGTCGAAGTGTGACCCCACCCGGAAAAAGACAAGTGAAGAGGCGGTTGCTGAAGAAAATGGAGGCGTTGCTGGAGAGAGTTCTCTCGCAGCATTGGGGATGACCCCAGTGCTGTTTGAGTGCTGAGGCCCGCCCCCAGTGCTGCAAGAGAAATCAATTGCTTACTGACAAAAACTGGGATTTTAACCGAACGGCGGGCCGGAGATGACTTCTAAAGGTTGGAGAAGAATAGCCTTTCTTAAGGCTATTCAGACGTTTTAACGAGAAAAAAAAAAAAAGTGTTTTAATGGTAGAATCCCTTTAAGGGAGCGTTCACACTACCGTCAGTGTCCGCTCCTAGTGTCTGTTCAAAATCTCGCACGGACATTAGGAGCGGACACTAGCTGTGTCCGTGACGCTGTGTCCGTGACACTTTTCATTCATTTAAATGGCGATCGGGTGCGTTCTTTTGCATTCCGTGCCTGTCCTTAAGTGTTCCTAAAGATGTCCGAATTTTCAAACGGACAGAAAAAAACCTACATGTCGGGTTTTTCTGTCCGCTTGAAAAGTCGGACATCTTTACATGCGGACAGTGAAGGAAGGGCACGGAGTGCAAAAGAACGCACCCGATCGCCATTTAAATGAATGAAAAGTGTCACGGACACAGCTACTGTCCGCTCCTAATGTCCGTGCCAGATTTTGAACGGACACTAGGAGCGGACACTACCTGTCGGACACTGACTGTAATGTAAACGCTCCCTTACTGTTTCATGTGTAGAAGTGAAGAGCAAGAGCAGTAAAACAGGTTGATTAACGGACATGGCACAGATTTTCTATTACTCAGACTTGTTTTCTGAAACTTTTCTTCAGTCTTTACGACTCTTCATTTAAATTGTATTTTTTGTTTTAGGTTTTAGTCTGGAAAACAAATTTTGACATATTTGAGAACAAAGAAATAAGTAAAATGCAACAGAAAAGATTATTTCCTGATCCGCCACCTCATTTAAATGACATTTATCCCCGATCGTCTCACTTCCACAGAAGCAGTGGACATTCCATTGAGGTAACAGTACTATATAACTATGAGACACAATAACACATTCTGCTGCACCTTACAGATGTTATTACTCCTCACTATCCCCAGTAGGACTCTCAGCCTAAAATCTATATCATTCTGTCTTTGAGTGGGAGAGGAAACAGAAGCAAACACTTGGAGAATCTATGTAGATAATACTCTTTGCTAGATCCCAAGACCCCAGTGCAGCCAGGCTACAAGGTTATCATGCCCATATTTATTAAACAGTACTTTTCTCTCCTTTTTTTCCTTACAAAATAAAATATCATAGAGTATCAGTGATCTAAGCAATGCTTTCAATTGCCAGATTTCATTTGTTCTCCTGTGTAAATCTTGGTTCCGTGCTCCCTGCTGTTGTTACTTCCAAGAAATGTAATGCTAATAACAGATCTTATTGACTTATAATGGACACACTAAATCTGTTTCTTCTCCCCGGATACAGTAAAGCAGCAGCCTAAACTACTCTGGCCAAAAAAAACCTATGTATTTCTGTAAAAATATATTATTGACTTACAGATCTTGTGCCTGTTCATGTTGCAGGTTATGCTATACAGTGAGTAACACAGTCAGTACAACAGGTTGTCCCTATCCGGCCATCAAGATCAGTAATGAAATCAGCAAACTTAGAATACTGCCTTAATAAAACTCAACTTTCATTCTATGCTATTTAAAGTGGTGACCTCCAAGTACATCTCTACATCCAATGGTATATCGCATCTCAAACTGCATATTGTATAGATCCTACCATATGTCCAGATTGTATAACTTGGGGTCCCAGGATAATATCCCTAAATCTATGTATCTGTCCCAAAGCGTTTCATTAGTAATATTCAAGATTAGTAAAGGGACATTACCCTGTACTATGTATATTAATGTAGGGCAATGCTGTAATAAACATTTGGTAACCCGAAACGGGGACCATTGATACCCAACAGAGGAGGAGCTCTGAGGAGTCATGAATATTCCTGAATTTCCCCATGGTGGGACTATTAAATGATTATCATATCTTATGCTAGTGATGAAACACATTGGACTCATGCATAAAATTAGGGATATTGTTTTTAGGAATAGTACTTTGGAACAACCCTTGTAAGGGCGGGCGAGTTGAAAGGGTGATAATAGGAAACTCATGATGAACTGCATGCTGAAAACATATAAGACCCAGACACTGCTGCATCCGCTTATCCCAAGACCCCATGTTGTGCAACCTGGGGCAACTGCAAATGACAGGCATGGTTTTTATAGATTTCACTTGAACTTGCATCTGAAAGAGTTGGCAACTTGCCTTCTCATTGTTCAGTTCTCAGCAAAATCTGCTAAATTTATATTAGTTGTGTCAACTTTTACTGTGACTATCACATAAAGTCTGCTAATAAAACCCTACTAGTTTGCTAAATTGCGACAAACAGAACGGTTTTGCATAACACTTTCATTCTTAGCATATTGTTGCAGTCTTGCATAATTGCTGCAATGTGTGAATATACACAAAAAGTAGAACCTCCTAATTCCTTTATCTAATAGTCGACAAAGCATGCCCTGGCCTGCAGTTTCTATAATTTGCCAGTCGCATTACCTATAAAGAGACAGCAGATGTCACTGTCTCTATTCTGTTGAAGGTTTTATATTTATCATGTGTGTTGAAAACTGGTTATAACTAGAGATGAGCGAACAGTGTTCTATCGAACACATGTTCGATCGGATATCAGGGTGTTCGCCATGTTCGAATCGAATCGAACACCGCGTGGTAAAGTGCGCCAAAATTCGATTCCCCTCCCACCTTCCCTGGCGCCTTTTTTGCACCAATAACAGCGCAGGGGAGGTGGGACAGGAACTACGACAACGGGGGCATTGAAAAAAATCGGAAAAAGTCATTGGCTGCCGAAATCAGGTGACCTCCATTTTAGACGAATAGTGGATTTCAAATCCGGGTCATATGAGAATGTGAACTTTGTGACTATGAGACAGGGATAGCTGTACAGGCGGGGATAGATAGGGATAACCTTTATTTAGGGGGGAATGTTATTAAAAATAACTTTTTGGGGCTCTATCGGGTGTGTAATTGTGATTTTTGTGAGATAAACTTTTTCCCATAGGGATGCATTGGCCAGCGCTGATTGGCCGAATTCCGTACTCTGGCCAATCAGTGCTGGCCAATGCATTCTATTAGCTTGATGAAGCAGAGTGTGCACAAGGGTTCAAGCGCACCCTCGGCTCTGATGTAGCAGAGCCGAGGCTGCACAAGGGTTCAAGCGCACCCTCGGCTCTGATGTAGGAGAGCCTAGGGTGCACTTGAACCCTTGTGCACCCTCGGCTCTGCTACATCAGAGCCGAGGGTGCGCTTGAACCCTTGTGCACACTCTGCTTCATCAAGCTAATAGAATGCATTGGCCAGCGCTGATTGGCCAATGCATTCTATTAGCCCGATGAAGTAGAGCTGAATGTGTGTGCTAAGCACACACATTCAGCACTGCTTCATCACGCCAATACAATGCATTAGCCAGTGCTGATTGGCCAGAGTACGGAATTCGGCCAATCAGCGCTGGCTCTGCTGGAGGAGGCGGAGTCTAAGGTCGGACCTGAATGGAGACTGGTGTGGAGCGATCTTAGACTCCGCCTCCTCCAGCAGAGCCAGCGCTGATTGGCCGAATTCCGTACTCTGGCCAATCAGCGCTGGCCAATGCATTCTATTAGCCCGATGAAGTAGAGCTGAATGTGTGTGCTTAGCACACACATTCAGCTCTACTTCATCGGGCTAATAGAATGCATTGGCCAATCAGCTCTGGCCAATGCATTCTATTAGCGTGAACTGAGTTTGCACAGGGGTTCTAGTTCACCCTCGGCTCTGCTACATCAGATTGCTACATCTGATGTAGCAGTGCCGAGTGTGCATCAGATGTGTAGTTGAGCAAAACTGACTCAGCACTGCTAAGTCTCTGCATTCGCATAGGAATGCATTGGCCAGCCTTCGGCCAATCAGCGCTGGCTCTGCCGGAGGAGGCGGAGTCTAAGGTCGGACCTGAATGGAGACTGGTGTGGAGCGATCTTAGACTCCGCCTCCTCCAGCAGAGCCAGCGCTGATTGGTCGAGTTCCGTACTCTGGCCAATCAGCACTGGCCAATGCATTTCTATGGGGAAAAGTTAGCTTGCGAAAATCGCAAACTGACAGGGATTTCCATGAAATAAAGTGACTTTTATGCCCCCAGACATGCTTCCCCTGCTGTCCCAGTGTCATTCCAGGGTGTTGGTATCATTTCCTGGGGTGTCATAGTGGACTTGGTGACCCTCCAGACACGAATTTGGGTTTCCCCCTTAACGAGTTTATGTTCCCCATAGACTACAATGGGGTTCGAAACCCATTCGAACACTCGAACAGTGAACGGCTGTTCGAATCGAATTTCGAACCTCGAACATTTTAGTGTTCGCTCATCTCTAGTTATAACACTGGCTGGTGTAAGTTTAGCTGCTGCAAAATAGATATATATATCATTATGTAACAATGGTAAAATAAATCTATGTCCTGGGTTAGACTGTGGTAGGCCTGGGTAAGTAATTGAAAGTCAGCTACATTAATTGATATGAACTTACTGACATCAATTATTTTGTATCCATGCCATCCTGTCTCACACTGCCATTTCCTTAGGCCCCATGCATAATTGAATATCCAGTCTGAGTAAGGCCGTATTCACATCTGCGCCCAGGCCTCTGTTCTGCAGGTTTCCGTTTCCTGCCCGAAACTGGACAGGAGGCGGAAACCTGCAGGCATTTTTCAAACCCATTTATTTGAATGGGTTTGAAAAGTGTCCGGACGAAACCATTTTTTTTTTTAACTGGACACAGAGTCGGACATGCAGTACTTTGTGTCTGGTTTAAAAAAAACTGTTGTGTTGCGGAAAGCATAAAACGCTCACCGGAGCACACGGCCGGACACGGTCTGTCTGGTTTCCGTCTTCTGTCTGCAGACGGAGATCGGACACAGATGTGAATGAGCCCTAAGGCTTTAATGTCCTGTTCCAATCAGATAATTATAGAGCATGTCCTATCCTACTCAGTGTTATAGGAAAGGGACAGAACTCCCCTAGAATTAAAGGGGTTGTCCCACGTCGCATACTCACCAGTCTTCGTTTCTATAAAATCTTCTGTCTTCCGGCTTTGTTGCGTCATTGGTGGGCGGGGTCACATATGCAAAGCCAAGCGGCGAGATGCCGCTGGCCCTGCGTGCGCGCTCATAGACCAGTCTAGCTTTCACAATGCGAATACAGAAGCGACATCCGCCTCTCTCTATTACAGCGGATGCCAGGTCTGTATTCGCATTGTTAAGGCTAGACTGGTCTATGAGTGTGCACGCAG